>NC_053169.1:92770888-93473388 GCF_016835505.1 Polypterus senegalus | reverse complement strand
TAATATTTAGGTCTGAGATATATTTAAAACATTGTATGTTGTTTGTGCCAATAATAAGTAAGTCTCTTGAAGTGCTGAGAGAGTGACAGGCTGTGTTATTCCTAAGGCACTTGTGTGGTTTAAAGTGCCAGAGGTTAACCAGCTGTGTTTGTCATTCATGGGGCGCTGTTGTGGTTAGGGTCTGTGTGTCTGCATATAGCTATGTATGAGTGTGTTAATCTTAAAGTGCAACAGGAGACCAACCCGGTAACAAACTTGACGAGTACACTTACCCTTGAAGAAAATCAGAGAAAGGGTAAGTAGAGGGAAATACTACGATGATACACTAAATATCATAGTTCACTTGCGGTGTGGATTTATTTGTGCAAATCCAAGAGAGGGACACAGCAGGCTGAAGGGAGGGCGCGGGACCCTCCTCACTCACACGTCAGCCTCAGGGCGTATCTTACCTCCGCTTAGCTAGTGAATGAGAGAACTACTTAACAGATTTAGATCAGGTTTTTTCCGTAGAATTTGCTTGAACTTGAGACTTCTCTCATTGCGCTAAGAATCATAGTTTGCTTGCATGAGCGATATATTCATGCTAATCTGAGAGAAAGGCTCCGGGCTGAGGTGAAGGGGAAGCGTGACGTCAGGAGTGGGGAATCAGTCTACCTCTACGTTTTGGAGCGTAACTTGCCTCCACTTAGCTAGCTATACCTTTTTGTTTATTGATTTTTTTTAAAGTTTGTCGCGTTTCACTACTACGCGGGCAGAGCCGCGGGGGACGGCTAGTTAAAAATAAGCAGACGGCCATAGAAAGAAAGGTTTGTTCATAAAATTATGCCAAGGGATTTAGGAAATACAATACATGAGGGCAAAATCGAAAAGTTGGACCAAACACTAGAGACAAATCCTAGAAACGCTTCTAACTTTTAAGTAGTAGAATTTTGTTTCCCCCCATAAACAAGATGCAAAAAATGAAATCGATATTTAAAAGTTGCTTTGTACGTGTGTGTTGTTGAGTAACATGCCTCTGGTTCTTTCCTCCAGTTAAGGTTTCCCAGCTTTACAAGCCAGACATTTGTTTCATTGAATATTCCAGTCCTGCTTGACGTACCTGAGCTAAGACCTTCTCCCCTTATTTGCACTTCATTCTACTTATTCGACTGTCTGTCGAGGCCCAAAGGACGTAATTGAACTGACATCAAACTCATAGATGTGGTTTGTGGAGAGATGCTCAGAGCTCCCCAGGCTTGAACTGTACTGCTGTGGTTTGGAATCTATAATGATTTAAGAAATTATTTGCTCACAACCACACTTTACAGTCTAATAGATCTTAAAAATTTAATTGAGGTTAGCCGGAACAGAATTAATAATAAATGACACTTCATTTTAACTATTTATGGAAGTTTGACAAGTTAAGTCAAAAATCGTGAAGACTTCCCTGTCAACATTCGCCTTGTGTGTTTTCCCCTGTTGACCTTCCACCTAAAGGGCTTTGGTTACGGAGAACTCCACTGACCCAGTCTGGCTGGAATTCTGTACGGGGGTCCAGACAATTAATCACCACTGGAAGAAGAACACAACAGAAATCGATCGGCTTCATTGATTCGGAATTTGCGTCTTAAAAAAGCAATTAACACTCTGTGACCAAACAACAAGCCCACCTTCAAGCAAAGGTCTAATTTCCATAAAGAGTGTCATGGGAAATCAACGTGGCCAGATATGCTTTTGTATCAATTTCTCCATATAGGGCTGAAAAACTGAACGGGCTGAGAATCCGGTGACTTCAGGACCCTAAGGCTGGCGTCACAAATTGAAGAGCCACGTCACACTTAACAACTTCAGCTGCTGGGTCTTGGTGCCTTGAGGAGGTCAGACGATGCAAGTAGGAATCACAGAAGGTAACCAATTACATGACCCCCTCACAACTTCTCAGCATAATTTCAGATTTCCTGTTGGGGTACTAACGTATCACGAGATTGACCCATATTGGTAGCCAATCAATGTGGAGCATCTTTGCATCTGTGACCTGTAGGGGGCGTAGTCAGCAATCCCAGACCTCCTTCACAATGCAGTTCTGGGTTCAAATAAAGGAGTTTATTTCAGGAAGTACCTCCAACTGGGTTACAGGTTCCTTCTTATTAGGACACAGAACAAGCGTTAAGTTTCTCCTTTTACATCTCCCAATGCAGTCTTCATCCACCTCCTCCCGACTAAGACCCCTGAGTAGACAGAGGTGGCCCCTTCTATGCCGGACAGAGGAATATCTCCGGTCTTAAGGAGGAAGTACTCCCAGGTCTGGTGGAAGCCTTGAAAATAGGGATTAGCCCTCCCTGCTGGTGCCCAGGAAACCCAGCGAGACTGCCGCAGAGGAACATTATTCCCAGCATGCCCTGCAGATACAGGAATGGGCATGCTGGCCTAGAAATGCTACCATCCAGTGTGTCCCTAGGGGCATGTACTATTGGGAGGCATTTCCACCAAGCTGTCCATCCACTGCACTGGCCTCCCTGTCAGGTAAGTGTACGAGGTTTAGTACCAGCTGGGATGTCAGTCCAGCCTTGCTATCCATCACAGAATTTTTTTTCTTTTCTTTTTCTTTCTCCACTCTGTCATGGTATGACAGAAATGAGATTTTGAATAGACATGTGTTTTAGGGTGTTAGGGTGCTGCCCAGGTTAGTGAGGTTAGGTTAAGAATTTTTGGTAGGGGTTGGCCTATGCATGGAAGCGTGTCTGTCTGTCTGTCTGGTCCGGAAGTGATAAGTGGAGTCAGGGTAAGGGCTCCACCTCCGATAAAACAAACTCGCTTAGCCGGTAATACACAAGCGAAGCGAGGACGTCAGAAAAACGAAACCTCTGAAGAAAGACAAAGTCGCTTAGCCGCTAATACACAAGCAAAGTGAGGACGTTGGCAAAACGAAACCTCCGAAGAAAGACAAAGTCGCTTAGCCGACTAAATACACAAGCGAAGCGAGGACGTCGGAAAAAAGAAACCTCCGAAGAAAGAGACTCTATCTTAGCCGCTAATGCACAAGAGATATGAGAGCACATTGGCAAAACAAAGCCTCTGAAGAAAGACAAAGTTGTTTAGATGCTAATGTAGAAGCGAGGCGAGCACGTCGGCAAAACGTTATACCTTTTACTATTCCTCCCGCCGCTAATACACAAGTGTAGCGAGGACGTCGGAAAAAACGAAACCTCCGAAGAAAGACAAAGTCGCTTAGACACTAATGTAGAAGCGAGGCGAGGTCGTCGGAAAAACGAAACCTCCGAAGAAAGACAAAGTCGCTTAGCCGCTAATACACAAGAGAGATCCGAGCACATTGGCAAAACAAAGCCTCTGAAGAAAGACAAAGTTGCTTAGACACTAATGTAGAAGCGAGGCGAGCACGTCGGCAAAACGTTATACCTTTTACTATTCCTCTCGCTGCTAATGCACAAGCGAGGCGAGCACATCGGCAAAATTAAACCTCCGAAGAAAGACAAAGCCGCTTAGCTGCTAACATCGGCAAAACAGCATCCCTTTTACTTTTCCTCCCACCGCTAAAGGATTAGCTAAGCGAACACGTCGACAAAACAAAACCTCCTAGGAGAGAGACGTTCAGAGTAGTTCCTGTCAAATACCTGACTTCTCTACATTTCAGTTCTTTTTCTGAAGATCTCAATAGTTTCTAGGACCCCGGGCTTTTTACAGCATGGGTTACACAGCTAGTTTATAGAATAATGCTTTAGTTATAACTAGTGATGGCGTGGTGAAGCACATACATCCGATGTTGAAAGCAGGGAGTGCAGTGGACATTCTGATAGGGAAATAGCTGAATAGGCACCTGTATATGAGTATCCGTGCCCAAGGAAAGCAGCAGCCTCGGAGCACTATGGGACCCAAATGCGTCTCTGAGCAGGAGAGATCATCTCGGCTGAGTTTCGTTGCTTCAAGATGGAGGACGCAGTCATTAGAGTTTGCACTGGAGGGCTCGAGCTAAACAGAGGTGGGTAAATCTCGTTATGTCCGAGAGATGCTTGGGGTAGTGATATAGAGTTCTTACCCAAACAGAGCATGCGGTGTGGCATGAGTGAGGGAATATATTTGGATTGTGAGGGTCAGGATCAGAGTTAGTGGAGATTGGAGGGGAAATCCCGCGGTACTCTAAAATGGGACATCAAATGCTAGAGGTTGTGTTTTGTTTTGTGTTTGTTCTTCATGGTTTCTGCCTCGAAGACCTTCTGAGTTAGGGAAGAGAAGATAAGGGAGAGCCTGTTATATGTTAATGACCCATAGAGGGATAAGTCGCGGTGAGACAGACAAGTTTGTTTTCAGCCTTTTTTGTTTTTCCTTTGAGATCCTTTTAGGATTATGTAGCACTGGGCAATGGCTGTGATAACTCAGTTGTCTCCACCCAGCGGTTATTTTCGCCTCTCAGCTTCCCTGAATTTCACCTCTTTTTTTTTTTTTATTTACTTCCATAAGAACAAGTTGTTTTTTTTTTTTTATAATTTGGGATACTGGTCTACCTGTTGTCCCTAGATGCTAGGGTTAGGTTTAGATGAGGGGATGAATGCCTAAAAGGGTTAGACTTTGTTGAAGATCGGACACTGAACCTCCGTCCCTATTGGCTGGCACTTCTTAAGAGGGAACTGCTCTTTTCTTTTGTACCAGCTTTGGAGTTGTCTCTTTCTCCCACCATGGTGTATCCACGGTCAATAAGGGGATGTGGTTTGCACGGGTCATGGCTCAACATAACAACTTGGAATTTTGCCTTCATCTTGTAATTAATGTTTAGATAAATGATGAATAAGGAATTCATTACAAAGGCTTTTATTTATTTTGATATTTCAGTTGTCACACATGTGTGCCTGGGAGGCAGCTAAAGGGTTTGAATAATGCAAGTTCCCCGCCAGAATAGGCGGTGGCGAGGTGCACGGACTTTCTCTCTCTCAGTCCTCTGCAGACCGTTCATGGGACATCCCACCAGGTTAGGGCGCCTCTGATGACGCCACTTCCGTTTCTGCCGACAACGATGACGTCACTTCCGGTCCAGATGACGTCACTTTTCGGTTCCGGCACCTCTGATCATGTCACTTCTGGTCCTGATGACGTCATTTCCGGTTCCGGTCCCGATTACATCACTTTCTGTCTCGACCTTTAAAGCCGCAATCTTAACAGCCTTAAATCAGTCCTGTTTTGGACTCTGACCAGTGAACAACTCACAACAAATTACCCGTTTGCAGCCAGGACATAATACGGGTGGCTGCCCCAAACCTTTTCTGATGTCTCCGGTTCGTTCTTATGACAAGTTATATTAATTATCAAGTGCAAATTGTCGCTGTGTGTGAATATGGAGTATGTATGCTTGTGTGTTTATGTGCGTGTGAGTAAGAGATTTTGCTTCATGATGGACTACAGTCCTGTCCAGACCCGTTTTCAGCCTTTCGTCCAATCCCGGCGAGGCAGTCTTTGGCCACCACAACCCTGAAATGGATTGAGAAGGTTTTAGAACCCACCTAGTGAACTCAGTCCATTGAAGGCTATGGTGCCACACCTGAACATTATGCCATTGTTATTTTCCAAATCAACACAACCAGCATTGTGTTATTTTATATGGCAGCCAACCTTCCTCCATACACATGGGGTTATTGCTTTAATCAGGAATTATTTCTTTTAAATACCCATTTTGTTTTTAAGGTATTTATTTTATTTCAGGGCGTAGACTTTAAAGAATGCAGAGACATGCAGCCCCCCCGTGGCTTTGCTTCACATTTGTGAGCAGCAGGACTAACATGACTGAAGCTTGCCTGAAGGCAGAAACGTAAAAGGAAATTTTTTTTTTTATTACATTATGACTAGTGCTGCAGACGGAACAAAGGAGACAAAATGACTAATTTCACAATTTCAAGCGCTGGGTTGAAACATTGCTCAGGCTAAAATAGCCTCGAATGACAGAGTACAAATGAATCGAAAGGAAGGCTCCTACCTTGAGCAACCGAGGTAAGGGAATTGGAGAAACGAACACAAAGACAACTGAAAAGCGTACACCTTACAGGCAAACAGCGTAATGAATGTGACAAACAAAAGCTTCAATGTTAGCTAAACTGTTCAGCTGGTCCAAAAATGAAACAATGGAGTGTGCTGAAAGAGACAGGCGCGGGTTCTACCTGGGGTCCTTCTTTTACAAACGTTGTGCGTGTTCTCCAAACGTTTGCCTGGATTTGCTTGCATAGCCATTTCTAAATCATCTTACTGTGAAAATGAACTCTTACTCTGTGAAAGGTTTGCTCCTGTTTTGTATCTGATGCTGGCCGAATAAACCTAAGGTTAATCTCCAAATAGAATAAAACCTTGGAGAAATGAGTTTGAATTACAGCACCCTCCATAAAGTTTGGGGCAAAGACCCATTTTAACTTGAGTTACCCCTCTGCACTACAGCTTTAAATTACACATCAAACAATTCAGACGTCATAATTAAAGTGCACATTGCACACTTTCATTTGTACACATTTGGGTCAAGCAAACACTTTTTCTACATGTTGGCATTTCAGGGCACCATAATGTTTGAGACAATTGGCGTCCTCAGGTGGTTTCATGGCTTCATACGAGACCTCGGCTTGCTTCTACCCTTTGGAGTCTATGGTTTCCATTGTTCAACACGAGGACAAGAGCTGTGCCAATGAAAGTCAAAGAAGCCATTATCCATCCTGCTATATCCTAACTACAGGGTCACGGGGGTCTGCTGGAGCCAATCCCAGCCAGGAAACAAACCCCAGGCAGGGCACCAGCCCAATGCAGGACAAACACACACACACCACACACTAGGGACAATTTACCAATGCACCTAACCTGCATGTCTTTGGACTGTGGGAGGAAACCCACGCATACACAGGGAGAACATGCAAACTCCACGCAGGGAGGACCCGGGAAGTGAACCCAGGTCTCCTTACTGCAAGGCAGCAGCGCTACCCACTGCGCCACCATGCCGCCCCCAAGAAGCCATTACAAGTCTGAAAAACTTGAATAAAACCATTGGAGAAATCAGAATAACGTTAGGATGACCGAAATCAACCGTCTGGGCTATCATGAAGGAGAAAGAACACACTGATGGGCCCAGGAATCACAAAGGGACTGGTAGGCCAAGGAAGACCACCACTGATGATGACTGGAGAGTTCTCGTTATGTTAAAGAAGAAGCCCCCAAACACCTGTCTGACAGATCATACACAGTCTTCAGCGGGCTGATGTGGATGTGTCAGAGACGACTATCAGCATGAGACTTCATGAAGAGGAAGCCACACTGCAAGATGGACACCACAAAAACAGGATGGCCAGATTACAGTTTGAGAAAAAGGACTTCAAAGAGCCTGCAGAATTCTGGGAAAAGGTCTTATGGACAGACGAGACAAAGATGAACCTCAGCAGAGTTATGGCGAGAGTGTGGAGACCAAAAGGAACTTCCCAAGACCACCTCATCTGTTAAACATGGCGGTGCTGTGGGTGTTATGGCTTGGGCATATATGGCTGCCACAGGTCCTGGCACACTTCTCTTGATTGATGATGGAACTGCAATGAATTCTGAGGGTTGTAGAAACATCTGCTCAAGTTCAGTAAATGCCATCAAACTCACAGGACGGCACTTCATCTGAGAACAAGATTAGGAGCCAAACAGACTGCTGAGGTGACACGGGAGTTTATCGAAGCTAAGAAATGGAAAATGAATGAATGGCCAAGTCAGTCACTCAATTTAAAGAGCAAATATAAGGGAACAAGCCCCCAGAAAACAAGCAGGACCTGAAGATTGCTGCATGAGAGGCTTGGCAGTGGTTGACCAGAGAAGACCCTCAGCACCTGCTGATGTCTATGAATGGCAGACGTCAAGCAGTCATTGCCTATGAGGGGAAATGCGACAAAGTACTTAATATGACAACAGCTTTACTAGACCTGCCAGTGCTGTGTGCCAAACATGATGGTGCCCTGAAATGGGCGGATCGTGTAGAAATCACCTTCAATGAAAGTCCACAATCTGCACTTTAATCACATCTCAATTGTAATTTGAAACTGTTAAAGGGTTGAATCAAAGGAAAAATGGGTCTTTGTCCCAAGCACTGTGGAGGTCACTGTACATCACCAAAGCCCTTAAAGAGTCTCCCATGCATTTAAAATTAGTATTGTCGTAAATATAGTGCATACAGAATATAGAGAGGGATGTGAAAATAAAGGAATAGTGTTACTAGTGGTCTTTATCCTCCTTTATAATTCAGCTTGACAGCAGGCTCTGTCCGTCTCTTTAATTATGCAGGCCTGGTTTGAGCTTTGTGAAGGCTCCACTGAGACGTCTGGAATGAAGGCCCAGTGTATTAATGGGCCGGGGCCGTTTCGTTGGTTTCCATCCCACAATTGTGTATATGTTTGAAACAACATAACACGGTTTCATCACAATTTGCTTCTGAAGTTAGATAGGACTCGATTTGACAAATTTCACATAAAGTCCTAGCAGAAATCATAAAATTAAACTGCCTGGTTGATGGCTAGCACAGTTTTTCAGTTAATGTACCTGATCCATCTTGGCTATTAAAGGGTAAATCCTGTAGTCCTCATTGCAGCGTTACACTTCTGATTGAAATGCTAGTTGTGTCTGAGATTTCAGGAGTTTATTGCATTTTGACATTACAGGAGACATACCAAAAGAGTAAATTAAAATTGCTAGCTAAGGCATTCAACCAGAACTTCCCAGTCCTGGTCGTTCCTAAATACGGCAGATGTCAATTTCTTCATTTGTCATTTAGTTGGAAGCTTATCTTTGCTCTCTGTCTGTAGTGTCAAGTCACAGCCACATGGATTTATCCTTAAAAATGAAAATATTTAGCGCGGTAGTTATATGGCAGGGATTGAGAAAAGATGCCAGGCAAACTAGAAAACAGACGGCAGTGAAACCCTAAAATGCGCGCATCAAACTCAACTCAAAATCAAAAAGCCTTTATCATTTCAATACTAGGGGTGTGCCCCCTTGCCCGACTACGGAGGCCCAAACCCCTTATTGATGGCTCTCTTCACTGGTTATCGGTGCACAGTGGAATGTTTTTGTTAAATGAAAAACAAAACAACCCTTTTTACAAAATTTGAACTCACAGCCTTCTTGATTGAACTCACAGCCTTCTTGATACTAGACAGCCATGCGACTATTGTGCCACCCGTGTGACTTGTTGATTCGAACATTAGAACAATCTCGATGAGAAAAGACCATTCAGCCAACAAAGCTCGCCAGTCCTATCCATTAAATTCTTCTATAAAAACATCAAGTCGAGTTTTGAAAGATCCTAACGTCTTACTGTCCACCACACTACTTGGTAGTTTATTCCAAGTGTCCATCGTTCTTGGTGTAAACAAAAACTTCCTAATGTTTGTGTAAAATTCACCCATAACAAATTTCCAACTGTGTCCCCGTGTTCTTGATGAAGTCATTTTAAAGTCACCATCTCGATCCACTGGACTAATTCCCTTCAAGATTTTAAACACTCCACTCAGGTCTCCTCTTAATCTTCTTTTGTTTAAACTGTAAAGGCTCAGCTCTTTTAATCTTTCCTCATAATTCATCCCCCGTAGCCCTGGAATCAGCCCAGTCGATCTTCTCTGGACCTTCTCTTGTGCTGCTATGTCCTTTTTGTAGCCTGGAGAACCAAACTGCACCCAGGACTCCAGATGAGGCCTCGCCAGTGTGTTATAAAGCTTGAGCAGAACCTCATCGGACTTGTTCTCCACACATCAAGGCGCTATATTACCTGACATTCTGTTAGCCTTCTTAATGGCTTCTGAACACTGTCTGGCAGTTGATCGTGTTGAGTCCACTATGACTCTTAAATCCTTCTCATAAGATGTTCTCTCGATTTTCCGACCACCCTTTGTGTATTCAAACAAATTCCAAATTATCTGCCAATCCACCTATCTTGGTATCATCTGCAAACTTAACCAGCTTGTTGTTTATATTCCTATCTAAATGATTTATACGCAGGGTGGCATGGTGGCGCAGTGGTAGCGCTGCTGCCTCGCAGTTAGAGACCTGGGTTCGCTTCCGGTCCTCCCTTCATGGAGTTTGCATGTTCTCCCGTGTCTGCGTGGGTTTCCTCTGGCGCTCGGTTTCCTCCCACAATCCAAAGACATATGCAGGTTAGGTGGATTGGTGATTCTATTGCTGTGGGTATGTTTGTGTGTGTCCTGCAGTGGGTTGGCACCCTGCCCAGGATTGGTTCCTGCCTTGTGCTCTGTGTTGGCTGGGATTGGCTCCAGCAGACCCCGTGACCCTGTATTCGGATTCAGCGGGTTAGATAATGGATGGATGGATGATTTATACGCAGGGGTGGGCAAAAGTAGGCTTACAGTTGTTCATATGAAAAAAGACATGCAGGTTGCGATTATTCCAGCCAACTCCTAACTGTAAACCAACTTTTGCGCACCCCCTGTATATTAAAAATAGCAGCTGCCCCAGCACTGCCCCCTGCTGGTCACCACTCCTAATTTCACCCAGTTCTGATGAGGTTCCTCGCACCATCATCTTCTTCTTCCTGTGTCTGAGTCAATTCTGCACACATCTACACTCCACACCCTGAACTCCCACTTCTTTTAGTCTGAAAAAACATACAAGTCAACCACTATGTAAATAATACATTTTTTTTGATGTAATCACGTTAAATTGGTTGCATTGACATTAGAGTGTGTTACACACGAGCGATTAGGGAGCAGCTTACGGACCCAACGAGCAACGCGAAACCGCAAAGCAAGGGACTGTGACAATGTACTTACCAATCTCTCTTTATTTTGGCCAGAAAGATGAGAAAACAGCCCCTTGAATTCTTCACCAGATGTCCGGGTCGCTTTCGGGTTCCTCCGCTTCCTCCGGTCCACCAGTGATGACGTCACCATCCCACAGTCCTCAGCGCACTGTTTCCCCATTTCTGATCCCACTGCATAAATTGTCCGTCCTGCCACTAATTTTTTGTCTGTTGTACACTTTACAAACCTGACCATAAGATTGCACTTGGAGAAAATCTACAGAATACGGGGATGGAATCCCCAACCCTTAATCCTGGTTTTTGTGTTTATTTCTTACAAGTGTCATTGTTATATTCTCTTAATGACGACAAAAAAAGATATATAGAGATATGACCTACGGTTTTGAAGAAAAATGAGCATGAAAACATTGCACAATTTAGCTAACCGTTTTATATGCAGAGAGGGGGCAGCTTCTTTCCCAAACTCAATGGATCTTTGTTAGATATTCAGCTTCTCATTTGAAACCAATTCAGACGACTTCATCATCCATCCATCCATTACCCAACCCGCTACATCCTAACTACAGGGTCATGGGGGTCTGCTGGAGCCAATTCCAGCCAACACAGGGTGCAAGGCAGGAAACAAACCCTGGGCAGTGTGCCAGCCCACCGCTGGGCACACACACACACACACCAGGGACAATTTAGGATCGCCAATCCACCTACCCTGCATGTCTTTGGACTGTGGGAGGAAACCCACGCAGACACTGGGAGAACATGCAGACTCCACGCAGGGAGGATCCAGGAAGCGAACCCCGGTCTCCTAAGTGCGAGGTGGCAGCGCTACCAACAGTGCCACCGTGTTGCCCGACAACTTCATCATGTGACACATAATTGATATTGCTGGAGTTGATATTGCATGAAGGAACACCATCTCCAACCTGGCAAATATGGACTTTTTTTTGATTAAATGTGATCACTGTGCTGGTGCCTCAACCTTTCTTTTGGTTTCCATCTCAGTCTGTGCTGTTCGTGGTATTTTATGTCATTTTCTAACTCACTTAATTTAGACCAGGGTCGAAGACTTTAAAGTGTAGGTTCTTCAACTGTGGCCCATTTTGGGTTGGCGTGTTGTCCTAATTTAGGTCCTGTAGAATCCCGATTCAGAATAATACCAAATTACCAAATGGGAAAGGGTTGTGCACGGTTTGTGGAATTCCTTCAGATGGGTCACCATGGCCTTTTAACGCAAACACCATTGTGTCGTTGATTCTCCAATGGGTACTCACCAAGGGATGGTGGTGCGTGACCATTCCGGCAAAAAAGGGGAAGATTGGGTAACGAGAAAAAAATGGTTTAACAACCAAACCAATAATTCAGTGAAGCAGTTTCTTTTCAAAGTGTTGCATCCAGGAGACAACCTCAGGGCTCATTTAATAACAGTTACACTCCGAGCCAGAGGGTGACGCTGCTGTCGAATGCCTTCTCGCTCTTTCCCTTCTGCAGAAAGGATGATTGACAGCTCCCCTGTCTCTGACATCACTTCTGGTTTTCCACCCTCCTGAACCCGCCCCTTCCATCTCTAAAGCCATCTTGGGGCAGTCTGAAAAAGGCAGGCGTCTGAACAAGACAATTTCTTGCATTGCAAATGTTTTTTTTTTTCACTGTGTTTTTGTGTGGCCGTACAGTGTGGTGGATAGCCAGGGCCCTTGCCTGGATGGGATGCCTCTTCTGTATATGGTCTCAGAGAACAGGCATGGACTGAACAGTACCTCCCCCAGGATGCTAGATGTTAGCACACCCCGGATGATAGTTGTGCCTCGGATTCCCACAGGGCTCCATGGGAGAAGGAGTTCTCTAAGATCCTGTTGGAATCTGGGGGTGACACCGGGGGTGCTGAGGTGGTTCCTGAGCCCATGTGGCTGGTTCTTCCACCACACCCGGAAATGGGTCATCAAACACCTGGAGCACTTCTGGGCGGGCTATAAAAGGAGCCAGCAACCACCACTCCGAGAGCTAGAATCGGAGGAGGGAGGCAAAGCTTGCCTTGAGAGGAGTGGAGGAGAAAAGAAAAAGAAGAAGAAGAGGAAAAAGTATTGCATGTGAATAGTGCTTATTGGGACTGTGTTGTGCCTGTGAGAACAGGAAAGGTGTTGCCCACAGTCGAAGAAAAGATGTATGCCTCTGGTGTCTGTCTGTGTCGGTTTGGGTGGCTGTTACACACTAGTGGTCTTGTTACAACATATACGGGGACCACTTCGGTGCCCTAACTCTTTCTGACATTTCCTGTCTTCTTACAGTGTTCACATCAGAAAGACAGGCAGAAGTAAGAAAGACCATCAATGGCCAGCACCGTCAATTGTTTCATGTAAAATTAGATTCCATCCTTCTAAATGCTGACTTCTCCCCAAACTGTGTGTTAAGAAGTATTTCTATCCAAAAGGGGCCAAAGCTTTGCCCTTATAGTTACTCAAGAGATAACTAGAAACCCTACGGAAACATCAGATCACATCAGAAACATCCTGCGTGGATGTCACAATGCCCGTGCAACAGATGGCACTTGACCTGGCATGGATTGGATTGTAACAAAAAAAAAAACCTTAACCAAAAATCAACAAATAACTGTTTCTCTGAGCAGAATCGCAAATGTCATTAACGCCACATGCAAAAGAGACGGAAACATTCCCTGAAATCGAGGTCTGGCCTTCTTTCAGTATTGACAAGCCCAATGGTCTGTCGATATTAGTCTGGTCAGCAGAATTCTCTGAGGATTTGTTAATATGAAATTAGCAAAGGCACCTGCCACCAATGAGCATCCTGGACAAAATAAAAGACAAGGCAGACAGTGTATGGAGATGTGAAGAGATAACTAATTACTGCCGGGGGGGTGCAGGTGACACGGAGATCAAATCGTTATTGTTCTAAGGGCGAATCGCGCCCTGGGGAAAAACACCTGGCCCTTACGTCTCACTGAATAAAATTCAGTTCTGAATTAATACAAAACTAATTTGATTTTACTTCCACTTGCAGCCTAGATGCATATAATACATTTTCATTAATAAGGAACATGATCCAAATAGAAGATAATGAAAACTAAAATAAAGTATAATGTGTCATTTTTTTTTTTTTTTCCCAGGGGAATCTAATAGTCACTACAATCGTAACTGTCGGTGGATGGGTTTCCTGACCTATTTTCATTTTTCCATTTTTATAATGAAACCTCCTGCATAGCCAGATGACAAATCAAGCAATTAACCTGATGGTGACTTGAAATACCGAAAAGAAAAAGCGAAGGTGATGACAACTAGAAACGGTGCAAAAGAATAAATAGAAATTAGATGTCAAAAGTTAAAATTCACAGTGCTGATCGAATAACGAGAGGCTGGATGTGCCTGGTCGTTAATTCCTGGGTGCAGATGTCAGTCCAGAGAGTGTCTTCCTGGAGTTTACACATTCCCTTTGTGTCTGTGTGTGTTTCACTCTGGTACTTCAGTCTTGATCTATATACACTCACCTAAAGGATTATTAGGAACACCTGTTCAATTTCTCATGAATGCAATTATCTAATCAACCAATCACATGGCAGTTGCTTCAATGCATTTAGGGGTGTGGTCCTGGTCAAGACAATCTCCTGAACTCCAAACTGAATGTCAGAATGGGAAAGAAAGGTGATTTAAGCAATTTTGAGCGTGGCATGGTTGTTGGTGTCAGACGGGCCGGTCTGAGTATTTCACAATCTGCTCAGTTATTGGGATTTTCACGCACAACCATTTCTAGGGTTTACAAAGAATGGTGTGAAAAGGGAAAAACATCCAGTATGCGGCAGTCCTGTGGGTGAAAATGCCTTGTTGATGCTAGAGGTCAGAGGAGAATGAATGGGCCGACTGATTCAAGCTGATAGAAGAGCAACTTTGACTGAAATAACCACTCGTTACAACCGAGGTATGCAGCAAAGCATTTGTGAAGCCACAACCTTGAGGCGGATGGGCTACAACAGCAGAAGACCCCACCGGGTACCACTCATCTCCACTACATAGGAAAAAGAGGCTACAATTTGCACGAGCTCACCAAAATTAGACAGTTGAAGACTGGAAAAATGTTGCCTGGTCTGATGAGTCTCGATTTCTGTTGAGACATTCAAATGGTAGAGTCAGAATTTGGCGTAAACAGAATGAGAACATGGATCCATCATGCCTTGTTACCACTGTGCAGGCTGGTGGTGGTGGTGTAATGGTGTGGGGGATGTTTTCTTGGCACACTTTAGGCCCCTTAGTGCCAATTGGGCATCGTTTAAATGCCACGGGCTACCTGAGCATTGTTTCTGACCATGTCCATCCCTTCATGACCACCATGTACCCATCCTCTGATGGCTACTTCTAGCAGGATAATGCACCATGTCACAAAGCTCGAATCATTTCAAATTGGTTTCTTGAACATGACAATGAGTTCACTGTACTAAAATGGCCCCCACAGTCACTAGATTTCAACCCAATAGAGCATCTTTGGGATGTGGTGGAACGGGAGCTTCGTGCCCTGGATGTGCATCCCACAAATCTCCATCAACTGCAAGATGCTATCCTATCAATATGGGCCAACATTTCTAAAGAATGCTTTCAGCACCTTGTTGAATCAGTGCCACGTAGAATTAAGGCAGTTCTGAAGGCGAAAGGGGGTCAAACACCGTATTAGTATGGTGGTCCTAATAATCCTTTAGGTGAGTGTATATATAAAAGCCAAATACCACTAACTCACTCATCATGAAATCTCCTGAACCACGAGGACTTGGGAACTGAAATTTGGAATGTAGGCTACCCTTGGCCCATAGGTGCTCACTAAGAAATGGTTTTAAAAATTTCGTGGTCCAAGCATACGAAAAATAGTTTATTTAAACCTGTTTGTATATATGTCCGCTTTTCACGAGAGAACTACTTAATGGACTTTTTTTTCTTGAATTTGCTTGAACATTACGTTGATTTTGCAAAATTTCTCATCGCGTTAAGTATCATAGTTCGCTTGCGGTACTGATATGTTAGCACAAATCCGAGAGAAACATAGTGGGCAGCAGGGCGGTGCCCTCCTCACTCGCACGTCTGCGTAATCTTAACTCCGCTTAGTTAGCAAATAATAGAACTACTTAACGGATTTGGATCAGTTTTTTTTCTTTAATTTTCTTGAACCTTATGTTGATTTTGCGACTTTCTCATCATGCTAAGTATCATAGTTCGCTAGCGATATGTTAGCACAAATCTGAGAGAGACGCAGCGGTCAGTGGGGCTTATGATAAAGCTGCATATAAAGATCATGTGTGGGTACATCTTCATGAAGGTGCTACTAGAGAAGAGCTACTATGTAGTGGTGCTACATGATTAACGTCATCATAAATGTACTTTGTGTTTAGTCCCGTCTTTCGTAGTATTGTCCTGTTCACATGGTCTGTGTGTCTATGGAAATATGCTCCCCTGGAAACAAAGGGGGAAGGATAACACCATGATACCGTGGTCCCTCATGATAATTTGTCCTGCCAATTCCATCATCTGCATCTGGGTCATTCACTATTTAAACAGGAGGACAAAAAGAGAAAAAAAATAAATAAAATCCGTTCTACTATACCGACACTTCATTGCAGAGCAAGGAGAAAGCAGCGATCCAGATCACGTACACCTTTTTCTGCTTTCTACTTTCAACACCTGACAACTTCACCTTTACAATGTAAAACCCCGAGGGTCCGGATTACACCGAATAGCTGAGGATGAGGCATGGTGAGACTGTTTTTTGTCATTTGGGAGAGGAGCAAGTCATCATTTCCATCCGTGTATAATTGCTGCAGGACACTTTTCCAGATGAACAAGGTTCACAATCTCTCTTTCTCTCTCTCTCTTATTCACTACTGTCATCCATACCCCATACAAATCCTGACAACTATGCCAAGTGTCTTTTCATGGAATCACACCACAACCTGTCCAAGGTCTCATGTTTTAAACTGTGGTAAATGAACTGTGTTCAGATGTGAACCTGTGATGTCTGGATTAAAAACAACCCTCAAAAATCTATTTTTGCAGCATGACCCAACGGAAAAACTTCTATTTTTAGTCATGCAGACACTAACTGTTAGTGCGGCAACAGAGTGCTTCCTGATGACATCAGTGGAACTCTCTTTCCCACTCGGCATCCACATTAATGTGCAGTACCAACACTCCACTCCGCCTATTCACAGTGCAAGTCCTGCCGGCTACACCAAATGTTTTGTCATGGAATCACAGCACGTCCCTCCCAGGTCACATAGTTTTCATTCTGATAACTAACGGTAGTCAGCCATGATCCTGTGATGTGTGGGTTACAATGGATGATAGAAGCAGTTTCTATACAGCATGAGAAAGTAGAAGAACCCCCATTCTTGGCACATACAAAGTAAGTGTAAGCAACGCCAGCAAGGTGCTTCCTGGTGACATCAGCTGGGCTCTGCCTCTCTCTCTCTTCCTCAGCTTATACCTTAATGTGCAGCGCCACCACTACCGTACCTATTGTCACGCATGTTAAGCAACTCCCAAGGTACAGGTATGTGGTACCACCTCGGGTCGAGTGTGAACAATGTCGCTAACCATGTCTTCTCCTGTTCCTCGAGTAGTACCAACAAGTCACCCCCTAAGAGCATCTGACTCAACTTCTTCTGGTTTCCCTTCTATTTATAATGAGTTCGGAGGAAGGAAGCATCACTCTGTGACAAAGCCTGAGTTTAATCCAAGCCTGACTGAGGCAATTTTATTGCTCTTATTTGTTACCTTTGCATCCTGGGATGGGGTATCTATACAGTCATATGAAAAGGTTTGGGAACCCCTCTCAGTCTGCATAATAATTGACTCTCCTTTCAACAAAAAAGATAACAGTGGTATGCTTTTCATTTCCTAGGAACATCTGAGTATTGGGGTTTTTTCCGAACAAAGATTTTTAGTGAAGCGGTATTTTGGTTGTATGAAATTAAATCAAATGTGAAAGACTGGCTGTGCAAAAATGTGGGTCCCCTTGTAATGTTGCTGATTTGAATACATGTAACTGCTCAATGCTGATTACTTACAACACCAAATTGGTTGGATTAGCTCGTTAAGCCTTGAATTTCATAGACATGTGTGTCCAATCATGAGAAAAGGTATTTAAGGTGCTCAACTGCAAGTTGTGCTTCCATCCCTTTGACTCTCCTCTGAAGAGTGACAGACAGCATGGGATCCTCAAAGCAACTCTCAAAAGATCTGAAAACAAAGATTGTTCAGTCTCCTGGTTTAGGGGAAGGCTACAAAAGCCATCTCAGAGGTTTAAACTGTCAGTTTCAACTGTAAGGAATGTCATCAGGAAATGGAAGGCCACAGGCACAGTTGCTGTTAAACCCAGCAGGTCTGGCAGGCCAAGAAAAATACAGGATTGGCACATGAGCAGGATTGTGAGAATGGTTACAGAAAACCCACAGATCACCTCCAAAGACCAGCAAGAACATCTCGCTGCTGATGGTGTATCTGTACATCATTCTACAATTCAGCGCAATTTGCACAAAGAACATCTGTATGGCAGGGTGATGAGAAAGAAGCCCTTTCTGCACTCACGCCACAAACAGAGTCGCTTGTTGTATGCCAATGCTCATTTAGACAAGCCAGATTCATTTTGGAACAAAGTGCTTTGGACTGATGAGACAAAATTGAGTTATCCGGTCATAACAAAAGTGCTTTGCATGGCGGAAGAAGAACACGGCATTCCAAGAAAAACACCTGCTACCTACTGTCAGATTTGGTGGAGGTTCCATCATGCTGTGGGGCTGTGTGGCCAGTTCAGGGACTGGGGCCCTTGTTAAAGTCGAGGGTTGGATGAATTCAACCCAAATATCAACAAATTCTTCAGGATAATGTTCAAGAATCAGTCACAAAGTTGAAGTTACTCAGGGGTTGGATATTCCAACAAGACAATGACCCAAAACACAGTTCGAAATCTACAAAGGCATTCATGCAGAGGGAGAAGTACAATGTTCTGGAATGGCCGTCACAGTCCCCTGACTTGAATATCATCGAAAATCTATGGGATGATTTGAAGCAGGCTGTCCATGTTCGGCAGCAATCAAATATAACTGAACTGGAGAGATTTTATATGAAGAATGGTCAAAACAACCTCCATCCAGAGTCCAGACACTTATCAAAGGCTATAGAAGACGTCTAGAGGCTGTTAGATTTACAAAAGGAGGCTCAACTAAGTATTGATGTCATATCTCTGTTGGGATGCCCAAATTTATGCACCTGTCTAATTTTGTTATGATGCATATTGCATATTTTCTTTTAATATAATAAACTTATTGTCACTGCTGAAATACTCCTGTTTCCATAAGGCATGTTGTATATTAAAAGGAAGTTGCTACAGTGAAAGCTCAGCCAATGAGAAACAAAAACCCAAAGAATTAAGAGGGGTTCCTAAACTTTTTAATATGACTGTATTTCCCTTAAAGATACTTGAAGTAAACAGGGATGACAAATTTGGCGCCCCAGCTTTTCCTTTTCTGAGACTTACAGTTCATCACTTGTCTCCACCATCCATGAATGTGCTGAATCTGTTTCACTCCGTTTTAGTGTTAGGAGCTCGAGAGCAAAGCTTGTGTGGCAAACAGTGCTGGATACAGTGCCAGTCCAAAGCAAGAATAAATATAAACTTAAACATAGACGCGAAAAGCAGAAGGATCATTTTATCTAAATAATTATAATTGCAATCTGTATTAAAGTGCATTTTTTGAATTCCAAGTTTTGGTCTCGTACAGCAGAAAATCAATATTTTATTAAATTAGTCTATTGGTCTATGCCTTGGTTATTAATTATTCTGAGTGAACCTGGAATGGAGGGCGCATTCTCAAACTATTAGATTATTGTAAAATCAAAATAATATGCCATTAGATTAAATGAAGACTCTAAAATGATTACTTATGCAAGGAACGAAGTTTAATTTGGATAAAGTTATAAAGTCAGCATAACTGCTATACAGTTTGTACCAATCAGTTGGAGTGCAGCGGTGGTGTGGGCATCATAAGCATCTCTCAGCACCAAGACCCTCATTCAGTTTATAATTCTGTACTGGCAGAAAATTGGTTTAAAGCGAGACTCTGATTATCGGGAAAGAATATATGCAAGTATGAGAGCTGAAAAGATAAACCGCTGACGAACTGTAATTGAGCCTGTTCTTTCTAAGATGGGCAGCCTTTCTACTTGGACCTGCTTTACTGCAAAACAAAATAAATGCTGCTTATTAGGAGCTGTCTTCACAGTCAGGACTGAGCATTCTCAATGAGTGGGCTAGTGTCTCCAATCCCCCTTAGGGCAGAATCAGTAACTATTGCCATAAATTTACACTCCTCCCGAGCATTCCCTGTTGGATATTCACTTAACATGGTAACTGCCGTCTTGGCACTTGCTGCGATTCAGTAACTATAGGCCCAGTGCAGCTCACTTTGCATGGCACCTGCTGTAGATAGAAGGTAACCCGCCTTCACTAAGTAAAGGAAAATAATAAGCCTGAGTGTGACACCCAGAGCATATTAAAATAGAACTAGCTATGTACAGTAAGCCTGTGCTGTTAAAAACTCGAAACTAGAAACCAGGGATTCTTTTTTTTTTTTTTTTTTGATTTTATTGATTTTTTTTAAATCAAGTCACGTTCCATACAAAAAACTCAAGTTTTACAACAAAAAAAATAGGTTTGAAACAAATCAACCCCCCACCCCTGAGAAAGAGAGCTAGTCTAGCAAAGTAAAACTTAAAGGTAGTAAAAATAAGTAAATAGATAAATTAATAAATGAATACAGATAAAAGGAATAAAAGAGGGGAGAGAACCAGCTTCCTCAATCTAAATGCTTATTCTAAAATGTTATTGATTAGATCCTGCCAGGTTTTGAAAAAGTTTTGTACGGATCCTCTCAGTGAGAATTAGATTTTTTTCCAGCTTCAAATAGTATTTACCGTATACACTCATGTATAAGTCAGGTCTTGAAACCCAAAATTTCGATCATAAAATCAGACCACGAATTATACGCCTGTTCAAAAAAATGGCACTGTCACACATGAGCATCGGAGGACTCCTCTAACGGCCGGGGAAAGATACACAATAGCCCGCCGAGACTAGAGGAGAGCTATCGCTGACCTTGTCCAGTTCTTCTTCTTCCATGACAGCAAGGGCACTAAACCCCGCCCCTTCTGGAAATACCGCTATATAGGAAGCGCCAGCAAAGAGAAAGATGGCTTTTGTTGGGAGAACAGAACGAGCCGCACGACGGAGCAAGTGACTCTCTAAAGAACTGGCTATTCTGAAATAGGTCCCTGTTCGGGACGGCGCTGAGCCGCTATTTTCATTACTTTTTGTTAATATTTTGTCTGCTTATCTTGTAACGATTAAAAGGGACGACCCGGTTGGTGTCTCAAAATTCCAGCCTGTCCTTCCAACGCCCGACCACAGACACTTTAAAAAAAAAAAAAAGTAAGATCTTCTTGCCTCCTCCAATCTTGCATCAGTTTCAGAGACGTGTCAAATTTTGTTGCAGCAGCGCAGTTACCAATGTTTTTCGCCACTTCAACGACGTTTAATTTCAAACCAACTTCATATTTTCTTCTGATTGAACGCTCCATCGTAGATAAGGGATGCTGTTACGATAAAGGTGTATAAGGGTGTGAGATACAAAAAACACAAATCAGTGCGAACGTCGCTTCAGAATAGCTTGGGTGTTACCGTGTGGTCACGTAGGCACAATAGAGAGAGAGAGGTTAGGAGCACACGCTGATACAGCGCATTGCCACACCCATATACAAAAAAAAGGCTGTGTGCTCCGTGGTTACTTTCTCAGGTGGGCGTTAGCATATCGTAATCCCTTGGACCAATAGCGTGAGTTTTCCGTATTCGACTTATACAACCCACATTATAAAATACCGGAAAATATACGGTAAAATCAAGTCCCGACTTATCCACGGGAGAACTTATCTGCGAGTATATCCAGCAACATCAGTTACCCACTGACTTAGAATTGGAGAGTTAGGATTCTTCCAGTTGACCAAGATAAGTCTACGTGCCAATAGTGTCATAATGGCGATGACAATTTATTTGTCCTTCTCCACTTTAAAACCATCTGGAAGTACACCAAACACAGCTGTTAGCAGATTAGGAGGGATTGTGACACCAAGGCTGTCTGATAGGTATTTAAAGATTTTGGTCCAGAACCCTGCCCAGGGTTTGTTTCCTGTCTTGCACCCTGTGTTGGCCGAGATTGGCTCCAGCAGACCCCTGTGACCCTGTAGTCAGGATATAGCGGGTTGGATAATGGATGGATGGATAATGTTCATTTGGTGCAGGCCCAAAACATGTGACACAGTGAGGCCGGAGCTTGATTGCAACGTTTGCAGGTTGGATCTCGCCCTGGAAACATTTGGGATAATTTTAAACGAGACAGATGCACTTGATATATAATTTTGAGTTGAATAATTCTATGCATTGCGCATATGGAGCTCGAGTGAATTCTGTGCGTGGCTACCTTCCACTCCTTTTCTGAAATATTGAGTAAGAGATCCTTTTCCCACTTTATTCTGGGATCTTTGAAAGGGTGGGACTGTAAAATGGTTTTATATATTACGGAGATGCTGTCTGAGTCCTCAAGACTGATCAATATTTTTTCTGGCATAGAGGTTAGGTGGGAGGTGAGGAAAATTGGGAAGGTTCTGTTTAACAAAGTTTACAATTTGAAGATAGCGAAAGAAATGTGTTGCTGGAAAGTTACATTTGGAATGTAATTGTTCGTAGGATGCAAAGACGTCGTCTATGTACAGATCTCTAAGTGATTTAATCCCAAATGTTTTCCAGACTATGTACGGTTGAGGGGGTGGAAAAAGGTGGTTCTCGTGCAGAGATAAAAGCCATTATCGGGAAATCAGACAGCCAGCTGAACACACAGAGGAGATACACAAAGCCAAATCAAGACTAGCTGCGGATTAATTTAACTTGTTCTGCAGTTCACCAAGACAGAACTTTAGACCTGAAGATCTTCTTCTTTAAGTACCATAACACATAGTCTGGTCTCGATCTGCTGCAAGTACAGTACACTTCAGGTGATCCTATGTGTTTAATGTTAGTGTTTCATTTTAATCTTTTACCTTTCAGATGATTTTCTAGGGATGATTGGAAACGTGCAGAACTTAAATGTGTACGTTCTTTTTTTACCTGAGATGGTATTTTTTTAAAGTCATATCTTCATTGTTCCTGCCTCATCATTTCATTTTTCATGGGCGCCGTCATTTTGGGACGCAGAGTAGTCTTTAGTTTTTGTGACAATGAATAAATAGATGGATTTACTTTTTTAAACTTCTTAACCATATTAGGTATTACAAGGGAGTAAAATCTTCTATTCTTTGCTAGCTGCCTACTGCTGTAAGAAAACTGTATATTTTATTCTACAAAGTGCTTTCAGAATGCCTTTCTATAAAATGGACATGGTTGTTTGGGGCCTTTTTCCTCTCATTTGACTTTCACTGCTTTTTCTTCTTTTTACCGATGCAGCTGAATAGAAGTAATGATGCAATACACCATTAAAATCTCTGCATGGGAGGACATAAAAGTTGTCTTCCTTTATTCTGGTTTAAGTTCTCTTTTTTTGCCTAGTTTGGCTAGAATATTCCATTAGGCAGTTCTACACCTCACCTAATTTTAACAGGCTGAACACAGCATCATCTTCGAATTCCATAGCGCTAATGGACGTCTGATCCTCTACATTCATTTTGTCACTGGTTTGCTTTGGTTATACATGTGGTCTGAATTTATTCAGCGTCTTGTCAAAATCAAATAGTGCGTAATATCTAGTTGGAGTAAACCACCCAACAGATTGTGTTAATGTATCTACCTGGACTTCTTTAGATATGCAGTAAAGCAATTACCAAAGTACTGAATTTTAATACTATAAATTAGGCTCAAAAGTGACACAGGCCTGCAAACTTAGTCATAAAAAATTGTTTCAATTGTGAATAGTTATTTTTATTTCTATTTATGACCCCAATAAAAATAGTGTTTCCACATTGTCACATTTAAGTATAAAATTAAAAAGAAATTAATTAATATTTAACAAATTGCCTAATTTATTCTTACCTACAATATGGTTCTAAACAAATCTAACATGAAAATATTCATTCAATCTGTTTTTAAATATACACATACAGAAAAAAACAATACATATTGTAATGAAAAACACCAGCATAAAGATTTGGTGAACTGCAGGCACCCCCAATATAGCTGAAAATTATTGCAGGGTATGAGAAAAAAAAAAGTACAAAAAGACGTCCTCATAGACGTGAGTCTCAAGAGTGACTCCTCTAAGATGCCGACACTTCCGGTTAAGTACAGGCCAAACAGGAAAAGGCGGGTCCCCGGATACTGGAAGTGACATCATAGGTGGTAGGGCTGTCAATCATCCATTCTGTAGAGGAAAAAAGAGGAGCGGTGTTTATAAACAGCACCACCTTGCGGATCGGCGAGGAATTACCACCACCAGATATTCGTTGACTCCAATAGAGCTTTTCTCTGTTTTTTATGCTTGGTGGCTCGTTGTTCGCCCCCTTTTTCTGGTGCATCCCTATGAATCACCCAGCAATAGCCCACCATCATAATGACATCCCAACATCTCTGGTATCCTTTTTTCACGTCCTTGATACCCTGATGTAATCTTTCACCCTACTCTTCACTCACCGCTCCAAGATTTTCAATGAAAAATACCAAATGCGAATCCAAAAAGTGAACTTTGAGACTCATGTCGCAACCTAATTCCTTAAAGTTAACTAATACATGTTTCACAACCTGTCCAGAGAAAGTTTAGATCCATCCTCTTTAGAAGCCAAGGTCATTATGGGCGATTGCTCCTTGTCAGGCTGACCTGTTTTACAGCAAGATGAAGTGGAAGTGGCGGCGTTAATGTCGGCCAGACATTGGAAGTGACATCAGAGGTCTTCTGGAGCGTTCTCAGAGATTTTAAAGGAAACAGAAAGAGTGTTTTTTGCTCGTGTCACACCAAAAGCCTGCTGTGTATTCTTACCCGAACCAGCACCTGCTAGACACTATCAACACTTGCCTTTAATAATCTGGATCTTCATTGTTACCTGAAAACGTACCCAGTACCCAAGCCCATCATTCAAGTTGTTCACTGAACCATCAAATTTTGCATCAGAAATCAGTTTTCTAATATCAGGTCAGGCAAAAATGGCCTCATTCAATTTAGAATTAGACAAACCTGGAAACCTTGGTGTATTATATTCCCCTGAAATTACCCTTACTTACTTACAGGGATAAGTGAACTCACCAGATTCATTACTCTCACACTTTAAGATTAACACACACACGCCTAGATATACACATACAGTACACACAGACCCTAACCACATAAGAGTCGTATGAGTGACGCATAAACAGCCAATTGCTACCTAGCACTGCAACAGATTTACAGTCATATGAAAAAATTTTTGGGAACCCCTCTCAACCTGCATAATAATTGACTCTACTTTCAACTAAAAAGATAACAGTGGTATGTCTTCCATTTCCTAGGAACATCTGAGCACTGGGGTGTTTTCCGAACAAAGATTTTTAGTGACGCAGTATTCAGTTGTATGAAATTAAATCACTGTTTTGATTTGGGAAAATGGTTCAAGGGATTAAAACATAAGTAGGCAAAAATCAGAGAGAAGAGGTCCGTTACTTAAATAAAATTTACTTATTCAATTATAACATATAAATACATATGAATGGGTTATAGAAATAAATATATATGCTTAAAGAGACAAACTTATACTTACAATAACATACATCCATACAGTAACATACATCAAAAGACCCAGAGCCATCATCCTAGACCAGTAGACTGAGGGAGCCCGCATGTCAGTCTCGTCAGAGGATCAACCCCGTGTGCCTTTTATCAGATACCGGGCGGTTGCTCCTTTCCCCACGGTTGAGCATCCAAAGAAACTGAGGGCGGAACCTTCCCTTATATACTAATTAGGTGTCCTTGCCCAAAAGCGGTCTACGTGGAAGCAGTGCATGCAGAAGTGATCAGTTTCAGCATACCCCCTCCTTCCACGGGACACGGCGCTTTTTCCTTCTACTCGGCCTTGAGACTAGTGCCTGATACCAGAAGACACAGTAATATGCTTACATGTGAAAAAAGCCTCTCGAAGTGAAAAACAACTCCTTACATAGCCTTGGCTGTATCTTCAGAACATTCCCGGCTGTTTCTCCCAAAACATTAGTTTCTATAGCTGATTCTGCGCTGAAGCGACTAACGCCCATCTGCTTTCTTGATTCCCCCTCCCTCTCTTTATTTCACCTTTGCAGAGAAAAATCCTTCCATTACAATCACAAATGTGGGTCCCCTTGTAATTTTACTGATTTGAATGCATGTAACTGCTCAATACTGATTACTTGCAACACCAAATTGGTTGGATTAGCTCGCTAAGCCTTGAACTTCATAGACAGGTGTGTCCAATCATGAGAAAAGGTATTTAAGGGTTAGGGTTCAAGGGCCCAACAGAGAAGAGTCCCTATTGTAAGGTGACCAGAAATTTTTGGGCCATTCCGGGGACATCAGGGGGCTAGTGGAGCGTAGAATCTACAGATCACGAGTCGGGACTTTAAACACTACAGAGTACAAAGCGAAAGCTTATCACGTGATTTCTCGCCAAAGTTGCAGGATGTGGTAAAGCATGACCTCCGTCAAAACGCCGTGCACGCGCGCCGAGTTCAAATTATCATTGTGATGAGATACATTCAAAAAAATGAACCAGCTGAAACTGGGGATGAAATTTTAAAATGGGGACAAAACGGGGACATGTTTCTGAGTGGGGACAGTTGTCCGAAAAAGGGGACTGTCTCCGGAAAACGGGGACGGATGGTCACCTTACCTATTGACATTTTACAGGATTCGAACCGTAAACCTTCCACTTGCCAGTGCCGATCCCTAGCCTCAGAGCCACCACTCTGCCTAAAACTATGTGCCCTCAATACCTTACACATGACAAGGCTGATCACTAACTGAGAATAATGTTTAGTCAGAGCAGCTAGAAATAGCTAGAAAATACCAGTTTAATTCTGCTTACGGCGGTTATAGAGGGGCGACACAGTGGCGCGGTGGGTAGTCTCACAGTTAAGAGACCTGGGTTTGCTTCCCGGGTCCTCCCTGCATGGACTTTGCATGTTCTCCCCGTGTCTGCGTGGGTTTCCTTCCACAGTCCAAAGACATGCAGGTTAGGTGCATTGGTGATTCTAAATTGTCCCGTGTGTGTGCTTGGCATATGTGTGTGTGTGTGTGTGTGTGTGTGTGTGTGTGTGTGTGTGTGTGTGCACACCCTGCCTGGGGTTTGTTTCCTGCCTTGCGCCCTGTGCTGGCTCCAGCAGACCCCCGTGACCCTGTGTTAGGATATAGTGGGTTGGGTAATGGATGGATGGATGGATGGATGGGATTATAGGAACCTCCCATAGATTATGTACTATCATTTAGTAAAGCATTTATGAAATCTTATGTAACTAGGAAATGGCTTTTACAGCAAGTGTCCTGTATTTCAGCTCATCTTCTTTTTTATTTTCTGAGTAAAATAATAATGAAAATATAGGCATCTATTGTTTAAAAAAATTGCAGATCTGGCACCACAGGACACTTGGGCAAAAGTATACCATACAAGCTCCATCATGTGATAGGACTTTGAGAAACTGCTTAATATGAAGCGATGGTAGAAACACTTGGATCCACACCAAGCTGGGTCTGATAATGTATTTGACACCGATTTGTAGCTTCTTTTCATGAACCCATCATCACTTATTGACTCTGCTGTCCAACTCACAGGGAAAACCTCACTTTTGTATAAGCCCTGACTGCTGCCCTGGTAAGAATCACACAGAACTCTCAGGTCCCCACATGTGAACCAACGGTGCTCATTGTAGTTATTTTTCAAAGTTCTTGTAGGTTTCTTTCATATGCACAGAATGAGTATTCATTAACGTTATTGAGGAGTCCTCCTTTTAGGCTTCCTTCAGATGAGTCCCCAAATAGTCTCCATTGTTCTGCATTGTAATCGCTGGCAAGTTTCTACACTAGCCCACTTACATCAGTGTGGTAAGTATAGAAAATTGTATTTTTAAAATTGGTAATCTCTATGTATAAGCACATAAGAAAAGTAGACACTATATTTTATTAAGTATTAAGATGTAAGAGGTAGGAGTTAAAAAGCTCATGCCTATATATTTTATTACATTGTATAAGCCACAGACCACCATTACCTCTCAAAGTTAAAGTCTGGACATGCAGGAGAGTTGAAAAGAGTTGGGCCCTTTGATAAGGAGGGGAATGTAAACCCTTGGTGTTGAAAATAATGGGTGAGTGCTGAGAAAGAAGAGGGGCGAAGGTAGGGGCTGTCTGACAGATATGATGGACAGCAAAGAGTTTGACACCCACCCAGCCGAGAGATAACGGTAGATCAATTAGAGGCAGGAATAGAGCAATGGAATGCTAGGAGTCAGATGAAGATGAATAATAACTTGTGTGATAAATATTGTAATAAATGTAAGAGTTGCTTTTAGTTGCTTGCACATTGTTCCATCTTAAATGAGTCTGTATGCGCGCCATACAATAAAGGGTAATTCTGCTGACTGTTCTGAAGTCTCTGCATACCTTCTTGGTTGGATGAGGACGCCCCTGCTGTGTCAGCCTGCTCCAGCATGAGCCAAGAATCCATTTTTCTTGAAATATGATAAAAACTCTTCTTGTTGATTTCAGTATCAAATATTTTTTTTTTATTTTTTAATCAGAACTCCAAGAGCTCTGTATGAACTTTGGGAAGGCCTAGATGTCTTACTAAATCATTACGTTCATCCAGAGAGAATGACTGTAGCTCATTGCTTGACCAAGTTGGCACAAATTCTTCATCGTCACCCAAAGTCTTCCTCCAACTAAGCTTCTACAGAATCAAGACTGTCAGGTGGAGTAGAGTAGGGATTGGTACATCAGGTCCATGTGGTACAGATCTGAATGCTAATGGTAGATTAGGATACATAATTTCTTTTGATTCCTTTTGTTAACTCCTCAAGTTTTTCAGGCAAGGAAATAACGATTGTAATGAGACAATCAATGGCATTCACTTCACCTGTCAGGACTTCGGATGTTGTGGCCCATCGATGTAAATTTTCAACTTCTTCAAAATGCATTAAACACCAAAATACATGTGAAATTCAAAATCATTGTATCTCCAACCCTAGAAAACACATCAATAAAGCAGGCAACTCCGCAGGAATTTGCACACTAAAATCAAAATTGATATTTTACAGATCATCACACCATGAGTGAATCGGGCCATTTCTACCACCCACTGCTGAGCCTGGAGGTGTGCCACAGGGCATCTGCCACACCAGCTGTGATGTGGTTAGTCATTCAGTGAGTCGTTTCTCCTAAGTGCTCCTTTAATCCTTGCCTCCAGATTTAGTGGAAAAGGTGTAAAGGCACCAGGAGGATATATGTAGTCTAATCAACCATGTTCTTCATAGATGAATTACCTACAGTACAAGACCAGCAGTGTTAACTCTTTGAGGGCTTAATATTTTTTACAAAAAACATAGGAATCAACATAAAACAGCGGTTCTCAAACTTTTGTATTTCGAGCCCCCCCCTTCTACCTGGAATAATTCTGCGCCCCCTGCATAATTTATGATAGATGAGAATAACCCATGATACAACTAACGAAGGTATGATACTCATGCGGTGTCGCGGTATCCTATCAGTTTTACTTCCATAAGATTTGCATGTGTTTGGCTAACTTCGATGAAATATTTGCTATTTTATTTTTTTAAAGTGCTTTAATAACTGTTAAAATGCCTTGTGTGGTTTTTCGTAGTAATTCTAATCCCAAAAACAAAGAATAAATGATTTATTCTTATTTAATTATGTTTTTTTATGTAAATAAACGATTAAATATGTTTAAACTTTTAAAAATCTCGTAAACGAGGACAGCGATGAAGTCAATCTGCGCAAGACGAACGTATTTTTTCCGACAAATATTATACCGCTGTTAGTTGTATCTTGAAAATAACCCAATACGCAGTAAATTATTTAATTCAAGTTGGCAATATTGGCTGCGCTGCCAATGTGGTGCAGTCGTGCCGCATTATCACTTGATCTACTGTTACCTGAATGTTCGCGACAGACACCGATACGTCTCGAACTTTCTGGTTTGAAAATACGTGACTATAAAAGCAGCAGCAGCGGCGCTGCTCATCATAGAAACAAATTTCAGATAAACACTCTGAGCTCCTTTTCTATCTCAAATATCAAACCAAACCAAGTCATTAGATCTCTGCCTTAGAAATGTTTTATTTTAATTTTAATTATAATGCATTCATTGTGATTATATGCTTGCAAATTTAAATTTGAAATAAAAATGTAAAAAATTTATTTTGATGTCTTGTTCATTTATCTATCTATCTATCTATCTATCTATTGATCTATCTATCTATCTAATCCTGCCAACTATGCTATCTATCTATCTAATCCTGCCAACTATGCTATCTATCTATCTAATCCTGCCAATTACGATATCTATCTATCTATCTATCTATCTAATCCTGCCAACTACGCTATCTATCTAATCCTGCCAACTACGCTATCTATCTATTATACGTTGCCTTTCATTTCTATTTATCTATTTATCTATCTATTCTGGTGATAAAAGGGGAGCCTGCTATTTTTCCATTACCTACTAATATGGCTTATCATCATGTCTTCCTTGTTCCTTTATTGCTAGTGACTTTGTACTGCAGAATACCTTGAGATGCTGCTTGTTATGGCAGACACTCTCTAAAGTAGAAACTAATTACTAGTCCCACTAATCCATTGGAGTGCCCTGGCGGCGCCTCTGTGCTGTGAGTCATACATTTCTTGCCGACCCTGAATGAAGTATCTGAGCTTCTGTCTTAGTTATGGATGAATTAAATCTTAACTTTCATTAGTTTCTACCTAGCAATGTAAGCAATCTCTTAGCTTACTTTCCACAAAACAGTAATAACAAAAATATCATTAATCGTTTATGAGCAAGGAGTAAACATTATTACAGGCCACTAAGTTATATTTATTCCAAAATGTTCAGTGAGATATGAAATTGGAGTACTTTGCTAAATAAATTCATACTCTGCTACTGAGGCCATTTACGTGATGAATTTAAAGTCTGTAGCGTATTGGCAAGTATCTTCATTTTTCCATTCCATTTGTCTACATATTTTATGCATTATACGGTAAATAACTGACTAAATTCAGAACGATGACTTGCTCTATCGAAGGATGGAATACTTGCAATGGAATACTTGTCTCTGAAATGTCATTGTTTTCCACTCACACTTCAATATACAATATGCTCGTGAAAGCTTATTGATAGTGTAACGGATGGAAAGCATTTGCTGGCATCCCTGCTGGGATGGTTCAAGATTCCTTAGCTGGCTGGGATGCCAGTCTAATGCAAAGGTAAGAGGAAAGGCAGATCGCTTCCTACCTCAGCCTGGAGATTGGCAGAAGTTGTCAGCACAGATGTGTAAATGATGGCGTGCCAGTGGGGCTTGACAGAAGATCCTTACCCAGCTGGAAAGCCAGTATAATGGAGGGACAGGAGGGACAAGTTGTTTGCACTATACGTTAAGATGGCAGCATCCCTAGGCTATGGTACCCATACAACCCCGGCAAAATTCACCAAATTATTTATCAGAGCAAATATGCGGTGTTTGCCGATGACCTTGTTCGCTAAATATTTTTCTGTAGACTTGTAAAGATGCCTGTAAAGCAAGTTAATAAACTGTCATTTGATAGGGCAGCTCTGTTGGGTGCTGCCAAGGGATGCTGCAGGGATTTGTGATCCCCATTTGGTGGGGTTTCTACCTGACCTGGAAGTGCTAGTGTCCTGACACCAGTGGTACTTCCAGGTCTTGTAGTATAAAAGGAGTCGATCTTCCTCACTCAGGAGAGTTGAAGTCAGGTGGAAGAGGACAACAGCGACAATTGTGTGGCTGCCCTACATGAAGGGAATTTAAACAGCTGACTGTATTGTGACATGGCATCAATGTCTTCATGAACGTTGACAAAATGAAAGGAGGTCATTGTGGACTTCAAGAAGAACAAAGGCCATTCACGCTCCACTCCGCTCCATGTCAACAGCACCCACATTACGTCATTTAGCAGCTTTTGGTTCCCAGGAGTTCAAATCACTGACTGCTTTTTGTGGTTTGTCAACACCACCTGCATCCTCAAAATTTGGCTCTCTTTCCTGAGGAGGCTGAAGAGCTTTGAGGTGGAAACCCAAATCCTGGTGCACTTCAACGACTGCATCTTTGAAAGATGGGATGCATCACTGTGTGGTTTGGTAACCTGACCTGTCAGTATCACATTCTCCTCCAAAGGACTGTTTGAACTGCTTCTAAAATAATTGAGACCGACCTCCCACCACTTCATACCATCTGTTCCTCCAGATGTTTGACGAGGGATGAAACCATCATCTCTCTGCTTCCAGCCATCAAGACCATCCTTTGTCTTCACTTCTGCCTTACTGGAGCCTCGTCAGCTTCTTCTTCACAGAGGCCAGAAGGTCACTGAAATCTCGGGAACCCAAACTTACTTGCCCTGTTATGTACCCACATGTTGGTTTATGTCTAATTGTACTGTATGTTTGTGTCCTGCCAAATGGAGACATTGGAAAAACCTTAGGATGACCGAAATCAACTGTCTGGAATATCATGAAGAAGAAAGAACACACTGGTGGGCTCAGTAGTCCCGGAGGGACTGGTAGGCCAAGGAAGTCCATGACTGCTGACAACAGTAGAATCCCCACTATGGTCAAGAAAAAGTTTCTTTCTCTCTACATGAACTGTATCTGACAATAGCATTCACACAAATGAGAACTGATTGAACCGTGTGCGTGGTTGTAAATGTTTTAGATGTGGGCGAGACTTTTCCAAATCTCTTTGCATAAAGTCTTGTCTCGCAGGGCTTGAAATTTTCTCTTGTGGGATTTCACTTTCACCAAACAACAAATCTTTTATTTCTCATGGATACGTCTCTTCATTGGGAAGAAACACTACTTTTCCCTGATGGCAACACGAATTAGACGATCTACAAGTCTCCGACTTTAAATCTGATCTCTTTTCGCTGTTGTGTTATTTCACTGAGTAATAATTTCCGTTTGTTTGCGTTAATGTGATCTTTACTATCATTTTTTTGAGACTTTCAAATTTCCATACTTTTATTATCTCTAACCTGCTGTTTTTGAATTCTTTGCGATGTTCTACTTTGTCTTCTATTCTTTGTCTTTTATTTCCGGCCCCGGGCCTTGTTAAATCTCTTGGCACAAAGTCTCATCTCGTGGGACGTGAAAGTGTCTCTTTTAGAAAGTCACGTCTTGTTTCTCCTCCAAAGATTTTTTTATTATAATAGAGAGATCTTCTTATATAATACGCTACCGTGGCTGTCCATTTCTCTGTCCAGGATTTTAAATCACCTGTAGTTCACAAACCGTTTGACCTATTAACCTGAAATTTGGTACACATATACTACGTGACCTCTACTGTTCATTTTGATTGATTATTTTTATTCCTCCTTTTATTTTTATTGTAAAATCAACTCTCGGCAGTGTGCAGCAGGGCGGCCATGTGGCACGTGTATCGGTGCCATTCTCATCCCTACCACCTTCGCCATCACTGCCTCTACCTCTTCATATCTTAATTCATTCTTGAGGCAGATTGAAGACTTAAGTGCCAGCTTAAGTGAAAAATTAAGAACAACGTACTAAGTAATTGCAACACAAACATGGACTTAATCAGTTTTAACGCAAAAAGATGCCGACGGAAGAAGAGAAGAAGCGCGTCGCTAGGATGGAGAAAATGAAGAGCTACTTTCGAAGCAGCAAGCGCATCAACCTCTGAGCAAACGAATGTATTCACGACACGCGCCGTTACTGGTATTAATTAATATGGCGCAGTAGTTAACATTGCTGCCTCGAAAGGTCAGGAGTCTGAGGTTCAACTTTTTTCTGGATGTTGTTGTTATAATACATTTTTCTTGAATATTTATGTCACTATATCTGGACAACACTGTTAAAGTCTCCATTCACATGTGCATGCTAAGTTTGGCACACCGGGGCTCAGCATTTAGAATTGCCAAAGACAACTGGAGGATTGTATAATTTGCTTAAATAGAACAGTATTTCTGTCCTCTATCAGAACAAAATCTTCTTTCCTTGTTGGGAGAATAAGAACCGGCATGTAGGCATTATGATATTTCTGTATTTTGTGGAGTTCAGTCCGTACCTGCCCTTGTTTGGAGACAGAGAAGACAGTATTAAAAGGCTTGGACAACAGCCAAACCCTTCGAAGCTGTGTCGGACCTCCGTCCGAAAACCTTCTCAGTGTGGGGACGAATAAATGGCAGACTGCGTAGATCCAGATTCCCATACCTGGATAAAAGTCTGTCCAGGCCCGTCGCGACAAGGCAGGCAAACCAAGCAATTGCTTGGGGCCCCGAGCTGGCCTGGGGCCCCAAGACAACGACTGGTTAAGAATAAAATGCAGCGACAAACTGTGTGAGCGCCCCATTGATAGTGAATGCAGTAAAGTGCAATGACACTGTTATCGGGATCCCCCTCAAGCCAGCCAACCACGCGATCTCTGCTGCCGGCAAAATACAAAACTTCCTCGGCAGTCATGAAGCGGAATTATGCTTCAGGAAGCCAAAAAAGAAAGAAGAGAAAGGAAGAGGAGGATAAGAAAAAACAAGACAGTGGTAAGTGATAAATTACACACATAAAATAGCTCGACTTGTCTTGTACAAATGGTGCAATTTTGCAGCAGGTAGGCTAGCAGAAATATGTACTGTATGGCTATGCTGTGGTTCCTTTGCGTGCGTGCGTGGGGGCCTCCATGTCCATTTTGCTTGGGGCCCCCAAATTCCTTCAAACGGCCCTGTCTGTAACCACGTCAACCGTCAGTAAATGTAAGCTAAAGTATATTTTTCTCATGTGATTCTTATACCGACGTCATCACGATGGGAGGGATATCGCCTTTTCTGTCATATTACTATATTGTTTAGTTGCGTTAATGTGCTGCAATTTCAAAAGAACACATTTCCGGAGAGCTAACGCCTCTTAAGGAAACAGTTGTCAGTGAGGTTGCGTGGTAGCTGGCCCATTATGTGTGTGCTTAAAGCTGTGATCTATGATAGTCTGGTGGTTTGCGCTTTCATTGCCCCCAAAGCAGTTGGAATCAACACAATCCCCGGGAAGCCTGTATTCAGACTGCGATTGAATTAAAGGGGGAACGATCGCGTTTTTCCATCTTTTCATAGCGTAAAGTAACTCTTTCATGTATTCGCTTTGAAATAATTGCAGCATAAACTGACGTGGCCGTTTTCATTTAAATCCTGAGATGAGAGTGGTCTGCTGACATCACGGGTCTAGCCTTGCACTGGAATCCCAGGAATCAATGTGATTTTTTACAGAGCTTCTACCTGAAAGAGAACAGCTTGCTATTCGCTGACAGAAAAATGTGACTGTGGCCCTTTAATAGATGGGTGGGTGAAAGTCTGCTCAGACATGGACCTGATGTTCTACCCTGATGTGGTAACTCAGCTGGTTTCGGGTCTGTGTGACCAAATCCTGGATAATCAGCCAGCTGCTGTAAATAAGCATTTACTCCAACGTGGTGAAGCATTTTGTTTCGTTCAGTTTGAAAACCTTGCCTTATGTGAACATCCTTGTCATGAAGTCAATAGGTAAGCTTCTCTTGCAAAATGCTTACTCATGAAGTGTTTTTTTTTTCATTGTTCCCCAGGCACATTATTGTTACAGTTTTGTGCTCCCAGGACCAGGCACTGAAAATCCGGCATGTAGCTTTGTGAGGGAACACTTTATCCATCTTCAGTCTGTGTGGGAACTAGCTGTCAAGATAAAAAATAGCTACAGCTTCTTTTTATCTTATTACAGAATGTACTTTGCCTGCCTTTCATAAGAATTCTACTCCGACAGTTGTTATGCGAACAATAAAAAAAAAATCAATTTCTGTAGAATGGAGTTTGAAACGCGCAAACCAAGCACTACTTACTAGAAGTGTCTGACCGCCCTTTTACTTGTTATACTGTTTAAACAAAAAAAAAAATCTGATGATACAAAGAAAATAAACCTCACGTGATCCCACCAATGTGTATCAAGTCTACGCTCACATGACGTGTAATCGCAGGTGGTAAACACTAGGGGTCAGTGTGCTCTGAGCTGGAGATGATCCCTACTGGTCTGGTCTTATTAACCCTAAAACTGCCACATACTTGGGGGAGTTAGTGCACCCCCTGGACGCCAAATACAAACCGGATTCCAAAAAAGTTGGGACACTATACAAATCGTGAATAAAAACTGAATGCAATGATGAGGAGGTGCCAGCTTCTAATATTGTATTCAGAATAGAACATAAATCACGGAACAAAAGTTTAAACTGAGAAAATGTATCATTTTAAGGGAAAAATATGTTGATTCAGAATTTCATGGTGTCAACAAATCCCAAAAAAGTTTGGACAAGGCCATTGTCACCACTGTGTGGCATCTCCCCTTCTTCTTACAACACTCAACAGACATCTGGGGACCGAGGAGACCAGTTTCTCAAGTTTAGAAATAGGAATGCTCTCCCATTCTTGTCTAATACAGGCCTCTAACTGTTCAATCGTCTTGGGCCTTCTTTGTCGCACCTTCCTCTTTATGATGCGCCAAATGTTCTCTATAGGTGAAAGATCTGGACTGCAGACTGGCCATTTCAGTACCCGGATCCTTCTCCACGCAGCCATGATGTTGTGATTGATGCAGAATGTGGTCTGGCATTATCTTGTTGAAAAATGCAGGGTCTTCCCTGAAAGAGATGACGTCTGGATGGGAGCATATGTTGTTCTAGAACCTGAATATATTTTTCTGCATTGATGGTGCCTTTCCAGACATGCAAGCTGCCCATGCCACACGCACTCATGCAACCCCATACCATCAGAGATGCAGGCTTCTGAACTGAGCGTTGATAACAACTTGGGTTGTCCTTGTCCTCTTTGGTCCGGATGACATGGCGTCCCAGATTTCCAAAAGAACTTTGAATCGTGACTCATCTGACCACAGAACAGTCTTCCATTTTGCCACACTCCATTTTAAATGATCCCTGGCCCAGTGACAACGCCTGAGCTTGTGGATCTTGCTTAGAAATGGCTTCTTCTTTGCACTGTAGAGTTTCAGCTGGCAACGGCGGATGGCACGGTGGATTGTGTTCACTGACAATGGTTTCTGGAAGTATTCCTGAGCCCATTCTGTGATTTCCTTTACAGTAGCATTCCTGTTTGTGGTGCAGTGTCGTTTAAGGGCCCGGAGATCACGGGCATCCAGTATGGTTTTACGGCCTTGACCCTCACGCACAGAGATTGTTCCAGATTCTCTGAATCTTCGGATGATGTTATGCACAGTTGATGATGATAGATGCAAAGTCTTTGCAATTTTTCGCTGGGTAACACCTTTCTGATATTGCTCCACTATCTTTCTATCTTGGCTTCTGAGAGACACTGCCACTCTGAGAAGCTCTTTTTATACCCAATCATGTTGCCAATTGACCTAATTAGTGTTAATTGGTCTTCCAGCTCTTCGTTATGCTCAAATTTACTTTTTCCAGCCTCTTATTGCTACTTGTCCCAACTTTTTGGGGATTTGTTGACACCGTGAAATTTTGAATCAACATATTTTTCCTTTAAAATGATACATTTACTCGGATTAAACGTTTGATCTGTCATCTACGTTCTATTACAAATAAAATATTGACATTTGCCATCTCCACATCATTGCATTCAGTTTTTATTCACAATTTGTTTAGTGTCCCAACTCTTTTGGAATCCGGTTTGTACTTTTTTGCTGCACTTCTTTCAGGAAACGTCACAATTCACTAAGAAAATGTGAAATTTGAATGGAACCAATATTATTTTTCATGCAAAGAGAATCACAATTACTGCAACCCTAATCATTTTATACACTGTCAATGAACTGTAAAAACAGTTAAACTACTGCAACAATCTAGTGTTATATGTACAAGGTGCAACTGACGCCATTGATGAAATTCTGTAAGTCAACTGAACTTGAACCGGCTGCACGTGAGCACACAGAGGCCAACGCTGATGCCAGCAGGCTTGTCTAGTGCAGCGGCTCAATCCCAGGGACAGTGATGCTGATTCGCTAAGGGGGGCACAAGTGGTCATGAGCTAGCTGCTCAACGAATGGTTGGCACGGACTGATCAGCTCCAGTGTGCTGGCAAATTCAACTGGGAAACGACTCTTTCTCTGTCTTTTGCAAACCTTGGTGTTATTTTCGAGTGTAACATCTCTTTTGAGAAACAGATTAATTCCGTAGTCAAGAGTTGCTTTTTGCAGCCTTGTCTTTTAGGTAATGTGGCGTATGGCTGGGGGAGGTACCCAGCCGGGACGCCCAGGAGGACTGGAGGAGGGCTTGTGACCGCCCTGGTTGCTTTAGGGACCATGGGAACTGAGCTTGGAACCTCAACCCTATAGGGGTCCGTGGTCACCGCCAGGGGGTGCCCCAATGCCTGAGGAGCCCTGGCCAGGTGTGGTGGAAGTGCTGAGGGGAAGAAGACCAGGGAAGCACTTCCGGGTGCACAGCTGGTACTTCCGCCACACTGGGGAGTGCCGGCGGAAGCTAATCGGGAGTTACCTGGAGCACGTCCGGGTGTGTATAAAAGGGGCCGCCTCCCAACATTCGATGGCTGGAGTCGGGAGGATGAGAGACGAGGTCTTGGTGGAGAGGAGTGGAGGCGGCCTGAAGTAAGAAGAGGTATTGTATGATGGGCCTGGACATTTGCGGAGTTTAGGGGTTGTGCATGCATTTTATTGTATAAAATGTTGTGGGTGATTTAAACATGTCTACCTGTCTGTGTCCGGGCCTTATCCCACAGTAAGACCGAGCCTTTTTTATCTTCTAGGGATCTTGAGAAAGCTACTCCTGCTTTTATCTTTTCTCGCCTTGATTACTGCAACTCGCTGTATTCTGGGATTAGCAAATCTCTGATCCGCAGGTTACAGTTGGTCCAGAATGCTGCCACTCGCTTTCTGGTTGGGGCAAGAAAGTCTGATTCCGTTTCTCCAATATTAGCTTCTTTACACTGGCTGTCTGTCAGTTTTCGATTTGATTTTAAAATCTTATTGCTAGTTTTTAAATCTTTCCATGGGCTCGCTCCTGCCTATTTATCTGAATTGTGTGCTTTACACCAGCCATCTAGAATGCTTAGATCTTCTGCTCAGTTGTCTCTTGTTGTCCCTCGTACCGAGTGTCAAACTAAGGGGGACAGACAGGGGCTTTGGCAGCTGCTGCTCCTCGCCTGTGGATCTCTTCACCTCGTCACATAAAGGAGTCGTCGACAATTCAAAACGAGATTAAACACTCATTTCTGTTCACTTGCTTTCTGTGACCTTCAGTAATACTGATCGTTTACTCCTTGAGATTATGCAATCTGACTTCTATTTATTATTTATTTTATTTATGTTCATTAATTTTATTTCTATTTATGTTAATTATATGTTTTTCTTTTATTCTATTATTGTAAAGCACTTTGGTCTCATCATTCCTATGTTGTTTTAAATGTGCTATATAAATAAATTCACATTGACATTGACTATAGCCGGTTGTGGTGTTCAATGAATGTACATCACCGGCTCCAGTGTGCTGGCAAATTGATTAGGAAACCGACTATAGCCGGTTACGGCGGTTTAAGGGTTAAGGTTGTAGCGGTCCGGCGCCACTAAGATTCACACTGTCAAGATGACGGTGATTTATTTATTTTGATAGAGGATCCCAGGGACGCTCCCAGCCTTGGCCCGACCCGCACACACTCACAAACAGAGACAAAATAAAGCACACCGGGAACTAACAACAATTAAAGAATATAATGAGATGAAATAAAATAAATGAAAACAATAATATTCCCCCTTGCCCCCCCCCCCCTTAACAGAAGGCAGTCCGACAGGTAAACGAAACACAAAATACAACAGCAAAAAACACTCCGCCTTCTTTCAGACACCTTCCCTCCTTTTAAACCCCTCTGACCACCTTTGACCCCAACAGTCCCTGCAGGGACTGCTGGGAGATGCAGTTTTAGCACTGCTACAAGGTAACACGGCTCACTTGACTTAACAGGTAGACGTGTCGACCTGAGGATCGTCTCCTCTTTATTAGCCCTTTAAATGTGAACCTGTGGCACAACTGGGCAGACCCGACCACATCTTACTAGCTGTGATTTAGAAGTTTCAAGACAAACACATCCATAAAATACCTGCTAGAGGGGAAAACCATCAAACTCAGTTAGTGATTAGGGCAAACACACGTAACTGGATCAAAATAATAATGCTTTTATTTTCCCAAACATGTCCCAGTAAAGTATAAAAGGCATAAAGGATTTGTCCAGACAATAAGGCAGTCCCAAAACATCACAAATCCAAAGTGAGATCAACATGAAGGATGGAAAGTCAAAAATCCAGAGAAGCACCAAAACTCCCAAATGAACCGCCAGGAACTGTGAGAGACCCTCTGGTTTTTGTAGGGCAGTTCCTGGGGGTGATTGGCAGGTGGCCCCGCCTCTTGGGGAACCACCCACAAAACACACAGAACATAACACAGGAAACTTAAATGAAACAAACAACAGAAGCAAGAAAAAGGTTTGGGATTCCATGCTGTGTATTTGAAATATACGCTGAGTTGCAAAGACATAAACTCAAACGAGTAACCTCATCAGACTGAGTGCAGAACGTGACTGAGGTAATATAAGGGAATGGGGGCTTTTATAGTGGGTAGGGAGGAGCTACACCCAGAAGTGAGGTCAGGATTGGGAGTAGATGGGAGGTCTGTCGAGCCGGAACAGGAAGTGGAGTCTGTGGAGGAACAGGAAGTGACGTTAAGCGGGTTTTCCTTCTGTATATCTGTAGAGGAAGGAGAAAAGGCATTTGTGCCCACTGCCAATCCTTAGTCCGGCGTTACAACACATTTAGTCAAGCCTCCCAGGCGTACGCATGTGGCAACAGACTACACCAAAAATAATGAGTAAAGCACATAAACAACATCTAAGTATCAAAAATTAACAGAATTAAGAGATGGTCATTTTCGAACATGCTTTGTCCTGAATTGGGTCATGGCAGGTCTGCTGGAACCTATCCCAGTTAGCATAGGACACAAGGCAGGAACCAACCCAGGACAGGGTGCCAGTCCATCTCAGGGTAAACACACACACAGACATAACCCAACCACATACTGGGGCCAATTTAGGATTGCCCACTCACCTAAACTGCAAGTCTTTGGGCATTGGCGAAATCTGGAGCAACCAGAGGAAACTCAGACAGACACGGGGAGAACAGGGCACAGGGAGTACCCGGGGCCCGAACCCTTACTGCGAGGCAGCAGCACTACCACCGCACCACCCCACAAAAGAGACACAAAACGTGAATTTGAACCCGACACAAGCCTGCAGCTCTCCTATTATCCCAGGCGTGTGTGTGTTTGGAGGGTGGAGGTTTCTTCTCATGTTTATATTTTTCTTGAGCTTCTGTAACTATTTCACTAGAATCTACACTTTACATATCATTTTAAGTGATAAATAAACTTTCATTTGAGTTTGAGTCTGGAATATCTGCTTCAACTAGCCTTCTGAAGAGTTTTCCACCTGACTCCTTGCTGTGCAGTTTTGCCACTTTGGAGTTTGGTCTTGTAAATAAAAGAGACAAACACAGAAAAAGGTTTGGGGGCAGCCGTCCCATATACTTCATGAAAAAAATCATGAATAGTCCAAAACATTGCTCACAAGATGGTGTTTTTAAAGTCGGTGGAGGAAATGACATCGTTGGGTCCGGAACCAAAAGTGATGTCGTTGGGCCCAGAACAGGAAGTGATATCATTGGGCCCGAAAAAAGTGAAGGTGATGTCATCTGCCCCAGAACAGAAGGTGATGTCATCGGGCCCAGAATAGGAGGTGATGTCATCAGGCCTGGAACCGAAATTGATGTCATCTGGCCTGGAACAGGCGGTGATGTCACTGGGCCCAGAACAGAAGGTGATGTCATCGGGCCCAGAACAGGAGGTGATGTCATCAGGCCCAGAACAGGAGGTGATGTCATCGGGCCTGAAACTGAAAGTGATGTCATCAGGCTCGGAAACCGAAATGAATGTCATCAGGCCCAGAACAGCAGGTGATGTCTTTGGGCCCTGAACAGGAGGTGATGTCATCAGGCCCAGAAGCAGAAGTTATAGTGACAGGTCCAGGTGGTTGCTCCTTCAGGTGGAGTGCACACTGCCACCCCCTGGTCTGGCATGGAATTGCCACCATCTTTTGAGCTTTTTAGCTGCCTCCTGTGTGCACATGTGTGACACTGTGCAGTTATGTTTGGCAGCTGCCATTTTGGATGAGTGTTGTGATCAGCAAGAACGTTGTTCCATTAAAAGAAAAAAAAAAAAGTTTTCTTCACAATTAATGTTTATATGGTACAGTGTGCTAGGCCTGCACAACCCCTGCTTATTCACGGAGGACCCAATGTAATGATAATTTTCTATTAGAAAGACTTTTTTCCTCTGGATCTCCAATATTAACAGATGTGATTTGGTTTGTTTCTTGACACACTGCCTCTCAGCTGAGCTTTTATTAGTTTACGCCATTGCCTGTCTGTGTCTTCATTTTTGGAAACTGTCTGAGTATCGTTTGTCACTGTCACATTGAGCAGCACTGGAGGGCTGCATTGCATGTCAGGCAATATCTCCAAATTCTATCATTTAACAATTCTTTGGTGCAGATCAACTAAAGAAAGACTGCTATATGCTATATTACATCGGGTGGGAAAAAGAAGACGCATTTTTATCTACAAAGCAGGCGGAAATGGAAAGAAAATCTTTTTAGAGTGAGAAAAACACAAAGAAACTGGAGGCATGGAGAGGTCATCCTCAAAAACAGGGCACTGAAAGGGGAGTTCTGCCCTCTTTAAGTCTGATGCCTTTGCATTTGGGGTACACAGTAACAATCAATCATCAAATTCTCAAGGGGTCGCAATATCTGATCAATCTAATTCGAGGTTTAAAAGGCCTTGAGCACAGTGCAAGTGGTGAAGGGTGACACAGGGCGAAACCAAAAATAGTTGGGGTGCCAACTGGGCAAAACCTCGTTTAACTCAATGCCACATAAATAAAGCAACTCTTTTAATAAAAATTAGTGCTCACAAGTTGCCTTTTGCTTATAAATGCATGCATGACCTTCCCTGTGTCTGCTCAGGTCCACTTTGAGATGCCACTTCCTGAGAGCGTCTCTCCTTTATACTGGTCAGACCAGAAGGGGCGGGGCTTATTTGGCTCCTCCGCCCTCGAAGGGGAGGTGTCTCGAGGCTGTGAGGGAAAAGACAGTGCCCTCCACTCGTCCCGGGGTGGTACCACATAGCTAAGGTGAGCTGCCCTCAGGCACGCATGCATGGCACCAGGTACACAAAGGAGCAGCACCTCCACCAGGGCTGGCTTCACTTTGCAGCTGACGATAAAATGATGCTACTGTAGCCTCATTTATAAAAAAGAGGCTTGAAATGTACATCGGGATTTAGAAAAAGAAAACTTAATGGGGGGACGTGCCTATATTTACAGCAAATCTCACCCATGCGTGTGCCACCTTTTTGAGAATCTGGGAAATGGCGACAAGTAGAGAAATGCATCCAAACCAGCTAAATAACAACTTGCAGGCATAATAACTGATATTACTGTGCCATTATTATAATGCATATTGATGTGACAAATAAATTAAAGATCAAATGTGATGAATACGATGTTCAGACTGTAATTTAGTTCCCTTTTAAGAGAGCCAATGTTGCATATTTGCACTGAAGAACTGTTTTCATTTTTTCAGTTTATGCTACCTGATGTCACTCCTCAGGAATATCTCAGCGAAGCTTCACTCTGTCATACCTGCTGTGCTGGAAGCATTTAACTGACCAACGAGGTGTTGTTACCAACATAAAAAGTCAATCTGCAGCAGTGTCCATCTTCCTAATGTAATCGCCACGCTTTAATGTACTAATATTGCAAAAAGGGCACCGAGCGAGAATGAAGTTGCTGTTGTTAACCTTAAGCTCTGACATTCTATAAGCATTCAAGTCATCTGTGATGCCAAGATGTGACTGACAATCATTCAGGTCTGTTTTGGCATAAAAAGCCATCTGTATCAAAGATCCCATTCACATCCCATTTTAACTTTCTCGTACACAAAGTATAGGGAAAGTATTGGAATCGTTTAAAAACTCGATTTTGAGATTTTGATGAATCTCGACATTTTAGACCTCCCTGAGTCCGATTTACTTTCTTGTAGGGAAACCATAATAATCGTCCAAAAATTCGACCTTGAGATTTTGAATCTCAGTGTTTTAGACCTCCCTGAGCCCGAAAATAAATTTTTTGGAATTATGTCTGTCTGTGTTTGTGTGTGTAAACATGATAACTTGAGTACACTTTCACTTCGGTCAACCAAATTTTGCAGACAAGTGTTAGGTACAAAACGCAGATTTCTATCAGCTTTTCAGCGATTTCCGCTCACTTTAAGTGGTATTTTACCTGAAATGTCTCCCAAAAACTATTAAAAATGTTACGGTAAAGCCCCACATTCTAAGCATTTTTTTTTTGATACTTTGCATTTTTTCGAAAAGTGACTGGTTTTCGGGATTATTGCAATTTTCCGTTTGACATTCAAATGGTAATACATACATACTTGAGAATGTAAAAAAAAATCGTTCAAACGTAAAGCAAAAAGTTCTCTAATACGTGCATATTGAGAATGTTTTTACCTTATTTTAATGAACTTTTGTGTACAAGTATTACATTACACAAATTACTAAAGTCTCTTGTAACTTTTGACCAACTTCCGCTTACTGAAACTGGTAATTTACCGGAATTGTTCGCCAAAATAAAATTATCGTGCCAAATTTTTTATTCATGTAGCTACAGAGTCTGATTTATTCAACTTTACTTTTATAATAATTGTTCAATAGATTATTAATTTGATTTGATGTGTTGTTGATGGTTCTTTAATGTATGTAATATAAAAATATAATGATTGTCTTGCGGTTTACTCCAAAAATATCCATTCCCATATCTGAGCATACGAGAAAGTCTCTCAAGTTCCTCGGTGTGCGCATTACTCACACCTCATTACTAATCAAGAAAGCCCAGCAGAGACTACACTTCCTGAGGCGGCTGAAGCGAGCAAGTCTTCCCTCTTCTATCCTCACCATGTTCTACAGAGGCACCATGGAGAGTGTCCTGACCAGCTGCATCACTGTCTGGTATTGCAACTGCAACATATCTGACCACAAGCGCCTGCAGAGGATAGCAAAGACAGCAGAGAACATTATTGGGGTGCCTCTCCCTTCACTACAGGACATATTTTACAAATGCAGTGTCCGCAAGGCCTGCAGGATTGTGCAGGACCCCCTTACACCCCTCACATGGACTTTTCACACTTCTGCCATCCAAGAGAAGATACTGCAGCATCAGAGCCAGATGTGCCAGGCTGCAGGAGAGCTTTTACCCCCAAGTTGTCTGACTCCTTAACACCAGGCTGCCCCCTGGGATCTTCCACACTGTCTCCACCACCTCTAAACTCAGAAATTTTATACATGCAAGCCACTTTGCTGCAAAGATGAGTGTGCATGGAAAAGAGAACTGAAGATCTCATACTGACCTTTAAGGATTTTGACATTCTTTGATATCCTTCTGCTGTGAACCATTCTGACCTGTCATTGTTTGCACACCTTAAATAACTATTATCATACACCGAGTCATGCTGCCATTTCTGTACTACCTCACACATTGCTGCATTATCTATATCTATTATTTATTTATTATATTACATATTTATTGACTATATTTATGTATCTAGATTGCACAATCCCATACATTGCATCAATGTTCATATTGCTTACTACACATCACTAGCTGCATCTCTGTGTGGTATGGAAGCTGCAATGCCTCCTGTAGGAAGTCCCTGCAACTCATAGTGGATGCGGCCAGTAAGATCATTGGTGCCCCGCTGCCCTCCCTCAAGGATATTTTCCACACCCGTCTCACCCATAGAGCCATCAGCATTGCTGGTGACTCCTCCCACCCCTTTCACTCCCCTTTTAGCCTCCTCCCCTCAGGGAAAAGGTACCGGAGCCTCCGGGCCCGCCCCACAAGACTGTCTAATAGCTTCGTCCACCAAGCTGTCAGGATGCTGAACTCTGTCCACTACCTTCCCACCTTGCCCCCTGCCCCTGGACCGTAACAAGAGTCATTATCTGCCAAGTACCCTACCGCAGCTGGTATTATATAAGGACTCATTACATTACATCTGCTGCGAACTGTTTGTCTTTTTCTACATCTCATAAGTTACTCTATAATGCACCTTCTCATTTTTTTACTGTAATTGGCTTTTGCACTAATGACTATTGCACATTGTACACAGGTCTACTTTACAAGTTCTAATGTTATTTAGCTTATATGTTATACTTTCATACTTTGTTGTACTACGCCGTTGAAAGAGAAACTGTATTTCGATTCTCCTGTATGTCCTGCACATATAGTGAATTGACTTGATTTATATTGATGCTACTTCTTTGTCTTGACTTTGCACAATGTCTTGTCTTGTTTGTGTTTTATTTGCACTTCATGTTGTTACACGGTGGACCCTGAGCTTCGCAATTTCATCTATCTGTATACTTGTACAGTATATGGTTGAGATGACAATAAAGTTCGCTTTGACTTTGCAGTCTAGGGGAGACCAGTCCCCATTTATTTTTTTTTTTACATGCAAAACTCAATTTACAAAATAAGCTTACATTGATAAACTTTTATATTTCAAGAAAAGAACAGCAGGTGACAAGAATGCCACATTTTGAACTGGCGGACCAAAAAATAGGCCAGGATTGAACCATAATAAAAATCCATCCACCCATCCATTATCCAACCTGCTATGTCCTAGCCATAAGGTCACGGGGGTCTGCTGGAGCCCATCCCAGCCAACACAGGGCGCAAGGCAGGAAACAAACCCCGGGAAGGGTGCCAGCCCACCGCAGGGCAATAATAAAAATATGAATTGTATATTTAACTTCATAAAAACAAAGAAGCATGTGTTTAATTGTAAATGTTAGCATTTTTAATATCACATGAATGATTTATCAATCTGCGGTGGGTTGGCACCCTGCCCAGGATTGGTTCCTGCCTTGTGCCCTGTGTTGGCTGGGATTGGCTCCGGCAGCCCCCGTGACCCTGTATTCGGGTTCAGCGGGTTAGAAAATGGATGGATGGATGGATGATTTATCAATCACTCGTTCTGCATCAGAACCCAATTATAGCAGAAAAGGGTCACAAAAAGTCATTTCACTGTTGAATTAACTGAAGAATGTAAAACTTGCAGTGCATCGATAGTAAGCAGGGAATAGTTGTGCATTTGACCATGAGAGTGGTTTATAAGGGGAATGTTCAATAAATTATAAAGAACAAAAGTGTCTTCAATTTATACATTTTTTATTTCATGTTGCTACCAATTAGAGGAGAGAGAAGGAATATAAAGGAAAACAAATATAAAAGCAGATGAATTGTTGGCTGTGGCGTTTGTGCATAACTCGGTGCAAACAAAGAAATGTTCTGCATTCTCATCTGTACTCCGTGACGGCCTTCTTTGAACAATTGTAGCCAATTAGAAAATAGAAAACAGATATGAAGGATATGGTAAATGGCCTGTATTTGATATAGCGCCTAACTAGAGTTCAAGAACCCCCCTAGGCGCTTTACAACACAACAGTCATTCACCCATTCACACACACATTCATACGCTGGTGATGATAAGCTACTATGTAGCCACAGCTGCCCTGGGGCACACTGACAGAAGTGAGGCTGCCGAACACTGGCGCCACCAATCCTTCCGACCACCACCAGCAGGCAAGGTTGGTTAAGTGTCTTGCCCAAGGACACAACAGCTGCATTCTCATGCCGGGAGCCAGGATCGAACCTGCGACCCTCCGATTGCTGGACCACCCGCTCTACCGACTGAGCTACTGCTGCCCATGATACATGATATTGAACATGGCTAAGCTGAGAAATTGTGAAAGTACATGCCAGGTGTGGCCAACTCCGATTCTGGAGAGCCACAGTGGCTACAGGCTTTCATTCTAACTATTAGTGACTTGTTTGTGCTACTAATTCACTTCCTTTAATTGATTTGCTATTTAAGACTCAAACCCTTTAAATCAGAGCTGAGTAACGTCGATCCTGGGGGGCTGCAGTGGCTTCTGTTTTTGTTCCAACCCAATTACTTCATGAGAAATCATTCACTGCAATGAAGCTCTTATTGACATTTTGCTCCTTCATTTTGGTTCCCTCGCTTGTTAAGATTTTGAACCCTTAATTGCTTATTTTAGTCTTAAACAGCTGTATTCATTGTTTTATTAACGGCTCCTTATTGGCAATAAGATGCAAATAACAAAAGCCACCAGCAGTCCTCCATCTCGCTTGTCTCCATTTCCACCCGTGTGTGTTCATCATTCACTATTTGGTTTAATGAAGAAACATTGAAGGAAACTGAAGAGAAAGTGAAGAACTGAAAATGACTGGCCTGTTTTAGGCTTCAAATCATTTGGATGATACTTGTAAAATTAGAAAGGAAAAAAAGGATGAACTGACATGGCAGAGTTAAAACACTAACAAGCTAGTGATGGGTCGTTCTTGAACGATTCGTTCATTTAATGTGACTCAGGAAGAACAAGTCGTCTCATGGGAGTGATTTGTTCAGTTGCGCATGCGCATTTGCACAACTTCCTATAGTTCCTGCATTGGAATTATTGATTCACCTGTTTCAAGTCTTCGGGTTCGAGTCGTTCGTTCATCACGTGACAGCCCCATAAGCTTAACCTAGTATGCAGTCTGTGCCGGAAACAGAATTGATTAGTTCATCTCGAGTCTTCGGGTTCGAGTCGTTCGTTCATCACGTGACAGCCCCATAAGCTTAACCAACTCAGTCTGAACCAGAAACAGAATTGATTAGTTCATCTCTCGAGTCTTCGGGTTTGAGTCGCTCGTTCATCACGTGACAGCCCGATAAGCTTAACCTAGTATGCAGTCTGAGCCGGAAACAGAATTGAACGAAATGACTCGAAAAAAGATTCGTTCATTTTGCTGAACGAGACTCAAAGGTCCGAGTCGGTAAAATGATCCGAACTTCCCACCACTATAACAAGCCATGAAATTAAATAAGATCAGTTATTGGCTTCTAGTTAAGCAACAGGGTTGGAACAAAAACCTGCAGCCACCTTCGACACTCCGGGGTCGGAGTTGGCCACCCGTGATATATGCACTGCCCAAGGCCTAGCGATATTGTTTAATCGTTTCTCATAACTCGTACACCACAAGGGAGTGCGTTCTACTTCAATTGATGACTTAAATAGTCAACCTCATGTTTGTCTTAAAACTCTAGTTAATATCAAGTCATTTTAGGTGTTATACTGAATATTAAAACTAATTACATTTATAGACCCTCGACCTGAATTAGTTGGACTTTATGGTAGTCTTTATGGGTGACTTTCTTACTGACATTGTGACAGTTTGTTCTGGCTCCCCATTCTGTATGCACTAGGAGCACAAGGCAGACCCCCAAAAGTCAGTCAGTCATTTTCTAACCGGTTTTGAACAGGGTCGTGGGGGGTGCCAGAGACCATGCCAGCTAGTGTAGGACACAAACCCTGGACCAGCAGAGGTGCAGTTGAGAAATTTAAATTGCCCCATCAGAGACTGTCACACTTCAGTTCTAGAATGGGACAGTAGACAGGATGTGCTCCTCACTTTGAGCCATAGGGAACCAAGGACAAAACGTTACGTTACATTCGGAGGGTTTGTCATTCCAGGCATCGTCATCTGCACCTGCTGTACTGAATCGCGGAGGTCTGCAGATGGACTCGTCTCGCTGTACTGGACTGCGTTTGGACTTTTATCAGCGTTAGCGCTGATTGTTTCTTAAGTTGGGTCAGTTGTTTTGTTCGGTTTTATGTATGTAGTGTATCTAAATAATTATCACCTTTGGGGAACCGGGGAGGGCTTTTGTGTATGCATTTTTATTTAATATTTTTTTTCTCTTCATTATTTGATTAATATATACTTTATCATCTTTATTATTGGCCAAGTCATTGAGCCGCTTATCAGATGTCTCTGTGATTGAGTGTGTGTGTGTGCCGTGTCAAGGCTGGATGTGTTCCTGGAGTCCCCATAATAAAATTACGATCTTAGGATCGGTGTCCATCTTAGTGTCCACGTGACCGCTACAAATTATGACTCCTATTCTGTTTTCGTTTCTTTATTTTTTTGTAGTACTAGGGTGTTGTAGCCATTACGAATGTAGAGAAAAGCCAAGCAAAATGACCATTTTATTGGCTAACTAAAAAGATTACAATATGCAAGCCTTTAAGGCAACTCAGGCCCCTTCATCAGGTGAGATGTGATCAAAGAAGAAGAAGAAGAAGAAGGGGCCTGAGTTGCCTCGAAAGCTTGCATACTGTAATCTTTTTAGTTAGCCAATAAAATGGTCATTTTGCTTGGCTTTTCTCTTCATTTTTTTGCCATTGTATCTTCCCTACTTCATCTAAACTGAAGCACTTCGGAAAGAGCAGCATTTTACTGTAATGGTTAATGTATTTTAATAAAATAATAATACAAAAAAATGAAAATTAAGTGTGAACTTTAAGAACGACAGTTGAACAAAGCTAACATTGAAAAGGCAAAAGGAACAAACTAACCTGCTTACTATTGTATGTTTTTCATGTGTTGTTAATTTGGGTTTCATTTTGAGCTTTCCTCACATATAATAGATTTTTCTTATGTAAAAATTGTTCTTCCTTTATTATAAACAATACACTGTACATATACTGGAATTATATTATGGAAGAAGATGATCTGCTGTGGGAACCCCTGACGGGAGTAGCCGAAAGAAGAAGAAGAATACTGGAATTACAATATATACTTTGATAAATTGGTTCTTCTGTATTCACTGATTGATTGATACTTTATGATGTTTAATAATTGTTCAGTATATTGAATTTCGTTAGGTTTCTACTTATTCTGTTTTGTGGTATTGCTTTAAGAATTACATACACATCCAGTGACTTACTGTTTTACTTTTTAAAACTTTTTGAATTTTGAAATTCTCAAGTTTTGCACGATGCAGTTCGCAACACCTTGCCTCTGTAGTAAAGTCCCGGAATCACAGTGGCGCCTGGTCATTTCAAAGTTACCTGTTGCCACATAGGCATTTGTAATATTACATTGTGGTTACTGAATACATCATTTTTGTAAAATTGTGGCTATTACAGGCATCTGATTAAGTGCGTCAGTCACGTATACCACATCCGTTAAATGCCTTGTAAGTTTGCACCGTGCGTGTTTGGTTAAAAAGTGCAAGCACCTGTAACCATAGACATAGAGTTACTAGACGCCGCATGACCAGCAGCATCGTACGTCAACGTCGCCGCCATATTGCGAGTGGCACTGCTGCGGAGTGAAGTCATTTGAATAATGTGCTGCTCGGGATTGGACAAACCGCTGTACGCTCCAAACCAGATCCCGGGGGATTACATTTCATAGGTAAGGCTGAACAATTGTTTTGGTTATATTTGGCCATTAGACAATCCCGTTTTATAATCTTAATTTTAGCTATGCCAGGCTAAGATAGCAAAGCTATGAATTTATGTGCTGAAGTGAGCCTCCAAACAACGTTTTGGCTAAACGTATTTAGTCACTAACTATGTAGATTGTTGTTAGGTGTTAACATTTCTCAAACTTTGAAGGTTTCCCAAATTAAATCCACCTCAGGAAGCAGTGGGAGGTCACGTAGCCCAAAGACAGGATTTTGAGAAAGCTGCCCTGTGACGTGTGCCGTGCTAGTCTGGTAACAGATGCTGTTCTGGCATCATATGATCAAAGCTACCACTCGCTTACATTGTAAAACAAAGGAGGTTTGATGAGGGTCCAGTCAAGGTGGTCACAGTAGCTGAGCGTGTTATCCGACAGTCGACATTAAGGCAAGCTGTCAGTGTACCTTTGATCAGTCAGTTTGTTCAGGCTGAGATTGGTTCAGATGATGTGTTTTTTCTCAAGGAGCACATCGAGGAAACACAGTTTTGAAATTGACAACCATCATTTGATGCTCATGTCTTTAGTTGTGTCTGACTTCCACAAACTAAGGCTGCACCGTATTGCCAGACTAAATACTCTCACATTACAGAGTGGCAACACGCGGAAAAAGCTATGCAAGACAGTTCTGTTTCAAGGATTTTAGATCCTATCCTGTATATATTTAACTAACCACATTGGGTTTGTGTGTGAGAGAGAGAAACAGGGAGGAATGAGTGAAATGTTTTCAGAAATTATTAAGTCAATTTGTATGCAATAAAACTGTTTCTTTTTGTCATTGAGTGGATCATTTCACTGTTAAAAGAAAGACCAGACTGCCAGTTGCAGTCTTACTGTTTTGACTTTCAGACATTGGTCAAGTTTTCGTCTCAATAATTAATAACAATAATAATACATTGTATTTAATTAGCATCTTTCTTAGCACTCAAGGTCACCTTACAATAAAATTAAACAATATTAGTAAAATTAAAACAAGAGAATGATAAATCAAAAAGCAATAATTAGCAAACAAACAAAGATAACTGGCAGTAACAGTGCAAGATTCACAATTGGTATGCCAGTTTGATAAGTTTTAAGGGCAGTTTTAAAATGTGTTATTAAATCGAGCTGACGGATATGAGAGGGAAGAGAATTCCCGAGCTGAGGAGCACCAGGAGAGACGCTTGAGCTCCCATAGCACTGAGTCTGATGTGCGGTACAGAAAGTGGAGCTGAAGATGAGGATCTGAGTGAGTGAGAGGAGATCAGTGAGGTGATGGAGAGCTTTAAATGTTCAGAGCGGGATTTAGTATTGTATTCTGTAGTTAACAGGGAGCCAGTGAAGCTGAGAGAGAATCAGTGTGACGTGTTCAGTGGATTTAGAACAGCAGGTTATTATCCTGGCAGCAGAATTTTGAAGAAGTTGTAAGCGATGGATACGTTTTTGTGGGATGACAGATAGAATAGCATTACAGTAATCTATACGTGAGGTGACTCGGGCATTAACTGATACTTCAGTACTGCGTTGGGTAAGAACAGGACGAAGTCTAGAAATGTTTCGGAGATGGAAGAAGGCAGTCCGAGAAATGTTACTTATATGGGAGGAAGTATTTAATAATAATAATTATTATTATTTAATAATTGCCATTATTAGTGTAGATAGATAGATAGATAGATAGATAGATAGATAGATAGATAGATAGATAGATAGATAGATAGATAGATAGATAGATAGATACTTTATTAATCCCAAGGGGAAATTCCCATTCACAGTGTATAAATGGATATAAATAATTGCATGTAAACGATTCGCCAAAATCTGTTTTATGTAAACGATACTGTTTTAAACATTATTGTTTTTTAATCACGTCTACCTGTATTATGGCACTTTTGCCACTCGCAATAGGGCGGTCGCGCTGACGTATCGTGTCGACTGGGCACCACAGTGAACGAGGCGTCTATCTACTGTATATACTGTATAACTATTCCTGTAACGCCGGACCTCCGAGTAACTCACACAAGTGAGTCACGGCTGGTGAAGCAGCTGAGGAAAAGGGGGCGGACTGTGACTGATTAGTGACACAGAAAGAGACCAGGACAGCTACCTGAAGTTGACCCCCTAAGAGCGTCTGTGGAGGAGAGGCTGCGCGATTGGTGCTGCACTGCTGCCGGACAGCGCTTGACGCCTGAAGTCTGTTGATCAAACGTGGCGTCGGCATCGCCTGTAGTCATACAACGGGAGTTTGAGACGGCGATTTAGCATTTCAGCCGGGCGTACAATAAAGCATTTAACAATCACTGGTGTCTCTTCAGAAGTCTTCCTTGCCATCGGGTCGCTATACACCATTTAGCTCGCAGGATAGAGTTGGAAACCGCCAAGGTATTTAAAAAAGTAAACAGGACGAGCGATCCAGCTGAGTCATCTTCTGCATTCAGTTTCATATTGGACATTTTTATTGTTCTGTGTTTTATTGCTTTAGAGCTGCTAATCCTTTTTCGTTTTTCCCTAATATACTGTAATATGTAACCTGATGGTAAGGGGTACTGCTACAGAGACATCGGCAATAGTTTCTGTTATAGACTCGAATTCGCAGTCTTGATTTTCTCGACTGTATGGCTACGAGAGACCTGTGTTGCCCAGCACGGTTTCTATGATAACCATGTCTGCTATGTTGCTGTCTTGACCACCTTTTTATGTCATTCATCCATGGTGGCCCTGAACCCCTTCTCAGCTGCTGTAACCGCCCTAAGCCCAACCTGCATGGTTTCCTCCTGGGGCTGCCGTTATACTATTATTTATTTATGTATTTCCTAATAAAACTTTAATTCCATCGGTCAACAAAATATAGGTGTCTCATACAGAGCGAGCAGAATATTTCCATACTGGCCGCACATTCTTTAGTTTTTCAAATGAAAAGATACCAGCCGGCAGTGAGCAATGTAACTTTCGTAAGTAGTGCTCCTGATTGGTTAATGAGTTATCACATGACAGATGGACTTACAACAGCGTTTTATATGTAGACAAGTTGTGCTGCCCATGATCTAAGGCAGGTTGAAATCTAAATAATCAGAGCAGACCTCACCCTTGACCTTTGCAGTGCATCTGCCGTCCTCCTCTGGCTGCAGTTCAAATTCATGTTTTAGGTCTCCTTTGTTCATTTTGAACTCTATTATTTATGTCGGCTATGTGCATCATTTGTTATTTTTTTCTGTATCTGTTATATCCAATGTGTTTTGTGGGTGATCACCTGCCAACCACTGCCAGGAAGTGCCCTCTGCTCTGTAAATCTGGAGGGTCTTCCACAGTTCCTGGTGGTTCATTGTGAATGTGCTCCGGAGTCGGTGAGTTGCCAGTATCTTCCTGAGATTCTGCCCTTTACATATTTTGGAATTTTTTCTGCATTGGAATTCTGTTCAACTTGGAATACCTTTGTTACAGGAAATTCCATTATTTTGCCTTTGTAGTCCAAGGGGCTTCATAATGATTGGAATCCTTTTTGTGAGGAAGAAATCTTGTATTTCATAAAGATTCAGTGCTTGCTCTTATTACTAGCTGGGATTTGACAGTGATATTCCCATCTAGTGGGCATTATTGGAAGTGTTTGCAACTACCTGCTTTGGATTTCTTCATTTTTTGTGACTCCAACAGCACCATGCAATACATATATCTCTGGTATATGCCATTTGATATTGCATTTGTAAACGCAATTTTAATGTTTGTGATGTGCCGTCTATTGGAATGACAAATGCAATTCATGTGTGTCTCTGTCATATGCCATTTGGTATGAATTGTAAAAGCAGTGTTTAATGTTTGTGATGCACCATCTGTTGGAATGAAAAATGCTATGCATGTGTCTCTGTTATATGTCATTTCATATGGGATTCGTAAAAGCAGTCTTAATGTTTGAGATGCACCATATGTTGGATTGACAAATTCAATGCATGTGTCTCTGTTATATAGCATTGGGTACGGGATCATAAAAGCAGTGTTTAATTTTTGTGATGCACCATCTTTTCAAAAGACAAATGCAATGTATTTTACTGCTAAAAATGTTTGTGATACGCCATCTTTTGCACAGACAGAGACATAGCAACCAAACGGGCACACAGACACTTATCCTTTAATTAAGGTAGAGTAGCTGTGCTACCCGACTAAGATGAGTTAAAATCTAAGTTTGCAGTGGAATGTATTTTGTAATGTGTGTAATAATACCTTACATCATATTTTTCATTCCAACAGATGGTGCATCATACAAATGAGCACAAATCCCATGTCAAATGGCAGATAACAGAGACATGGCAAACCAGATGGACACACAGATACACAGACACTCACACACGTGTCATGTTATTAAGGTGGATTGTCCAATGTTCCATGGATTCTGCATTGCATTATGCATTGTTCGGCGGTTTAGTGTATCGCCTCGTGCTTAATAAGTACACTGAAAGGGGGCAGGACTACGATGGCAAAAATGTGCATTATGTCCGGGGGCTTTTTTAAAGATGCCATTCCTGCTCACTCTAATATAATTATAGCTTTTCTTGGATTGTAGTTCCTTTTCTTGGAATAGTTTTCTAACATTAACTTTGGAAATTATTTTATATATCATTATATAACAAATCAATACTTTAAAATGTAACGTGTGTGTGTGTGTTGAGATTATTTCCTGCTTTTCCTGAAAAGTAATGCTGCACTTTTCTTTCTCTGCTTTCTACCTAACCATAAACTTGCCAAATTAACTGGGATATTTTCCATCTGTATAAAGAAATAAAAATCTGAAATATCGGAAATGATGTTATAAGTAGAATAATCCTGATTCTTATGTATATTCATTGGTAGGATAAAGGATTTCCCCCATTTGTGATTAAGTTCAATTAATGTGTGACATTTTATGAACATTCATGTTTAGTGGTGCTTTTCAGTGAAGAACTACTTAAGGGTAACTAAACAGCTGTGGAATAGAAACTTAAAAGAAGACGAGGTCAGAAAGCTGTCAGCAGTCAAACTGTTCACATGTTTTACTCAAAGATGATATGTGCCTGCGCAGATATAGAAAAAGAATCAACTTGCTTTGATGTTGAGGCAAACGTTTTTCTCTGACTGCAATGTATACAACGCATCAAACAGAAAACTTAAACATTTTCCTATTGCCTTTATGTGTCCTGAATGTCAACAAATTGCACCAACACATTTGATGTTGTTTATTCTTAAATCATATAAATTCATGAAGTGCCACCCAATTTTACCCTGAGCTAAAACAAAAAATATTTTTTCAACATCCACGCTTTCTGAAAAGGACAAACATTGTGAATAAGAAAAGAGAAAAACAGAAAACGCCCAAAACATGAAGATAAAGACAGGCGAGTGGAGGACTCTGAAGATGCCAGTTCTGATTACAGCAGCAACAGGGAGAAGAAGAAAAAAAAAGGAGCAGATGGAAACATTTACAGCAAATACTCTTTTACTTAAAAAAGAAGAGCGGATTCCCACCAATGTGTACTTTTACTCAAATGAGACAAAGGATTAATAATTTAGTTAAAACAAAACAAAAGTATGCAAAACTGATTTATCGTTAAATCAAATGAAAATATTTCCAAACTAGCCAGTAAATCAACATCAGCTACTCAGGTAGCATTTTATTTTCTGTAAGTACAAAATGCCTGGAATATTGTTGAACAAAATCAGATAAGGAAAGAGCAGGAATGAGACAGAAACTGATAGATATGAAAGGTGCTATATGATGGCTGAATAGATAGATAGATAGATAGATAGATAGATGTGAAAGGCACTATATAATAGATAGATAGATAGATAGATAGATAGATAGATAGATAGATAGATAGATAGATAGATAGATAGATAGATAGATAGATAGATAGATAAGAAATGCACTAATATAATAGATAGATAGTGTAGTCGGCAGGATTAAATAGCTAGAGAGCTATGAAAGGCACTATATAATAGATAGATAGCTAGACAGATATGAAAGGCACTATATAACAGATAGATAGATAGATAGATAGATAGTGTAGTCGGCAGGATTAGATAGATAGACTTTCTTTGTTTCCAAGGCAGCCTGTACAATCAGGAGTCACTCTTTGCTGGAGTGTTCCTTTAAGCGGTGTAACGTAAGCCGGGAGTTCAACTTGGCACTACTTGTGTTGATATTCCTCACAGCGATGCCATTCACTTTAGGTCAGCACTTATTACAAGGATTATATTCTTATTAAAAAAAAAGGTCAAATAAGGGAACAGTTGGAAGAGAACCTTCAGGTGATTTAAGCAGGTAGCAGTTAAATGGCGCTGTTTATTGTGAGGATAATACAACAAGTCGAATATTAACTGATTAAGGAATACCAAAAATGAAAGAAATTCTGGTGTACATCAGTTAAACACAGACACCCAGTGTACTCAAAAATGGACAAGCGATGTTTTCAGAGCAAAAAATGTATCAATGATTTAGTTACAGAGTCTGTTTCTATGGTTTCCTAGTCTAACGGCAACGATGAGATGAAATTGAGGACTCGTTTTACGTGACCTTCTAAAACAATTGCCGTAGACTCACTACGATTAGCAAATGTTTCCCTTGAGCCAAAGAGATAAACAGGTGAAAAGTAGTTTAACAAAATTAATCCTCAGGTCAAAATGACAAAAGAGTGAGGGAGGCTGGAGGGTGAGCTCCTAAAATTAAACTTGGTGTCCTCTTGAAAGCAGGAGATTAATGGGGGTTTAATAGTAATATTGTCATTCTTTGCAGTGTCTTATGAGTTATTTTTTGACTTCTTTAAAGTCCAGGCCCCATCTTTATCCCTAACCTGCTCCTTGCTCTATTTATTATATACAAGACTGAAGCTGAGGGTGGCCATTAGTCTCCCCCCACTCATGGTGGTTTGTTATTAGATTTGTTTACTTAGCTGACACTTTTATCCGACTTATATATCAATTATTTCCGTATTTGTCCAGCTGCAGAATGGGCAGGTGAAGCCATGTAACGAATAAATGGTGGGGCCTAAAGAGTCCAATACCTTAACCACGAGACCAAACTGTTTACATGCTGACCTTCAGTCATTTAACAATATTTTTTTTGGACAAAACTAAGCTTATTCATCTGGAAATGAAAAATACATATTCTATTTATTCCTACTTTTCCCCCAATTAAATCAATAAGTTTGGAAGCTTTTCCTCTCATTGTTAAATGCTAACTCTTTCTAGACTGTGAAAATATTTATTTTTTTATTGAACAATATTTATTAATGGAGTTGATAATATTCTATTGCACATCCCTTACTATATAATGTGTTGATTATACATTAGCAGTTATTAAGTAAATACCAAAGAAACAATGAGATTCTGGGCAAAGTTGCCCTCCATCCTTTTTCTTACCCTAGTTACGTGTGTACTGAGTCGTAGCGTGCCTGAGCCTATTTAAGACGCGTTAGGAGCAAAGCAAGAAGCAACGCCAACAATCACGTGAGCCACTAAAACAAAAAAAAAATTACACAAGGGGGGACCAAAGTATTAAACGCGTCAGCATTTTGCTCAGTAAATATATTTCCAATGAGGATATTCCCATTAAATTCTTCCCAGACATTGGTAATAATAACTCAAGAAATCCACAAATATAAATAATTCACAACATTAAAGGCCATAAATAAAGGTGTGTGTGATAAAGTGGAATGATACAGGAAGAAAATATCAAACACGCTAATTTAACACTTAGAAGGGGAGCCTTTGTCTGTAATGGCAGCTTCAAGACGCCTCCTGTATGAAGAATTCAATTGCCTGCAGTGTTCAGGTCTGATTTCGAAAGTGATTGTCTTTCAATCTTGGAGATTCTGGGGTGCCCCTCTGTGAACTCCTAGTTTGAAGATTCCAGGGGTCCCTTCAGTGAACTCGTAGCTTAAACATTTCATTGGGCCCCTCTGTGAAACCCTAGCTTGAGGATTCCAGGGAGCCCCTCTGTGAGTTCCTAGCTTGAAGATTCCATTGGGCCTCTCTGTGAACTCTTTGATTCCGGGGAGCCCTCTTGTGCACCCTCATCTTTAGCTCCTTCCATAAATGTTCAGTTGGACTAAAGTCAGGTGATTCACTAGGCCATCCTAACAACTTGATTTTCTTCCACCGAAAACCAGTTGAGAGTTTCCTTTGCTGTATGTTTTGGATCCTGCTGTTGTCCTGCTGGACGTCTTGACCTCATCATCCTAGTCGATAGCAGCAGATTCATTTCGAGACTCTCCTGGTCCACGACCCCATTCATTGTTTCCTCAATTCCATGAAGTCTGCCAGCACCATGAGATGAGAAGCAGCTCCACACCATGTTGCTTCCACCTCCAAACTTCACCATTCGCGTGTTGTGTTTTTCCTGTGATGCGAAGCCCCATTTCTCCTCCAAACATGGTGTGTAGTATGACAGGCAGAAAAACTTTGGTCTCGTCTGACCAGACTACATTTTCTCAATATTTTACAGGCTTGTCCAAGTGTTGTGCAGCAAACTTTAAATGAGCTTCAGTAATGGAGTCTTATGGTGGCTGAGTGTGCATAGAGGCCATGCCGATGGAGTGCTCTGCCTATTGTTTTCTCTGAAACAATTGTACCCGCTGACTCCCAAGTCTTTCTGGAGCTCTTTCTGAGTGGTCCTTGGCTCTTGGGCTACCCTTCTGACTCCCTGGTCAGAAATCTTGCAAGGAGCTCCTGGATGATGGTGGAGTGAAGTTCCTTCCACTTGCAGATAATGGCCCCAATGGTCCTTACTGGAAGATTTAGAAGTTTTGAAATACATCTGTAACCAGTTCCATTGATGTGGTTTGCAAGAGACATCCAAGTAGAGACATGGGATGATTAGGAGGCCAGAATGACTAGGCCGTGTTGTTAATTTAGCCTGATTGTTGGGATACACCCTACTCTTTTTGCAAGATGCCCTGGGATCTTTAATTGCCGCAGACAGTCAGGACCTCGATTTTACATCTCATCCGAAGGACGATGCCATTTTTACAGCACAGTGTCCCCATCACTGCACTGAGGCATTCAGACCACTGGGTAAGTGACCCCCCACTGGCTTCACCAACACCTCTTCCTTTATTAACCCAAGCTTTTCCTAGATGGTCTCCCATCCAAGGACCGGCCAGGCCCAAACAAGCTTAGCTTCATTTGGAATACCTCTTCTGAAGTGCATGTGGCATGGGTGCCCCACTGTTGACTTTTCTGTTGAGGTTCATTACCAGGACCCACCATTCTCCACCTAAGCCTCAGATGTCTGCTGCCTTTTTTTAATCACTTTCTCACTTTCGCTGACACTCTGTAAGCCTGGAACCGATGAGGATTTACATATTTTAACAGTACATGTAACCTGTCGAGTGAAGTAAACAATTGTGCATCACTATTTCATTCACTGTAACTATGCAAATCTGTACATAAAATTATTATTTATTAATGCTTCTATGAGGACTGTTACATGGAGGAATTCAGCAAAATGTATTTACGGCACACTTAATAACAAATACAAACATAAATATTTATAAATATTTAAGCAAAAATTACAAAACTCTGAGCGGTTTCACAAAAATTACATTGTTTCCCAAAAATCACTTACTGTAACACTACAGTCCTCACATTAGCAACATGAATTGATTTGTAAAATAATGAAGTAGACCAAGCTGGCATGAAGTAGTGGTGCTTTTAGTAAACACAGCATCATATCATATCATATCATATCATATCATATCATATCATATCATATCATATCATATCATATATTGTATCATATATCATATCATATTACATCGTATCGTATCGTATCGTGTCATATATCATATTATATCATATCGTATCATATCATATTATATCGTATCGCATCGCATCATATATCATATCATATCATATCATCTGGGGCTGTCAAATAATTTATTTCTTTAATCGTGATCAGTCACAAAATTACATTCATCTAGTTGCGATTAATTGATTAAGCCGATTTTGGTTGCTCAGTGATGTCCATTCATCACCTGTGAATGTCACTCCCTTACATCTTCTTCGCTGCTCTAACTGTGAGGACATCTGACTTTCATATAAATTGTCGCTCTGTGACTGCAAGATGTAAGAATTGTCAGAGCTCATCATTATCCGAATGGCGAATCTCATCCCTTTTTCTATAACTATATTTACAGGGCAGACGCAGACCACATTTCAATTGCGGATGTTAATGCTTTAGATTTCATTTCATTCATAGACACGGATCTACCTGTGTATTTTCATGGATTGTAGCCTGGGGTGGATTTTGCTAATTTAATGTTAGTTTAGCAGCAGCATGTTTTGCTCATAATATACCAAAGACATTTTACTAATGTGATATTGTCAAGTACGTGCACTGGGGAGACAGCAAAAGCCCCTCAGGGAACTGTCCTGTCTCCATTCATTTTTACTGTCTACACAGCAGACTTTCGGCACAATTTCAACTCTTGCCATCTACAGAAATTTTCAGATGACTTGTTCGTCACAGGCTGTATTAATAATGGAGATGAGTACAGGAAAGTCTGTCTCTCTGATTCTCTGCAGACAGGGTGATTGACAGCCCATCACTGATGTCATCTCTAGTGTCCGCCCTCTTGGACCCGCCCCTTCCTACCATCTTCCTTCATAAACCGGCCAACCAGTTACCTACTTTGTTTCTGTTTGGACTCCTGTTTGTAACTAACTGTGAGTTAATTTACACTAATTTACCATCAGATTATATGGGGTCACCAATGTGGTGGTCGAGCTCTTTATCTGTGTTCTCTGCGTCATTTTACAATATTTAAATTTGCCAGAACTAAATTCACAAATACCAACATTTTTGTCCTTTCAACCATCTAGGGGAATTTTAAATTGAAAGTAACCATCTCTCTCCGATATCGTTGAGAAAAAATAACACATTATAAGTTTGAAATTAATCGCATGCATTAACGCTTTAACTCTGACAGCCCTAATATGACATGATATGATATGATTATTTCACCATGGCAGCACTGGGACCTCGCAGCACTTAAGCTCTACTCCGATTTATAGCTCCAGTGCCTTCTGTCTGGAGTTTGGAGGCTTTTTCTCAGAATACAAAGACATTCAAATTGATTTGTGACTCTCCATATGCCAAAATAAATGCATGTGTGAGCCATGCTGTGGATTAGTGCTGCCAAGATAGCCTTTACCTCCTTTTGACCGTGAGAAGAAGAAAATGTGAGTAAAAAATAATTTGACGGAATTAAATTATAGGGGTTTCAATTCATAAATAAGATTCATATTCATAACACAGAAATAAAGTTAGCATTGAATTACATATTTAATTAGGAGCTAATTATCCATCAATATCCATGGACGCCGTAGTGCCATGAAGGGCAGTTATGTAGTCTGAAATACTCAGCAATTCGCTCCAACTAGTCCACGACATTTTGCCTTTTATGGTTTCTAGTAATTTAAGATGCTTACCCTCTTTCTACTCTGACCTTGTCGAGCACACATTCTCAATATCCGTGGATGGTATAACATGCCAGTGTTGTTAATCACAAATACAGTTATAACAAATAGAATTGCCAACCAAACAGTAAAAACATGGTCTGGCTGACCCAAGTCTCAATATTTGATTAAACAAAACAGTTCATCGACAACATCCATAAATTAAAACAATATGAAGGAACTATTTAAAACAGTAGATATTTTAAGTTGCAGGCATTCAGGGCCGATTTCTCTCGTTGATATATCATATGACAGTAATGAGGTCCATGCGTTCTAAATTTACAGCAAAGTCCTTCTGAAATTGGTGTGTGGACAGACACTCGTAAATTGTCGTCATGGTCTCGTTTTCTTTTACAACGTGCGTCAGTGTTCACGTCAAAAAAAAAAAGAAACAGGCATCATTATCAAAATTAGTTGAAGTAAGAGGTTAGGGGAAAGGTGTATGGCTCACTGCAAATGCTGGAGTGATGGACACCCAATATCAGTGCATTCTGCAGGAGGTTCATTCCAGTAAAAAGGCTGAACCATGGTTGGCCAGTGAAATATGTTATTTTAGATTATTATTTAGTAAGAGATATAGTATTTTTGAGATGTGAGCACAACTATGCTACAGTTGCGTAATTCCATATGCCCTGCCACATAACCAAATCACAATGATACTTCATCTCGGAGGCTGTTCCCGTTGAGTAAAGTCGAGATGTTGCTTTTTAGCGATGTCATCCTTACTGCCGATGTACATTGTGCGTAACTCATGGATCTTTCTCGATGTCTTTTCCGTCTGCAGCACAAATGACTGTTAAATATATAATTCCATATGCCTTCAGTTGTTTAAATTGATACGGTCCGACGATGAGATCAGCAGCCTCCGTTGGTAAGTCTGACATTCCCTACGACTAGAAGTTGCGGCTTTAAATCAATCTGCAAAGCATTAATTTACTAGATTGCTTCAACTTTTTGTTTTTAGGTGTTTTTACATTTCATCTGAAACTTATCAACTGCGATCACCATGCCTGACTGTCTTTCTGCAAGAAACAACGCAAGTCGCAGTGGACTGATGCTCTTGAAATTTGAGCACGCTTGCTCTTCAAGGAAACTTGTTCATGAAAGTTCCATTTTTATTTTGTTTTATTATAATTTATATTTAGATTTTATTATTATTTCATTTTTTCGTTGAGAAGATGTCTCAAATACACCGCACCATACATTTCGAAATCTCAATTTGAAAAGCATATGCAGATTTCGCAACTCTGTTCTAAAAACAGAGAAATGTTCTGTTCGCTGTAGCTGTTAACCTTTCATACATCACGAGCTCATTCAAGAAGCACGATATTGGCTCTTAAAAACAAGGGTAGCACAACTGTGCTGGAAAGTCGGCATGCAGCCAAGTAATTTAGTAGGCTCGGTGATTTTCAGTCACTTAAATTAACTTGGTCCAACGACAAGATCAGCAACAGTGTGCGAATAATCTGACTTTCCCTACCGCCAGAAGTCGCATAATGTGACATCGGCTTTACATCAACCTGCAATGAATTAATCTAATAGGTTGCTTTAAATTTTTTTAAAAAGTGTTTTCGTCTATTAATCTGAAAAGTAACGACTGCAATCGCAGTGTCTGTCTGTCTGCAAGAAACGACACAAGTCGCTGTGGACTTATATTGTTGAATTTTCTTTGGTGCTTTTCGATATAATGGGATAAGTACTAACTGCAATTGCCATATTTGTCTACATCAAAAAAACATCTTCACTCCCTGTTGACCGATTTTGTTGAAATTTGTCTCTCTTACTGTATACATTAAGGAAATTTGTCACAAAAGTCCAATTTACATTGAGATATCTCAAGTACGGTACACTGCACAATTTTTGAAGAGCATTGTTAAATGTTCTAACTCATCTGTATTAAAACAGAGAAACATTCCGCAAGTATTTCGACTACAGACTAATTTACGGTTTCAAACTTTCATTCAGAGAGGCCACTTCAACTACTATATTTTGTGTCATTTTCTCTTTTATTTGTCTGACTTGATTAGAAGTTGTTGTTCTGGAAAATACGTATCGTCCCTGGTACAAATTTTTTACATTTTGAAATATCCTTTGTTAGATAGTACTTATTGCCCAGAACAATATCATCTCAGAAGACAAACAGTACTGATGATGTGGGACAGGCATGTCATTAAAAACGATAGTTGAGGAAGTGACTCTTGCACTGTGGAATAATAGCGTGTAAATCTAGAAATGTCACGATAGAAAACCTAAGAAAGTGCGGAAAATTAAATGGTTAGAGATAATTACGGGAAGAGAGGGGTGGTGCAGATCTTATCCTGTAAACTGTCCGAGATCAGTGTGCACAATGGATGCTTCAGCTGTCTACATGTGTGAAAGAGTTCAATGCCAAGATCGACCAAGACGTTTAATGTCAGATTTCTTAAGATGGCGTAAACCCAAGTAACTACAATGTATTAACTGTTACAACGATAACTACCACACCAGGGTTATTCATTCTCTGAACAGTACTGATTGTCCAAAAGTACCTGCCATTGACAAGAAATGCTTCAAGCAAAAATGTACAAAGAATTTCCCCCTATACTATGATGTCCAAAATTCGGTCTACTGTGTCAGCTGCCATAAAACTTCCTCCATCCCCTCATTTTCGAAATTGCTCGAGGGTCGTGGCACCATGCTGTTATTCAGTCATAACATTTCTAAGTGTCCTTTGAGAGGAAAATACCCAGGTTACATTTTTCAGTTCGTTGAAACTGCCGCAAAGAGGGATGTTTAAGAAGAAAAATTCCCAGAAATGAGAATATTTGTGCGCAATCTATTGCCTTGGTTTTGAGACTGGCGATAAGGATGTGCTCCTTCTCTTCTTCCCATAATTGGGAATACAATTTTTCATGTTGTTCCGCATATTGTCTCTGCAAAATACATTATCACTTAATAGTCTTCATCTTCAAAACGTACTTTTTACCGTAAAATAAATTAACATAAGCTTAAGATAAAATGACCATTTTGCGATATTGGTTGACATATATGTCTCTTCCGAGCATTTTTTGAGAGACAAAATGGATACTTCAATAAAAGACGATGTTCTTGATGAATTTGTCCATGCCTATGAAACCCATCTGATGCGTATAAATATTCCATCAATAGCCATGCCATATACAGCTTTCCTATTTTAAACTTTACGATTTGCATTAGGATATTTTGTTATCAATTTTCCTGATGGGCCCTAACCACAAATCATTTCACTATTTTTGGCAACAATATTCCTGGTCCAGTTGGTAAGAAAAGCCACATAACCGAATCACAATGATACTTCATGTCGGAGGCTGTTCCCGTTGAGTAAAGTCGAGGAGGTATTTTTCACGTTGCTTTTCAGCGATGTCATCCGTACTGCCGACGTACTTTGTGCGTAACTCATGGATCTTTCTCGATGTCTTTTCCGTTTGCAGCACAAATGACTGTTAAAATGCCTCCGGAAACTTTCGCTTAGCAGGTACAACGCAAATGGGTTAACGCAGGAGTTGGAGAAGCTCAGCATTCTTGCCAACAAGGTGATCACAAAGTGTGCTGCTGAGGTATCGATTTCCTTATAATTGAAGTTGCGATACATGTAGAGGACGTGGTTGGGAAACCAGCAGAGGGCAAACAAGCCCACAAAGACGAGAACAATTTTCGCCAGTCGTTTTCTTGTTTCCATCTAAGGGAGAAAAAGAGAAATTTAGAAGTCAGATTAACAAAATCAAAATAACGGGTCATACTTACTACACTGAATCCTAAATTAAAATGTATTTTTGAATAAAACAGGTATAATATAATAAACCCTGCCAAGTAAAAGATCTTTCGGGAACCTAATATATACATCATTATTTTATGTCTATGATTTTAGAAACTCAGATTTGTAGCATTTACTACAACAGGAACTCAGGCCATTCCTGCTACTTTAGCTCCAAGTCAAAGATATCTAATTATCATTCAACCAGGAGGGATTTCCGTGGGTGGGGCATAGGAGATGAATTGTGCTGATTGGTTGACTACAAACACTGATACCATCTTATAAAAGTGTTAATAGTTTGGACTTTGGAAAGTTATCAGTGAAGGTGGAGTGTCACACTTTGTTCCACGTCACTCTTCATAGCCACCTCCCTGGTGCACCACTCCATACACAGCATCAAATCAACAATCTCCATTGTGAAGTCTCGATTGCTTCAGAGCAATAAGGTCTGAACTCCTGAACGCAACTCACTTTGAACCTCATCATTCTTCATAACTACCTCCAAAGCAGTAAGGTTGGGGGAGAGGATCACCTGTATACTCCCGAAAGCAGCACATCACTCTTTTCTGCATATCACATATTCTGCCAAAAGGTTACAATTCCTTTTGTGCGGTGAAAACTAGTAAAGACATAAGGAATTATAATAATTATACCTCATATGCTGTTTCATATACAAAGCTTGGTAACACATTTAAGATGCCCCCACGCACATGGCCATAGAAGACAGCTTAGGGGTTCTGATGTTTGTAATTCTCCTCCGCTCTGGTGCTGTATCCTAATGCCTTTTCTCCTCCTCCATCTTCAGACCTGAAGATTAACGGCTGTAACACCACTGACGTCATCACATCTGGTGTCCGTCCATCTGGGCCCGCCTCTTCCTGCCACAAGTACTTAAGACCAGAAGATGCACCAAATTGAGGCAGTTCTGCTCTGAACTAGCTTCTGTGAAGACCTCTCCTCAATTGTTGTGTGTTTTCTTTTTTGCTTATCTCCCATTTAATTATATGGGGTCACCAGGGTTGTACCCAAACTCTTTATCGTGATCTTTTCTTTCTTGTACAATACATAATTAAATAAATTGGACTCTGAAGCTACACAAATTAAAAAGTACCACTTCCGGTTAGCAGAAATAGCTGAAACGTTGATAGAAGCCTACGTTTCGTACCTAATACAGTGGAACCTCGGGTCACGAGCGTTCTCCAAACTTTTGCATCTGTTCACAACCACACACGTGGGTGACGAACAAGCCAGTTTCCGTTCCGGTTCATATGCGCTGATGATTTACGCACGTGTTCAGTCTCTCCCTGTACAGTACATTGTTCTCGGTCAGACGTGCATCGTCACAGACTTTACCTTAAAACTGTAATCTGCTCTCCACCCTGTTCCTCCTCACTTCCTTCATGCCAGAACTCGACTCATGCAAGGTTAGTTTTCTTGGTTGTTTATGGTTATTTTTTGTATAAATTACGGATTTTTCAAATGTTCATTTTTTTTACCTGTCCTTAAAACAACGAGCAGTTCGGAAGGCCATAGCGTGAACTCTTGCAATGTTAGTTTTCTCTGTTAAAGGTTTTCTCCGTGTTATTCAATGTTTTTACATTTAGTTTACTATTACACTGTGCATTCTATAGTATAATTAACTATTTTTGTGCTTAAAAATCTTTAAAGAAAATAAATTTACATACAGTCCGTACGGTCCGGAACGAATTAATTGTATTTACATACAATCCTATGGGGGAAATAACTTCGGGTCGCAACCAAATCGGGTTGCGACCAGAGTTTTGGAACGAATTACGATCGTGACTCGAGGTTCCACTGTTCTTGTATGCAAAATTTGATTGACCGAAGTGAAAGCGTACTCAAATTATTGTTTTTACACACACACACACACACACAGATACACAGATATAATTCCAAAAATAGTATTTTCACACTCAGGGAGGTCTAAAATGTTGAGATTTCATCAAAATGTTGAAAATCAAATATTTGGACGATTACAATACTTTCCCTACGAGAAAGTAAAAAAGCTTCATTACAGAGTCACAAGTGAATGAGAATTGTGCGACTGTTCCCAAATCAAATAAATGACAGGCGTCAGACTGAGTCCAAAACCTGCAGGCTGAGGCCTAAGCCTGCAGTTCGCAGTTGGAGTAAGCTGAACTGGGTCAGGCTCTTTGCTAGTAGAAGCCCTGGCCAGCTTTAGTAGCTTCTTATGGAGGCTTTACGATTTACCACTTTTTTGCCATGTCTGGGACACTAATGGACCTGAAGGTTAGATTGTTCATATCTACATTTCCTTAACCCTCTACTAGTGGTAAACTGGGCTGACATAAAGGTCTGAAAGTAAAGAGAGCCCCAGTCAGAAAGTGATCCCTAGGTTGACATGTACTTTAATGAGCAATACCTGTAATGATACAATTGGTTCCATTTCTTTTATTTATCCAATTGGAGCACAGGCAGGTCATGTGACTTGCTCAGGGACACACAGTGTCAGCTGTAAGATTTGAACCCACAACCTCTGGGTCTGAGATCCAAATCCTTAACTACTGTGCCATACTGCCTGCCTCATATATGTGGGGTACAACACGGACAGATAAACAGGTAAGAGGTTACAGGCGGCCATTACGTAATACATTTTGACATTTTTTTCCTAGTCCCCCATCTAGTTAGTTGGAACCTTTGGTGTTTGGTGTATATCACAGGGGACCTGATATCACAATCAAACAATAACACTCATTACTACAGCAGTGTCCACAGGAAATAAATCAAATAGAAGAAATCCATTCAAATGGCTAATTACATGTTTCAAGGTAAAGGCTGGCAGAAAAACATGACGCTGTCTCACCTGTCTCTTGGAGTGCTCACTGAACTCACCCGGCATGTCGTGTGCACTCTTGATTAGCGTCTTTGCAATGTGATAATAGTAGACACTGATGATTGTTAAGGGAATGAGGAAGTATACCATAAATATCAAGATGGAGTGAATTTTAGGGTGCATCTCGTTGGAGTACGGATATGGAATGCAGGCGGTGAAGTTGACGTTGTTGTTTTTGACCGGGACCAGGTCAGAGAACACGGCATCTGGAATAGCCAGCAACACTGAGATGATCCATATGGTGACTGCTTTCAGACAGGTCCAGAACACAGCGCTGGAGGTCTGGATGTCCATTGGATTCACAATTGCTTTGTATCTGTTGGAAAAGAAAAGAAAATATGTCACTTGTTTGAATTAATGAGTTTGCATTAATGGTTTTACATTCAATGTGAATTACAAAATGGAATTAGGCTATGTAAAATACGAAACAAAAAACGTTTATATAACACATTAGTTAATACTGTTGGAAAAGAGATGGATATATATCACTAGTTTAAAATGTGTTTTTAATTGGGTTTGAGAAAGTTTATGTGATTTTACATTCTACGTAAAATATAAAGTAGAATCAGGCTATGTAAAATGCAAAACAAAAAAAAAATCTATTTAACACATTATTTAAGATTGGGTAACACTGTTGGAAAAGAGAAGGAAATATATCATCTGTTTTTTAATGAGTTTGCGAAAGTTTACATGCTTTTACATTCTATGTAAAATACAAAATAAAAGCCAGGCTGTTTCGTAGTGAGGTGCATGCAAGCGCCGAAAAAATGTAAAAGTGCACGTATGCACCATCTCACCAAGTGCAAGTCACACTTGTACAAACGTCTACATCTTCCATAGAATTCACACCAAATCCTGTGTCTGTGGTTGAGCATGGGCAGAACGGACTGGTGCATACATACACACACACACAGACACACACACACAGACACACACACACAGGTCTTCTGCTTATTGGTGTCTAATTGTATTATAGGAAAGGTAAGCGGTACAGAAATAATGATTTACTTTCACCTCACCAAAGAGGCGCCATGTCCAGTCACAAAGAGTTCTTCAGTTGTTTATTTTGCTCAGGCTGAAGCCAGAAAGGCATGATTTTTGTTGGACTTCCATATTTTCTGCTTTAATGACCTGTCATTCCTACACCTGGCCACATTATGTATATGTAGAGGTGGTCCATTCCTACAAGCACTTGGGGGTCCACATTAATGACAGGTCGGACTGGTCACAGAACACAGAAGGATCTATAGAAGAAAGGCAGAGCGGGCCCTTTATCTTGAATGGGGGAAGTGACATCCTTCACATCTTCTATAACTCTGTGATGGCCCCTGCAATTTTCTACGCTGTGGTGTGCTGGGCTGGTAACATCACTTCAGGAGAAGCCCACCGAATCAACAAGCTAATTAAAAGGGCAGAATCAGTTATGGGATGCACTCTGAACCCCCCTGGAGGTTGTAGTGAAGGAGAGAATGAAAACAAAACTGAGTGCCATTATGAACAATGCAGCACATCCTCTCTCTGACACACCAACACTGAGGACTTTCAGCCAACTAATTACTCAAGAGAAGTGTGTCAAGAAACATGACTGGGGTCATCTGTCTGTATAGTGCCTCACTGGGACTGCAGCCAAGTCAGAAGGTTTCTTTCTTTTTAATCTATCTATCTATCTATCTATCTATCTATCTATCTATCTATCTATCTATCTATCTATCTATCTATCAATCATATATTGCCTTTCATTTCTATCTATCTATCCATCTATCATATATTGCCTTTCAATTCTATCTATCTGTCTATCTATCTGTCATATATTGCCTTTCATGTCTATCTATCTATCTATCTATTATATAGTGCCTTTCATTTCTATCTATCTATCTATCTATTATATGGTGCCTTTCATATCTATCTATCTATCTATCTATCATATATTGCTTTTCATTTCTATCTATCTATCTATCTATCATATATTGCCTTTCAATTTTATCTATCTATCTATCTATCTATCTATCTATCTATCTATCTATCTATCTATCTATCTATCTATCCATCTATCTATCTATCATATATTGCATTTCATGTCTATCTATCTGTCTATCTATCTATCTATCTATCTATCTATCTATCTATCTATCTATCTATCTATTATTTAGTGCCTTTCATATCTATCTATCTATCTATCTATCTATCTATCTATCTATCTATCTATCTATCTAATAACCCTTGAACTATCTGGAAAGTGAGATTACTTTAAGAATAACTAAGTGCTGATTTGCATGTAATTTCAGCTTAACGATTCCATTTTCAGGTTCTAATTTCTTTACATGTATTCATTGTGCACTCGATTGTACTTTTCTTTAAAAAACACTTAAGAGTTAGAAAAGCAATTTGAAACACATTATATGTGATGACTGATATTTGATGTTTTCCATCTAACGCAGACAGACAATAACACCTTTGTAAATCTGACAGCAGTTGACACACATGACAGCTCGTCCTAAATGATGCCATTATTGAAAGGTTTTCCTGTACAGATAGAATATTAAAAATGCACACAATCTAGAAACTAGCGAGCAAGTCTGACATGAGCTGTGCATTTTATGGTGATGTAAATAAAATGAATACATGTAAGGTATATATAAAATTATGTAAAACGTTGCACAAAGCAAGAAAAGTATTGGATTATTTTTAAAGTATATTTTATGTATACAATAGTGATATTATATTATATTTGACTTCTGTTATTCATTAAATATGAGAAATTGTTACAAATTTAATGAATTCTGCAAACATTTTTTGTTTTTTTCAGCAAACATCAGATCTATTAGGACTCGTTAACAAAAAACAGTTTCTTATTGTATGTGAAAAATAAAGAGCAAGCAGATGAAAAGTCAGGTGAGCACCTAAAATGAGATTTCTTTGTTATTTTCCATTTAGTTCGCAGTTGTAGGGGTTTACAGACTTTGTGAGTGCCATGGAGCACAGAAGGACATTCCCGCTGGACGACGCCATGATGTCCTTTCCAAGATGGAAGGTGCTAGAGGATGGACAAGCACAAGCCGGGGGCCAGGAGCAGTTCCATTCCCCCATTACGTCAGGTGGCAGTGGTCAGCTTGTGGCATCCCATCCTGGACACCAACAGGGGTTCATGGGAACTGCAGTCCAGAAGTAAAACCCTGTTAGGGTCCTGGGTGCCACAAGACAGGGCACAGTCGAGGGAGGACTGCCCAAACAACTCAGAAATGCTTCCCACAAGTCATGTCGGGCCACCAGAAGCCATTCCATGTCCAGTATAAAAGAAGCCAACGCTCAACTGGAGGTGGCAGGAGAGATAAAAAGGTCTGTTCCTTGTATGGCTATTAGCTGTGCGTCATTGTAAAAATGTGTTTGGTGGATTAAAACTGCATTATTTGAACCCAATATTACGCTGGGCATTATTGAGTCTAAGGTTTGGGACTTGGTGCAAACACTGGTTGCAACTTATTGGATTTTATTCTGCAGCTGATACATGATTGTTAATGAGCAGTAGCCCTAAATCGGCAGGAAGCACATAACTATATTTTTGAGTCGAACTGGGAGATGCGTGCAAAAGACAAATTAAAACAATAAAAAAATAAATGAAGTGACTGAAGAGGGCGGCACGGTGGCGCGGTGGGAAGCGCTAGTGCCTCGCAGTAAGGAGACCCAGGTTCACTTCCCGGGTCCTCCCTGCATGGAGTTTGCATGTTCTCCCCGTGTCCCTGCGTGGGTTTCCTCCCACAGTCCAAAGACATGCAGGTTAGGTGCATTGGTGATCCTAAATTGTCCCGCGTGTGTGTGCCATGTGGTGGGCTGGCGCCCTGCCCAGGGTTTGTTTCCTATGTTGGCTGGGATTGGCTCCAGCAGACCTCTGTGACCCTGTGTTAGGATACAGCGAGTTGGATAATGGATGGATATACGTAGGCTCAGATGAAAAGCATTTCTTTTCTTGGAAGACTGCACTCCTTTAATGTGTGAAGTAACAATCAGAATTCAGACAAGAAGTCGAAAACCAGGCAAGTCGTGAAAATCAATCACAAAGAGAGAATTTCTATAGGAGTTTCAAAGGATTCATCTGCAGATCGGACAAAGCTTAGTGCAACCGCTGAGCTTATATTATCCTGACTTGCTGATGAACTCGAGGTCACGACCCCAGGGGCCACGCCCCTAGAAACATAGGATGCGACTCTAATGATGGTTATGCAAAATGGCGTCTACTATAGGAAAAATCTATAAGACCCCAAAATTCTTCCCTGATCAGGACAGAAGTATTGTATCGTCAAGTGGAGGAATCACACAGCCCAAAGATATGAAAAGTTGGGGACGCCAGCCGGATCGTCCCGTTTAATTTCTCTAACAAAATGCAAACAAAAAAGAGCGCGTAATGGAGCAAATCCCACACTACGGTCCAAAGGAAAAGAAAATAACCTGAGTAGACAAATGAGAGCCGTTCTTTCTGTCGGGTCTTCTTGATTAGGATGGAGCTCTGCATGGATTAGGATGGATGCCCTCTTAATGGGGGGTAGCCCTGGGTGGGGTGCACAGAGCCAGTCGGTATAATTCCAGGTCTGGTTGAGACACTTTTCTGTCAGACCTGTGTTTGGTGCTTAGGGGTGTTACAGAAATATGGGGTCTAATTTGGGGAAATCCATTGGAAAAGAAAAGAACTGACGCCATTTACAAGGGGAAGCATGTTCATTTTAGTAGTGGCCAGCTGAGAGCAAAATGAAGAATAAGAAGAGTCGGAAGAAGGGGGGATTCTTTAACATTTTACAATATTAAATGTTATCATTTATTACATAAAATGGCAACATTATGAAAACTTGTTTTTTTTTGCCAGACATTGACAGGACAGTTTGTTATTTCTTTCCTTTCACAAACAAGTAAAGCCCTGCAGTGATAAATAATTGCCTTTTTTTTGTTTGTTTGCTCTGCTGTTATACAAAATGTTCCTACATTTTTGACAAAGACTTTTCTTTGATCATATTGCAAATTTTCCGGGATTGAGATTTCAAACTAAAAGCTGCGAGCGGCAGCCTCGAACAGCAATATGCGCCATGTGTTTAATTTCAGGACAAAAGGCAGATGAAGCCATCAGAAGGTGCCCATTGAAACAAATCACCCAAAGTGACGCACTTGGGCGCTCACTCCTTCACACGTGTCACTTTTTTATTTCTTTGTTGACATCGTGAGGAAATCACACGTCCTGAGACGCCTGCTCTGTTAGCTTGTCCTTGTTCATTCCAGGTTGTACCACGCTGGCAGTTCCACTCCATATTTGGGTAAGGCACTTCAGGAAGGGGCAATTCATCAATATGCCAACAAATATGTGGAGTTGTAGCTATTTACTCCATTTTTAGACTTGCGTTTTTAATAGATCTACCGCAGAAACAGATTTGTATTGAATGGAACAAACAAATTAGCAGCAACTCTACGTCTTCATGCAGTGGAGAATACAATTTTCCGGAAATACCTTTGTGACACAGTTCAAGCTTGGGGTCATCTCTTTGTTTTGCTCTTTTCCTAGTTGTGTGGCATGCTGCCTGTTACTGCTCCCTTACAGCTCCATGCACTCGGGTTCGATTTCTGTATGTGTAGAGTTCACATGTGCTGTCAAAGTTTTCCCTGGTCTCCTCTCAGATCCCACAGGTTGCTAACTGGATCTAATTGATAATGACAGTGACACAGTGATGTACTGGTTAGTGTTACTGTCTTACAGTTCCAAAGAACTCAGCTCAATTTCCTTCCACATCACTAGTGGATGCGTATTTCAGTTTGCACATCTGCACTGTGGTGAACTGCCGGGAACCCACAACTTCTGGCACAATGCAAATCCCGTCCTCATCGCCAAGCATATTCCTGTGGACTCGCTGCTCACTGCTGGTGGTTGGCCACGAACCCACATACTCTGGCTCAGAATGGGGGTGTCCTTACAGCGTAAACTAATTGTCCCAGCTGTGTGCATTTGAATGCTGAACATGGCATGCTGAGTGCTTCCTGGTTATGTTTGGTGCCAACCCACCACTACACTCCACCCGCTACAGTGCAAATCCAACCCCTGTTGCCAAGGGTTTTGCTGTGGACTCACACCACCAAACATCTTAGTTCACAGATTTGCAATGTGCTGGGCTGCCAGTGGTTAACCGTGAACCCACAATGTGCAAATCCCATCCTCGTCGCCAAGCGTATTCCTGTGGATTCAATTCATATGGTTAACTGCTGGTGGCTGGCCACATACCCACAACATCTGGCTCAGACAAGATCTCCTTACAGCATGAGCTAATGGAAAAACTTCTTGTCTCAGCTGTGTGCCTACCACTGCTGAACACGACAAGCGGAGTACTCCCTGGTGATGTCAGCTGCCACACCACCACTACACTTCACTGGCTACAGTGTAAATCCAACCCCTGTTGCCAAGAGTATTGCTATGGAATCACACCAGCAAAACATTTCAATTCACAGATTTGCACTGTGCTGAACTGCCAGTGGTTAACTGTGATCCCACAATGTCTGGCTCTATTTAAATCCCATCCTCATCGCCAAGCATATTCCTGTGGATTCATATCATGTGGTTAACTGCTGGGGGTTGGCCATGAACCCACAAGATCTGGCTCAGAAGAAGGGGTGTCCTCACAGCGTAAGCTAATAGGATAACTCTTTCTTGTAACTATGCTCACACCACTGCTGAACATGGCAAGCAGCGGGCTTCCTGGGGATGTCAGCTGCCACACCCCCACTACAGTGCAAATCCAACCCTTGTAGCCAAGACTATTGCCATGGACTCACACCATAAAACATCTCAGTTCACATATCTGTAGTATGCTGAACTGCTAGTGGGTAACTGTGAACCCACAATGAATCGGTCTCCTTACATCATGAGCTTATAGAAGTCCTTGTGCTAGCTGTGCACGTACCACTTCAAGCTACTGTAAGTGTAGCACTTCCTGGTGACATCAGCTGAGCTCTCCGTCTCTCTCAGACTCCACCATTTCTGCTCAACATGGCCACTACACTCCACCCATCCACAGTGCAAATCCCATCCTCGTCGCCAAACGTGTTCCTGTGGATTCACACCATAAGGGTTGGTGGTTGGCCACAAATCCACAATATCTGTCTCAGAAATGGCCTCCTTACAGTGTGAGCTAACTGAAGAACTCCTTGACTCGGGCATGTAGACTCCACTTCTAACTACTGTAAGTGCAGCACTTTTTAGTGATGTCAGCTGAACTTTCTCTCTCTCAGACCCCACCATTTCTGCTCAACACTGCCATTACACTACACTACACTCTGCCCTTCCACAGTGCAAATCCCATCCTCATCGCCAAGTGTAATCCTGTGAACTCACAGCACAAGGTGAACTGCTAGTGGTTATCCGCAAACTTACCACATCTGGCTCAGATGAGGCCTCCTCACAGCATGAGCTAACAGGAGAACGCCACAGTGCTACCACTTCTGAATGCTACAAGTGGAGGGCTTCCTGGTCATGTCACCTGTGCTCGCTCTCTCTCTCTCACTCGGCCCCCACCTATTTCTAGTGACATTAAGTTCAATGAGTGCGGTCCTAGGCACCCCATCCAAGGCTGGTTGCTGTCTTGCATCTAATAGTGATGGGATCCGCCAAAAGCCTGCTTTGCAATGAGTGAATTCAAAAATATGGATACATGAACGGATAGATGCCTGCATTGATTTATTATTTTTGTTCCAAACACAGGGGTAAAAATCTGTTGTTTCTCCTTTCTATTCTAGTACACATCCCCCAGTAAGATTATTTACGACTGTATGATATAAATATTGCCTGTCTGAAGTACATTTTGATCTAGAAGTTGGAATAAATGGGTTTAGATAATTGATGGATGGCTGAGTGGGTTTATTCAGAGTATGTTCTGTCAAAAAAAAAAAATGTTCTGCTTGTTCCTCCTTTCCATTTCCCGGAACATTCTCCACTAAAATTACCCACAAGAGTACTAATTAAATACTGCATGCCAGAATAATTATATGAATTGACCCTAAAACTGGAATAATTGGGTGGAATTAAATGTATTAAAAGGATGTCATTTTTTTTAGGTCATTAAATATAACCTAACTAATAACTGCCTACAACCCTTGAGAATGTGGATAGGAAATAAACAAGTCATTGACTGACTGATTGATTGATTGATTATGTTATGGTTTCAGTACTGCGGTGGGTTGGCACCCTGCCCAGGATTGGTTCCTGCCTTGTGCCCTGTGTTGGCTGGGATTGGCTCCAGCAGACCCCCGTGACCCTATTCAGATTCAGCGGGTTAGAAAATGGATGGATGGATGGATGGTTTCAGTAGTAAAGAAAGTGTAACAAGCCACTATTGGGCATACAGCCACCCTAACCTGGACACACAAAGGCAGGACACAGGTTCAACTCAACACCCGTATTTATTAACAGCAAAACATGCACAAATTACCAACACCGCAGCACATCTATATACAGTCCCCTCTTGCCGCCAGTCCATCTGCCTCCACTCCTCCTCTGGCTTTGTCTTGGTATGAACTGACACATGAAACTATCTATCTATCTATCTATCTATCTATCTATCTATCTATCTATCTATCTATCTATCTATCTATTATAAAGTTTAGTACCTTTCATATCTATCCATTTACCTATCTATCTATGGCTCCCCAAATTCACGTCCCGGGAGTGTTCCAGGTGACTCATCAGTATTTTCTGGAATCACTCCCAGGTGGGCTGAGGTCCTCTACAGGGCTCCGCAGCATCCCCATGGGACCCAACAGGGCTTCACCAAACTCCAGCTCCCGACATGCCTTGCGGGAATCTGTGGTGCCAGGAGGGCTGGCTCCCCTCTGGTGTCCCAGAGGAGGTATTGCCTCACCAATGTCCTCTCCTCTGGTCCTTCCACTCTGTTGGTGTCCTGGCCACCCATCACAACAAGAACATTCTTAAACAGGAATTGAAAGATGAAATGTTAAGTCTAAATCGAGCAAAAGTTCATAACCAAAGCTCACTCCAATGTTTTATCAAAAACAGCAAGCAGAGTCAAGAAAACTCAAGTGAGAAAAACTGCATTCTGCAAGTTCAAAACGAGCATAAAAAGCAAAGCACAGCACATGTGAAGTTCTTTCATCCACTCTCACATAATCAGTGTCACACGTGTGTGCATGGGAGACCACTTAAGGGCTTGGGTGATGGTAATTACCCATCGGACCAGGGGTTGGCACTGTACGCTAACGCCTTCTCCTCATCTCCATCCAGAGCACAGATGATTGATAGCCACTCCTTCTCTGATGTTGTTTCCGTCTCCATCCACCTGGACTCTCCCCTTCCTGCTTTATAACCTCATAACCTGGAAATCAACCATCTTGATGCAGTTATGTGATGAAGTTGTGTCTATTGTGAGGTTTCTGAACTCTTTTAGGACCAACCACACACACACACACACACATACACATACATAAAGGGACAACATGCCGAAATACACCTGCCATGTCTGTGGAGGACTGCTTGATATGTTCGCAGAGCAGCAGCAGCGCACCGCGGAAACAACTACGAGCCAATCAAGAATGTGCTATACACGCCTATAGCTGATGGGTGATGCAAGGGACATTATAAATGCAGGGAACAGTATAACTTGGCCACTGACCTGGACCCGACTATGCTAGTTTGCTGTGTCCAGTGTCTGCCCAGTCAGTTTACACTCAATCACCCATAATGATGACGTGAACACAGGCTTTCAGAAAGGTTTGCAAATTCATTAAAAATCAAAAACTGCAATCTCTCATTCACTTGCTGTGGCCCACCAAGTTGTGCTCGGTGTCTCCTGTTTCCCTTTCATTCACCTTGAGATGTTTCTAGAGCTTGACTGGAATCCAAACTGAATGGACTGCACATGCACCTGTGTAGAGAAGGTCCCACAATTCACCCTGCACGGCAGGACAAGAAACCAAGCCATGAAGTCTAAGAAATGCTCTGTAGACCCCTGTGATCAAATTGTGGTGCGCAGTCGATCAAGGCAAGCCATTTGTTAAGCAGGAAGTGTTTCCAGGAGCACATGAGCTGATAGTAATTGTGGAATAGAAGAAGTATGGAACCTCCAGGACTCTTCCTAGAGAGATGACCATCTGGCCATAATGAGTAACCATTCAGGAAGGGTCTTTGTCACCCAAAAACACCAATGGTCAGTCAGAACAGAGCTTTAGAAGTCCTCGGCTGAGATGGAAGAACCTGTCAGAAGGGCAACCATCTCAGCAGTGCTCAGGCGTTTATGGTGGGCTGGCTAGATGGAAGGTAGAAGCTACAGGGCCAATAAAAGGAATTCATCCCCTCAGAGGTTTTCTCATTTAATTATTACAGTACACAACATTGACTCACAGTGCATTTCATTTCATCAACAGATAAAGACTCTTTAATGTCAAAGCGAGCTCTACAAAGTGATCTGTAAAGATCGATAGATACGTTATCGTACGGACGAGTTCACGTTTGCATGTGTTTCACTTTTGATCTGAGTGACGGCTGTGGCTGCACGTGTGTCAGGACATGGGTCGGTGACTCCAAAGCAAACCCCTCGGCCTGATTGAAACTTGGCCCGGTTACATTATGTGCTAGAAGTCAATTGCTTTCCAACAAAATCGTTCCACCCCATTTTGCCGTATAAAGACAACAATTCTGTATTTTTTTTTATACCCCAAGTGCAGCACCGTTTGGAAAGAAGAACATCATTTTCAAAAAAATAAATAAATAAATAATGACAATGGCTCCATTTCATTTCACATAATAAAATATTGGCTGCAAACGAGTCGGAAATAAAAAAAAAGCTATTGATTTGTCACTATGCGTTAGAGACATTGCGTCTTCTTATATTTCATTCAACAACATTGAAAAATATTGGCTAGCAGTACTTCTAAAATCAATTTTAGGCTGAGAAAGTCAATTGCTGGAAACATCAGATTTTTTTTTAACATTAATATTATTTGTTACATTAAGTATTTTCAAACTTTACCGAATATTTCAGCTGTTTGCTCTTTCACCGCGGTGCGGATCAGAGCCTCACTGCAGTCCTTATGAAATTGAAATATATGGCCCACAATATGTGAGCAAACCTTTCAATATAATCTAACACATATGTACTTCATATTCAAGGTGAGACCCAAAAAGTTTTAGACAACTATTATAACGCACAGATAACTTATATATATATATATATTGACGTAACTCATTTTTATTCTTCAAAACTAGAGAGTTTTGCCCTCTGCTCACTTCCCTCGCCAACCATCGGGCCTGTGCTACACGCCAGCCACTTCACGTCTCTGCTGCTCGTGTTGTGAAGAGAGGGACTCCCCACTCCTGACGCGAAATCAACTGTAATGTTCAAGCAAATTCTAGAAAAAAACCCGATCTAAATCCGTTAAGTAGTCTGTCGTTCGCTAGCCCTCCCTCATCTCAGCCCACTGCATGTCTCTCGGATTCGTGCAAATAAATCGGTGCCGCAAGCGAACTATGATACTTAGTGTAATGAGAGAAGTCGCAAAATCAACCGGAATGTTCAAGCAAATTCTCTCGTAGTAGTTCTCTCGTGAAAAACGGTAAGACAGACAGACAGACAGATGCTGGATTTTATATATATAGAGAGAGACGACTGATCTTACCCAACCAGCTAATGGAACTTTTAGTTTTTTTCCTAACAGTGCTGGTTGCTTTTCCTTTTTTTTTAAGTCTGAGAACATCCAGTGAAATCAATCCTGAAGCTGCCTCATTTCAATTACAAATCCTTACAAATGAAATCCTTAATAAAAGGTTTACTTTCTGGGTATTTCTGACTGTAACACATTACAGGCCTGTTTTTCAAATATGGAAGATTTCTCCCCTTCTCTCCAGTGGTTTCCTTTTCTCCAGTTTTTTTTTTTCTCTACCCCTCACAAGATGGTGACCTTCCTGTAACATTTTCTCTTCCTGCCACATAACACAAGACAGCCTTTTCAAAATTAATGTTGTTGCCTGCAGGGGGTGCTCCAGCTCCCCAAACCCGACAAAAGCAGATGCAGACACAAGTCCAGCAACACATAGGCTTTTTCTTTTGCTGTGGGAAACGCTTCCCAATCATTTCCCTTAGCACATCAGCTGACAGCAAGACATAACTCTTCTTTCTGTGTGTGTCTCTCTTTCTCTCCTCCTCCAGCAAGTGTTGTCCTCCACCTCTAGACTCTGGCTACTGGAGCAGAGGCAGCTGGCTCCTTTTATGTAATACCCCTAACGCTTAGTCCAGTAGCACTTCCGGGTAAGGTGGGTGCTCGATGAAGCAGAGCTCTGGAGTCCCTTCAGTACCCCCTGGTGGCACCACCAAAACCCAGCAGGACTGGGCCACCAAACTCCAAGTCCCAGCATGCCCTGTGGGAACCCAAGGTGCTGTAGCAACCCCGTGGGGTGCTCACTCACTTCACATTTCATTTCTGTTTGGGTGCCATTTAAGGAAAGAAATGAAGAAATTCAGAGGAACAAATCTTAAAGAAACAAGTCAATTAAAATGAATGGAAACGGAGTTAATTAGCAGCAAAAACAGGTCACTAATTAAGAAAAGGGTTAGAATGAAAAGCTTCCGCCAATGTGGCCCTCCAGGACTGGAGTTTTGGACCCCCTGATGTAAGGTAATGCAGGTCCCACACCAACCTGGTCATCTGCATTATGTTACGTCCAACCAAAATTAACGCAAAGGGCCACTACATGCGAAAGTACAAGCAACAAAAGCGAAATTGGAAAGCTGTCTGCTACGATAAACGAGATTCCTCTCCCTTTCCAAGTTATTAGGAGCTCCGTCCTATGCACTCTGTTCCCAACTGAACGCCTCGTCCCAGCAGAAGGGGCGGAGTCAATTGCCCTCACCGGGTGTCCTGTCAGTACAGCGGAAGGAAGAAAAGAGGAGAAGGTCAGCGTCGAGCACCCCCCGTCTCGACCCGAGGTGGTCGTACCTGCTTCAGATGGGCCTGGAGGGTGGTCCACAGGCACGCCACCGTGACAGGGTTATTGAGTATAGATTGATGGGCATGAATAGGAAAACGTCCTTTTGAAAACACAATGAATTGGGCAGGCGGCACGGTGGCACAGTGGTAGTGCTGCTGCCTCGCAGTTAGGAGATCTGGGTTCCCAGCATGGAGTTTGCATTTTCTCGCCGTGTCTGCATGGGTTTCCTCCTACAGTCCAAAGACATGCTGGTTAGGTGCATCGGCGATCCTAAATTGTCCTTTGTGTGTGTGTGTGTGTGTGCCCTACAGTGGGCTGGCACCCTGCCCGGGGATTTGTTCCTGCCTTGTGCCCTGTGTTGGCTGGGATTGGCTCCAGCAGACCCCCGTGACCCTGTGTTAGGATATAGTGGGTTGAGAAATGAATAAAGTGGGCAAAAAGTGTGTACGTGCAGCACAAGTGTACAAAATTTGGCAACAGGAAGAAAAATGAAAAAAGGAAAATAGCAGCAGCAGCACGATGCACCCACATGTGATGGAGACTCCTTTGAAATGTGTTTCAATAATTCTTAGGAAAGAAGCACTTGACTCAGAATAAAAAGCTGTGCTGCTTGATTAGGTGATTAGCATTACACCGTTGACAAGTTGAAGGCTCCTGTTGTGACAGACGGACTGCGTTGCTTTGGCAGGCACTGCCCTCGCAGTCAATAATGTTGCCTTTTATGATGGATGGAATGGACGACACGTGGAATTTCTCCTGTTTACCCAGGCAACTCACGCAGCGCTGCGCAGCCTCGAGTGTTGATTCACGTCAGACTCCGTGATGCTTTTACACACGACAATATTTCTCTGTTCTTTGTTTTTATTGCCATCCTGTTATTTATTTATAATTGATTTATTTATTCGCATGATTGCTTCCTCCATAAAGTCATTCATTATACCTTTTTGCAGTGCGGCATGCAGCTAAACCAAACCATGCACTTCTTTTGTGAAATATTTATTATTTGGGATATACGACTCCTCTCATAGCGGTGTTATTGCCACAGTGATAGGCGTTTGCTGCCCAGCTGCCATCTTAAGTGTATGACGTTTCTTGTTTAAACGACCTCGTCCACCTTGAAGTAGTCTGGAAATTGTTTTAAGGCTCCAATAAACAGACACTGTATCCTTATAAATGCGTTTGCGTTAAATTATGCTAGCTGTTAATAGTCACGTCATGTCATTTTCTAACCCCACTAAATCCAGACTGGGGTCTGGGGCCTATCTCAGCTGGCATAGGGCACAAAGCAGGAACAGACCCTGGACAGCGCGACAGTCCATCACCGGGTGAACACACACACACACACACCAAGCACACACTAGGCCAATTTATGGCTCCAATAAACAGGCACTGTATCCTTATAAATGAACACACTGACATTCTGGCATTTTTGTTCCAAATTATGTTTTCGTCATTCCAACAGATGGCGCATCTCAAACATTAACACTGCTTTTACGATTCCATACCAAATGGCATATAACAGAGACATTTCATTTGAGTTGCTAACCCACTTAATCCACACCAATGTTGCGGGATGGGGTTGGGGGTTGAGTTGCCAGATCGAGGCTGTTCCCAAACCCAGCTAATATTGGTTGCAAGGCAGGAACAAACCCTGGACAGGGCGACAGTCTATCGCAGGGCGAGCACACACATTCACATCCGTACACCAAACACACACTAGGGCCAGTTTAAGGCTCCAATAAGCAGGCACTGTATCCTTATAAATGAACACACTGACATTCTGGCATTGTTTCCAATTATGTTTCTATCATTCCAACAGATGGTGCATCTTCAACATTAACACTACTTTTACAATACCATACCAAATGGCATATAAGAGAGGCAAGTGCATTGGATTTGTCATTCCAACAGATGGTGCATCACCAACATTAACACTACTTTTACAATCTGATAACAAAGATATATAACAGAGACATAAGCATTGCAATTTTCATTCCAACAGATGGTGCATCACAAACATTAACACTGCTTTTATAATCATATTAAACAGCACATAACAGAGATATTTTATTTCATTTCTTTTATTAACCCACTTAATCAAGAGCAGGGTTACAAGCAGGGGTGGGGGCTGGATGCCAATCCCACCTAGCATAGGGCACATTGCAGGAAATAACCCTGAATTAGGCACTTGTCAATCACAGGGTGAACACTTGCATAAAACCTCCAACATGTCAAACACATGCTAGGGCCAATTAAGAGTTGCCAATCCACCAAACCTGTATGTCTTTGGACATTGGGAGGAAACTGGAGTAGATATGAGGAGAAAATGCAAACTCCATGCAGGAAGGGTACATGACGTGAATCCTGGTTTCCTTACTGTCATTCCTCCTTACTGCTGCAACATTACCACTATGCCACCCTGAACAGATACATATGTGCTGCATTTGTCGTTCCAACAGATGGTACATCACAAACATTAACACTACTTTTACAATCTCATATAGGCCATTTGGTATAGGATTGAAAAAGCAGTGCTAATGTTTGTGATGCATCACCTGTTGGAATGAAAAATGCAATGAAATGTCTCTGTTATATGCCATTTGGTATGGGATCGTAAAAGCTTTAATTAAAGTTTGCGATGCACCATCTGTTGGAATGACAATTGCAATGCTTATGTCTCTGTTATATATCTTTGTTATCAGATTGTTAAAGAAGTGTTAATGTTTGTGAATGTGCCATCTGTTAGAATGACATATGCAATGAATGTGTCTCTGCTTTATGCTATTTGATATAAGATTGTAAAAGTAATGTTAGTGCTTGTAATGCACCATCTGTAGGAAATGTTTGTAATGCACCATCTGTTGGAACCATAAATGCAATGCTTAAGTCTCTGTTATATGCTATTTGGTATTGGATCATAAAACCAGTGTTTAATGATTGTGATGTATCATCTGTTGGAATGACAAATGCAATGAATGTGTCTCTGCTTTATTCCATTTAAGTATAAGATTTTGAAAGCATTCTTAATGCTTATAATGCACCATCTGTAGGAAATGTTTTTAATGCACCATCTGTTGGAATCACAAATGCAATGCTTTTGTCTCTGTTATATGCTATTTGGTATTGGATCATAAACCATTGTTTAATGTTTGTAATGTGCCATCTGTTGGAATGAAAAATGCAATGCATTTGTGTCTCTGCTTTATGCCATTTAGTATAAGATTTTGAAAGCATTCTTAATGCTTGTAATGTGCCATCTGTAGGTAGGAAATATTTGTAAGGCACCATCTGTTGGAATGACAAATGCAATGCTTATCTCTCTGTTATATACATTTTTGTTATGAGATTGTAAAATGATTTTTAACGTTTGTGATGCGCCATCTGTTGGAATGACAGAGACATGACAACTGGGCGGCCACAAAGACAGACACTTATCCTTTTATTAAGGTGGGTATTTAAAGTATTTTTATAATAATATGAATGTAATACTTTAAGAATATTTATTAAGAACAAAATGTGTGCTTTGCATGCTGTTTCTGGGTCCCATCGGTGTCTCATTTTTCAGCCCTGGGCAAATCACTTAATCAAAAGGGAATCTTGTTATACCATTAATGTACAACACTTTGGATCATTTACAGTATAAAGGAAAAATGCATTTTATTAATAACACATTGAGTGTTTGAACTGTTTGTGCAAAGCTACCTCAAAATGTAACATTTTGTAAGTTTTCTTTCCTTTCATTACATAATTACATAAAAAGTAACATTTTAAACTTCTTGTTACTCTGCACGGGATAGAAACGTTTTCCTCTAAGCTCCTCTTTCCAAATGTATTTAAATGTATGCTGTGAAAGTCTCTGTAAAATAAAAGGAGACCAAATGAGGGAATTCAATATCAAGCTGGTACATTCATCTCTTCATTCGTGCATTCATTCATGTCCTTGATTACCTGCATTGTGAGGGAGCGTCAGTTACGGCACTATGGCCATGTGGCGCGTGATCCGGCTCGTAAGATCCTCATTGTTGGGGACCCGGGTGGCTGGGCCAGGCCAAGGGGTCGTCCACGTAACACCTAGCTGCGGCAGATAGAGGGTCATTTCCGGAGGGTGGGGCTGGACCGCGTGTCTGCCTGGGGTGGTGGGTGCTGCAACGCTCTGTACCAGTGCACGCTCCCCAACTTCACTTGATCTGACTTGGTTATTCCATTTCAAATACAAATGCAGACATCCTTTAAAAAATGTGAAGTAAATTCTACCGTATATGTGTTTAACTTTTATTTGCCTAAAAACCTTCCACAAATATTAGACATGCAATACAACAAACACCTCGCCACACTTTCAAATGACCTGTCTGTCTCTTACACGTAAAACCCTGCGTTGAAACTGTCGGAATATTAGCATGCATAGCCCATACAGCAATGATTAGATGTGGCAGCCAATTTGTGAGATGTTTACGATGGCTCGCCGGGATATGAGCTCATTCAATGATGATTAATTGCTCTAATTTCTTTCAGGAAACCTGGAAGTGGAAATCTTTGAGCCAGGCATGTTGCGCAGAATGACCCAAAGGGAGTTTGCCATGATTTGCCTCTGGATGATTTGAGTAGATCGCAGTCACATCAAAAAAGAACCCTCGTTTTATATCTGTAGCCTGAGGAGAAGCTAAGTTTGTGCCGCTCGTGGAATGTGAGAGACCACAGGACCACCTGCACGGTGTTCTCAAATGCCCATTGAATGGAGCGGCACGGCAGCGGATACCGTCCTGTATATCCATAAGAGGGGATCTGTTGGAGAAATGTCATCCTCTTACCGAGATGCTATCAGAAATAATTACACAGATAAACCAATTAGCTGCTTAATCGTATTACATGCTGCTAGATCAGCTAATACAGAGAGTGATAAGAGAAAAGCTCCCCTCTTTCTGGATTGAAGAGCTTGATGATAGGATAAGCGGGAAAAAAGTGCATTGAGGAAAGGAAGACACGTTTTATTTTAAAAAGCACAGAGAAAACATCTAAGACTAAAGTGAAAAGAGAAATTGACAAAGAGTTAGATAGATAGATAGATAGATAGATAGATAGATAGATAGATAGATAGATAGATAGATAGATAGATAGATAGATAGAAATGAAAGGAAATATATGACATAGATAGATAGATAGATAGATAGATAGATAGATAGATAGATAGATAGATAGATAGATAGATAGATAGATAGAAATTAATGTCACTATATAATAGATAGATAGATAGATAGATAGATAGATAGATAGATAGATAGATAGATAGATAGATAGATAGATAGAAATTAATGGCACTATATAATAGATAGATAGATAGATAGAAAGCTGAAGCTGCTCCTCTGTCTGGAGATGATCCTCTTCAGTGGATGCAGTGGATTCTCCATGACTGACAGGAGTCTGCTCAGCGCCCGTCGCTCCACCACGGATGTCAAACTGTCCAGCTCCGTGCCTACAACAGAGCCTGCCTTCCTCACCAGTTTGTCCAGGCGTGAGGCGTCCCTCTTCTTTATGCTGCCTCTCCAGCACACCACCACGTAGAAGAGGGTGCTCACCACAACCATCTGATAGAACATCTGCAGTTAAAGGGATATTGGATATTAAGACGTGGTTTACCTGTTTAAGCTACTGACAATACTTTTTCTTTTTTTATAACTGCCATCATACTCTGGTATCTGAAAGGTTCAAAAGCTGCTACTGCCAGAAGGGATACTACTCCGTTGGGTCCTCGAGTAGGACCCGTAACCTTAACATCGCTCCAGGGGCGCAGTTCACACTCTAACCTCCAAAGACAGTTTCCCCTCAAAGATTAATAAAAGTGTACAAGTCAAGTTGAGGAGCATGCACCGGTACAGCGTGTTGCCGCACCCACCACATGACAAAACAACTCAGCATCCTGGTTGGCAACCCCCCATGCAGACACGTGGTCCAGTCCCACCCTACGGAAATGACCCTCTATCTGCCGCAGCCAGGTGTTACGTGGGCGACCCCTTGGCCTGGTTCAGCCACTTGGTCCCCAACAATGAGGATCTTACAAGCCGGATCACCCTCGGGGAAAAGTGCCACATGGCCGTAATGCCATAACTGACGCCCCCTCACAATGCAGGTCTTGTGCCTCATTCGGGACTCCATGAGCAACACAAAGTCAAACCAACGGTACCCAAAGATTCTCCAAAGAGACACAGTACCAAAGGAGTCCAGTCTTCATCTCAGGTCACTGGATAGCATCCATGTCTCTCAAACAGGAGGCACCAGGACTCTAAAGGCTTGGACCTTCATCCTTTTGTATAGATATCGGAAGCGTCACACACCCCTTTCCAGCGACCTCATGACCCTCCATGCTCTCCCAAACCATCGACTGACTTCATAGGAAGAGTCACCAGAGCCATGAATGTCACTGCCAAGGTAAGTAAACCTCTCAACCAGGTCAACACTCTCTCCACAGACAGATGCACTGCTGATGCCATGCCCAAGAGGTCATTAAAGGCCTGGATGTTGTTTTTTATCAGGACCCTCGCAAGCCCAGACACTCAGACCCCTCACTCAGTCTCTCTAGAGCCTCCATTGACTCCATGAAGATCACACCATTATCAGCAAAGTCAAGATCCGTGAATCTTTCTTCACCAACAGATGCCCCACAGCCGCTGGACCCCCCGACCTTGCCTAACACCCAGTCCATACAGGCATTGAACAGAGCAGGATCAGAACACAACCCTGATGGACCCCAGAATCAACTGTGAAAAACGAAGAGGTTCTGCCTCCACTCTGCACAGCACTCACAATACCAGTGTACAGGCCAGCCATGATATCCAGCAACCTCGAGGGGATCCCGTGAACCCTCAGGATGTCCCACAGGGCAGCTCAATCAACTGAGTCGAATGCTTTACAAAACTCAACAAACGCTGCAAAAAGAAACTCTGCCGATATTCGTGTTTGTGCTCCATGAGAACCCTCAGTGCCAGGATGCAGTCGACGGTAGACTTCTTAGGCTTAAAACCAGACTGGTAGGTGAGCAGGTGATCACGGATCCTATTGAGGACGACCCTAGCGAGGACCTTCCCCGGCCCCGAGAGCAGTATGTTATCCCCCTGTAGTCACCCCAATCCAGGTGATCACACTTCCCTTTCCAGATAGGGATGACAAGTCCCGTTTTCCAGTCAGTTTGGAGGAGACTGGCATCATCCCAAATGACTGGAAATAAAGTGTACCAAATAACAATAAAAATAATAATATTAATAATAATGAACTTAATAGCTGATAATGGAGAGATTTTTTTATAAATGTTGTCCCCTGCCTGCACATTACAAAATGCCACCTGAGGTACGGTACATTTCCTTATCACGTACACACACATGCACGCTATATCCATAGAAGCTATGAGGCGGTGCACGTAATTCACATACGATACGTACGTACTTCTATACAGGCTTCGCATAGGACATAAAAAATATACTATCCATTATGATTAGCTTTAAAACAATAACAAACAAAACAATACAAATCGCTCTCTCCCTGCCTTCGCAGTTTCAAACTAAAACTAAAAGATGCCTGCCCTTTAAACTAAACACGCATTGTGGGAACTTAAAAAGACTTTTAACAGACATTACGACCGACACCTTAACAAAAATTTACAAAATAGCATAATCGCTATAAAGGCCTTATATTATAGGGGCTGCGGTGGGCTGGCGTCCTGCCCGGGGTTTGTTTCCCTGCCTTGCGCCCTGTGTTGGCTGGGATTTGCTCCAGCAGACCCCCGTGACCCTGTAGTTAGGATACAGTGGGTTGGATAATGGATGGATGGATGGATATTATAGGAGGTGTGCAATCACATAGGTCATCAACCCCCCTAAAAACTCGCATCACTCGCTATCATTCCACAGGAATATTCCAACACGGTCAGATCTCTGGCCCTGAGATTTATTTATAGTTATAGTAAACGTTAAAACCATTGGAAATTGTCGTCTGTGCAAGAGGAATGGAAATCTTCTTTCTGAAGTATCACCAGTTTGTAACCACAGACCAGAAAGCAGGAGACACAGCTGGAGGTGGCAGAGTTAAAGATGCTAAGATTTGTATTGGGTGAGACGAGGATGGACAGCATTAGAAACGAGGACATCAGAGGCCATTTTGCCTGCCTAAGGTAAAGTCATCCCTGATGGAGGATCGCAGGAATCGTCGGGTAGAGGGGTCCGTTCATCGGATTGGCTGCCTTAGCTGTGGAATGGCCAAATGGGGGAGGCAGCTTGATGGCTGAGGTCTCCAGGACTCTCAACAAATCCAAATCCTATGGTGTGATATCGTCTACTGTTAAATTCTGCTCTGTACTTGTAAAATGTTTATTTTTATACTGTATTGACGGGGTGGCACGGTGGCGCTGCTGTGTTCGCTCCCCTGGTCCTCCCTGCGTGGAGGTTGCATGTTCTCCCGCGTGGGTTTCCTACCACAGTCCAAAGACATGCAGGTTAGGTGCATTGGCGATCCTAAATTGTCCCTAGTGTGTGCGCGCTTGGTGTGTGTGTGCCCTGCAGTGGGCTGGTGCCCTGCCCGGGTTTGTTCCTGACTTGTGCCCTGTGTTGGCTGGGATTGGCTCCAGCAGACCCATGTGACCCTGTAGTTAGGATATAGCAGGTTGAACAATGACTGACTGACTGACTGACTGTATTGAGGATTTTATTCTGTTCTGTGTATTGTATTGTATTGGCCGCCTTCTTTTTGACACCCACTGCACGCCCAACCTACCTTTGAACTGCCTTTCCCGAGGTTTCTTCCATTTTTTTCCCTACAAGGGTTTTTTTGGGAGTTATTCCCTTGTCTTCTTAGAGAGTCAAGGCTGAGGGGCTGTCAAGAGGCAGGGCCTGTTAAAGCCCATTGCTGCACTTCATGTGTGATTTTGGGCTACACAAAGATAAATTGTATTGTATTGTATTGTATTGTATAGAGGGGCCACTCAGGCTGGACAGTTTGGAGACAAAGTCAGAGAGGTGAGATTGCGTTGGTTTGGACATGTGCAGAGGAGAGATGAGGGGTATACTGGGAGAAGGGTACTAAGGATAGAGCTGCCAGGGAAGAGGAACAGAGGAAGGCATAAGAGAAGATTTATGGATGTGGTGAGAGAGGACATGCAGGTGATGGGGGTAACAGAGCAAGATGGAGAGGACAGAAAGATATGGAAGAAGATGATCCACTGTGGCGACCCCTAACAGGAGCAACCGAAAGAAGAAGAGTATAGACTGATGAGCAGAAAGGTGTTGTGATGCCCGGGTGCGCGCACAGCCACCCTAACCCCGACACAGACAGTCAGGACACAGGTTCAGCATGCAACACACACTTTGATTTTTCCACTGAGAGGTACTTTCCGTTTTTGCTCCCCAGGCCAACACAGTACAGCGAAGCACCAAAACAGTCCCTTTGCCGCCCCTTCAGTCCTCCACAAAGGCTTTGTCCTCTTCCTCCCCCAGACTCAGGCTGTCGAATGCTGGCGACTGGCCCCATTTAATAGACTTGACTCCAGGTGCCCAACGAGCTTTTTCTGGTGGAAGTGCTGCCAAATAGGGCAATGAAAGCGTCCATGCGGCCCCCCCGGTGGTGGCCACGGGCCCCAACAGGGTTGAACTTCTAAGCTGGAAACCAAGGGGGATGTCCTCTGTCGGTCTGGGTAAGAAACGGTCTTGAAAATATTCTCTTCTCCGGTCCTTCCATAATCAGGGCGTCCCAGCCGTTGCCAACCTCCACGCAGTCTATTTAAAATGAAAATCTACAGTACAACACAATAAAGCATGTGCAGAATGTGAAGGGGGTCAGAATAGTTTCTGAATAAACTGTATAAACGAAATAAACGTGACAGGACAGGCTAGGATTTAGCACATGAGGCTAATGCTCACATTTAATTTACAAAAACATGAACCGCAAAGGTCATTGGTAAACTGCTCACACGCAAGCAGGAGACGTTAATTTGTGTCTCCCGATCGCTGCACTTTGATTGTTCATTTAGCTGGCTATAAAATTAAGCATTTTTTATATTTAACCATATTGCTTAAGCTTACATTCATTGATAATTGGTGCCTCATGACATTTTGATTCAATGTGATAAGTAGGTGTTTGTATAATTGTAGAGTAAAATGAGTTCTATTTATACAATTTGCAGTCTCGAAGTGAAACCTTGGTTAAAAATAATAAATGGGGGCTGCAAAGGAATGTAATTAAATAAGTGGCAGATTTCGATTGAAATCAAAGAGTCATCAGGCAGTCGTTTTCTGACCTGCTTTGTCCTGAACATGGTCTGCTGGAGCCTATCCCAGATGGTATAGGGTGCAAGGCAGGACAGGGTGCCAGTCCATCACAGGGCAAACACAGACGCTGAAGACGATTTAGGATCGCCCATTCATCTAAAGTACATGTCTTTGGATGATGGGAGGTAACCGGAGCCCACCCATGCAGACACGGAGGAGGACATGCAAACTCCACACATGGAGAACCTGGGATGTGAACTCGGGCCTCCTTACTGCACCACCATGCCACCCAAAATCAAAGGTGACTGACTTGACTGTAATTCATTCTGATGTGCCACCATAGACAGTTATACTATATAAACTGGTCAAAAAAATGAAAGGACCCCTTTTTAATCCGAGTATAGCATCAGGTCAGTGACACTACTGGGCTATTGATCTGGTCATTTAAGAAGCAGAGGGGGTTGTTAATCAGTTTCAGCTGCTTTGGTGTCCAAGAAATTAACAACAGGGGCACTAGAGGGGCTACAATGAGATGACCCCCAAAACAGGAATGAATGGTATAACAGCTGGAAGCCACTGACATTTTTCCCTCCTCATCTGTTTTGTCACTCGTTTTGCATTTGGCTACGGTCAGTGTCACAACTGGTAGAATGGACCCTACAGAGGTGGCACAGATAGTCCAACTTCTCCAGGATGGCAGGCACATCAATTCGTGCCATTGCCAGAAGGTTTGTTGTGTCTCCCAGCACAGTCTCAAGGACATGGAGGAGATTCCAGGAGACAGCCAGTTACTTTGGAGAGCTGGACAGGGCCCCTCATAGAAGGTCCTTAACCCATCAGCAGGACCTACCGGTATCTGCTCCTCTGGGTAAGGAGGAACAGGATGAGCACTGCCAGAGCCCTACAAAATGACCTCCAGCTGGCAGTCCACTAGTGTGAATGTCTCTGACCAATCAGAAACAGACTTCATGAGGGTGGCCTGGGGGCATGACATCCTCTAGTGGGCCCTGTACTCACTGCCCGCCTGGCACCATGGAGCTCGATTGGCATTTGCCATAGAATACCAGAATTGGCACCCTGTGCTTTTTCACAGATGAGAGTAGGTTCACCCTGAGCACACGTGACAGATATTAAAGGGTCTGGAGAAGCTGTGGAGAACGTTATGCTGCCTGTAACATTGTTCAGCATGAACGGTTTGGTGGTGGGTCAGTGATGGTCTGGGGTGGCATATCCATGGAAGGATGCACCGACCTCTACAGGCCAGACAACGGCACCTTGACTGCCATTCGGTATTGGGATGAAATCCTTGGACCCATTGTCAGACCCTATGCTGGTGCAGTGGCTCCTGGGTTCCTCCTGGTGCACGACAATGCCCGGCCTCATGTGGCGAGAGTATGAAGGAACTGATACTGTTGACTGAGCCCCCCACGCTCCCTCACCTGACCTCAATCCAATAGAACAACTCTGGGTGGGACATTATGTTTCGGTCCATCCGATGCCGCCAGGTTGCACATCAGACTCTCCAGCAGCTCAGTGATGCCCTGGTTCAGATCTGGGAGGAGATCCCCCAGAGCACCATCCATCATGGTCTCATTAGGATGTGTCAGGGAGGTCTGGGCGGTATATACAAACTACTGAGTACGATTTGGAGTTGCTGCAATGAAATTTCGGCCAAATGGACTCGCTGGCCTGCCTGATGCATCATCATTTTTTCCCTTTGATTTTCAGGGGTGTCTTTGAGCTCAGCCCTCTGTAGGTTGATCATTTTCATTTCCATCATAGGAGGTGGCATCCTTCCATTCCTAACACATTACCATATCAATCCATAGCAGTCGAGATAGCCAGTAGGATTTGTACTTCCCTTTGAGATCTGATGTGTTTTTATTAAGTTGAGCAGTTTATTTAAGAACTAATCTTTTTTAAAGCCACGTCTATCTTCAGAATCTCAGCGTTGGATGCTGAGTATAAAAGTCCTTCCTGCTACCATGAAAAGTGTGCCCACATCATTTAAAGAGTTGGATGTGGTGGCGGAGGGTGGGGGGATCAGTGGGGTTAGCAGGAGAATTCAAGTGGAAATAAAGGCCCCCCTTTCTTCCCCACACAAACCTTCCCACCCATACAGACGTGGAGGACAGAACGCTTTGCCTACTTGCCTAATGTGAAAGCTGTTGAATTCTGTAATAGCTGCCATTACGCTGAACGCTGACACGGTGGTCAATGAGAGTTTAGATGAGGTCCTGAGGGTAACCGTCTCCAGCTGCAGTGCAACGTTAAATTAGGTCAGAATGACGTCCAAAGGGAATGACGCTGAGAGCTTCCTCCTGGCTGGCTGCAGTGATGACCCTAATGGGATCTGCTTGGCCCCGGCGTGATGAGCACTTCCACTCCAAAGCATTGTCTGTGTCTGCAAATCATTTCCACGCTGTCTCTGTTTAGCCTGACCTCCCGCTGTGGCTGCAGCCCTTCCTTCGTGAAGTGATAATTAATACGTGTTGGCTTGCTAGAAATGTTGACCCCCCCCACCTTTACATCTCCTCAATATAACGTAAAACAGACAGGGTCATCTCCAGAGCTGGCATTCTTGAAAACGCCATTTAATAATTTAGTTGTGTTACAGCACCTTTTATTTATTAAGCCACTTAAGGGCGTACTACTTTTTCCTCTTTAAATATTTTAGGAGGACGCTGCTGGGAGAAGCTTTGACCCCCCTGATCCCTCCAAACAGAAATCAACAAGTTCTACAGAGGTTGAATGAACAGAAATTTGAATAATTCTAATGCAAATGTATGCTGCTCTGACTGTATCTTACGCACGGAATGGCATCTTAATGACTTGAAACCAACATTTTATTATTCATTACTATACAAGACGGATGAGATGGGTGTTCAATTATTTATTTCAAGGTGAAATAAAAAAATGAAGGAGATGTCTTCTAAAGGAAATTTAAGGAGGGTGTAGGTTGAACAATTCATAAGTTTAGGATATATGGGGTACAGTTGGTAAATTTTAGGGTGTATGGGGTACAGTTGGTAGGTTTTGTGGTGGAACGTAGTCAGGTAGGCAGCAACTTTGGAAATGGAAAGTTCACTTCTGCCAGTGCCAGTGCTAAGTTATTTTGTGCCCTAGGCCAAACTTATTAGTGTGCCAACCAACTGCTCGGTAGCTAACCCGTGTGGCTGGGTCCCACTACCCTTATGATTTGTTCCCTAGGCAAATGCTTAAGTTGCCTTAGTGGTGGCACCAGCCTTGACTACTGGGACAAACAGGAGCGCCAGTTACCGCAGACCAGCCTAATAAAAGTGTGGAGGAAGATGAGGACTATCATAGGCTATAAAATCTGCAGAAGAAGGAACAAGGACAGTGTGAATGAACTGAAATACTTCTTAAACACGTCTGACTCATACTTGCCACTCCAATCCTCTTCCAACACCACAAGCTGAGGAGGTCTTGGGCATCCTTTTTCCACTTCTGCCCTTCACAACCTTTCTAGTTCCCTATGATCTCCCTTCTAATGACACTACACCAGTGGTCCACCTACCACGTCCCATACTGTCCTGGTCACAGACCATCTGCTATCAAGGTGAAGACAGAGCTGATGAAACTCAGCATGAACAAAGCTGTGGTGCCCTGATGGAATCCGCCCCTGAGTGCTGGAAACCCGTGCCAACCAGCTCTTTTGGGTCCTTCAGTGCCTGTTCTCCTTTTTTATTGTGTTTACAAAAGGTTACCCTGCTGTGGAAAACATCCTGTGTGGTCTCAGTGCTAAAGAAGGTGCCACTCAAGCGCGTCCTAAGGACTTTACACCAGTGGTCAGTGCCCACCTAACATGTCCCAGATTGTCCTGGTTGAATGTGGCACTCAAGCACCCACAAGGACTTTACATGAGTGGCCTCCACCCACCTACCATGTCCCAAATTGTCCTGGTTGAAGGTGGCACTCAAGCGCCTCCTAAGGACTTTACACCAGTGGTTTGCACCCACCGTCCATGGCACAAACTGTTCTGGTTACAGACCATCTGCTAACCAGGTGAAAAAAGAGCCAATGAAACTCAACATGAACAAAGCTATAGTGCCCTGATGGAATGAGCCCCAGGGTGCTGGAAACATGTGTCAACCACCTCTTTGGGGTCCTTCAGTTGCCTGTTATCCTTTTTATTGAGTTTACAGATGGTTCCCCTGTTGTGGAAAACAAGCTAATGGCTATGAATCTTGAAGGTCTCCATTAGTCGGCAGCTTGTGACGCTCAACTGTGTGTACGAGATTATGGTATGATCCTGTCTTGCTTCCTGTTCACTCTCTACCCAATGGACTTCCTCCAGGATTTCCCCGTATTTTACTGTATCCAATTTTACTCTCTGTCTGAACAAGCCTACCAAGCCTCTATTATAATACCAGCTCCTGTCATCTACAGATGTTCTCAGATGACTCCTCCATGTTTTTTGACAATGGAGACAAGTTGAAGTACAGGAGGCTGGTGGAGTATTTGGTCTCGTGGTGCAGGGAGGACCACCTGCAGATCAACAGCATCAAGACAAGTTAGTGGTGGACTTCTGTCATGCCAAAGGGCCTCTGAGACCAGTCACCATTCTGCATGAGTAAATGAAAGTGGTGCAGAGTTGATTATGGACTTCCGATGTGCCAAAGAGCGAGTTACCTGCGGGTTCATATTAGCAGCAAATCGGACTGGTCTGACAACACAATGCTGCTGTACAAGAAGGGCCAGAGTGGACGAGACTCAGACGAGACTTTTGATGTGTGCAGCAAACTTTTGGAAATATTTTACCAGTCCATAGTAGCCAGTGTGGTGTCTACGCTGTAGTCTCCTGAAGAAGCAACTTGAGTTCAGGTGATGCAAAATTCCAGAACAACCTTATCTGAAAAGCCGGCTAACCCTTGACACGTTGGAGGCGGTTGTTGGAAAGAAGATGGCGGTAAAACTGGATGCCATCTTGAACAATTCAGCCCATGGGGTGTTTTCTTGGAGTACTTTTCACCACAGACTCGTACCTGCAGGGTGCAATAAAAGCACCTCTGGGGATCTTCTCTGCCTGAGGCCATTAGACTGTTCATCACTTCCTCCCGACGTTCTGTCCCTCAGCCCATCTGGTGGCCATAGCAGAACAGTACAAACATGAATTTACTCCAGTCATTTTTTAGCATAATATTGATTGTATTATTCGTATTAATTCTATAGTCTTATACTGTACTTTGAGTCGATATTATGTATTTCACGTTTTTTTTTTTTTTGTCTTGCTGTGGTAGACATTTAAATTTCTGCTTTAGGATTAGTAAAGTGTATCGAATCTAATATTATTTACACCAATAATCTTAAATCTCCGAAGTCTTGACTTCCATAACTCAGCCTGTATGGCAGTGTAATGACACCACTCAGTTGGCCATATTGAAACGTACGCTGATGAGAGAAGTGTGACACCTACTGGTAATTCAGCCAATTGTATGGAGATCAAATTTGTATTGCGAATCAATAATAATTAAATAAAAAAACACAGCCTTGTTTCAAACAAACATTACAAACAGAAGAAAAGGCAACAAAAATAAATATACGCCGAGTGGCCAGTTTATTAGGTACACCTAGCAAAACTCTTTCTGAAGGCACTTTATATACATACTAGCAAAATACCCGCGCTTCACAGCGGACAGTGTGTTAAAGAAGTTATGAAATAGAAAAGGAAACATTTTAAAAAGAACGTAACACGATTGTAAATGTAATTGTCGTACGCTTATTTTAGTTTTGAGAGTGAATTTGATGATTGTAAAGAGTTTAATTTATGATTGTAAATGTGGTGTATGAGAAAGGCACATTTTTAGGATGTAAGGATCTCTTTGTAGGGGCCGCACGGTGGCACAGTGGGTAGCGCTGCTGCCTCGCAGTAAGGAGTTTGCATGTTCTCCCCGTGTCTACGTGGGTTTCCTCCCACAGTCCAAAGACATGCAGGTTAGGTGCATTGCTGATCCTAAATTGTCCCTAGTGTTTGCTTGGTGTGTGGGTTTGTGTGTGCGTGTGCCTTGCGGTGGGCTGGTGCTCTACCCAGGGTTTGTTCCTGCCTTGAGCATTGTGTTTACTGGGATTGGCTCCAGCAGACCCCTGTGACCCTATAGTTTGGATATAGTGGGTTGGAGGATGGATGGATGGATCTCTTTGTAAATGACGTCTGCAATTCCGCTGTAAAATGACCAGCCTGTCTGCTGAGCTTACTCTTGAGCATGCCACGTATAGTCGGCCATGTGAGAAGCAATCTTGTGTCGAGTCAATGGCGAACTTGAAAAAAAGTCCGGCCCTGTGACTTATCTATTGTCATAGCGAAGCAGACCCTTACTGGAAATTGGAGGCGTTTGAATTGGAATGGGAGGTCAGAGGGTATGAGAGGGACGCGAGGAATAAATCCAGTCTCCCCTGAGCCAGGTCCAGTGAAGACAGTTGCCTCAATGAGGTTCTTGTGCAGAGATTTAATCTGAAGAATGGTGCCGTTACAAGGTTTTGGTGGTTGTAAGTTACTTAGTAACATAATTGGTGCGCTGACCTTCAAAAGTAGAGTATGTGGAAGCCTGCCCAGAGGATTAAGAGTGTGAAGAAACTCTACTGGATAGAGCACCGCGTCCTCTAGTCTACAATAGAGTCGACAGACATCTATGTTTTTGTTTCAGAAGTTAGTTGGTGAAGTAAAATGGTGTTTAGATGTTTTTGGTGTTAGAATAGTGAGGAGGGGTTTCCCCTTCTTCATCTTTGCTCCCATTAGGGGTTGCCACAGCGGATCATCTTCTTCCATATCTTTCTGTCCTCGTCATCTTCCTCATTCACACCCATCACCTGCATGTCCTCTCTCACCACATCCATAAACCTTCTCTTAGGCCTTCTTCTTTTCCTCTTGCCTGGCAGCTCTATCCTTAGCTTCCTTCTCCCAATTTACTCGGCATCTCTTCTCTGCACATGTCCAAACCAACACAATCTCACCTCTTTGTCTTTGACTTTGACTTTGTCTCCTAACCTTCCAACCTGAGCTGACCCTCTAATGTCCTCATTTCTTATCCTGTCCATCCTCGTCACACCCAATACAAATCTCAGCATCTTTGACTCTGCCACCTCCAGCTCTGTCTCCTGTGCCACCGTCTCCAAACCATATAACACAGCTGGTCTCACTACTGTCCTGTAGACCTTCACTGTCACTCTTGCTGATACCCGTCTGTCACAAATCACTCCTGACACTCTTCTCCTCCCATTTCACCCTGCCTGAACTCTCTTTTTCACCTTTTCTTCCACAATCCCCATTACTCTGTACTGTTGATCCCAAGTATTTAAACTCCTCCACCTTCGCCAGTTCTCCTCCCATCATCCTCACCATTCCACTGACCTCCCTCTCATTCACACACATGTATTCTGTCTTGTTGATCCTACTGACCTTCATTCCTCTCCTCTCCTCTCATATCTCCACCTCTCCAGGGTCTCCTCAACCTGCTCCCTACTCTCGCTACAGATCACAATGTCATCAGCAAACATCACAGTCCACGGGGATCCTGTCTAATGTCAACCTGTCCATCACCACTGCAAATAAGAAAGGGCTCAGCGTCGATCCCAGATGTAATCCCACCTCCATCATTCCTACCGCAGACCTCACCACTGTCACACTTCCCTCGTACATATCCTGTACAACTCTTACATACTTCTCTGCCACTCCCGACTTCCTCATACAATACCACAACTCCTCTCAGTCACCCAGTCATTTGCTTTCTCCAGGTCCACAAAGACGCAATGCAACTCCTTCTGTCCTTCTCTAAACTTCTCCATCAACATCCTCAGAGCAAACATCACATCTGTGGTGTTCTTTCTTGGCATGAAACCATCCTGCTGCTCACTAATCATCACCACCCTTCCACTACTCTTTCCCATAACTTCATGCTGTGGTTCATCAATTTTATTCCCCTGTAGTTATGAAACCGCCAAAAGGAGAGCTCAGTTCCGAAAGTTCCTTACAACATGATGATGAGAACTGTCAAAAAGAAAACGTTATTTTCGAAAGTTCCTTATGGGACACGGCACAAAATGAAACATCCTTAATGTTTGTAAGTACAGTGTAAAGGATGAGCATGGAAAATTTGGGCTTCCTACATATATTGGAAGTCACAGAAATAGTGAGGACGGGTTTCCCCTATTTATATATACAGTTTAAGGGGTACACCCGTTTCCCCCCCTTTGGGTGTTGTAATAGGACATGAAACATACCTAACTTTTGTAAGTACACTGCACGGAATGAGCATGTGAAATTTCAGCTACCCACCAATATGGAAAATGGGAGAATCAGTGATGAGTCAGTGAGGGCTTTGCTTTTTATATGTATAGATATTACAAAATTGCATTTTGTCGTGTAATAAACGCATCACGCCGTCACACAAGACTATTCCCCCACATGCCATCCTGCAGAATAAAATGGGTACGCATATGGCAGCAGAAAACAGCAGCTCTGATTCCGCTCATTCAGCTTATTTGCTTCAAAGCCAACCGACAACTCCAGCTGGTCAGTGCTGCAAGTGATGAAGAGCAAAGTGATGAAGTGGTGAGAGAGGGACCGGGGGTCCGATGAAGAAATCGGCAGACGACCAAACAAGACAGATGAAGATGAATACTAAAACAGCACAAGAGAGATGGATGAGGACGACGGTGTCATTGAGCCCTCACTGTTTACCGTTGCTGACAGCGCTCCCCTCGCTCAGACTTAACACCTAAGGCGTTTCTCACACCCGCTTGGTCTGGACTGCACTCATCCAGTCATTTCATAATCCGCTGTGGACACAAGGGGGTGTTCCAGCATCCCAAACCCCCAACACAAACAGGCTCAGGACACAAATTAAAAGGCAAAGAGTCTTTATTCGTGGGAAACTCTTCACAGTATGCGTCTCCCACCATCACAACCACAAGCATGCGCACTAAAGCACAAGTACAGCACAAGTACAACTCTTTTCTCTTTTTCTTTCTTGGGTCACTGCCTCCTCCTCCCGACTCCAGCTCGTCTCTGTGAGGCGGGCAGCGCCTTTTATTTATCTGCCCGGGAAGGTCTTCCGATCTTCCGTCAGCACTTCCTGTTTGAGGTGGAAACCCCATGCCAGAGGACTACTCAGTTCTTGCAGCACCCCCTGGTGGTAACTAACAAGCACCTAACAGGGCTGAGTTAAAGAACTCCAAGTCCCATGATGCCCTGTGGGAATTCTGGGCACTGTTGCAACCTGAGGGAAGCTGCTATATACTGTTCTGGGGAGGCAGTGCCCTAAAGAAGCTGCCTTCCCCATTCCTTCCATTTCTTAATAATAATAATAATAATAATACATTTTATTTATACAAGGCGCCTTTCAGAGAACTCAAGGATACCGAACAAACAATCAATAAATAAATAAATAAATAAAAAACACAATTATAAACAACTTAAAACATCAGAAAATCTAAAAATTAAAACCAAACAAAACCACTATAATTAGGAGGAAGAAGAAAAAGCCATTTTAAACAAATGTGTTTTAAGTTTACATTTGAAAGATGAATATGATTTGATATTTCGGAGATCCACAGGTAATGAGTTCCAGTGCTTGGGAGCAGAACGGCTGAAAGCTCTGCTCCCCATGGTGGTTAGACGGGCGGGAGGAACGGTCAGATGGGTGGAGGAAGAGGATCTAAGGTTACGGGAGGGAATGGCAACATGTAGAAGGTCAGACAGATATGGAGGTGCGAGGTTATGGATGGCCTTAAAAGTTAGTAGCAGAATCTTAAAATCAATACGAAACTTGATGGGAGCCAATGAAGCTGCTGCAAGACCGGAGTAATATGGTGAAAAGATGGGATTCCAGTGATGATACGTGCTGCAGAATTCTGGACTAACTGAAGCTTGTGAAGAGATTTATTAGGGAGACCAAAGAGGAGTGAATTGCAGTAGTCCAGCCGAGAAGTGACAAGACTATGAACAAGAATGGCAGTAGTATGAGGAGTGAGGGAGGGACGAATGCGATTAATATTACGTAAGTGGAAGTAAGCAGACCGGGTGATGTTATTAATGTGACATTGGAAAGATAGAGTACTGTCGAGGATGACACCCAGACTCTTGACCTGAGATGATGGGGAAACAACAGAGTTATCAATAATAAAAGAAAGATTATTGGTTTTGATAATGATGATTTTGAACCAATGAGGAGAACCTCAGTTTTATCACTGTTTAATTTAAGAAAATTTGAAGAGAACCAGGATTTAATTTCAGAAATGCAGTCAATAAGTGAGGGTGGTGGAAAAGAGGAGGTGGGTTTACCAGCAAGGTAGAGCTGGGTGTCATCAGCATAACAGTGAAAATTAATGTTATATTTACGAAAAATATTACCAAGGGGAAGAAGGTAAATAATAAAAAGAAGAGGCCCCGGGACAGAGTCCACCAGAAGTAACAGCGGTGGGTTGGGATGTGAACGTTTTAAGCTGTATGAACTGAGTGCGGCCTAAAAGGTAAGATCTAAACCAGTCAAGTGGAGTGTGAGTAATGCCAATCAAAGATAATCTATTAAGGAGAGTGGTATGACAAATAGTATCAAAGGCCGCACTCAGATCAAGAAGGATGAGAATAGTGATTAGACCGGAGTCAGCAGCCATAAGGAGGTCATTGGTAATTTTAACAAGTGTCGTTTCTGTACTATGAAGGGGGCGAACACCAGACTGGAACTTCTCATATAGATTATTGTGAGACAAGTGGGTGTGAAGTTGGATAGCTACTATTTTTTCAAGAATTTTGGAGATAAAGGGCAAGTTAGAAATGGGGCGAAAATTATTGAAATTAGTAGGATCACAACCAGGTTTTTTTTAATATTGGGGTTATAGCAGCAGTTTTGAAAGATGAGGGAATAATACCAGTAGTAGGAGAAGAGTGAATGATGGCAGAAATAAGAGGGATTTCTTGGTGGTCCCGGCCGTCCCTTACACCACTTAGATCTGTACAGGGTGCCGGAGCTTAGCCCAGGGCACAGGGCAGGAATAAACCCTGGACAGGATGCCATGCAGTTCATCGCAGGGCCAACAAACACACCATTTTGTGTTTTCAATCTACCTGACCTGCAGGTCTTTAGGAGGACACTCATTAAAGAAACGGGAAGCACAGGGGGATGTAAACCCGGGGTCTCCTTAGTTTTGAGGTGAACACTGCGCCCCCACTCGCCTGGACTTTCTTTTTCTTAACTGTGGTTCACAGTTTCCTTGTATTTTGCTGTGCTTGGTACCTTTTGTGACTACTGGATTTTTAAACTCTTTTCGGATTCTGTACTGGGACTGTGTTTGCCTTGGATGACCTGGGCTTCTCAGGCCAGTCGGCTTCAGGGAGTTTATTTTGCTACAAAAATTAAACCCTTTTTTTCTAACTGTGGTTCGATTTCTCCGTTAAGTCCAGTTTGTTTCGGTAAGATGTGAACACACCAATCGCACTCTGGTGTGGACCAAAACTGACATAACGAGACTCTTTGGATAGGGTGGTCTCAGTGAGATACCAGAGAGCGGGCTGGAGCGATACGCTTGAGATACGAATGTGACCTAACTACATGAAATGCTGTTCACTCTTAAAAATAAAGGTGCCATAGTGGTTCATCAGAGAGGTGCCCAAAAGATCCCTCCAAGGGAAAGTTCTAGAAAGAACTTTTATTTCTTTAGATCCAACAGGCTCCGTATCCTCTTTAATAAACCAGGTGTCCGTGTGTGTCTTCTAGTGAAGTGCGCATGCGCGGGCCGCGCCACGCATCACACCGTGCCCCGCCCATGCCCACGGCACCGTGGACGCACACACACACCGGAAGCTGGGTACACAGTGAATGGCCTTGCCACGGCCGCGCATGATAAGAAATAAAGGACAACATTGCTGGGGAGAGTGCTGATTGGGTAGTCACGGCCACGCACATAAAATCCGTTGCTGCGGAGACGTCACACATACCATAATCAGCTGCACGCCCGCACAGATTAAAATACTTGCTGAGGAAGTAAACAGTACTTGCTGGGGAGACGCCACGGGCACAATTATCAGCTACACGCCACACATTACATCAGTTGCTGAGGACACTCTGCTGATTGCCCAATGTTGTGACAGAAAATGAAAGTCATATTACGGTCATCAAAGCCAGTATTACTGTCAGAGAAAATTGCAGGCATTTTATGGAAATACAAACCAGTATTACTGCGAAAGAAAATTAAAGACACACAATACAGTGACACATATCACAGCCAGTATTACTGTAAGAGAAAATATTACGGACGTATCTACTAACAACATACCACCCAAAAAAAAGGACACGTCAAGTAGGACAAAAGACACAGACAATCAAATCCTATATAAGCAACATCTCCTGGAAGAACGGTCAGCTCAACAAGTAACATCAGCAAAAGAAACGCTGAAAGACGAAGAAAAATACGAGCAAATACATCGATTGAAGGAAAAGAAAATGACCGTCAGAAAAACGCTAAAAGAGAAAGACTCAGAAGAGCAAACCTTAGAAATAGTTGCCATTTACTTGCCAGAACCAGCATTCAGCCACGATCAGTTATATGTTGCATTATCAAGAGTTAGAAGTTTTGCAGATGTTGTTGTCAAGGTTGTAGACGGTCCTGAACGAGGCAAACTGTTGCCAAACTCAGACAGAATATTTACAAGAAATGTTGTCTATAATCAAATTGTATAGAAAAATTTCATGAGGTAAAAAAATAGAAAATTATACCTAAATATCTTCTTCAGATATTGTGTCTTACAGATTGTTACAAAGTTTTACACTAAGACAATATTAATTATACTTACTGTGTTGTCATATACGTTTCTATTTTATTTTTTTATTATTATTTTACTTTAGGCTTCTTGCAAAAATATTTTTGACAAAAAAAAATCAAGACAACAAAAAGAATAAGGTCACAGTCCTTGCCGTTTAATACACAGTTCCTACTAATGTTTATGCACTACTGTTCTAGCGCCCGTTATTGTAACGGGCTTAATGTCTAGTAGTAAATAATCGTGACTCGATAGTAACAGACCTGTGAAATACCAAAGGCTCATGACTTGAAAAGCACTTCTACTGTATAAAGTAACACAGGCTAAGTGCGATTTGATCTTAATATGATCTTCTACGTTAGTACGATTTCTGTTTTTTTTTCTCTACAACGGCGGTTCTCAACCTGTGGGGAAGTAACAAAAAAGGGGGTGCGAAGATGTGAAAAAAAGAAAACAAGAATCGAAAATATGAAAAATACATCTATTGAAACTAAAACAAAATAAGTTAAACTAAGATTCTGATACTAGAAAAATAAATATAGAGTTACATAAATGTCGATGGGCGGCACGGTGGCGCAGTGGTAGCGCTGCTGCCTCGCAGTTAGGAGACCCGGGTTCGCTTCCCGGGTCCTCCCTGCGTGGAGTTTGCATGTTCTCCCGTGTCTGCGTGGGTTTCCTCCGGGCGCTCCGGTTTCCTCCCACATTCCAAAGGCATGCCGGTTAGGTGGATTGGCGATTCTAAATTGGCCCTAAGGGGTGTGTTTGTGTGTGTCCTGCGGTGGGTTGGCACCCTGCCCAGGATTGGTTCCTGCCTTGTGCCCTGTGTTGGCTGGGATTGGCTCCGGCAGACCCCGTGACCCTGTATTCGGATTCAGCGGGTTAGAAAATTGATGGATGGGTGGATGGATAAATGTCGATAAGAGTAGGTATAATAAAACTTGTAGCGCAGTATCGGCAGCAAAAATATAGGAATACATTTTATCAGGGTTTCAAAAAAACGTTAGGGGGCGCGATTAAAACTGTTCTGAAAACTCGGGTCGCAAATACCTAAAGGTTGAGAAACGCTGTTCTACATATTAAAAATGTTGTGAAAGTACAAAGAACCAGTTTAATATACAAAGAACTTTAGCACAATGAAATAGACCTTTGTCAAGCAATGGCTCTACGAGGAACCACACAACCCAGTGAAGAATCAGTGCCGGTGTGCTGATGATTTGTCCTAGTTTGTCGAAGTATCCTACCGTAATTTATTGTAAGTCGTAACATTAAACTTATAACGTTATATCATTTAATATGTTGTATTTAGAAGTCGTCTACCAATTTATGGAAATGTTAACATTCCTCAATTTATTATATATGCATCATTTAATGCCCGAAAGAGACACAGCCTGATGCAAAGATTTCACAAGACGGTCATTACTCGTGCATGGATACAATGGCCTGTACAAGATTAAAAGTCACACATGCAAAATATACAACTTATAAAATGTTGACAATAAATACCTATGCAGTAAACTGTAATAAATGCATTAATGTAGTAAGGCGAAGTTGCGTAATTTTGGTCTGCGCATGCGTAGTATGAGTGAGTAGATCATTTCGATGGGTAGGATGTTTCGTTAGAACACCTGTTAAGGTGTGATACTCACGATGAGCGTCCGATGTCGGTAATTAGGGAATCTCGCAAATTGAGGATTAACATATAGCCATAAGATCCCTGAGTATCCTTCATAAAGAGTAGAAGGTATCCTGATGTCCTGGCTAAATTGACCATTCTGGCCCCCTAATCACCCCCTGTCTCTGATTGGCTATCTCCCTCATGACTTCACCACCTACTGGCTGCCGTGGTTGAACTGTCACCCCTCTCATTGAAGCGCTTTGAGTAGTGAGAAAGCGCTATACATATGTAAAGAATTATTATTATTGTTGTTAATAGTAGTAGCATTATTCCATCCATTATCCAACCCGCTATATCCCAACTATAGGGTAACGGGGTTCAGCTAGAGCCAATCCCAGCCAACACAGGGCGCAAAGCAGGAAACAAACCCCGGGCAGGACGCCAGCCCACCGCAACCCCTAAAATATAAGGCTTTTATAGCGATTATGCTATTTTGTAAATTTTTGTTAAGGTGTCGGTCGTAATGTCTGTTAAAAGTCTTTTTAAGTTCCCACAATGCGTGTTTAGTTTAAAGGGCAGGCATCTTTTAGCTTTAGTTTGAAACTGCGAAGGCATTTAGAGAAGCATGCAGGGAGAGAGCGATTTGTATTGTTTTGTTTGTTATTGTTTTAAAGCTAATCATAATGGATAGTATATGTTTTATGTCCGTTGCGAAGCCTGTATAGAAGTACGTACGTATCGTATGTGAATTACGTGCACCGCCTCATAGCTTCTATGGATACAGCGTGCGTGTGTGTGTACGTGATAAGGAAATGTACCGCACCTCAGGTGGCATTTAACGTTTTCTTTTTTGGCGGTTCTCACCATTATGCCGTAAGGAACTTTCGGAACTGATCTTTCCTTTTGGCGTTTTCGTTTCTTTAGGGAGAAACCCCTCTTCATTATTCTAACACCAAAAACATATAAACACCATTTTACTTCACCAACTAACTTCTGAAACAAAAACATAAATGTCTGTCGACTCTATTGTAGACTAGAGGACGCGGTGCTTCTTCACATTCTTAATCCTCCGGGCAGGCCTCCGCATACTCTACGTTTGAAGGTCGGCGCACCAATGATGTTACTACGACACTTACAACCACCAAAACTTTGTAACGGCACCAGGCTTCAGATTAAATCCCTGCACAAGAACTTCATTGAGGCAAACTGTTTTCACTGGACCTGGCTCAGGGGAGACTCCCATTCCAATTCAAACGCCTCCAATTTCCAGTAAGGGTCTGCTTCGCTATGACAATGGATACGTCACAGGGCCAGACTCTAAAAAAGGTCGCCATTGACTTGACACAAGATTGCTTCTCACTTGGCCGACTGTACGTAGCGTGGTCAAGAGTAAGCTCAGCAGACAGGCTGGTCATTTTACAGCGGAACTGCAGACGTCGTTTACAAAGAGATCCATCCATCCAACCTCCAACCCGGATCTCCTTACTGTGAGTCACACCCTACTGTTTTCTCTTTGAAACATTTCTAGTGATTAGTTGTTTATTTTTAATCAATTAAAATGTGTAACTATGAACATTTACGATTCATTAAATGGTGTAAAACAATACAATACTAATGTGGCTTTAAACAATTTACTCTATACAAAATCCATTCATCCATCCATTATCCAACCCGCTATAACCAATTCCAGCCAACACAGAGCGCAAGGCAGGAAAGAAACCCCGGGCAGGGTGCCAGCCCACCGCAGGGCACACACACTAGGGCCAATTTAGAATCGCCAATGCACCTAACCTGCATGTCTTTGGACTGTGGGAGGAAACCGGCGCACCCGGAGGAAACTTATGCAGACACGGAGAGAACATGCAAAACGAACCCGGGTGCCTTAACTGCGAGGCAGCAGCGCTACCCACCGCGCCACTGTGCCGCCCAGTAGCATTATTATTGTTATTAATAACTCTGGCTCGGACTGCAGCTATGTTTTAAAAAAAAAAAAGATAATTTTACCAGTGATCGGGGCGATCAAAACACACACGATTGTATCCAGAAACGAATAGCAGTGCCCCGTGAAATCGACGATCAAACCTCGTACTCTCACAGCACTAAAGTGATGGCGCGCCGGTAGTGCGTCCTCTCAATGCGCAGTTGATTTTGACATGTAAGTTCATATTGAGGAAGCATTGCACAATACTCATTATTAACAGATAACGTTTAACAGTTAAAACAAAGGACTTTTTATATGAGAAGAAAATCAGGTTTCGTTCATATTGTGACTATACTCGAAAGCACCATCATGCAGTCAAGTGAAAAGGAGGCGTCAAGTCTACTGTTATACAGCGGAAGAGCCTCATCAGTGGGTGGCATCAGCAGCGCACAGCGCAGTAATGAATGCGCACGGAATTCGAGGGATTAAAAATACGCGGAAATCACCCGGTGTGGCTGCCACAACGCCATATTTTTAAAACCCGGAGATGTTTTCAATACGATTCGTGTCTCTGAAACAAGCCCGCCGTTACCGGAAATCCAAAAGATGAAGGGTTTGCGTTTGCATTCCAGCAATCGTAGTGCAAATGTTCGCTTATGCAAGAATAACACAACTTAAAGTGGCAGACCGTTACAGAATATCAAGGGGCATTAGCAACCTTATAAATAAAAACAGAAAATAATGGCAAACATACTGGCACTACTGCATGTGGGCAGCCAACTGGGATTTGCACATAAGGGGAAATATTGGCCACAAAACACCTGCCCCTTGTGGCCAAACAGACGGGGAACCCAAATTTGGTCATGAAGTTGAAGAAGTCCATACCTAACTAGTCCGTCCATTCATTTTCTATTCTCGCTTATCCTGGGCAGCTGAAGTCTGTCCCAGCAAACAATGGACACAGGCGGGAACAATCTCTGGAAAGATCAAAAGCCCAGCACGTGCTGAACACACTCACAGCACCACCTGTCCACCATGATTTTCCACCGTGTGATGAATCCAACATGAACACGGGGAAAACATGCAAACTCCATGCAGGGAAGACTCGAAATGTGAACCCTGATCTCCTTACTGTGAGGCAGCAGCGCTACCACCGTGTCACACCCTACTGTTTTCTCTTTGAAACATTTCTAGTGATTAGTTTTTTTACTTTTAATCAATTAAAATGTGTAACTATGAACATTTACAATTTATTCATTAAAAAGAATAAAACAATACAATACTAATGTGGCTTTAAACGATTTACTCTTACAAAATCCATCCATTATCCAACCCGCTATATCCTAAGGGTCACGGGAGCCAATCCCAGCCAACACAGGGCGCAAGGCAGGAAACAAACCCCAGGCATGGGCGCCAGCCTACCGCAGGGCACACACACCCTGCGGTGTTACAAACCTCATCACGAAAGCATTACTGTATAAAAATTGTGAAAACTTAGCACACACTACGGCCAATTTAGTATCGCCAGTGCACCTAACCATGTCTTTGGATACGGGGAGAACATGCAAACTCCACGCAGGGAGGACCCGAGAAGTGAACCCGGGTGTCCTAACTGCGAGGCAGCAGCGCTACCCACTACGCCATCATGCCTCCCTCCTGCAAAATGCCTTTGCTATTTTTTTTTTGCGGTGTTACAAGCCTCATCACGAAAACATTACCAATACTGTATAATGAAATGTTAGCCGATATTAAAAAAAAAATGCTTTTTTGAGGTTGTTAAAATTGTTATTTTTATTTCAATCAAAATCTAAACCATACAAATTGCACTGCGTTACTTACTCAGCCACGACATGAAAAATTGAGAAGCTATACAGTAGTGACAACATCGGCCAGCATTACCAAATCATGAGTGGGCCAGATGGAAAGGGGGCTTACTAACCCAGATGGAGCCACTAGGGGAACTTTGCTAAGTGGCCCCTTGTAGCAGCCCCCACGTTAGATCAGTGCGGTATTTAACTAGGTTTTCCTAAGCCCACGGTGCCCATGTTCTACCCTCACCACAGGGGGTCACTGTGTGATTGTTTGCTGGGTATGGACTTTTTTTCATGAATGAGCAGGCAATTACAATACGTTGCGGGAGGCAGTTTGCCCATTCAACTGATTTTATGATTTATGGGTATAAAATGATTCAGTAAATGCATTTCACGGAGCGAACATCCGTTGCAGCAGGATGGCTGGCAGCTCCAGTGCCAACGTGGGGTGCTGTTTAAAGACTTTAGTTACAGTCCAAAGAGTTGCGGGATCAGTTCCGGCTCGCAGTGCGACTTCGAGTAAAGTCTTGCTCGGGCGGAGTTATTTTTACACCAAGAGGTGCGGTAAAGTCGTTATTGCTGGAGGACATCTGTTTCGCCCTAATCGCTCATGTCAGGAAGTTCTGACGGACTGCGCGTTCACGTCTCAGTAAAGATTACGGAGCGTTTAATCTTCCAAAAAACAGTCCGTAAACTAATAACCACAGCTTAACCTCGTCCGTTAGCAAAATTATGTCATTTCAGTGAGTCGAATGAGATTCAAATTGTACAGGTCCTGCATGCTGTCAGTTCCGGTCGAAGCCCATTTGGACCTTGGTGTAGCTAGTATTGTTAGACATATTAGACGACCTGTTTGTGCCCCTTAGTGACCAAAACGTGCTCCCCTTCATTACGGCGCACCTCGGATTTTATGAAGTACGAGTCCTTTGGTTCACTTTTCCACCTTAATAAAGTGATAATTGTTTGTGTGTCCATCCAGTTGGTATGTTTCTGACATTCCAACAGATGGTGCACCGCAAACATTAACGGGGTTTAACAAATCCCATACGAAACGGCACAGAACAGAGATAAATGCATTTAATTAATAAATTCACCAGATGGTGCTTCACAAATATTAGAACTGCCTTTATGAAATGGCCTATACCAGAGAGATGTGCATCATATTTATCATTCCAACAGATGGCGCATCACAGAAATTAACACTGCTTTTACAAATCCCATACAAAATGCAGGTAGTGTGGTGCAGTGATTAAGTCTGTGGATTTCAAACCATGAGGTTGTGGTTTCAGATCCCAACACTGACACTGTGTAACCCCGAGGAAGCCGCTGCACCTGCCTGCTACAAATGGAAAAAACAAAAGAAATGTGACCAATTGTGTCTCGAGTGTTGCCAGTTGCTTTTTCATTCCAACAGATGGTGCATCTCAAACATTAGCACTGCGTCTACAACTCCCACACCAAATGGCACATAACAGAAATATATGCATTGTATTTATCATTCCAACAGATTGCACATCACAACAATTAACACTGCTTTTACGAATACCAAATGGCATTTAACAGAAACATATGCATCGTTTTTTTCATTCTAACAGATGGTCCATCACAAACGTTAACATTGCTTTCCCCAAACCAAATGGCATACAAATCAGAGAAATATGCAATGCATTTATCATTCCAACACATGGCGCATCGCAAATATTCACATTGAATTTACAAATCCTATACCAAATGGCATAAAACAGAGACATGCATTGCAGTTATCATTTCAACAGATGGTGCATCACAAATATTAACACTGATTTTACTAATCCCATACCAAATGCCATTTACAGTTTTTCTGAATCGCTAAAACACTAAATCCCATTGTAAAAACTAAACTGTCAACTACCAAAACTCTTTCATCAAATCAATCCCACAGTTGTCAAAATCTTAAACACTATTCATCTGGTTAGGACACAATTTGCAAATCTGAATCTCCCTTTTACCAAAACGCTAAACACATTCTCAAACACAAAACACATTTAGCAGTGTGGTGCACTTGTACCCAGAATGGTGCACACAGGCTACAGAAGTTAAACACAACTAACACACTGTTTTCATCATTTACACACTAGCACTCAAAACTGAAAACACGTGTCCAATCATTGAACCCAATTAGTAAACAGTATATAAGCCTGGTGAAATGCAAATGGCATGAGTGGATCCAACAATGGAGCAATACAATAGAAGAGGAAGAGGAATCCGTGTCAGAGGTGGTGGGCAAGAACTAAGACCAAGAAGAAGATCTGTAATTTCAAATGACATTCGAGCAAATGTCATAGATCATGTTCTGGTGCATGGCATGACTATGAGGGAGGCAGGGCAACGTGTGCAACCAAACCTAAGCAGGTTCTCAGTGGCTACTATAATCCGGACCTTCAGAAAAGAAAACAGGTGAAAAGTATACTTGTCTCAGTAAGGGGAAAATGAAAAATAATTTCTCCATGGTACTGTGTTTGAAATCATTTACTGAAAACATAGATGTATATATATAGTGACCTTTGACCGGCCAATACCCCCAGGCCGCCAGATGGAGCCCTCCCTGCAGTATGGAGGTGCCCTGAAGACCAGCAGGAAGTCATGGACTACGTAGTTTTTATCCTCAGCCCTGCTGGATACCACAGAGGCCGCAAGAGGGAGCTGCAAGGAGGACCAAAGACGTATTTGTGCCCTATGACCCGGAAGTTTGTCAAGGGAAGAGCGACGGGCTTCTGGGGTGAAGAAAAGAACTTTAACCTGAACCGGAAGTGATACAGGGTCACATGGACTGGGATTGGGAACACTTCTGGGTCAGGGAATGTAAAAGGACTGTGAGAGCTCCCAGATGGTGAGCTGAGCTGGGTGGAAGGGTGGCAACGCGTCTGGGAGTGGAGGATTGGTTTATTGTAATAGTTATTGTGATTTGTATGAATATAGTGGAGGAGAGGGTGCTTAGTGCACTGTGGCAATTTAATAAAGTCAACTTGTGGACTTTTTCCTGGTGTCTGGAGTCGTGGACAGGGGTTCAAGGGAGCGAGAGCGCCCCCTATCTGTCACTATATATATATATATATATATATATATATATATATATATATATATATATAGTGGAGGACTGCCGGCTTCCCATGTCGGTCCGCACCCCCAGGCCGCCAGGAGGAGCTCTCCCGACAGCAGGATCGTGCCCCGAGGTCCAGCAGGGCCTTATGGACTTTGTAGTGTTTATACCTTGGGGACCACCAGGAGTCGCTGTGGGGGGGCTTATAGGCTCTGTGATGCCGTATGACCCGGGAGTACATCACGGTCACGTGACAGGAAGAAATGTCGTGCTCCCGGGTTGAAGTAAAGGACTAATTGCCCTGACCCGGAAGGAATAAGGAACTGTGGACTGTTGGGACAGAAACACCTCCAGGTCAGGGGCTATAAAAGGGCGGTGCCTCGCTCCAGACAATGAGCTGTGCTGGGAGGTGGAGGAGCAAAGTGTCTGGGCGAGGAGGAGAGTGATTATAGTGTTGTATTATGGTTTATTGTATATGAGTAGTGTGGAGGGTGCTTTGTGCACTGTGGATAAAAATAAAAAGTATTGGACTTTTACCTGGTGTCTGGAATTCTACCTCAGGGTTCAAGGGAGCACTAGCGCCCCTACTGCCACATATATATATATATATATATATATATATATATATATATATATATATATATATATATATATATATACAGTATACTTATAACTAAATGGTATTTTTTTTAGAATTGAAAGATGGCCACATGAGAGTGGAAGAACACACTTGTGCTCACAACACCAGGAGACACTTATTGTGGATATGGTCTGTCAAAATAATGCAGTTCGACTGCATGAAATACAGAAGCGGATTATAGAAGACAAGATACATTCTGAGGGAATAAATAGTGTGAGTATGTCAACAATTGACCGTGTCCTGCAATGCAACAAGATAAGGATGAAACAAGTTTATCGGGTACCATTTGAGCGAAACTGTGAGCAACGATGTCAATATGTGGAAGTCAGTAAACTTTTACAGTAAACTCAGTGATAGAATGCATACTGTATTGTCTGGGATGCAGCCCATGTATACATCATACTGTTTCATTTACAGAACTAAATGTAGTTTGTTGCCACTGTGTACAGGGAATCTTTGAGCTTGACTCAATGGTTAGGCCTCATGAATACATCTTTGTGGATGAAGCTGGATTCAATCTAGCAAAAAGGAGAAGAAGAGGTCGCAACGTCATAGGTCAGCGTGCCATTATTGAACTGCCTGGCCAGCGTGGTGGAAATGTAACTATCTGTGCTGCCATGGGGTTCTCCACAGTCATGTTACTGTTGGGCCATACAACACCGAACTTCTAGTAACATTCCTGGATGGTCTATGGGATGCTTTGCTTGAGCAGAGAGATCGTGAGCAGGCAGAGCATCCCATGTATGTTATCATTTGGGACAATGTGAGCTTTCACCGTGGTCCAAGAATACGTGATTGGTTTCACAATGAGCAGCATTTTATGAATGTGTTTCTTCCACCATACTCTCCCTTTTTGAACCCTATTCAGGAGTTTTTCTGGGCATGGAGATGGACAGTATACGACCGAAACCCTTACACACAGGAAAATCTACTTCAAGCAATTAATGGAGCATGTGGTGAGATAGGAGTGGGATCTTGCCAGGGCTGGATTCGGCATGCTAAAGGATTCTTTCCTCGTTGTTTTGCAAAGGAGACCATAGGATGTGATGAGGATGAAGTCCTGTGGCCTGACCCAGCACAGAGGCGTGATGCTGTGGCAGAATAAATTATCTGAATATGCTGTAAAAATATATAATTTATATATATATATATATATATATATATAAACTTTTTTGCTAAGTTGTGTGTGCACATTGACTGGTTTCGTGTGATTTTTGACAGTAGTGCTTGATTTTGAGTAAAGTTAAAATAGTTTTGGGTCAAATGTTTGGTTTTGCAAGACAAGTCGAAGGTTTTGTGAGTGTAGTTTGAATTTTAGAGTTTGTGTTTAGTGTTTTGAGACAAAGAGATGAGATTTTAGGAAATGTGTTTAGCAATTCAGAAAAACTGTAATAGAGACATATGTATTGCATTTATCATTCCAACAGATGACACATTACAAATATTAACACTTCTTCTAAATTATAAATCCCTTACCAAATGGCATACAACAGTAACATACACTTTGAATGATGTGCTGCAAACGTGATTTGATTACTTAGATCTCAACCCGACTTAGATGGGTAGCACAGCTAATACTTTGGTAAACGTGTCTCCAACGGGTAACGGCACCCATTACTTATTATCAAATTTCGACGATCAATATAACCCCTCGTTGTCCGGAGTGTGCGCCCCTTAAAGTATCACAAACGGCGACCGTCTGTGTCATCTAATGGCTTGACCAGCTGTGCCTCTGGAATTATCCAGTTCCTAAACTGGAAAAAAAAAAGAACTGCTGGCCAGTGGCGTAGCTCGAGTTCGTGCCGCACGGGGCGGGGCTTCAATTTGCCGCCCTCCAACATATCTGAATATGTTAAACTATTTAAATAGAAAATTAAAATGACGTATAGAGAAAAATTAAGGTACATTTTGCATAGATTTATTCATATATAAAGAAACAGCAATAATTTTTATATATATTTATAAGCATCAACTAGACAAGAATATAGTATAGACGCACCGATAAGCCGTGTTCTAAAGTTTAATATAATTACGCTACGAAAACCAGAACCAGAGTAATAGGTGGGGATGTTTTCTGCGCAGAGCAAGAACCCATTCGGATTAATAACGAAACGAAATTATAAATTGTAAATTAGTTGTTTATCTTCCTAGAAATTATTATCGATTTAACGTTTATGTTTATTTTTGTCATTGCCTCATACATTTCAACTTCTGTGTCTGATGCAGAAGGACAGTCTGAACATTACTTTTCAAGAATTTGTGGTTAAAAATCAGAGAATTTGACTTTTTTCATACATGAGTGATATTTTTCCGATCCCTGCTGCTTACACACGAGTTGTACTGAGCCTTGTGGCCAATAATGCCGCCCCCAAAAATGTGCCGCCCGGGTCGGACCGCCCCGTCCGTCAACCCCCTAACCCCCCAGCTACGCCACTGCTGCTAGCGTACTTCAAGTTTTGCGGAGTGAATTACGGGGGGCATGGGCACTGGTTGTACGGTGGTGTTTGTCATATCCCGTCGGAGGCCGGAAGGTGCGCTAATACACGCGGTTTATACAGAAACCAGTTGGGTGGGTTCGGGGGAGAGTCCCCCTTAGAGGCGCGTGCGGATATATCGTGGTTACAAGTAAGGGTTGCTAATGTGGTCCGAACTGACGGTTCGATACGGGGAACAGAGTACCGGCCCACTTGAAGCTCTGCAACTACCCCCACTTCAATTTGTCCGAACAGATTTCAAAGATGACAGATGTCCTCCGGTATTCATTTCTTTACCCCTTCTCCTGCATGGCGCACAAATGATACCGTCCGAATTGGGCTTTATACGCCGAATGTGAATGTTCTTCATCAGGATTAGAAGAATAACGGATGTAGACAGGAAAACATATGGAAGGCGGTGTAGTCCTACCGCTCCCTCACTGTGCAGCCTGACTATGCTCTCTTCTCACCCACAAACATGACTGCCTTACAACTGCGCAATGCACCGGTTTATTCCTGCAGTCCAAAGACATGCAATATGAATCGTAACGTTCATCTGCTCCCTGGCGGTAAGCAGCCCGGGGTTTGCCTGCCAAGTGCGCCGTGTCGTTGAGTCTGCATGTCCACGTGGTTTTCATCCTCCCGCAGTCCAAACACACGCTGGTCTGGTGGCCTGGCGATGCTAAACTCACCCGTATTGTGTGTGTTCACCCTGCGATAGACTGGCAGCCCGTGCGGGGTCTGCTCCTGCCTTCCGTGATAGGCTCCAGCTTCCCTGCAACAGCCCTACTCTGGGTAAGTCAGTTTGGAAGATGGATGGATGGATGTTACTGTAGAATGCGAGCTTAAAAGACCTTCTGTGGTGCATTGATAACTGAATAAATACGTAACGTACGTGACCTACAGAAGGCTTGCGTTAATTTCCTGTTACGTGGCAGTAAGTGCAATGTAGGTATTTAGCCCTTAGTTTGTTGTTGATGTTTTAGAAATCAAAGGCAAATTGAAGGGTTTAAAGTCTCGTTATACGCCCCCGCTCTGAATAATTCAGCTTGGAAGATGGATGGATGTTAAATACGAGGTTTAATGGCTTATCGATAACTTAACCCTACATTCTTAAACATAACGAGTCTAAAATGGCGCGGCACTGGGCTGTGTGGCTGCTCGTTGAGCCTTTAAGAATAATTTGCTTCTGTTAACAGATCTTTGCACTTGAAGTTGGTTCTTTGAGCTTACTAACATCAGAACAAGAAAATCTGAACTGAATAAACCTGTTATATTCGATTCACGATTGTTTATGGAGCGCTTGTGGTTCTTTCTGGAACTTTCATGTGAATGACTCTTTTCGGAACCAGAAATGGTTCCCCTATGCATGGCATCACTCTGGACAATCACTCTGGTGCCTCTTATTTGTTAAGAGTGTTAATATGTGTGTGTGTGAGAGAGAGAAAGAGAGAGAAAGAGAAAGAAAGAAAGAAAGAAAGAGAGAGGGAGAGAGAAAGAAAGAGAGGGAAAGAGAGAGAAAGAAACAGAGAAAAAGAGAAAGAAAGAGAGAGGGAGAGAGAAAGAAAGAGAGGGAAAGTGAGAGAGAGAAAGAAACAGAGAGAGAGAGAGAAAGAAAGAGAAAGGGAGAGTAAGAGAGAATGAGAGAGAGAGAAAGAGAGAGGGAAAGAGAGAGAGAAAAGGAAAGAGATAGAGAAAGAGAGGGAGAGTGAGAGGGGGAGAGAGAGACAGAGAGATTATATGTGTTTTCATGCCACTGCCTCACAGAAGGACATCCCTGCATGGATTTTGCATGTTCTCCCTGTGTTCATGTGGATCCATTTACATCCTCCAGTTTCCTCCAACAGTCCAAAGACATGCAGGTTAAGTGGATTGGCGTTGCTAAACTGACCCCTATGTGCGTATTTGTGTGTGTGTGTGTGTGAACGAGAGAGAAAAGATGGGGGTAGGGAGGGGGTGAATGTTTGTTTTAACGCAGCTGCCGTGCAGTAAGGACACTAGGATTCACGACCGGGCGGCGCAGTGGGTAGCGTTGTTGCCTTGCAGTTAGGAGACCCGGGTTCGCTTCCCAGATCCACCCAGCATGGAGTTTGTATGTTCTCCCCGTGTCTGCGTGGGTTTCCTCCGGGTGCTCAGGTTTCCTCCTACAGTTCAAAGACAATTCAAGTGAGGTGGCTTGCAGTTGCTAAACTGGTCCGTGTGTCCGTGTGTGTTTATTCGCTCTGTGATGGACTGACGCCCTGTCCACGGATTATTCCTGCCTTGCTTCCGTTTGATAAGCGATGATCGATGAAAGAATACGAACTTTAACGACATGCTATTCGGCAGTGATTCTTTTTTTTCTTTTCCACGAACCTATTTGGATTAACACTTTTATTCGCGAACCGTAACGATTCTCCAAGGGGGTCCCTCCCGCAGAGGACGATCGGCGGCGATTTTCAACGAGGACCAATTGGTGAAGTTTAGGGGAGCGGCTTGATGATCGGCCGCTGTAATGTTGCCCGCTGATAATGGGAATTTATTTATTTCTTTTTTGGTGGAGTTTGTTTCAGCCACGCACGCGGCGACTCATCGCTGGGCTTTCCGCAAACCGTTCGCGACCTTTTCTCTTTCACTTCACCTGTAATGCTCGACTCAGCACGACCCAATTAGAGGTGTGTCGCGCCCCATGATTGACGAAAACACTTTGATAACTTCATCCTAAGTAACACAAAGCCTGTATGTGTGAATGTCTTTGTAGTTAGCCCCTAACTGGGACTGATGTTTTGGAAGTTTAGATTAAATACAAAGATTTTAAAGTCTCGTATCAGTAATCGACTTTTAGAAACGCACACACACACACACACACACACACACATATATATATATGATCTATTCTAGTTTAATAATAATAACAACAATAAAAATAAACAACAATAATAATAATAATAATAATAATAATAATAATAATAATAATAATAATATGGACTTCCGAATTCCTAGAAAGCAAAGACCAAAGCCAACCCTTTTTTAATTATTATGCATTTCATCCACAGAAATGTCCTATTTTTTCTTGAGTGGCATCCACCAGCCTAAGTGCCACGGAACGACAACCGAACCTGCAGCCTCCTGTTTTGCAGTCCATCCACTCTTATGTCGAAACCGGAGCCAATCCTGCACCATGGGACGCCCAGCCCCGCGCACACCATCTAATTCAGAGTGTCCTATTAGCCTAACGCTCATATTTTAAGCGGCGTTGAAAGAAAAGCGAAATATGACTCGAGAAGACCCGCACTTCAGTGCATTGCGTTGCGCTTGACGCGTTGCGCTCACCTTCTTACCTGTCGGCACTCAGAGCCGTCAGCGTGAACACCGAGACGCCCACCGAAGTGAGTTGAATGACCGGGATGAGCTTGCACGCCACGGCGCCGAAGATCCAGTCCTCAAAGTTGTATCTGTAGGCATCCAGGGGCACGCAAGTCACCAGTAGCAGAATATCAGCAGCCGCAAGGCTGGATATGAAAATGTTAGGCACGCTCCTCATGGCGCTATTAGTAATGAAGATTTTTACCAAGGTGATATTCCCCAGCAATCCAACCGTAATGATGAAAACGTACATGAAGCAGATAACGCATCTCAGGACGAAGTCGTCAGCGTCCCTCTCGCTGGGTACCACTTCGCCCGTTAAGTTGAAATCAAACGAAATGTTGTCGTAAGGTGTCGTGTGGTTGAAAAACTCTAACAATTTCATTTTTGTTACCGCTTTTTTTCCTCCTAAAATCTGTAATTCAATTATTTCCCGGGATCCTTTATATGATCAAAGAGAGTGTAAAATAATCATATTGTCCCAGGTGTTTGCATTCTTGAGCCCGTCCCGTTTTTTGACCAGACTTTTGAAAGACGAGACTCCCCCAGGTGTCCACGGGGCGCAGCTGCGCTTGTCTTGATCCTCGCTGTCAATCCTTTTATGTTTTGACTTCACCGAATAAAAATATAAAATTCGCTCACCCAGGAAACCACTGAGATCTTATTTTGCGAAATAAAAATCTGTTTTGTTGTTTTGCTGAGAGAGTTTGATTTGTGTTAAGTAAGGACGTAGAAATAAAGTCAGGGCATGCAATAAAACATAACGGATGAAACACTCTCCGTGGTGACAGCTCCGGTCAGATTTGTAGAACTTTCTCCGTAGCGACGCGTCAAGTGCACGAACGAGAACCACGCGTTGTCACTTCTGATCTCCTCATGTCCGGCGCTCTCACCGAATCCCCCGTTGCTCCGGAGGCCGTTCTTTATGATCTGCTCTCAGGGTCCGTCGCAGACGAGGATTTAAAACTGTGAAGTAGAAGGGAGCAATAAAAGCAGAGCGGGCTGAGCTCCTGGGCTTTGGAGGAACTGCGACAAGTCGGAACGAGGAAGGGGGGCGGAGTGTACTGGAGGTGGTGGGGGGTGTGGGGGTGGGCGATGTGTTATCGAGGTTTAGCTACGGTAGTTAACGGTGGGATCGGCCGGTCTACTTCAGACGTTCGACACTTCAATGAAACGGTGCAGGAGCTGAATGGGAAAGGGATTTTATTATTACAAGTATACTGTACAAGGAGGAATGTACAGTATGACCGCGATTCTGTAAGAATTAAAAACAAACAAGAGTCAATAAAAATAAAAATAAATAAACACATCAAAAAGCCAGTAAGTTCATAAGTTCAAACATTTGTATAACGCTTAATTTATTACATCCTCTAAAGCGGCAAGATCAAAAGTGTCTGAACTATGGGGTTCGAGGGGGACGTCGGCGTCACTCCGCCTGTCTGATGTCTTCAGCTGTGAGGGTCCTGAGCACAGCGCAGACCACCGAAGGCAGACAGCGAGACTGAAAGGCTGCTCCGCGCTTTTAAAAAGCGTACCTTAAAAAAAGAAAAGAAATCATGTTTATTTAATCATCGTTTATTACTTTATTTAAGCCACTTTTTATTTTACCTGTCAACGTTTTATTTTACGTGTGTGCAGTGGGAATAGACAATGCGGGATAAAAAACAGTAAATAGAAGCCGTAGCCGAGTAAAAGCAGGATGTGAGTTACAGTAACTGAATAATTATTGGCGACCTGACCCAGCATTTGACCTCCTAACCTTTATATATCAAACACACACTGTTAGGAATCTGTTATCTTTAATGTCAATAGGCATATACTAGATAGATAGATAGATAGATAGAAATGAAAGGCACTATATGATTTAAATAGATAGATAGATAGATAGAAATGAAAGGCACTATATAATAGATAGATAGATAGATAGATAGATAGATAGATAGATAGATAGATAGATAGATAGATAGATAGATAAAAATTAATGGCACTATATAATAGATAGATAGATAGATAGATAGATAGCTTTTGGCAATGGGAGAGTTTTACTGAAGTTTAAAGCGGGGCATCGAGTTTGCCAACACCACTATCTGATGCTGCCTGGCGATTCCCAATAGCAAAAAAAAAAAAAAAGCTTAATTTGAATATCGCTGTTTGTAGTGATTGTTTAACTTGAAAGTACTTCCATCCATCCATTATTCAACCCGCTATATCCTACCTAAAGGGTCACAGGGGTCTGCCGGATGCAATCCCAGCCAGCACAAGGCAGGAAACAAACCCCAAGCAGGGTACACCCACACAACAAGCACACACTAGGGACATTTTAGGACCACCAATGCACCTAACCTACAGGTCTGTGGGAGGAAACCCATGCAGACACAGGGAGAACATGCAAACTCCATGCAAGGAGGACCCGGGAAGCGAACCTGGGTATCCTAACTGCGAGGCAGCAGCGCTACCCACCGCACCACCATGTCACCCTTGAAAGTACAACACTAATAAAATTAACAAAAGAGTAAAGAAAAAGTGTTTTCTTGATTAATGAAGTGTGGCTGTTTGTTACAATACATAAAGACAGACAGACATTTAGATAGACAGATATAACAGGTATAATATAATATAATATAATATAACAGGTATAATAGATGGATAGAATGGTGAGGTACTCTATATTATAGATAGATAGATAGATAGATAGATAGATAGATAGATAGATAGATAGATAGATAGATAGATAGATAGATAGATAGATAGATAGATAGATAGATAGATAGATAGATAGATAGATAGATGCCAACCAATCTCAGGGTACACTCCCCTCACCCTCACACAGAGCCAATTAGAATTGCCTGCTAACCTAACTAAGTGAATTGCCACTTGATTACTAGATAAATGAAATGACCATTTACATTGAAATATAAAATCTGAATCCCCCTTATGGTTCCCATCTCACCAATAATAGCCATTATAAGAAGTACCTTTTGGTGGTTTTCTTTCTGGTTGGCGTCTGGCTGTAAAGCAGCTGTTAAAACAGCGTTCAGCGCAGCCCCTTCCTGTGTGGCAGAGCTGAGATTTTTAGACCCAGCAGAGTCCCCCTCACCCCCAGCTCGCCAAATAGGGTAACACAGAAAAGGCGAATTCTGCTGAGACTGATTGATTGATGGCAGGAGTGCGAGAGCAGACCAGTTGCCCAAACGACACCAAAGATAGAGAATGGAGAGAGAAAAGGGAAAAGTAAAGACACCCACAGACCAGGCTGGCTGAGCAGATGTGCTTTCAATTTGCAGTCAATATGGAGTACAGTTGCTGACTTGTCAAATGTTTTTGTGTCATAATGAAGAGAGAAGGCAAATAAATGCTACTCAAGGTCATGATTGTGTAGAAACCATCTTATTTATAACACGTTTCAGAGAAAACAGAGACAGATTTACAAATCAATATAATTGATTGCTAACTATCAATTAGGGGTTTGGAAAATTAAAAGTAACATAATGAATGTCTTTGGAATCCACCAGTGAAGTAAGGCAAATTTTACCAAATTAAGTGTATTGTGATAAAGTATAGTAAACCCGCTCAGTCCTGAACAGGGGCACTGGGGGGTCCTGGAGCCTATCCCAACTGGCACAGGTGGAAAGGCAGGAACAAACCCTGGACAGGGCGCCAGTCCATCGAAGAAAATCCATAAAATAATTGGTTCCATTTCTATTTCCCCACATTAACCTCAAACAGGTGAAGTGACTTGCTCACGGGGGATTGGAACCAGTCCAAAGCCTTAACCACTATGAGACACCAGTGCACAATTCAATTCTTCACTTTTTATTGGCTGATAATTTAAGTGAAAGTGTTTGTACCTTGTCACACATGCGTATCTTTTGGATCTCCCAGCAGGCTCACTCAAGGTAGGTGGTAAACTGCCAGGGCTGGGGCGTTGTCTCCACCTAGGGAGGGAAATAAGCTCCTCCCCTTCTGGTTTTCCCATTATAAGAAGCCTGACTGCCTCCACTAAGGTGTCTTTTGGGACTGATGCCCGATGGGCATCTATCTGCTGTTTGTTAAGAAGGCTGACCAGAGCCCTAATTGTCTTTTGTGTTTAATCCTATGGGATTATGCCGATTGTTGCCAGAAGGCACTTGTTTAAATTTAAAGAAGAAAAGTAAGGGATTAAAAGGAATGACCCGGCTGGCATCCCAACAATACTTCACTTGTCATGGCTCTATTACTACACGCGCTTAGCCACATCACAACATGTAGGGAAAAAGATCCTTCCATCCATTATCCAACCCGCTATATCCTAACTACAGGGTCACGGGGGTCTGCTGGAGCCAATCCCAGCCAACAAAGGCAGGAAACAAACCCCAGGCAGGGCACCAGTCCACAGCAGGGCACTCACACACACAGCACACACACTAAGGATAATTTAGGATTGCCAATGCACCCAACCTGCATGTCTTTGGACTGTGGGAGGAAACCCATGCAGACACGGGGAGAACATGCAAACTCCACACAGGGAGGACCTGGGAAACAAACCTCAGGTTTCCTAACCACGAAGCAGGAGTGCTACCACTGTGCCACCGTGCCGCCAGGGAAAAAGATTCTCGTGCTAATATACTCTGTTTTCAATATTTTCTATATTCTTCTTCAAGCTCTACTCAATACCTCATAATGATAAAATGAAAACATTCTTTCAGAAAGGTTTGCAAATGTAAAATCAAAAACTGGAAACTCATATGGAAAGACAGGAAGATGATCCACTGTGGTGACCCCCTAATAGGAGCAGCTGATTGAAGTTGAAGAAGAAGAAGATGAGTATTCAAGACCCTTAATTCAGAACTTTAAAGAAGCCCCTTTTGGCAGCCAATCCAGCTTTCAGTCTTCTTGGGTATGTCTCTATAAACTTGGCACACCTGTGTTTGGGCAGTTTATCCCATTCTTCCTGTCAGATCCTCTCAAGTCTCCATTAAGATTAATCGGGAAGTGTCTGTAAACGGCAATCTTCAGAACTCTTATTTCTGTTAAGAGTCCTGAATGTTGAATGGCCAATCCAAAATCCAGACTAAAATCCCATAGAATATGTGTGGAGAGACCTGAAGATGACAGTTTACAGTTGCTTTCCATCCAGTCTAATGGAGCTTGAGAGTTTCTTACCAAGAAGACTCAAAGCTAGAATTGCTGCCAATATGACTCATATGACTCCGCCGCAAGTGGCAGCCTTTCCAACAGCTCTGTGTATGACTTTATCTTTCTACCTTTTTTCTCTATTTTTCTCTATTTCACTTTTCACTCCTACCACTTTCTTTTAGGTGGACTCGTTCCCTGGACACTTTTTACTACTTGGACATGGATTTTTACACACCGAGACCTCTAATCAAGCAGTCAACTTCAAGCGTTGAGAACAAATGCCCGCGCCGGTGTCGTTCCCTACTCACCTGACGAGGTAAGAAGGCGGTATCGTGGCAGCAGAGCCAGCGCTAAGATAAAAGCCAAGCGTCTAGCGAGAAAGTGGCGCTATCTATCTGTCTGTCTAATCTTGCCAACTACACTATCTATCTATCTATCTATCTATCTATCTATCTATCTATCTATCTATCTATCTATCTATCTATCTATCTATCTATCTATCTATCTCAAAGGATCTTTTACAAATTACGGAAATAACATTCTGAATACTTCTATGAATGACAGATTTTATTTTTTGGTTTTTATTAAACTTGCAAGCCTTTCTGAAAACATGCTTTCACTTTGTCATTACGGGTTATTGAGTGTGGATTGATGAGCAAGCATGGCAAACGTATCCATTGGTAATGACATCTATAACACAATAAAGTGTGCAGAAAACTAAGGGGTCTGAAAGCTTATTTGAATCTGCTGTGGCCTCCTGGGAAGGGAGAACTGGAAGAAGGGTTCCACAGTTTTGGGTCAATCATTGCAATGCAGGATCAAGAAAGACTGGCCAAAAGTCTTAAAAATAAATGAGTTTGAAAGCCAAATGTATTGTTATTAAAGCCATCGAGGCTGATACAATGATTGACAAACTTTAATAAACCGGTTTTAAATGGTGTCATCACAGTACAGAAACTGCACTTGTTAAAGTAGTAAATGACTTGCGGGTAAATGCAGACAGAGGCCATTTATCTGTTCTCATCCTCTTAGATCTGAGTGCTGCATTTGACACCATTGATCATAATATTCTTAGAAATCGCCTTAGTCAATGGGTGGGCCTCTCTGGCAGTGTCTTAAATTGGTTTGAATCCTACCTGGCAGGTAGAAAATTCTTTGTGAGTTGTGGTAATCAAATCTCAAAGACACATGATATCCGATATGGTGTTCCACAAGGCTCTATCCTGGGTCCGCTGCTCTTCTCAATCTACATGCTTCCGTTAGGTCAGATTATCTCAGGTTACAATGTGAGCTACCACAGCTATGCTGATGACACACAGCTGTACTTATCAATAGCACCTGATGACTCCGACTCTTTCGATACACTAACACAATGTCTTACTGGTATTTCTGAATGGATGAATAGTAATTTTCTCAAACTAAATAAAGAGAAAACTGAAATTTTGGTAATTGGCAATAATGGATTCAGCGAGGTTATCAGAAATAAACTTAATGCACTAGGATTAGTAGTTAAGACGGAAGTAAAAAATTTAGGGGTAACCGTTGACTGTAATCTGAATTTTAAATCGCATATTCATCAGACCACTAGGACAGCATTTTTTCATTTAAGAAACATAAGTAAAGTTAGACCTCTTATATCATTGAAAGATGCTGAGAAATTAATTCACGCTTTTGTTTTCAGTAGACTAGATTACTGTAACGCACTCCTCTCAGGACTACCCAAAAAAGACATAAATCATTTGCAACGAGTGCAGAATGCAGCTGCTAGAATCCTAACTGGGAAAAGAAAATCCGAACACATTTCTCCAGTTTTGATGTCACTACACTGGTTGCCTGTGTCATTCAGGATTGACTTTAAAATACTGCTTATGGTTTATAAAGCCTTAAATAATCTCGCTCCATCTTATATATCGGAATGCCTGACACGTTATATTCCAAATCGTAACCTTAGATCTTCAAATGAGTGTCTCCTTATAATTCCAAAAACTAAACTTAAAAGAAGTGGTGAGGCGGCCTTCTGCTGCTATGCACCTAAAATCTGGAATAGCCTGCCGATAGGAATTCGCCAGGCAAATACAGTAGAGCAGTTTAAAACACTGCTGAAAACACATTACTTTAACATGGCCTTTTTATAACTTCACTTTAACATAATCCTGATACTCTGTATGTTCAATTCTTCATAATAACTATTCATGGTGGCTCTAAAATCCGTACTGACCCCAACTCTCTCTTCTGTTTCTTTTCCGGTTTCTTTGTGGTGGCGGCCTGCGCCACCACCACCTACTCAAAGCATCATGATGCTCCAACAATGATGGACTGAAAGCCAGAAGTCTACGTGACCATCATCATCAGGTCCTTCCATGAAAATATGATGATTTATGTTAGGTAGAATGCCCAGAGGGGACTGGGCGGTCTCTTGGTCTGGAACCCCTACAGATTTTATTTTTTCTCCAGCTTTTGGAGTTTTTTGTTTTTCTGTCCACCCTGGCCATCGGACCTTACTCTTATTCTATGTTAATTAATGTTGACTTATGTTTATCTTTTATTGTGTCTTCTATTACTCTATTCATTTTGTAAAGCACTTTGAGCTACATTTTTTTTTGTATGAATATGTGCTATATAAATAAATGTTGATTGATTGATTGATTGATATGCTGAGCACCCCAACACAGTCACAATATTAAATAAAAATCCTTTAAGCTGTCATGTATTTTCTCTAAAATAACAGCAGAGACCAGCCTGTAATGGTTCCGATTAAATCCTTGTAATTCAAAGGGTCAGAGGGAGCCTGGCATCTGAACATCTCAGTTCATAACAGCTGAGGCTGACTAGTGCAGGGAGAGCTAAACTTATATAGACGGAGACATTTTGCGTGTAATACTTGCAAAACACACAAACAATGCCTCTCGTAACATTTGGGACAAAGACCCATTGTCCCTTGATTTAGCCCTCTGCACCACAGTATAAATTTGGAAATCAAACAATTCAGACATCATGGTTAAACTTCACATGGCAGATTTTTTATTTAAGGGGATTTGCATACAATACTTTTTAATCATGCCCCCCATTTCAGGGCACCATGATGTTTAAATAACTCGTCATGTGGTAGAGCTGGCACCATCTTATAATGCAGCTGCCATGAAAATAGTTTGTTTTAATGGAAGACATGTGATGTCACTTCCGGGTGAATGTCAGTGGCTCCGCCTCTTCCGCCTGCCCAGCCATATAAGCCACAACTTTAGTGGAAGTCAGGTCTTCAGTCTGGAACCAGCTACCTGAGTGTTCTGTCTGAGCAAGAGCAAGTGAAAATAGATCTCAATTTAAGGATCAGGAGAGGAAACAACCTAGCAGAAATACGAGCAGAGGTCGGTGACAAAAAGACAAACCAATCTTTCACCGTGCCGGAAACGTAAGGCAAGAATCACAAGCTGTTAAACAAAGAGAAAGTCAGAAAACCAACATCAGAAGGCCACAAAAAATCACATGTGAATTATTTTTACCCAATAATGAAACAAATGAAGAATGGAATGCTCTGGAACTCTGAATGATATGCATCATTCACTCTTGTGGAATTCTGGGAGTTGTAATAAGATGCATTGCATTTTGTATTCCAACAGATGGGGCATCACAAACATTAGCACTGCTTTTAGGAATCCCATACCGAATGGTATATAACAAAGTCACAGCCACCGAACAGACACACCAACACACACACAGACCCTTGTCCTTTAATCAAGGTAGATAAGCTGATTTCCATCCAGCAGTTACTCTCTATTGGGCATATTCAGTGTTTATAGTGCACCATCTGTTGGAGCGTACTTTGTAATGCACATATTAATAAAATATATTGCACTTTTCACTCCAACATACATCTATGGGCAGCACGGTGGCTCAGTAGGTAGTGCTGCTGCCTCGCAGTTAGGAGACCAAGGTTTGTTTCCCGGGTACTCCCTGCATGAAGTTTGCATGTTCTCCCCGTGTCTGCGTGAGTTTCCTCCCACAGTCCAAAGACATGCAGGTTAGGTGCATTGGCGATTCTAAATTGTCCATAGTGTGTGTGTGTGTGCCCTGCGGTGGGCTGGCGCCCTGCCCGAGGTTTGTTTCCTGCCTTGTGCCCTGTGTTGGCTGGGATTGGCTCCAGCAGACCCCCGTGACCCTGTAGTTACGATATAGCGGTTGGATAATGGATGGATACCTGTATGGCTCATGACACACATTAGCACTGCCTTTATAAATCCCACTCCAAATGGCATATAACAAAGGTGTTGCAATGGTATGGATACACAGACACTTGTCCTTATATTAAGGTGCAAAAGCTGATATCTGTCCATCCAGCAGCTGCTCTCTGTTGGAAGTATTTAGAGTTAACATTTCAACATCTATTGAAGTGTGCCTTGTAATGCATGCAGTAATAAAATGCATTACATTTTTCATTCCAACAGATGGTGCATACCAGACTTAGCACTGCTTTTACAAGTCCTATACCAAATGGCATATAACAAAGATATAGGTATTTCATTAATCATTCCAACAGAAGACCCATCACAAACGTTAACATTGCTTTTACGAATCCCATACCAAATGGCATATAACAGAGACATAGCAACTGTATGGACACATAGACACTTGTCCTTTTATTAATGTAGATGCACTGATTTCTGTCTGTCTGGCATTTACCCTCTATTGGACATATTCAGTGTTAACATTTACAGTGCACCATTTAATGGAGAGTACTTTGTAATACATCAAGTAATATAATGCATTACATTTTTCATTCCAACAGATGACTCATCAAAAGCACCGCATTTATGAATACCATACCAAATGGCATACAACAAAAGCATAGCAACTATATGGACACACAGACATACAGGTCACATTAATGATGATATATGTCATTCACTCTTGTGGAACTCTGCGGGTAGTAATAAAATGCATTGCATTTTGTATTCCAACAGGTGGGGCATCACAAAGATTAGCACTGCTTTTAGGAATCCCATACCGAATGGTATATAACAAAGTCACAGCCACCGAACAGACACACAAACAAACACACAGATGCTTGTCCCTTTATCAAGGTAGATAAGCTGATTTCCATCCGTTCAGCAGTTACCATCTATTGGGCATATTCAGCATTAATGTTTATAGTGCACCATCTATTGAAGTGTACCTTGTAATGCATGGAGTAATAAAATGCATTGCATTTTTCATTCCAACAGAAGGTGCATTCCAGACTTAGCACTGCTTTTACAAGTCCTATACTGAATGGCATATAACAGAGATATAGGTATTTCATTTATCATTCCAACAGAAGACCCTTCACAAACGCTAACATGTCTTTTACGAAACCCATACCAAATGGTATATAACAAAGTCACAGCCACCGAACAGACGCACAAACACACATCAGACACTTGTCCTTTTATTAAGGTAGATAAGCTGATTTCACTTTGTCCAGCAGTTACTCTCTGTTGGATGTATTCAGTGTTAATATTTACAGTTACAGTGTACTCTGTAATGAATGAAGTAACAAAATGCATTTCATTTCAACACATGGTGCATCACAAGTCCCATACCAAATGGCATATAACAGAGACATTGTAACCAGATGGACACAAACACACAGACACTTGTCATTTTATTAAATTAGATAAGATGATTTCTGTCTGTCCAGCAGTTACTCTCTTTGGACATATTCAGTGTTAGTGTTTGCAGTGGACCATCAGTTGGAGTAAACTTTGTAATGCAGCAAGGCAGCAATAAAATGCATTGCACTTTTCATTCCAACAGAGTGCGCATCACAAACATGAGCACTGCTTGTATGAATCCCATACCAAATGGCCTATAACAAAGGCACAGAAGCCGTACAGACACACAGACACTTGTCCTTCTATTAGGGCGCATAAGCTGATTTCTGTCCGTCCAGCAGTTAAACTCTGTTAGGCGTATCCCGTTTTAATGTTTGCAGTGCATTAACTATCGGAATGTATTTTGTAATGTAGGCAGCAATAAAATGCATTCCACTTTTCATTCCAACAGAGGGCGCATCACAAACATGAGCAGTACTTGTATGAATCCAATACCAAACGGCATAGATAGATAGATAGATAGATAGATAGATAGATAGATATTTTATTAATCCCAAGGGGAAATTCACATAATCCAGCAGCAGTATACTGATACAAAAAAAAATATATATATATATATATATAATTAATAATAATAATTAATTAATAATAAAAATGCATGTAAAAACAGACAATAACTTTGAATAATGTTAGTGTTTAACCCCCCGGGTGGAACTGAAGAGTCTCAATAGCCACTTTTCCACTGCATAGTACGGCACGACACGGTTCAGAACAGCTCACTTTTGCGGGGCTTTCCACTGGGAACAGTACCTGGTACCTGGTCCTTTTTTTAGTACCACCTCAGCCGAGGTTCCAAGCGTGCCGAACCGTTACCAAAATGTGACGTGTAAACTCTGCTGGTCACTGATTGGCCGGAGAAAATCGTCATTACTGCGTCACTGAACTTGCGACACGAGACACAACAGACCTGCGAAGGTTCGAACTGGTTTTAACCAAAAATGGCTGTTCTGTGGTCTGTTGAGGAAGTACAGACGTTCCTCTCGTTGGTAGCCGAGGAGCGGATCCAGCGAGAGCTGGATGGGGCAGCGAATGAAAAAATTTCCAGGAGGTCGCTCAGCTCTTGGCCGCACACGGCTACCATAGGACTTACAAACAGTGTAGGGACAAGTTAAAAAAAATGAAGAGCGAGCAGTAGAGGTGGCGCAACTATAACGACACGTGAATAATCCCGCCCACTCTAAAGCGGTACTAAACTGCAGTTGAAACGCAAACCGAGCTGAACTGAGCCGAACCAAGGTGAGCTGTACTGAACCGTGTCGTGCCGTACTATGCAGTGGAAAAGCGGCTATAGTGTGGGGTCTCCTCAGTCTGTCAGTGGAGCAGGACGGTGACAGCAGTTTGTCACTGAACCTGCTCCTCAGTCTGGAGATGATCCTGTTCAGTGGATGCAGTGGATTCTCCATGATTGACAGGTGTCTGCTCAGCGAACCGTCGCTCTGCCACAGATGTCAAACTGTCCAGCTCCGTGCCTACAATAGAGCCTGCCTTACTCACCAGTTTGTCCAGGCGTGGGGCGTCCCTCTTCTTGATGCTGCCTCCCCAGCACACCACCGCGTAGAAGAGGGCGCTCACCACAACTGTCTGGTAGAACATCTGCAGCATCTTATTGCAGATGTTGAAGGACGCCAAACTTATAGTCAGCTCTGGCCTTTCTTACGCAGAGCATCAGTATTGGCAGTCCAGTCCAATTTATCATTCAGCTGCACTCCCAAATATTTATGCCTATAACAAAGGCATAGCAATCGTACAGAAACACAGACACTTAGTCCTTTTAGTAGGATGCATAAGCTGATTTCTGTCCGTCTGGCAGTTAAACTCTGTTAGGCGTATCCCTTGTTAATGTTTGCAGTGCATCATCTATCTGAATGTATTTTGTAATGTAGGCAGCAATAAAATGCATTGCACTTTTCATTCCAACAGAGGGCGCATCACAAATGGTAGCATTGCTTTTACAAGTCCCATACCAGATGGCATGGGCGGACACACGGATACACAGAGACACACACAGACACTTGTCCGTCTCTTAAGGTGGATTTCTCTTCACCAATATATTTCCCTATGATCATCCCTATTGCTGTTGTTGTTATGTCTGCTTGTGTTTTTTTTTTGTCTGTGAACAGAACCACTTGGAATTGTAAGGGAAGGACAGTGTGACTTAAACTAGGCACACTGAACAAGGGGAAAGACGAAATGAGCCTGTATTACAGTAAAGAATTAGAAATCATTTATTCAAACCTCTGCTCCTTTTTCCAAAGGGGGGACAGTGTGAAAACCAAAGAGTCCCATCGGAATGCTTTGGAATCTTCCAGAACAATAAATCAAAGGCAAGAAGCTTTTAGTGTAAATTCAGATGCTGTTTTCTGACACACGAAGCTGAATGCTAAATGGCGGTGGGTGAAACTGAAACACATAAATTGAATTGTAAAACGATACGCAGGACTTAACAGGCGGAGGAGAGCAGCTGATTAAGCCTGAAAGAGGAACATTTTTAAAATTAATTCTTACCCTATAAATAGGCAGTTCCAGCTTTTCATTATAATCTTCCCTCTTATCTCTAAACTACGCTCCTGATTTCAGTGAAGTCCCACGTCTGACAGGTCTAAATATTAGAGAGTCCATCAGTCAGCTTTGATTTTGAGTTCTAAATTAAAGCGAAATAAAACAAAATATGCCGTCGTAGAAAATGTCTGCTGGATTCGCTAAAGGGGGGCTTGATTGACGTGAGACACAATCCTAAAGTATTGAGGGGATCAGAGGAAGAACACAGATTATCTATTGCTTGTATATATGATTTTTAATCCTGAAATGTCGGCAGTGTCTTATCTTTGTAAATGCATCTTAAGATGGCTTAATACACAAAATGCAATTAACCAGCGTCTTCCTGGAAGATTTTATTCTGAAAACCGCAGGGTAATTATTATCAGAACTTGGATATGGGGTGGGTGTGACATAAGGAGCAGAAGAGATCTGGCAAACGAGAGGAGACCATTCAGTCTGTTAGCTGTCCCGATGTCTCATCCAGGTTGTCGAAGTTTCTGCTTCAGTTTTTGTCTAATTTTATTAGGTGTCCTTCAGAATTGCCGAAGGTGTCTGGACATCTTGGATAATTTAAACACTCAACGACGGCAGGCCCTGATTGAATCCACAGAGAAGAATGGCAGAAAATCGTCCAAATCCAGGTGTGTGAAGGCTGTCACATCAAACCCATGAAGCTCCAGGCTGTAATCGCGGGCAAGGGGGCTTCAACAAGGGTCTGAATATTTGTTGTCGATGTGATATCTACTGGATCGTGGACTACCTGACCATCAGGCAGCAGTTTTTTGGGAATGAGGGTCAGAAATGGTTGCGTGTATACACCCATACTGTGTAGTCCTATACTGGGACCGTCCACAGAACAGACTTCCAGCACAATCCCAGCGCTTACCATCTACAAAAATGTTCAGATGACTCATCCATCATAGGCTGCATTAATTAAGGAGATGAGACAGAGTCCAGGAAAGTCATGGAGGACTTCATCTTGAGGAGTAGGGAGCAACAACCTGTAACTCAAAATTAACAAGACGAAAGAATTGGTAATGGACGTCTGACATGCCAAGAAGACCCTGAGACCAGTCACCATTCACGGGGAAGTGGTGTGGAGCTACAAGTACCAGCAAACTGGGCAGGTGTGACAACACAAGGAGGCCCAGAGCAGACTGGACATGCTAAGGAGACTCGAATCTTTTGATGTGTGAAGTGAGCTGCTGGAAATGTTCTACCAGGCCGTAGTAGCCACTGTGGCGGTCTACGCTGTAGTCTCCTGGGGAAGCTCAAATAACTGAACAAACTTACAAAGGAAGCCTAGTCCATCACCGGGTGAACCCTGGAGACACTGGAAGCTGTTGCGGAAAAGCAGATAGTGAGAAAAATTGGATGCCACCATAGAAAATCCCCAGCAGGAGGCGCTGTCTTGGAGCACTGTAAGCCACAGGCGTGTGCTAAGTAGCAGCTCTGGGGGTCTTTTCTGCTCATTGCTATCAGGCAATTCAATGCCTCCACTCGATATACTCATTAAGTTTGTTTTTATTTATTTACTTATCGATCACTTTATTGATTGATCGGCTGTGTTATCTCTCCTGCCAGTCTGTATTCTTGTTTTTTTTTTTATGTTTCTTCTGCTGTACGCATTTGAATTTCTCAGTGGGATTAATCGCGTTTTACCTAATCTTATGTAATCTTCTTTTATAATACGCTACCGCGGCTGTTCGTTTGTCTGTCCAGGATTTTAAATCACCTGTAGCTCGCAAACCGTATGAACTTTTGACCATGAAATTAGGTACACATATATTACGTGACACCTACTGTCCGCTTTCGGGGTGATGATTGACATCCAAAGGTATTCCTCTTTTTATTTTTATTTTATTTTATTGTTGAATCAACTCTCGGCAGTGGCCAGCTGGGTGGCCGTGCGGTTCTCATCCCTACCACCTTCGCCATCACTTCCTCTACCTCTTCATATCTTAAATCATTCTTGAGGCAAATTGAAGACTTAAGTGAAAAATGAAAGAAAACGTACTAAGTAATTGCAACACAAACACTGACTTACTTAATCAGTTTTAACGTAAAAAGATACCGACGGAAGAAGAGAAGAAGCGGGCCGCTAGGGTGGAGAAAAGAAGAGCAGCTCAGGAAGCAGCAAGCGCATCAACCTCGGAGCAAACAAATGGTAAACGTACAGAGAAAGAGGAGGAAAACTAGGAATGCTCAAGTCAAGTGTATAACGTGCAGTGCGTCCTTCCTGGTATCTAATATTTCAGTTTTTTATTTTTATAAATTTGCAAAATTTTCTAAAATCCCATTTTTTTCCTTTGTTATTCTGGGATGGTGTTGAGTTTTAGTTGACGAGGGAAGAAATTAATTAAATCTAGGTGGCTGTGCCCACTTGCTCACTTCGTGTCTCTGCCACTCACGTCTGTGGATTTCACTTTCACCAAACAACAAATCTTTTAATTCTCATGGATACGCCTCTTCATTGGGAAGAAACACTACTTCTCCCTGATGGCAACACGAATTAGACGATCTACAAGTCTCCGACTTAAAGTTTAAAGCCAAACAATATCTACATAACTTCTGTCATATGACCTATGTCCATATATTCGATCTCTTTTCACTTTTACCTTTTCGTCACTATCACATTGAATTTTGATTCTGTGTTTGGAAATCCATCGTGACAACGCAACGTATAACTGCTCGTGAGTGAATATCGTTTCTTTTTCTCTACACGGAACTATGTCTGACAATTGCATTCACACAAATGAGAAGTGACTGAACTGTGTGCGTGGCTGTAAATGTTTTAGATGTGGGTAGAACTTTTCCAAATCTCTTTGCATAAAGTCTTGTCTCACGGGGCTTCAAATTTCCTCTCATGGCATTTCACTTTCACCAAACAACCAATCTTTTAATTCTCGTAGATACGTTTCTTCATCGGGAAGAAACACTACTTCTCCCTGATGGCAACACAAATTAGATGATCTACAAGTCTCCGACTTAAAGTTTAGAGCCAAACAATATCTTCATAACTTCTGTCATATCACCTGTGTCCGTATATTCAAACTCTTTTCGTTTTTAACTTTTCATCAATATCGCATTGAATTTTGATTCTGTGTTTGGAGTTCCATCGTGACAACGCAAAGTATAACTGCCCGTGAGTTAATATCGTTTTATTCTTTCTACATGAAATGTGTCTGACAATAGCATTCACACAAATGAGAAGTGACTGAACCGTGTGCGTGGTTGTAAATGTTTTAGATGTGGCAGGACTTTTCAAAATCTCTTTGCATAGAGTCTTGTCTCTTGGGGCTTGTAATATTCTCTCACAGGATTTAATATTTTTTTTTCACCAAACAACTAATCTTTCAATTCTCGTAGATACGCCTCTTCATTGGGAAGAAACACTACGAATCAGACGATCTGCATGTCTCCGACTTAAAGTTTAAATCCGAACAATATCTACATAATTCTGTCATATCACCTTTGTCCATATATTTGATCTCTTTTCGCTGTTCCGTTATTTCACCGGGTAATAATTTCCATTTGTTTGCAATAATATGATCTTTACTATCAGTTTTTTGAGACTTTCGAATTTTCGTACTTTCATTATCTCTAACCTGCTCTGCATGTGTATCGCGCCAAAATTTTTGAACCTCTTTGCGACGTTCTATTTTGTCTTCTACTTTTTGTCTTTTGTTTCCGACCCCGCTTGGAGCTGAGAGAACAGGAACTGTGTCTGACAATAGCATTCCCACGAGTGAGAAGTCATTGGACTGTGGGCGTGGTTGTAAATGTATGAGAGGAGGGCGGGACTTGTCAAAATCTCTTTGCATAAAGTCTTGCCTCGCGGGGCTTGAAATTTCTCTCACGGGATTTTACTTTCACCAAACAACCAATCTTTTAATTCTCGCGGTTACACCTCTTCATTGGGAAAAAACACTACTTCTCCCTGATGGCAACACAAATTAGATGATCCACAAGTCTCTGACTCAAACTTTAAAACCGAATAATATCTACATACTTATGTCATATCACCTTTGTTGATATATTCGATCTCTTTTCGCTGTTCCGTTATTTCACCGGGTAATAATTTCCATTTGTTTGCGCTGATGCGATCTTTACTATCAGTTTTTTGAGACTTTTGAATTTTCGTACTTTCATTATCTCTAACCTGCTCTGCATGTGTATCACGGCAACATTTTTGAACCTCTTTATGATGTTCTACTTTGTCTTCTACTCTTTGTCTTTTATTTCCAACCCTGCTTGGAGCTGAGAGAACAGGAACTGTGTCTGACAATAGCATTCACACAAATGAGAAGTGATTGGGCCGTGGGCTTGGGTTTAAATGTTTGAGAGGAGGACTTGTCAAAATCTCTTGTGGAAGTTGAAATTATCTCGTCTCAGGATTTCCTTTTATAATAGAGAGACAATTTAAGCACAAGGCTGTAAAACAAAGCAAAAATGTGAAAGAGGTCTAAAGAGTTTCTGAGGGGTCCGGCCCTCACTGCTATCAACAACATGACGTCGGGCAAGAAAGTAAATCACAAAATGGTGGTGCATATCAAATAAAGTACTATGAGGACTTCACCAAAACAAAAACATTAAAATGATTAAGACAGGAATTACTCAAAAACTGGATTAGAACAAAACGCGACTTCTCCTAATTATCTCCTGTCAAATAACGGAAAAAACAGCAGTGAAGCGATGCAAGAAATTAAACACAATGAATCAGGACACACGTTAATGGGGTTCTGACAAGGCAGCGTTGGCTGTCATCGACTGACACTCTTCCTTAGCCTGTTAACCGCAGTCTGAGGAAAAACGACCGGAACGACAAACGCAAACACGACGAGATCTGATTACTGAAAGAAAACGACCTGTCAAATGTGAGTCATGTCTTCAAGATGGTCATATAAATAAGATAATATGCTTATCATCTAGTGCGTGATCACTTCATTTGAATTTCTGTACCCGACAGATTGGTCCTCAGCATACCATTATATTTAAGACGCTGGCCATCTCCTCATTTGGACTGTCAGTTTTATGTGCTTCTAGAAGAAGAAGATCTCCAGAAAAAAAAAACCCTTCTGTAATATTCACAGTGTCAAGGCTACCAGTGGAGCATTGCTCTGCATTTTTTGAAATCTTTATCACACCATACTTTATAGCAATAAATAAATTGAACTGGTTCAAAAAGCAACACACAAGACAACTTTGATTTTCTTCAAGGACACCTTCTTATGCACACGTGGCAGGCCCATCTGTCAAGCTAACCTCCTCATTCATTGCTATCACATGATCAGGCACATTTACACGGCGTCCTGATGAAGCTGACACAACCAGTTCATAAATCTGAATGCTGACACCAACGCCTCTGAGCTTGTAAACTTGGAATCAATTTGGACTCCATGGGCTCCTGCTTCTTATTACTTTTGAAGAAAGCCTTGTTTGCTAAGTGATGAACTGGTAGAGCAAAATGTATTCTCTGATCACAGAAGGCTGCCTTGTCTCATGATTATGAGGCTAAATTAAAAACAAAAGCCTTGAAATTTAGAGCTCCTAAATTTTGAAACCCACTTCTCATTAATAAGTTCACACTCAGAATTATAGCTTGGGATTCATTATTATGTGATAGCCTTCTTCTGCTGCAAGATCTGCTAATACTTGCTTTGGTAGGCAGTGTAGCTACCACATCTGTAGAAAAACACAGCAGGCCCAGTCAGGTTGGATGGATAGATAGATAGATAGATAGATAGATAGATAGATAGATAGATAGATAGATAGATGGATGGCAGGATCATATAGATAGATAGATAGATAGATAGATAGATAGATAGATAGATAGATAGATAGCGTAGTTGGCAGGATCAGACAGATAGATAGATGATGACAATGTTACCCTGAACCACCCGAGAATGCTAAGCAATAACGGTATCTTATCTTCTTTCCCAACCGCAGAAAGGCAGATTAACGTGCTACCATCTATGACGTCACTTCCGGGTTCAGCCCATCTGTATCTGCCTCTTCCTCTCAGAAACCGTCATAAACAGAACCACCACCATCTTAGGGCCGACTCAAGCGATTCAAAAGGACCAATCTCGCTAGAGCACTTTCCTGACATGTTTGCTTTTTGTCTCTTTTGCACTCTTAATAATGTAATAATGCACCTTTAAGATCTTCGATTTGACCTGTGTCTCTAGGTCTACCTCACTCATTCACAGGAATGAATAATTGTGTCCTGTTTAGGAATAGTAAAATCTGATCGGACTAGTTGGACAAATAAACATGGAAGACAAGCATTGTACAGTGGCCCCCACGCACAATTGGCAAAATGTTAAAAAATGTACCAGTTTGGTTGGGAGCTCAAAGGAGAAACAAAGGCCATTTGTTTCAATGTACTGTTTTACAAGGCTTTTCAATCTGATCTGCGTCTCTGTGTTCACCACACTCACCTGCTAACAATAAAGAATTGTGTCCTGTTTTGGAACAATAAAAATCTAATCAGCCTATCTGGATAACAAAACATGGAAGACAAGCTTTTGTACGGTGCCACCCACGCACGATCCTTTGTCCGCAGTTGTGTCTGCAGCTCTTGCATCCATTCAGTTTTGAAATATAAACATTCCTTAAGGTCCGGCAGCAACAGCATTATTTGAGCCACTGGTGCTCATCATGGTGTATCCCAGCGAGGACAAGTTCTCTACTTATCATAAACTTGTGCGTGTATTTGGCTTTTGGTTATACTGTATCTGCTCAACACATCCATCGTTATAAAACTATGAAACCTACTTGCAAATGCTAATCGATCCTGTTTTCTTGTCAGTACGTCTATGTGTATATCCTAATAATTTATTTAATTACAGCACCATCCAAACCTACTAAACGCATGTTGTAGTGGTCCGGTGCTGCTCAGATTCACTCCGTCGATAGGATGGTGAGTTATTTATTTTTTCGGTAGGGATTCCAGGAACGCACCCAACCTTGGTCCAACCCACACACCCTCACAGATAGAGACACGAATCAAACAAATGTGTGAAATATATTGAGAGAAAATCAATTAACAACCACAAAAATTTAGACCACCCTCCCCTTCCCTTTCGGCGATACAAATATTAACACAATAAACGCTCACGACAATGCCTTCATAACAGTTCCAACGCAGCAGAAACGGACGAAATGGTATGGAGTGAAGATGACAATCCCTGGAACAGCTTCCGTAATAAATAAATCAGACAGTCCTACCGGTAGTCTTGAGGGGTGAGGGGTGGGATTTGCATGAGCGTTCCCTCCGAAGACGTATGACGACTAATCCACCACTATTCACATGACAGGCAGGCATGGGAAAGTCCATTCATCCTTGTGAGAAACAATCGAGGGTACAAACGACTTCACATTGGTTATGCTGGACGACCTCCCCTTCCTGCTTCGCCGACCCCTTTTCAAGTTTCCCGCTGGCCCTTCTTGTCCCCAGCAACCCCTGCACCCGTTTCAGACATCCAATGAGGGCAATCCCCTTTGGGACTGCTGGGAAATGGAGTCCTTCAATGTATCATTTCATCAACTGCACACAGTGCCAACAACCTACGCCACTGTGGCCTGTTTGGCTGGCCATGTGCTTCTTGTCAGTTGTCAGCTGGTCTGAATTTCAACAAAGTAATTAAAATTCGAATAAAAATTACAACCGAGTCCAAATTAATGATGATAATCTACCGCTGAGTATTCATGACCATCAGTGCAGCTGTTCAGACATGGAGGCCCATCATTCCGAGCAAAGCAAAAAAGAGCTGCTGGTGCTGCTGTTGCCTTTCTCAATCCATCAAGAGAAATGAACAGAAATGGGAAATAAATTGCTCAGCTAAAATATCATTTGTATTCCTGCTGCTTCTCAGCTTTGGAAACCTGCGGATAAATTGAAACCCGGGGTCTGCCTGTGTGGCGTCAGTTCATTCTGCTTGTGCATGTGGACATTTTCTTCAGTGTCTCCGATTTTCTCCCACCATCCAAAAATCTCCTAACAGCAATCAATTAACATTTGTTTCTGAACACTCACGCAAATGCCAGTGGATGGATGCTGTCCTGGAGTGAAAGATCTTCAATTTTTGAACAGAACACCATTTATGTGAAAGTTGAATTCTTTAGCTTTTAGGGTGAACTGATTCTACAGGACTTTAATCACAGGCATCCCTCCTTGTACATTCTTCCCGTGTTGTGCAGGTCGCTATTAATTAGGGGAGAAAAAAGAAGGCAAATGCACACCACAGACGCTGAGAACCTGTTTGGATTAATTTATAATGATGTAGGACTAGGCATTGCAGAGTTAGTTTGTAGCGGGGCTACATAATAATAAGTTATTTGTTTTTGTCTGTGCTGAGTGCGCTTTGTTTTCATCGTCCCGTTTACTGTCCGCTATATGTGCGTCAGTAAATGTTGTCCCCGTAAGTGCAGAGGGGAAGGATGATGGAGCCAGACCTCAGCCCCGAGACAGAAATCACCTGTTGGAACCACCAGTGACATCTGGGACAGGAGCGAAGGCGAGAGGGGAGGAGGAGAAAGGAGACATTTTACCCCATCATTTAAAACTCATCTATGCCATTTATTGCATCATTTCACTGCTTGCTTGTTCAACAACCGACAGCCAAAGCCGAAAAAACTCTGGGGTTCGGATTCATACCAGCCATTGCCAGGACTTTTCACCGGGAGGTCGTTTTGTTTTTGGGAAGGAGCACAATATCACTACAGCCAGTATTAATACCGCCAGACTTTATTTTGGACTCATTCTTCACCACATTTCAATCGCTGTGTTTACCTAATCTGTGCTTGTATTTGTGGGATGTGTTTCTATTAATTGTTTAGGGGCAAGGGAGGGTTCAATGTAAATATTTGTATATTTGTGTTCTTATATAGTAATTAGTGTTTTTGGGATAGTGGTATTTTGTGCACACACATACATATTATTGAATATTTGTGTGTCTTTTTAATTTACAATATAATTCATTGTGGTGGACGGCCCAGACAGGACGCCCTTTATAAGAGAAGACCGGGGGAATGAGCGTACTACCAGGAGTACCTCCACCGGGACACGAGAGGGCAGCCCCCTTGGTTTACATCAGGGCTCAGAAGCTCAACCCGCTGGAGGTCCGTGGCCATCACCAGGGAGCACCTGGACAGCTCCAGAGTCTGGGCATGCAGCACTTCCACCACACCCGGGTGCACTATAAAGGAGGCCGCCTCACTCCTTTCAGGAGCGAGAGTTGGGAGGAGGAGGATGAAGCTTAGGAAGAAAGGAGTAAAGGCGGTGAAAGGAAAGACGGAGTATTGTGTCTGTTGGAGCACTGTGTTGTGTACGGGACCTTATTGTAGAAATAAACGTGTGTTATTTTGGACATTCTGAGTCTGTGTCTTCTACTAGTCTTCTACACCGTGCTTGATTTTACTCATCTGTTACTGTTTTCTGGTTATTTCGTCATGTTGGGAAAAATAAGACAACTTGTAAGGAGTACGGCTTGTTATTAGAGCAAGAAGCCTCGGGTGATCCAAGGAATAGTCTTGGTAGTGTAGTGGCCGATCTGGGTAAGGGGTCGGCCGTTACAAGTTTACAGAGCTTGAGAAAGGAGAAAGTGTGGAGGCACTTCAAAGGTCAAACACTTTGAGTCACTCGTCATCAGGAAAGGACAGCCAATCACATGTGTGCAATGTCACATGTCCCTAAACGCCGCATGTTCATTTTAACATAAACAGGGCTTGTCTGACAGTCTTTGCTGATGCGTTTTTCCCAGTTGATTCTGGGGGGTCATCAGGGGTGTGTTTTGCTCCTACTCTGTTCAATGCTTGCATTGACTGAATAATGGGCAGGGTCAGGGGGCTACAGCAGCGGTGGGGCATCTGTTGGTGAAGAGAGAGTCACTGATCTTGACTTTGCCGACAATGCTGTGATCTTCCTTTGAATCCATGGAGGTTCTGATCAGGGCTCTCGAGAGATTGGGAGTGTCTGGGCTTACGAGGGTCCTGATAAAAACCAACATCCAGGCCTTTAATGAGCTCTTGGGCACAGCCATCAGCAGTGTGTCTGTCTGCGGAGAGAGTGTCGACCTCATCGAGGGGTCGTCAGTGACATTCATGTCTCTGGTGACTCTCTCTATGAAGTCAGTAGATGGATTGGGAGAGCATGGGGGGCTCATGAGGTCATGGAAAGGGGTGTGTGGCGCTCCTGATATCTCTGCAAAAGGATGAAGGGTCTAAGTCTTTAGAGTTCTGGTGCTTCTCGTTTTGTTGTGAGACATGGACGCTATCCAGTGACCTGACATGAAGACTGGACTCCTTCACGTGTGTCTCTTCGGAGAATCCTTGGGTACTGCTGGTTTGACTTTGTGTTGCTCACGGAGTCCCAAATGAGGCACATGACCTGCATAGTGAGGGAGCGTCAGTTACAGCACTAAAGCCATGTGGCGCGATTACCCGAGGGTGATCCGGCTCATTGTTGAGGACCCGAGCGGCTGGACCAGACCAAGGGGATGCCCTGGCTGCGGCAGATAGATGGTCATTCCCAGAATGTGGGACTGGACTGCGTGTCTGCCAACCAGGATTCCAAGATGTTTCGTCATGTAGTGGGTGCGGCAAAGCGCTGTACCAGTGCATGCTCCCCAACCTGACCTGACCTGACTGAGAAGGGCCACAGAGGAAGCGACATCAGAGAATAAGAGACCCGTGTGACCATTTCATCAGGACGTTGGACAATGTAACTAATGAATAATGTGGATCGCTAAAAGAAAAGCTGCCCAGGACACATCCACCCCTTGACATTTCTGATTTTTCTAAGACTGCCTATATTCAACCTTTGCTATTAATTTTATTTTCTATTATATTTTCTTCTATTTGGTATTTTACATTTTCTGTACTTTCTCCTTAATAATTAGAACATATCTGGTTAAAGTAGACATTGTTAATTTGGTAAGTGGTATGTAACTGAAAGAGGTGCGCCATTATGTGTGTCGCGATGACACCCACGTGTTTCTTAGTGCTGTTGGTGATAGACTGGCGACGGGCACCACTCGAGACCTGGTCTGGCTAGGATTGTCATATGTATTGTAAAATAAACAGAAGGAGACAGAAAAAGGCTGTGTGTTTTAGCAGGTCAATGGCTTGGAAAGAATGGGCAGTTTTTAAATAAATCGCCACAAGGAGTGGGTGTGGTAGTGTGCCCAGAGCGTTTCCCAGGCGTGATACGGGCATGGGCGTTTCCATACCGAAGTGCACAGTTGCAGGATCGCCCGTGTCCATAATTGATGCTGGCAGCTGCTAATCGCTGTGCCTGTGCCCATTATAAATAGGAGGAGTGCGAGTGCGGAGGGGAGGAAGACAAAGAGATTAAGGAAATGGAAGAAAGAAGAGATATAAAGGAAACGAAAGGAAGGCTCGGATAGCGAGAGCGAGAGTGCGGCACTGGGAGCAGTGAGTGAGCAGACGAGCCAGCCAGCTGATGAGAGAGTTCAGCACGATCAGGGGTCCCATGTCGAGCGAAGAATCGGCACTCGAGGGACGGATTGTGCCCATTGACTATGGAAGAGTGGGTTTGATCATGGAGGAGACCGCCCTAGGGATCCGAGGGACGACTGTGAGTGCAAGAAGGAGGACCGGAGGACAACCGAACCTGAGCGGTCTGGCAGATGCCGGTGGAGTCATCCAAGATGGGGGTCGGTAGTGTGAGGACCATGGCGGCTGAAGTCTCTCAAGCTGAGCTGGCCTTGGTTGAGCTGGAGAGACGGGGAAGGAGCTGTGCTTGGCTGGTTTGCCCCCAACGTCTGCGGCAGGTTTTTTAGTCTCATTTTAGCCTTGCTTTAAATATTTGGATTTTTACCTTTTTATGGATTATTTATTTATGGACACTTTGAAAACTGAATTATTTATTTGACTACGGTGGGCTGGCACCCTGCCCGGGGTGTGTTCCTGCCTTGTGCCCTGTGCTTTATTTCCAACAAATAAAGGAAGACATGCTGGTGGACATCTAATTATTTTACAGCCTGGGAAAGGAAGATCTGCTGATACCTCGGAGAACATAAAGTTTTATTGTTTGGGAAAACGGACAGGGAATTCATTCATCATACTGACAGCCAGCCAATCAGAATATCTAAATATCACATCTTGCAAAACTCCCAGTAGAATTTTACAATAAATATGCCGATATAGTAAGGAAGTAAGGAAGGAGGGAGGAAGAAGAAGGGACAAAGACATCAGAGAAGGACAGAGCGACATCAACATGAAGCCGTTTCCATCTGATCATCAGAAAAGCATCATGAACAACAACATTTATTTATATAGCACATTTTCATGCAAATAATGTAGCTCAAAGTACTTTACATGATGAAGAAAGAGAAAAAAGACAAAGTAAGGATTAAAATCAGAGAACACTAATTAACATAGAATAAAAGTAAGGTCCGATGGCCAGCGAGGACAGAAAAAACAAAAAAAAACTCCAGACGGCTGGAGAAAAAATAAAATCTGCAGGGGTTCCAGACCACAAGACCACCCAGCCCCCCTCTAGGCATTCTACCTAACAAAAATGATCAGTCCTCATTGTTTTTAGGGTTCTCATGGAAGGACTTGATGAAGACGGTCATGTGGACTTGAACAGCTACGAGTGCTCGATCACAAGCAACCTGTGACATTCATCCTTGTCATCTTTACTTTTTCGTAAGCTTTTTCTAAAGACTATATATATTCAGACTTTTCTCAGATCTGTTTTCTATTATTCTTTGGTCCAGTGGCATTATTATCATTCCTGTAATAAATACCATGCTGCTTTTAACATTCTGTGATTTGTCTTAATGTCTATAGTGACAGAAGTAATAAGGTTGATTTCTTTGAGCACCTGGTGTGGCCGGAGGTTTGCCATTACCTCTGTGCTGTGAGGTTTATTAAGGCTGAGGGTGAGAGCTCCACTCAATAGTAGGGAACAGTACATAAAGTAAGGCATTCTTGGCTGATAAATGCTGAGCCTTTGCAAATTTAAATGTCTTCTTGTGGACCAAAAGTAACATTTAGGTCTGAGATATCATTAAAACATCATATGTTGTTTGTGCCGATAATAAGTAAGTCTCTTGAGGTGCTGAGAGAGTGACAGGCTGTCTTATTCCTAAGGCGCATGTGTGGTTTAAAGTGCCAGAGGTTAATCAGCTGTGTGTTTGTCATTCATGGGGCACTATTGTGGTTAGGGTCTGTGTGTCTGTGTACAGCGTAACGAACTTGACAAGTACACTTACCCTTGAAGAAAAACAGGTAAAGGATAAGTAGAGGGAAATACTACGATAATACACCCAACTAGGAGGTTGCTGCATAAGGACAAACACTTCAAAGAACAGAAGGAATAACCTGAAAGGCAGGGTAATACAGTAAACACAGTCCCAATAAAGAATCCAATAATTGCAGTCAAAAACAGAGCTCAAACAAAAAAAAAAATCAATAAACACAGTCCCAAAACAGAATCCAAAGACGCCGTGAAAAAAAAAGCACAGAGTCAAAAATAACTGAAAATCAATAAGCGAGGCGCAGAAAACACAAGAAAACACTCCGCTCCCTAGGGTGTGCGAAATGCATGAATGGCCAGAAACTACGACAGGCCCTCTCAAAAATAGGGTTGGAGGGCTGTTCCTGGGAGTGATTGGTAGGTGGCCCCGCCCATTGGGGGAACCACCCACAAAGCACATGGGACATCAACGAGGCCATTTCCCTTTTCCACAATGCACAATGAAAAACGTACATAATAAACAAAATAAACATGAATACAAAGAAATTGCATCGAATTAAATAGAACAAACAAGAAACACAACTTGAGAACACAAGTCAGGCTGAAATGTGACACAGTCCCTTGCAGTTCATTTGAATTCACTTCGGAGCGGCAATTGTTTTGGTTTCATGATTTTCTTGAAGAGAAAGAAGAGCTGGGCAGGTGACCCCAAGAGGAGGTGGGGACCACCGGCCTATCACCAGAAGGGACTACCCTCAGCCTGTGTAATGATGGGGGTAACCCACAGTCCCTTGCAGTTCATTCGAAGGCGCTTGTGTGTGATGGGTTTTTGGTTTCAGAATTTTCTTATATATAAATGTCTACACACGGAAGTGTGTGTGTCTGTCCGGCCCGGAAGAGAGAGGTGGAGTCGGGGTAAGAGGTCCGCCTCCGAGGAAACAGAAAACTCGCTTAGCCGCTAATAACACAAGCGAGACAAGCACATCGGCTAAAACGAATCCTCCTTGGAGAGAGATGCACAGAGTAGTTCCTTTCAATTACCTGACATCTCTACATTTCACTTTATTTTCTGACGACTTCAATAGCTTCTAGGATCCCGGGCTTTTTATAGCATGGGCTTAGACGGCTAGTTATTTATAAAGATTCTATGTGGCCCTCTGTGTTTGCCCAGAGGGAGCTGGGTGGCCTCGTGGCCTGGAACCCCTGCAGATTTTATTTTTTCTCTCCAGCTGTCTGGAGTTTTTTTTTGTTTTTTCTGTCCTCCCTGGCCATCGGACCTTACTCTAATTCTATGTCAATTAGTTTTGTCTTATTCTAATTCTTACTTTGTCTTTTATTTCTCTTTTCTTCATTATGTAAAGCACTTTGAGCTACATTATTTATATGAAAATGTGCTATGTAAATAAATGTTGTTGTTGTTACTTGCCGGGGTTTTTTGGGTAATGTTTCCCCCTCCAGTGTAATGATGGGGGTAACCCACAGTCCCTTGCAGTTCATTCAAAGGTGCATTTTTGGAACTGTTTGGGATTCCCATGCTTGGGAAATCTCTTGCTCATAACACTGAGTATCTGAGATGCTCAGAATAATTTGGTGGGTTTTTTTTTTTGGATTGTTTTCTGAACTGCTGCTACACTTTTTGGAATTGTCATATTTATACAATGATTTGTTCTGATATTTCTGTATTTTCATTGCAAAAGGAATGCACAACTTTTTATTGTGTTTCATAGATAGGGAAGCTGGCTACGCCCCCTGCAGGCCATAACCGTCTATTACTACAGCTTTCTCTGAAGTTCACGCCATTTTGGATGGATGTCATAATCTAAATGTTGGACACCAGACCAGACAGACCAGCCCTGAGTTTTCGAGTTGGAAATCTGACTAACGGGGGCATTCCAATTGAAAAACAGTTGTGTTTGATGGTGGCGTATCTTTGTGACTGATTAAAAGCTAGTTGCTGCTCAGTTCTGCTGCACTGAAACATTTCTTTGTTTAAGTGCTTGCGTAGCCACCACATGCCGTTAGCAGGAAGACGCCGCTTAAGCTTTATTATGAGCCACGTGCAATAAAGCATACCAGGTCGGAAATGGACTGTGATTACAATGCCAAGCACTGATTGAGTAGTTTGAAAACACGGTGCGTGCTGAATGTGACGCTGGAACGCAAGTTCCCATAGTGACTAATATACTCGGCTGAGGAGCACTCATTAAACCCTGATGTCTGATTGATTCATTTCTCAGTGAGCCAGTAGAAGCAGGTTCTTCAGAAGAACAGTCCATTTGTGAAGCCTTTTTTTATTGGAACCCACTTATTCCATTACAAAGTCGCAAAGTGCTAAAGCTTAATGCCAGCAGGATAACAGGAGCAAATCCTGGATGTGACACCAGTCCATTGCAAGGCACTGTATTTATGAGACTTACCAGAAATGTTTACTGGGTTCATCTACTCCCATCCTTGGAGATTAACACACACACACACCCACACCCACACACACAGATCCTCTCCAGTGTCACACATTCCAGATAAGGAATGCAATTCCACCCCGGGGCAAGAGGGGGCGCAGTCACTAACTGTGTTGTCTCTTTCTCTCCCTACAGTGCTGAGAGGATGCCTCATGAGTGCAACAGAACCCCGCCCTCTGTGTCCCAGAAACCCCACCCCTTCCCGCCAGGATGCTATAAAACCGAGACGACTCCAAAGGAGGCTTATGTGTTATGTGTGTTAGCTGAGGAGGTGGTTATGAAGCTTTGTTTCTGTGGAGCCACCGAGCTTGCATTTTTGTTTGTTTTTTTGGACATTTGTATTAAGTGGAGGGGCTCAGTTGGCACCAGCAGACCCCCGTGACCCTGAAGTTAGTATATAGCGGGTTGGAGAATGACTGACTTTGAGATTTACTACAAATGTAAAGTGCCTCATAAATAAGATGAATTATTATTATTGTTATTACTCTGCTTTCCCCTTTTGTATTATTAATATGTAGCCTTTGTCAGAATGCCTCAAATCTCACAGACTCACCACTGTTTATCAGGTATTGTACCATATAACTTCTCCCCACCTTCCCTTCTACATCTGTAACCTCAGGCAGTTAGGTGTAGTAAAAGACAAGCAGGAGTTAAGTTACACTTTAAATAGCGTATTATTAATAATATTCATAAATAATAACAATATGCAAAGCACATTTGAATATTGACAACTGTACAACCTGATATATGCTGAAGCGTAGTTTCAGGCAGCACACAGACTTGTTTGTTAGTTAAAATGTCTCTAGTTAAGTCCTGTGATGAAATAACAATTCTTGAAAGCTCAAAAAGAGTTGGGAATGTCCCTGTATATTGTCTGACGGACAAATAGGAAAAAAAAAAAGGTCAACTGAATCAAAATTGATCGTACAAGACATCGAGTATTTAGTTGAAGGCGTCTATATAGTAAATGGTGGACGGAAATGACGTCATCTGGAGTGGCCGGAAGTGACGTCATTACGGCCACACCGGACGTGATGTCATCAAAGTGACATCACTGTGCAGGAACGTCACAGAAGTTGCGTGTGTTGATGTTGCAGCCATTTTGTGGACTCAGAAGTAAGGTAAGAGCATTCTTATTTTTCTTCTTTATTTCTGTCGGCAAAGAGAAAGAGATATCAGTGCACATAACCAACCCTCTACCTTGCAAAGTGTCACTCACCTTTGGACTTGATGGCTGCTTCCTAATCGTGCGTGTGACAGTCCTCCTTTTGTGGTCAGCTTTCTTCAGAACAGGCCACGTGCCTGTCTCAATATGGCTGCCGAGCTGTGCTCTTCATTGTGTTGTCCTTTTCAGTTCACGGTGTGTGAGATGCTCCTTCATCAGTTGTTCAGAGAGAGAGAGAGAGGGGTAATGCAAGCAAAGCTACAGATTTTCTGTCCAACCCCTACAGCCAATAGGGCTTCATGGCTGTTATGGTGTATAAAATCTGTACATTTTGGTTTCCATTATATTTTGTTCAAGACAAGACAACAGATGAAATTAACAAATTAAAGCAGATTTTCTTCCCTTACACCTTACTTTTATAACACTTGTTCATAGCTTCGTGCTAATTTGGTTTTATAGCCCGGGAAAGGATGCTGAGGTGGTACCTCAGGCTATTGAACATTTTATGGATGGACATCTGGAACAACAAAGTTTAGTTTATAGCCTGGGAGTGCTACCTCAAAGTACATCAAAGGTTTTGTTGTGTGGGAAAACGGACAGTGAATTAATTCATCAATCATTTTGACAGCCAGCCAATCAGGTGCATGTGTTGTGAAACCAAGGCTTGACATTTCATAATAAATATGCCTTGGTTTGGAAAGAAGAGGAGAGAAGCAAAGGGAGAAGAAAGAGAAGCAAAGGGAGAAGAAGAAAGAAGAAGAGGAATGGACGAAGACGGCCCTGGTCGTCAGAAAGGCATCATGAACACCGACTGCTAAATCAAACGCCTCCCTGGGACATTCATCCTTGTCATCTGTAACTTTTTCGTAAGCTTTTTCTAAAGACTATATATATATTCAGACTTTCCTATCAGCACCTATTTTTCTAGTATTCTTTGTTCTTGTGGTATTATTATTATTCTTGTAATAAATACCATGCTGCTTTTAACTTTCAGTGCTTTGTCTTAATGTCTAGAGTGATTGAAGTAATAAGTTAGATTTCTTTGAGCACCTGGTGACAGCCGGATTTTTGCCGTTATTTCTGTGCTGCGAGGTTTATATGGCTGAGAGTGAAGAGCGCTATACTCAACGGAAGGGACAGATACGATAAAGAAGGTATTCTTGGCTGATGAATGGCCTATAGTCAAGAGTGCTGAGTCTTTGTATGTTTAAATGTATTCTTGTAGACCAAAAGTAATATTTAGGTCTGAGATATCACTAAAACATCGTATTGTTGTTCGTGCCGAAAATAAGTAAGTCTCTTGAAGTGCTGAATGACAGGCTGTTATTCCTATAGCACTTGTGTGGTTTAAAGTGCTAAGGGTTAATCAGCGTGTGTGTGTCATTCATGGAGCACTGTTGTGGTTAGGGTCTGTGTGTGTTTATCTATGTATGTGTGTGTTCATCTTAAAGTGCAACAGTAGACCAACCCGATAACGAACTTGACGAGAACCCTTACCCTTGAGGAAACAGGTAAAAGGGCAAGTGGAGGGAAAATACCACGATAATACAATGGCACATGAAAGGCTCTGATACAAGCCAATTCCAAACAGCCATACTTCAAACCAATGGGGCACAGAATACCTTCACACCTGCCAACCTCTGAAACCATTTGTTGAGCTGAAGACAGCCTGGCTTTCCTGTGAGGGCTGACTGAGAGACTCCAGCAGAGAAACATTAGCCAAACGTGTTTGAGTCACTTCACCCAACCCTGTCGTCAAATTCACTTTCCTGACTTGGTCCTAGGGGGGTAAACATGAATGCTTCTCGCTAATGAAATACTAAAATTACATTTGCTTGCCTAAGTTACAGATAGAGACATGCAACATATTTATCAACTTGTATGCAAAATTCCCCACCACAACAATAGCCTTTCGTGGAAATAAACCTTTCATTTTTAAAATGATTTTTCTTGGCCCTTTGGGTGTCTAGTTGGAGTTTTTGACATTTTTTTTCCCCACCTCTAGTGGTCAATTATTGAAAGTGCTTTTGTTAACCTGTGCTTTTGAGACTCCTGAGTCAGGACACCGTTATAGGGCTGAGGGCAGCCCCTTGCATTGAAAGGTAGGTGCCCCCAAGTGCAGTGGCCCCATCTTTTCTTTCTCTTCAAGAAAATCCAAAAACCCACCACACCACTTCATGATGGTGCCCTATTGCTGAATGATTCATAGTGATGCGACAGGAGAAGTGGACAAATGACGGGCAAACGAGAAGTGACAAAAGTCAATAAATATGTATTACTGTATTCTTACCATGGATGTTTAAAAAATACTTCATCGACTAAATATTTCCATGTTATATTGATTTTGAACGATATTGTACACGTGAATAAATTGTCATGTCATATCATTTTATAACCCGCTTAATCCAAACCAGTTTGCTGGCAGGGCATAGGGCACAAGGGAGGAAGAAACCCTGGCCAGGGTGCCAGTCCATCACAAGGCAAACACACACACACTGGGACCCATTAAACATCATCAAGTCACCTGACCTGCACATCTTTGGACAATAGGAGGAAAATGGAGCCCACGCAGACAGGGAGAACGTGCAAAACTCCACGCAGTGCCACCCTGAAATAAATCAAGTCATTCGTTACATTTGAATTAAACGTTTTTTCAGTTTTGTGCTTAATATGTGACATGATGGAAATGTTTGAATGATATTTTTATTGTGATCATGAATGCAAATCAAAATAACTATTCACAGTTAAACCAACTGTTAGGAGATCCATTTTGTAGATCTGAATTACTGACTTTAGTCAAATCGAGAAAAGAAGAAATGAGAAGGCAAATACTATGAACTGTGCTGTTTGTCTGAAGTGTGTTCTTCAATATGAATATTTATTCTAACATAGGATGGCTTTGTAGAGATCAACTGGAAACCCAGCACAGACTGCAGAATTCAAATGGACTTCACGCATGATAAAGTATTTACATAGAAAAGCTCCACTCATTCTTCCCGGTGAACCAAGTCTACATTAAGATTCAGTTCAGGCAAGACAGACGTTTAATGTGCAGTGTGAAGAAAAAGGATGATGTGGGATTAATAAAGGTGTTTAAATGCATGAAACAAGACTATAAACAAGACAAACTATTCAACATCACTCATGCAGGTAACCGAGAGCCGTGAGATAAAGACGCAATACGGATAGAAACTGCAGGAGCGGCACTTCACAAGGTGCAGTTAGCATGAGACTGGACTTAAAGATGATGTTGGCCCCAGAGAAACAAGATGGCAGTGTTTAAAACTTTTTATTGATCGCAAAACAAGTGTCAATTGGTCGGATCAGAAGAAAATATTTTAAGTTTGTCGATCCAATAGATGGGGCATCACAGTTATGTGTCCAAATAAAGTGTATTGCATTTTGCCACCCCAAGAGATGGGGCATCACAAATATTAACGCAGAAGAAAATACGTCTAGAGAATAACACTATATCCTAACTACAATATTTTCATGTAAAAACAGACATTAGTCTCCTTTTCTGGCCTTTATCAATACTACTTTGGTGATTTTAATCCTCAAAAATGGAGACTTTGGAAAACCCACTAGTGAAAACAGAATGTAAAAATGCCGGTGCTTTGAAAATGTAGACTCTAACTGTGCTCTGATTAGTTCAGTATTATTATGTAAACCGTCCCTTGTTGGATCCTACTCCAGTCTATTGGAATGTATTTTGTAATGTATATATTAATAAAATCTTTTAATTTTTAATTCCAACAGATGGCGCATCACAAACATTATTCTACTAAAATGCACTGCATTTGTCATTCCAACAGAAGGTGCATAGCAATCATTTCTACTAATAAAATGTATTGCTTTTGTCATTCCAACAGATGGGGCATCACAAACATTCGTATTAATAAAATGTATTGCTTTTGTCATTCCAACAGATGGGGCATTTCCAACATTTGTTGTAATAAAAGTTGGATAATAATGGTGCTAACTGTTATGTTTCAGCCATGGTTCCCCTCCTGGCTGGGGTTTAAACTCATGTTTTGTTCATTTTTGATTCTTTTATTTATGCTACTGTTCCTTTTTTTGATTCATTACATTATTGTTTTTTATTGTTATGCTCCTGGGTTATGTCTGTTTTGTGGGTGGTTCCCCAAGAGGCCACTGCCAGGAACTGCCCTCCACTCTATAAACCTGGAAGGTCTCTTATAGTTCCTGGTAGTTTTTGGTGAGTTTCTGTATTTTTTGCTACGCTTTGTACTTTTTGTGGATTTTTGGATTTTTTTGACTTTATGCTCTGTTTCTCGACTGTTCTTTGATTTGCTGTATTGGGATGATGAGTTTGCCATGGATTACCTTGTGTCTCAGGCAATTCCACTTTGCCTTTGTGCTCTATATAACTTTATTGCTTTTGGAATACTCTTTAGTGAAGAATAAATGTTTTATTTCATACAGATCCCATATTTGCCCCATTACTAGCTGGGGGTTGACGGTTTTAGCCCTCTAGTGGACCATATTGGAAATGCTTTTTGGGACTTTTGGGTCAGCTTTGGAGTTCTTGGCGCTAACCGGTTTCAAAAATCTCACAGTTACTTAAATTTGGTCTGATCTTAGCAGTTGGAGTAAAAGCAGGTCTTCTCTCTAGAATTGGAAGAAGTGGAAAAATTGATGTTGGATGACCCCTCTGCTTTTGCCGGGACCCTCAATATTCCACCATCTTCTCTCTAGATGACTCCCTGCTATTGCAGGGATTTGGAAAGCTAGATGACCTCCTGCTTTTGAGATGATGCAGACATTGTTCACATGACGCCTTCTTTTCTTTCAACGGGGGCTTAGACGTTTTTTGCCCCAGCCTTTAGAGGATGTCACCTGAGGCCGAGAGAATGAGCCACTGTGGATCTTGTCTTTAAGTCCTGATTTTCTCTTCTTTATTTTTATGCCTAACTATTATGTCTCCTTTGCGATTTATCAAATTCTTCCATCATTTGTGGTCATATTGATGGTCTATTAAAATACTTTTGCCTGAAAAAATGTAATTAGGGAGCACAATGTATTTTTAATAATTTATTTATTTATTTATTTTTATCACTATACCATTGACATGATAAAAAAATTCATCTGCCGAAGCCCTGCTGCCAAGACTGTGAGTCATCTTTGCAAATGTTTGGTGACATCTGCTGGCTAGGAGAGCACTAATGGAATTCAGCTGGCAGATCTGCCGGAAAATGAGCCTCAGCTCCACGTGACAAGCAGGTGATGTGAACAGAGAGATGGCTGACGCATCAAACAGACTGGATGGTGGTGTTTGGGCAGGAAAGAGTTAAGCTTGTTCTGACTTTTAAATTCTTCAGTGATTTAAATGGTCCAGATTGGATTTTTGACTCCAGTCACAAACATGAAAGAAAGAATTTCCAGATTCTGCTGTGATTTGGTTTAGAGGATGTCAGTGTCTCTTGATATAAAAGTCTCCCCTTGACTTTCTCGTATACTCAGATATGGGGATGGATATTTGAGGAGCAAACCACAAGACAATATTTTTAAATTATGTACATTAAAGAGCCATCAACAAAAAATCAAATTAATAACATATTGAACAATTATGGATTGGCACCCTGCCCAGGATTGGTTTCTGCCTTGTGCCCTTTGTTGGCTAGGATTGGCTCCAGCAGACCCCCGTGGCCCTGTCTTCGGATTCAGCAGGTTAGAAAATGGTTGGTTGAACAATTATCATAAAATAAATTTGAATAATCGGACTCTGCAGCTGCATGAATAAAAAAGTTGCCATGATAATTTTATTGTGGCAAACAATTCCGGTAAATTACCACTTTTAGTAAGTAAGCAGGAGTGGGTAAAAAGTTGCAAGAGACTTTAATAATGTGTGTAATGTAATAGTTGTTCACAAAATTTTGATTACTTAAAGCAAGAACATTCTCAAATATATACGTATTACCATTTGATTGTCAAATGGGAAATTGAGATTATCTCGAAAACTGCTTAGAATGTGGTGCTTTACCATAATGTGATGTGAAATGCTTCAAATTTTTAGGGAGACGTTTCAGGTAAAGTATCACCTCCGGTTTGCAGAAATAGTTCAAAAGTTGATAGAAATCTACATTTTGTACCTAATACTTGTATGCATAATTTGGTTGACCTAAGTGATAGCGTACTCAAGTTGTAATGTTTACACACACAGACAGACGTAATTCTAAAAATGGTATTTTCAGACTCAGGGAGGTCTAAAACGTCGAGATTCACCAAACTCACGAAATCGAATTTTTGGACAATTACAATACTTTCCCTATGAGAAAGTAAATCGGACTCAAGGAGGTCTAAAATTTCGAGATTTATCAAAATCTCGAAATCGAATTTTTGGACATTGTGAGAAAATAAATCGGACTCAAGGCGGTCTAAAACGCTGAGATTCATCAAAATCTCGAAATCGAATTTTTGGACGGTTCCAATACTTTCCCTACACTTCGTATACGAGAAAGTAAAAATAGACACGGAAACTCAGAAATGGAAGGCTACAACACATTCCCTTGTGGTGTTTGCTTAGGAATTTGCCACGTCCTTCTCTCAGCTGCTCAAACTTTATCCAGCTGTTGCATGACTTCTAGTCGCAGAGTATGTGAAACTTGTGGACTGCAGGTATCTCATCACCCTGAGCAAGTCAGACTACACGATTTGAAATTGCAGGAGAAGATACACGACGGTGTGAGACTTTTCAGCGCAGTTTCAATTTTCCGTCAGCTCGACGTATTCTGACAGCCAGTTCTGTCAGTGCTGTATGACGGTGGTGACAGCTCATGCCTTTGTCAATGTTTTCCAGTTACAGCAAGTTGAGCCACAGTCTCTGCCCTTTCTTTTTTCTGTTGTCCATTCTGCCGTGTGATGATAAACACGAGACATCAGACAGACGAGTCGCTGTTGTGTTTTTTTTTTTTCTGTCCTCCCTGGCTATCGGATCTTTCTTTTATTCTATGTTAATTCGTGTTCTCTTATTTTAATTCTAACTGTGCCTTTTTTTTCTCTTTCTTTATCATGTAAAGCTCTTTGAGCTATATTATTTGTATGAAAATTGCTATATAAGTAAAGATTGTTGTTGTTGTTGTCTGCACAGTCCAAAACAACTATTTTCCTTTACTGTATACTTCAAAAGTCTGTATGAGCGCTCAAACACACCAGAGCCTGACCGCCATTACTGAAGACATTGGAGCGAGTCATAGACTGGTCTGACTCTGGTGACCACTGTAATAAGGGCTATATAGCGCCCGACCTGGCACAGACTGACGCAGAGGCATGTGTAAAATCAATAATGTTTTTATTTTTCTCTTCAACCGTGGGACACACCTTCCCCGTGTTCCACAGTCCCAACACAGTCCCAAAGCACTTATCCAACTCACAAACACCTTTTTTTCCTCTTAACCTTGGCACCACCACTCCTCCCAGGTAACCTTGTCCTCTTCCTCCCGATTCTGACTAATTAGTGGTGGATGCTGGCCCTTTTTATAGCTCCTCCGGAAGTGCTCCATGTGCTTGATCACCTGTGGCGAATTGCACTTCTGGGCGGGGCTGTAGAGGTGTCCATACAGGCTTCGGGATCCAGGCAGCACCCCCTGGCGGCCACCCCAGATCCCCACAGAGTTATGGAGAACTCCATCTCCCATGGAGCCCTGCGGGACACTGAGGCACCCACGTCACCCAGGGAGGCTGCCACCAAGCGTCCCGGGGGAGGTACTGAGGAGTCCATGGCTGCTCCCCTGGAACATATGCAGAAGGGGCGTCCCGGCCCCGCCACACCATGCATAAGTGAAGTTGAAAAAAAACAAAGACAAACATTCAATAATTGTAGAAACTTCTCTCCAGATGTGAGTTCTTAATTGAACTGACTAAAAATTACAGATCTTCTAGTCTTAAAACCTTCGGGCAGGAAAAGATGGGTCCACATGGACAGACACCAAAAGTGACGTCACTGGTGTTATAGGAGTCAATCTTCACTACAGCCGAGGAGGAGGAAGAGGAAGAGGTTTGAAACAGGAACTGATCACAGTGTGTTACCAAACCCACCACATGCTCTCTCTCTCTCTCTCTCTCTATATATATATAATATATTATATATATATATATATATATATATTATATATATATATTATATATATATATATATATTATATATATATATATATATATATATATCCATCCATCCATCCATCCATTATCCTATATTCTAATTACTGGGTCACGGGGGTCTGTTGGAGCCAATCCCAGCCAACACAGGGCACAAGGCAGGGAACAAACCCCAGGCAGGGTGCCAGCCGACCACAGGGCTAAATCTCAAAGTGCTACATAAAAAAAAAATAACAAAGACAAAACCAGATAAATAATTAGACAATAATTAGTGGCAGGGCAGCACGGTATAATATATATATATATTGTCAAAGAAGAGACAAGTGATCTGCAAAAAGAGTTGGATCAGCCACCTGCACATTGTTTCCTGGCTACAAAACAGTGAATTGTTGTGTACATTTGAGTACAGATTTGAATCCAGAACAGAACTGTCTTGATGAGGCAAAGATGGTGATTTTAAAGGAGAGGACAGGAAGTGAAGTCATCAGGGCTAGAACCAAAAGTGATGTCGTTAAGTCCAAAACCGGAAGTGGTGTGCTCAGAACCAGGCGGAATTTCCCATAATTGGTCTGCAGTAGAATGAGAGAAAGGGTCAGTACACTCTTCCACCCCCTGGTCTGGCATGGGATCGCCCTCACTTAGACCCTTTAACTGTCTCCCATGAAAATGTGTGTGACAATATATATATATATATATATATATGTATGTAGTGAAATAAAGCAACTTGACACAGAACAAGTGTTTGGGGCAGCCACCTGTGTATTTGACCTTGGCTGCAAAATAAGCAAAATATTCAGAACAAAAAGGTACAGAATGGAGTCCAAAACAGCACTGATCAACAGAGGAAGGAAGTGAGGTTTTATAGGGAAGTTTGCGGAAGTGATGTAGTCCTCTGGGTCGGGACAGGACATGATGTCCTCAGAGCTGTGGCGGAAGTGATTTCTTCGTATTCAGGTGGAATTTGATGTGTCTGGTCTGCAGGGACAAAATAAGATGGTTGAATTCCCTTCCATTGGTCCCTGTGGTTGGCTCTCATGTGCACGTGTGTGATAATATACAGTATATATATATATATATATATATATATATATATATATATATATATATATATATATATATATACGTCTCTCTATTGTATATATGTATATATGTATAGTTATGGACGGCCAGGGTTGCCCCTTCGTTATATGTTCAGGGGCAGCAGCCATGGACTAAGCAATACCTCCCCCTGGATTGGAGCGGTGCCTCTGTTTCCTGCAGGGTTCCATGGGAATTGGAGTTGGGTGCAGTCCTGTTGGGTCCCGCAGGCGCTGCCAGGGGAGCTGCAGCTGGGACTCCTGAGCCCGTATGGGTAGTGTATTTGCCCCACCCAGAAGTGCAGCCGGAACTCGGCAGTTAACCATCTGAAGCACTTCTGGGTGGACTATAAAAGGGCCAACAACCACCACTCAATGGCCAGAGTCGGGAGGAAGAGGAGGATGAAGCTTAGAGGAGGAGTGGTGGAGCCAAACAAGTGTGTGCTTGTGTGTGTATTTGTGTACTTGGTACTGTGTTGTGCCTGTGGGGGTCACGGGGAAGACGTGCCCCACAGGCGAAGAAAAATAAAAGTTCTTGGGTTTTATAAGTGCCTCCGGTGTGAGTCTGTGTCAGGTCAGGCGCCATATATAACGCCTTTTACTATATATATATATATATATATATATATATACAGTCATACATGTGCGTCTGTGGATCTCCTCACGGGCTCTGTCAAGGTATGTAATAACAAGTCGAACCAGAAGGGGGCATTGCCACTAATATTATCTTCTCCTTCTCTCCCTGGAGCACTGAGAAACCACCCAGTGAGGGCACATGACTCCGCCCCTTCATGTCCCATGAGAATAAAGCCACTGGATTCCCGGTAGGAAGCATCATTGATTGAATGAAGCTACTGCCAGATGGAACCTCTAATAGTGACTGCCTGCTATTCTTTTCTTTTTTAAAATCCCAAATCCCAGATCTAGTTTTCCCAACATGACAGGCGTTATTTTTGTTTATTTTGCCGTAAGATTAAAGGAGGGGGGCAACCCAGTTAGCGCCCCAAATCATTATATATCTGCCTGTCATTCCCTCACATGGCCACTAATATGTGGGTAGGTCCTTCTACTGCCCTGCATAGGGAGAAAAGAGAGAAGCATCAGAGGATAGCGCCAACCCCTGGTGTGGTGGAGAGACACGTACATTTGAGCCTGTAAATGAGCACGTGTGTGACCATGCCTACGGTGTCGAGTACTCACTGGCTCTGTCAAGAAGCATATTATTGGCTGTCAGAGATTAAGCTGTGCTGGAAAGTCATCAGGCGGCCATTTAATTTGACATATCCTGTGAGTTCTGGTCATGTAATCGGGCCTACTCTCCGTGTAATGTGCCATCGGCTTTACCAGTCTGTCTAGTGTCACGTGCACATGCCACATGCTGGTGCCCAGGCCACATCTTCCTGTCTAGCAACTGAATGGCCAGTCCTTGTCTGTTTAGTGGCTTTTGACACACGTAGAGGTCACATCTTTCCACAGTGGGGTCTTATTGAGTCTTATCATTGAAAAATAATGCATTGCTTAACTGAATAAAATGGGAAAAATCCCACTTCTGCGTCAAGTCAGCTGGTTCAGTTATTAGTTACGATAAGATTAAAAGGTTATTACTGGAGTTAGAATAAATCCAGAGAAGAGCGACTAGGCTGATTTTAGGACTACAGAGGGTGAGCTACTGTATAAGGAAAGATTGCAGTTTAAGCACAAGAAGATTAAGAGGTGCCATGATTGTAGTTTTTAAAATTATGAAGTGAATTAGTCCAGTGGATCGAGACCATGACTTATCATTTAGGTAGTTCAGAAATAACTGCATGTAGTATTAACAGAAAGGAAATTAAAACTCTTTTTATAACCCATAAGCATCAAATAAATAATTGTCCAGTCCAGCAATGTTTAATCTGTCGATCTTTCATTTTTATTGGGCTGTTGCAAGACATTTTATTAAACAAATGCAGGAAACCTTCACGGATGCCACACAAGATACCATTTCGCACCTTAAGAGCACAGAAGCGACGTCCTCAAATAACCAGGTAACGGCGGGTTTCTGTCACACCTTATCAGCAGCAGCCATGAAGGTCAGCCTGTCACTAGAGTGCTTACTTGAATGGGGATGTTATCTTATGCACAGTTTAGATTTGAGAGAAAGGGAGGAAAAGCTGAACAAGAAAGCCAGAGACAGATATGGCAGTCTGATGGAGAAGCTCGATAAACAGGAGCTAACAAAAACACAGCAGAATAAACTTGTTGATTGGCTTAAAAAGAGTATTCTGAAAGGTCACATTTAATGGTGCTAACGTCTCTCAGCTGTACATTGAGTGCCGAATGTCACAGGTGCCAGACGTAATATTCACCCATCCAAGCCCTAAATGTTGACAATAGCCTACATCCAGACCTGCAAGAACTTAGGGGTTGGCAGCAGAATTGGCACATAAAAAGCCTCACACTGTTCTATTCCATCAGAAATAGTGGGGTGCTGAGGTGTCACCCGTCACATGGCAGCACTCGGGCCCTAATCTGGGATCCTGAGGTGGTTTGTCACGTGGTAGCTGCTCCTAACCACCTCCTCCAAGTCCTAAAGTAAAGCAAAGCATCTGATGACCTACCATTTAGAATTTGAGTCCTAAATAAACCTCATTTTTTCCAGTTCTTCCAGTTCTTGAGAGAAGATGGTGGAACATTGAGGGTCATTCTAACCTCAAAAGTAACTTTGGCCATCTTTGCGATTACAGCTTTCAGACAGATCATTGTAAGAACATAAGAGCACTAGAACAACCTGGACGAGAACCCGACAAAGCTCACCAGTCCCTTCCATTTACTTCTTCTAAAATAACATCAAGTCAACTGTTGAAGGTCACTAAAGTCCTGCTGTCCATCACAAGACTTGATCACTCATTCCATTTGTCTATGGGTCTCTGTGTGAAGAAAAACCTTTTAATAATAATACTACATTTTATTTATTTGTAGGCGCCTTTCTAAACACTCAAGGCCACCGAACAATACGGAAAACACAGATTATAAACAAAAGTAAAATACAGAAGTTAAAATCAGACAGAGCCTGTTGTAATCAAAGAGAAAAAGCAGTCTTAAACAAATGAGTTTTAAGTTTAGATTTGAAAAGTGAAAATGATTCAATATTTCTGATCTCAGGTGGTAGTGAGTTCCAAAGCTGTGGTAAGACGGACGAAGGGGACAGTCAAGTGGACGGAGGAAGAGGATCTAAGGGTACGGGAGGGAATGGCAACATGGAGGAGGTCAGACAGATATGGAGGGGCGAGGTTGTGGAGAGCCTTAGAAGTTAGTAGGAGAATTTTGAATTGAATTTAGAACTGAACTGGAAGCCAGTGAAGCTGATGCAAAACAGGAGTGATATGGTGAATAGAGGGGAGTTCTAGTAATGATGCGGGAGGGCAACTGAATTCTGGACCAGTTGAAGCTTATAAAGAGATTTGAGAGAAAGACCAAAGAAAAGGGAACTGCAATAATCCAGACGAGAAGTGACAAAGCTATGAACAAGGATAGCAGTGGAGTGGGGAGTGATGGAGGGGCAAATATGATTAATGCTATGCAAGTGGAAATACGCAGACCGGGAGAGGTTATTGATGTGGGACTGAAAGGATAAAGTGCTGTCAAGGATGACACCTGTGGGGAAGGGGAGACAGAGGAATTATCAATAACAAATGATCAGTTTTGGATAATGTTGATTTTGTACCAATGAGGAGAACCTCCGTTTTTTCACTTGTTATTTAATTTAATAAAATTTGAAGAAAACCAGGATTTGATTTCTGCTATGCAATCAGTAAGTGAGGAGGGTGGAAAGGAAGCAGTAGGTTTGCTAGTGAGATAGAGCTGGGTGTCATCAGCATAACAGTGGAAGCTAATGTTCTATTTATGAAAGATATTGCCAAGGGGAAGGAGGTAAATAATGAAAAGCAGGGGCCCCAGGACAGAGCCCACCTGAAGTAACAGCGGTGGGTTGGGATGTGAAAGTTTTAAGCTGAACAAACTGAGTGCTGCCTGAGAGGTAGGATCTGAACCAATCTAGTGGAGTGTGGGTAACGCCAATCGAAGATAATCTATTGAGAAGAGTCGTGTGGCAAATCGTGTCAAAGGCTGCACTCACATCAAGGAGGATGAGAACAGGAATTAAACCAGAATCAGCTGCCATAAGGAGGTCATTAGTCATTTTTATAAGTGCCATTTCTGTACTGTGGAGGAGATGAAAACCAGACTGGAACTGTTCATACAGAATATTTTGAGATAAACGAGACTGAAGTTGAATAGCCATTGTTGCTTAAAGAATTTTGGAAATGAAGGGTAGATTAGAAATAGGACGAAAATGACTGAAATTAGTCGGATGGGCAGCAGGTTTTTTCAGTATTGGGGTTATTGCAGCAGTTTTAAAAGATGAAGAAACAGAACCAGTAGTGAGAGAAGAGTGGATTAAAGCAGAGATAAGGGGGACCAGAGAGGGGAGGCAGGCTTGGACTGGAACTGTAGGGAGGGGGTCCAGTTAACAGGTGGGTGGCTTAGACTTACAGACAAGATCTGAGGTTTATGCGACAGTAGAAAGCTGAAAAGAGGAAAATGAGTGAGTTGGTGGGTGAAATTCAAATGCAGTACTGGAGGAGTCCATACAGACAGACTGGTGAATCTTCTGGATTTTTTCATTAAAAAAGGAGATAAGGGAATTGCAAAATTCAGTTAAGTAAAAGTGAGAAGGTAAAGAATCCGGGGGTTGTGTGATATTATGAAGCAGTAATGACTTGGTGTTGCCTTCATTTGAAAAAATAATGAGAGTATAATAGTTAGATTTAGTTTGGGCAATACAGTCCTTGTAATAAAGTATATGGTTTTTGTACATCTCCTTGTGAACAAAGAGTCAAGTTATTTTATATAACCGTTCAAGTTGCCTGCCTTTGGCTTCCAAAAGTCGAAGTTCAGGCGTGAACTAGGGAGCAGAAAAGGAGAAAGAAACAGATCTAGTTTTTAATGGAGCGACAGAGTTAAGAATACCATTAAGTCCAGTGTTATAGTGCGAGACCAGTTCTTCAGGAGTAAATAAATTATCAATGTCTATAAATGAATTAATACTAGAGGAAAGAGAGTCCAAGTTAATATTCTTAATATTACGGAAAGACGGGAAAGCTTAGTGTTGGAAAGTGCAAGTTTAACATTGAATGAAATAAGAAAGTGATCAGTTATGGGGAGTTCATCGGCAGTACAATCCTACCTTACCTTAATATAAGTAGCATTCTGGTTAAGTTTGACGTTGATACCAAAACTAATGGATTGGCAGATTATTGAGGATCCATTGAATCATCACAGAGAGACTTGGACAGCAGACGGGTTTGGGCTGATTTGTGGCAGATGACATTTAATGTAAGCAAATAGAAAATGTTACACGTAGGAAGTTAAACTTTGAGGTTCGAATACACAATGGGAGGGCTGAAAATCGAGAGTCCACCTTATGAGAAGGATTTAGGAGTCGTAGTGGACTGAACATGATCAACTGGCAGACAGAGTTCAGAAGCCATTAAGGAGGCTAACAGACTGTCAAGTTCTATAGCGCCTTGATGTGTGGAGTGCAAGTCACAGGAGGTTCTGCTCAAGCTTTTATAACACACTGGCGAGGCCTAATCTGGAGTACTGGGTGCAGCCTACAAAAAGGACATAACAGCACTAGAGGTGGTCCAGAGAAGAGCGACTAGGCTGATTCAGGGGCTACTGGGGATGAGTTATGAGGAAAGATTAAAAGAGCTGAGCCTTTACAGTTTAAGCAAAAGAAGATTAAGAGGAGACCAGACTGAACTGTTTCAAATTATGAAGGGAATTAGTCCAGTGGATCGAGACGGTGACTTTAAAAGGATTTCACCAAGAATACGGGAACACAGTTGGAAACATGTTATGGGTACATTTTGCACAAACATTAGGAAGTTTTTCACTACACAGAGAACCAGAGACACACGGAATAAGTAGCCAATTAGTGTGGTAGACAGTAGGACTTTAGGGAACTTCACGACTCAACTTGATGTGGCTGTAATGGAAGAACTGCATAGTTGGAGATGTGACCCAGCTGGGACACCTTGCAACCCTCGTCCCTGTTGGGATAATAAAGCAGGGAGATCAGCCCAACAAAACCTGCCAGTCCTATCCACTTAATTCCTCCAAAATAACATCAGCATGAGATATGAAGGTCCATGAAGTCCTACAATCTACCAAATGAAGTGGATAGGACTGGCAAGCTTTGTTGGGCTGATGTTGCTAACCCCTGGTAAGTCAGTACGCGACCTTGAGGTGACGATTGATGAGCAGCTATCATTGTCTGCCCACATTTCTACTGTCCATGCAGGTTCACAACATCCCCAAGATCAGACATTATCTGATGGGATAAGCAGCACAAGTTGTAGTCCAGGCTTTGGTCTTGTGGCGTCTGGACTGCTGCAACTCGCTTCATACCCGTATGTGATATCAAGCCACTGCAGATGATTCAGAATGCAGTGACCCATCTTGTATTTTACCAGTGGAGATGAGCACATGTCACTCCTCTCTTCAGGTCGCTGCACTGTCTCCCTGTAAACAGCACTCAATAATTTCAAATCCCTGATGCTTATCTACAGAGTAGTTAAGGTGTCAACACCTGTGTATATGATGACACTGGTGATGTGCTCTGCTCCTTCTCACCCACTCAGGTCTGCTGGGGAACAACGTCTGGTGATGCCACCTCTACATGGCATCCTGTGTGTAGTTCCTAGTTGGTGAAACAAGCTGCCCACCTCTATCCGAAACTGCTGACTCCCTCCATGAATATCTGAATATTAGAAAAAAAAACCCTTTGTGATCTTTCATACTGTTGGTTGAATTATTGTTACACTAAGTTTAGCTGCTTTATAAATTGTTAATGTATGATTGTAGTCCATCTTTTCACCTGCTACACTTGCTGAACAAACAGGCCCATTATCCTAATGTTACTCGATTATGTTGACCTTTTCTGTAAGTCACTTTGGACAACAAGCCGATAAATGTAAATGCAGTGTGACGGATGGCCAGGAACATTACCCAGCTGGGACACTGGCTGGGTGGAAAGACCGAGGGAGAGATCGTGTTCAGGACTTTATCTCCCTCAAGACACTAGAGGGCATCCCCTCTGGGTTGCAATAACACCACGGATTCCTGCAGGGCATGTTGGGACTTTTAGCTCTGTTGGGCTCCATGGGTGCAGCCAGGGGGTGCTGCAGGTGATGCTGGGACATTGGAGGAACCTCTTCCACCACACCCGAAAGTGTAGCCGGAAGAAGGTTGAGAAAAACCTGGAGCACTTCCGGGTGTGCTATAAAAGGAGCTGCCTCACCACCAATCAGGGAGCCAGAGTCGGGTGGTGGAGGACAAAGCTTGTGAGGAGGAGTGGAGACAGAGAGAGAGAGAGAGAGAGAGAGAAGAAGAAGAGAAGAAATTATTGTGTTTATATATATTGTCACGCACACGTGAGTAGGCGACCGCGGACGGACCTTAATTCGATCGCGAAGCCATACGCCAGGAGGGAGTGGCAGGGTACTAACCTTTCTCTCTTCTCTTACAGAAAAAGACGCGCCGCCGCCACGAGCCTACCTCCTTCCCGCAGTACGCTACTTCCGCCCTTCCTCTGTCCGCCGCCAATGACGTCAGCAATCCCATCATCCACCACGACTCCTTCCCAGCATTCCTCCACTTCCGGCCCCGCCTCCATAAAAACTCCTTCGACGCCATCTTTGAGGGTCATCGATATACAGTGTTCTATGTATTGTTTTGACCGTGACTTTTTTGCTATTACTGTGGATAATTTTACAGTATACGGGGCCGGAAACCCCAAACCTTTATGTGTGTGTCTTATATCTCTTTTACAATATATATCGGTGTTTTGTACTGTTACTGTGTAGAGGGGAGCAAAGGAAAAACGCTTCCCCAATGAAGAATAAACGTGTGTGCCGTGTGTGCTGTGTCGCAGTTGAGGGATCTGTACGCCTCCTGGTGGACAACAGTAGTTTAAAATGTAACTTCATGTTATGAAAAACGTATGCCATGTGACTTGGGATATGATGAAAAAATGTACGGTGTAGTGTTATTTATCAGGCAGACCTGGTGTTGGCGCTCACAACTGATCCTCTCTGCTCTTGTTTCCCTTCAGTTAAGATGAAGGCCCTGCCGCTCAGCGACATCAATACCAGTCCACCCACTAAGATCATTTCCGGCCAACCGTGATGACATCACTTCCAGCACCCAGAATTCACCTTCTTGCCACCCTGATGACATCACTTCTGGTACCCAGAATTCATTTTCCTGCTACATCAGTCCCTGTTTGGGCCGCCCAAAACTCCACCTTTTCCTCCCATCTACCTTATTTTATAGAACAGACTCATCCTGTTAGATCATTTCAGGTGTGACCTCCGATCTGTAAAGACACGCTTGTTTTATTTTGCTGATTTTTCAGTATACGGAGTGGCCATCCCTAAACCTTTTTCTTGTCTGCTGCCTTATTTTTACCACAATGGTTGCAACCTCGCAAAATGCGATTTGTCTCTTTGTGGTTTGTCCCAAATGTCAAACTCCACTCTTGTGCTTCCTGCAATCGACTGTTCAGAACTTGGTATTTAATGCCAAATGGCAGCATAAACCAGCCTGTGTAGAAGCCTGTAACGGAAACATACAAGATCGGAAAAGGGTTTGAAGGACTGACATACAATATAAGCTAACACTGTCAGGAGTGACAAAATAAAATTGAAAGATATATTTAATTTTCCATCGATAATAAAAGAAAAATAGTAAAGAAAGATTAGAGTCATAATCAGAGACCATAAATAATGAAAGCAAGAAGATGAGCATAAATCGGCGACAAACGTAAATGATAAAGCAGTAATACTTCTAACAAAGCCAATTAGGCTCACACCTCCTGAATAATGAACTGGTTTGAGTGCTCCGTATTCCTGGAAGAAGATCAGCGTTTCAAAGGGGGGTAAATGGGTCATTTGTTCAGCTTCACATTAAGCCTGAACGCCGTCCACCTGGAGACAATTAGACGAATGCAGATTTCTGGTTAAGATAGTGCGTCCATGCTAACGTGTTACACATGTTCGAGAATAACCCCACGCTCGATGGGCTCTTGTATGAAATCCCAGAGAAGCATCCGTAGCTCATTTAGCTTGTTGGCTTTGGAACCAAGCCTGCAAGGCTCTTCAGGAAAGATACAAGGAAAGAACCCAAATCGCCATTTTCACCATGCGGCTAGGGAGTCGCTAAGTAAATAATTGAACTGTGAAATGTGAACCCCTTAAGCCAACGAAATTTTGTATCACAAAGCAGAAAAATTCAGTTGCCCGCACGTCCTGTAAATGTTGTGCATGCTTTTTTTAACGTATATTAAACATGAATGAATTTCTTTTCTTTTTTCATTTCTTCTTCTTCTTCTTCTTTCGGCTGCTCCTGTTAGGGTTTGCCACAGCGGAACATCTTGTTCCATATCCTCTTGTCTTCGTCATGTTGTTCTGTTACCCCCATCACCTGCATGTCCTCTCTCACCACATTCCATAAACCGTCGCTTAGGCCTTCCTCTTCTCCTCTTGCCTGGCAGCTCTATCCTTAGCACCCTTCTCTCAATATACCCAGCATCTCTCCTCTGCACACGTCCAGACCAACGCCATCTCGCCTCTCTGACTTTGTCTCCCAAACATCCAACACGAGCTGACCCTCTAATGTCCTCATTTCTAAACCTATCCATCCTCGTCACACCCAATGCAAATCTGCCACCTCCAGCTCTATCTCCTGCTTTCAACGACTAAGCAAAGAAGAACCAAAAGTGTCGGAGAGAAAAAAAGGCAGATAAGAGATTATGAAAGCAGTGGAATTCGAAAGGCTCAAACAAACGATGGCACGAGACACATGCAGAGAAAGGTACAGAATATGAAACCAGTAAAATTCGAGAGTATTGTAGCATCCCAGACAGGTTGAAGCCTTTTTTGTTTTAAGTGACTGTTAGGACCGATTGAGGGAGGGCAGAGTACAGCACGGAAGACTGATAGCGGGGTATTGATTGCTGCAGTTTGAGGGGGTTCGAGACCCGGGGGATGAGCGGTTGGAGAGGGTGCTAGAAAGTTGTGTTTGGGGTTATGAAGTCGGCGATTGTTCAAGTAAAACTTTTGTGACACTTTATTACATCAGTCACTACAGTATCAAAAAAAAGACAGTGAAGATCACATTAGTGCAAACAAAAGGAAATTGATCATCAGGACCAGGTGTAATTGAAAAAATAGCAGGACAAAGCGAGGTCAGAAATAAAAGGCAAAGAGTCTTTTCACCTTCGCAACATTCAATTCGCAAAACGTAGATTTACACAATAATGGACCATACGCCATGAGAATCTGTGGTCCCGCAACAGTTAAAGCAACGACAAGTTTAATTCCAAAGAAAACACAGTTCGGTCAGGTGTATATTTATGATCATGGAGAAGCGATCACAACGTGAGCAGCAGAGACACGAAGTGGCAAAAAGGACAGCGGCTGTACAGGCTTTAAAATGATCAACGGGCAGTGCAACAGCTGCCCCTTTACAACGCGAGCAGCATTATACGTCCTGCAAGAAAGAGATTTAACCATGTCCAGGGCCGGAAATAAAGGACAAGTATTGTTTTTACAACGTCATGTGACACAAGGCAGTGAGCCATCATTTAAAACAAGTCCACGGACATCTAACCTAGCAGTTGTTGGATTGCTTTTGGCAGACACGCATCATGTGCTCCCAGCTCAACAACGACATGCGACAAGCAGAACAGGCAGCTCGCCAGCAGCAGCAGAAAGACAGCAGATGATCCGACGGCATCTCCTTCTAGTAGGCGCTATATCAAATACAGGCCATTTACCATTTATCGTGCATTCAGCCGCCCCCCACCTTCACAACGCGAGCAGCGTTATATGTCCTGCGAGAAACAAATGTAACCATGCTCGGGGACGGAAATAAAGGACAAGTATTGTTTTTACAACGTCATGCGAGACAAGGCAGTGAGCCATCATTTAAAACAAGTCCACGGACATCTAACCTAGCAGTTGTTGGATTGCTTTTGGCAGACACACATCATGCGCTATCAGCTCTTAAACCTACGACATGCGACAAGCAGAACAGGCAGCTCGCCAGCAGCAGCAGAAAGACAGCAGATGATCCGACGGCATCTCCTTATCGTGCGTTCATGAGCACCCCCACCCCCACCTTCACAACGCGAGCAGCGTTATATGTCCTGCGAGAAACAAATGTAACCACGCTCGGGGCCGGAAATAAAGGACAAGTATTGTTTTTACAAAAGTTTTTAAAGTAAAAGTGAAAATAATGCATATGTAACAATTCCCAAGAAAATAACAATCACTTTAAATTGTATATCTGATAAACCAAACACGGGGTTGGTCAAGCAAAGTGATCAGGGGCGGAGCCCCCTAGTATTAATAAAAAATAATCAATACTAGCATAAAATCAGTATCAATACTAACCTATGAAAGGACAAAAAGAAACTGAAATAAGCTCCCCTTCTAGCTATTGGTATTATAAGGGTTAGGCTTCGGCTTAGGGTTAGCGTTGCAAAGGAACTGATTAATTGTATAACAGGAATGTGAATGGTACGCAATGGGCAAGAAGATCAGGGGCTTGCCACGACGGTTTATGTGTATCTGGGACTGAAAGATCAGGGGCTGGGCATTAGAGATCAGGACTTAAGCCCCTGAAGCCCCCACTTCCCGACCAGGGCCAATTTAACATGTGGGCACAGGCTAGGGACCCATGGTGTTTCTGATGCCTATGTATGTTTCTGTTTTGCTATTAAAAACAGGGGCACCAGCGTAGTACTTTGCTTGGGAGGCCTATGATGCTGTTAAGGCGGCCATGGTATCCAATAATTAGCAACTGAAAAATATATCACTAGAAAATGATCAATACTAGCATAAAATCAGGATCAGTACTACGCTACAAAAGAAGAAATGGAACTGAAATAAGCTCCCCTTCAAGGCCGTCTTAACATATGGGCACAATGGGCACTGGATAGAAGCATATTGGCCCACGATGGTTCTGATGCCTTTGGATGTTCCTGTTTTGCTATTAATAATGTTTTATCTTGGTAGAGTAATATATATTGCTCTACAATCCCCTATTGTATTATTAATATGTAGCCTTAGAATGCCTAATCTCACAGACTTACCACTGTATATAACTTATCCCCACCTTCTCTTCTATATCTATAACCTCAGGCAATTAGATGTAGTAAAAGACAAGCAGGAGTTAAGTTACACATAAAATAATGTATTACTGATAATATTCATAAATAATAACAAAATGCAAAGTACATTTGAATATTGGCAACCATACAACCTGATAAAATGGTGATGTGTAATTCAGGTGGCACACAGACTTGCAGTTACTTAAAATGTCTCTAGTTAAGGCATCGTTGGTGCTCAGCTTTCAGCCACATGTCTGTTCAATATGGCTGCTGAGCTGTGCTCTTCATTGTGTGGTCTTCATCATCACAGGTTAGCAAGAGAGATGCTTCTTCATATGTGGGTCAGTTAGAGAGAGATGCTTCTTCATCATATGTCCGTCAGTCAGAGAGAGAGAATGTGGTTGAGCAAGTACATTTATAGATGTTCTCTCCAATTCCTAGAACCAATAGGACATCATGGTACTTAAAGGCCTCTGAGACAAGCCAATTCCAAACAGCCATACCTCAGACCAATGGGTGAAATAGAACATCTTATCTCCTGCCCCCCCAAGACCATATATTACACTAACCTGGCTTTGTGTAGGGGATGGGAGAAAAGACTTTAGCAAAGAAATGCTCATCAAACTGGTTTAAGACACATCCCCAAATCCTGTCATAAAATTACAAAGAGACAGTCGTAAAGGGGATGGGGGATAAACAAGAATACCTCTCACACACTTGGTTTGCCTAAATTATAAATAAAGACATACAAAACATTTATCAAGTTATATGCAAAATCCTACATCACAACACTCCACCCCGATGAATGTTTTGTACAGTGTCTTTATACACAATGTCTTTAAATTGTTTCAAGAGTCTGATGCATAACTTGTGCATTGATTTGCAGTATTTGCTCTCCCAGTGTTAAAAGTTGTCCGTGACCATTTGTCCATTACATATCTTCTTTATTTCAAAGACAATCTGAAGAACTTGGAAGCGCTCCCGATGACTTGTATCTGCTCCAGCTTGCGTCAACTCTTTCTGCAGTCTCATATGTCATCAGATCTGGTGGTTCAAAATGAGACAAGTCCACACCTTCCACTAAACTAGCCCACTACAATTTAGTCTATTGTGTGAATTTTTAATCTGTACTTGTTCTCTGTCTAACTGCTAATTAGACCCCTGTCCCAAACTATCTGTTTAAGCATATGCAGCTGTACAATTAACATCAAAATTTGAAAGGTAACATGCCACAGGTGCCAGTACAACCACTTCTGCCCAAGTGACAGCACATGTGCCACTGCATAAACTGTTCACAAACCAACATTTGTGGCCCCTCTGCACACATTTGGGGTTGACTTAGTTGCCTCTTGTGCTTTCCTACCCATGGTGCAACTCTTGACTGCCATCAGCCTTTACCAGTATAGGCTGGCATCACCACCATGAGACATCAAAGCTATGCAACTCTCATCATTCCCCCCGTAGGCCACCCCTAGAGTTGTTTGCTCACCATATGCATACTCATTGTGCTAAACACCTCGGTTCAGAATTGGCCCACTGGTCCTGTGCCTGCACCACAGCCGACAATCTCAGCAGGGCTTCCATATTTTCCCAATTAGACTATACCTAAACATCGGAGCCCATATGTCTTGCAAATGTATCAGCTGCACCTGCTTTCCTGAAAAGTTCACCAATTTTCTTAGTATACATTTTCCTTAATATTATTAATTATATTAATTATCCCACTTAATTAATTAATACCCAGAATGTATACTTTATGAGCCCAAAATGAATCCCCTTATTTTGGCATTCCTAACTGGTTTGTTCAGTTTCCACCCCTTGGAATATAAATTTGCTGCAGTAATGAACAAACCTTTCCTTTTAAACTATAGCTATTCTGACTAGTCCCTATTATTGCATGACTTGTGGACTTGTTACTCACTTAAACCCCAGTAAGTGTCTTTTCTTGCTGTCTCTTCAGTTCTTCTTCATGTCTTTGTCTTTAGTCTTTGCTTTTTTGTTGTCTTTTCTTCATTCTGCTATGTAGGCAGGTCTGCAAAATGGAAGGTGACAAAGCAGTTTCTGTCCATCTCATTTTCTTGGCTGTCGACCTGGTGCCAAAACTCAAACTTTGCTTCCAGGCATTCATTGGAACAGCTTGGCACTAGTGCCACGCCACTCCAATGTGCCAATGGTAACCCGATCTCCTGCATGGATTTTACTCTGCTAATTGCCTTCACTATTTATTACCTGCACCAAACCAAAGTCCATAAAAACCTTACAATAGAAGTAGCACTATTGCAAAAGGCCAGAAAATTGAAACAGAAATAACTATTTTCCTTTCCTGTCTTCCTGCTACCCTTCTATTTTTTCATTGCCTGTGTGTCCTTTTTATTGTATGGTAACTGCTACCTGAAAGTGTGGACTGAAGCCTCTCCAGAACCCAAGTTCTAAATCCAGCATTTCTGCTAAAACTGACCTGTGTTCTTTACTAAAGACCAGCTCACTTTTCTCCATTTTATTGCATGGAGAGTCATAGGCTGTCTTTTGAACAACTGGTCAGTCAGGTTTCAATTACTGAACCTAAGTGTGTGTGCTTTTTAATTACTGCTGGCCCTAGCACAGCTGTTAGGACCTCACACCCCTGTGCATTCCTGGCTTGCTAGCTGAGCTTCCTGCTGCACCATCCCCCATCCTTTGTTCTTTGGCTTGTCCTGTTTCATTCAAACCAACTCCTAAACTGGTGCACTTTCTTTCCAACTCAGCCATTCTTGCACTAGCACATTCAGACCTTTCACACACAAGCACTTGAATTCCTTTCATTTCCATTGTTCTTTGTTTTAATTCCACACTTTCTTTACTCAGTATCCTTAAGCCAATATCCAGTTCATGCCCTCTAGTCAACAATTGCCATTCACACTCACCAGCTCCTCTGCCTTCTATCTGATCTCTTTGTCCTAAATCAAATTTCAATGCAGCACTGGTTACCTTTCCTAACAGTGGTGAAATATCTATCAGTGTAGCATGCTCTTTAAATACTGGACAGGCCTCAGAATTACTTGGAGATTGTGGTGCAGTGGAGAATAAAGGAAGAAAACACCCTTGCTGTTTTCCTTCCTTTCATCTCTCTCCTTTTCCTCACACTCACATTCCCACTCTTTATCTGAGCACACATCTGTCTCATGTAAGTCACCCACCCATGTTTTAGGGTTCCAGTCCGATCTGGTTACTGTTGCCCTAACTTTCACCATGGGTGGTTATTTCTTTTTTCCACTTCTTTCACTGCTTTCTACTTTAGCAGTGGATGTTCTACATGCTAACACTTCACAATTATCACACCAACTGTTACATCTTTCAAAACTCTCACTCAACATTCCATAACTTTCACTTTCATTCACTTTGCTATTTTCTTCCTTATCATGATCTTCCTTATTACCAATAATACAAGCTAGTAAACCTCTTATAACAGCAGCTGTCTTCTTTAAACCTGATCTCTGTTTTCTTGCTTTTAATCCTTCCAGCCCCTTCCATTTTGTGGCACACTCAGCTCAGCTTCTGCTTTCTCTACCTGAACTACAGGTTTCCTAGCTTTAGCCTGCTTCCTCTGCCACTCCACTGGAAGATGGCTGACTTTAAAATGAACTTAGGCATTTCTAAGTCTACAATTTACTCTAATACAATTTGCCAAATTCGTTATGGGTTGGCCTACTTTTGCCCCTGTAAGCAAACATACACATACATACACAAAGATTCTAAACGAATAAGTACCGTATGAATGACGAATGCATGTCCCATCACTCCCTAGCACTTTAACCACTTAAATGCCGTATGAATGACGCATGCATCTTTCACCACTCCCTAGCACTTTAATTAGGGACTCACTACCACCAGCACTAACAAACATGCGGGTGTCCTTGTGACACACATGAAGTCTCTACACTTTGTTGGTTATATTCCATTCAGCAACCAAACAATGTTTTACTTCCACCGCATTTGTACACTGGGTGCCCTAAAATTCACATACATAAACAAACACATACATCAAAACAGTATTTGCAAACAGGGTGCAAAACTTGGTTACCCCAAAATCCTGCCGACTACGCCAATTGTTTTATCTTGGTAGAGTAATATATATTGCTCTACTGTCCCTATTGTATTATTAATATGTAGCCTTAGAATGCCTAATCTCACAGACTTACCACTGTATATAACTTATCCCCACCTTCCCTTCTATATCTATAACCTCAGGCAATTAGATGTAGTAAAAGACAAGCAGGAGTTAAGTTACACATAAAATAATGTATTACTGATAATATTCATAAATAATAACAAAATGCAAAGTACATTTGAATATTGGCAACCATACAACCTGATAAAATGGTGATGTGTAATTCAGGTGGCACACAGACTTGCAGTTACTTAAAATGTCTCTAGTTAAGGCATCGTTGGTGCTCAGCTTTCAGCCACATGTCTGTTCAATATGGCTGCTGAGCTGTGCTCTTCATTGTGTGGTCTTCATCATCACAGGTTAGCAAGAGAGATGCTTCTTCATATGTGGGTCAGTTAGAGAGAGATGCTTCTTCATCATATGTCAGTCAGTCAGAGAGAGAGAATGTGGTTGAGCAAGTACATTTATAGATGTTCTCTCCAATTCCTAGAACCAATAGGACATCATGGTACTTAAAGGCCTCTGAGACTAGCCAATTCCAAACAGCCATACCTCAGACCAATGGGTGAAATAGAACATCTTATCTCCTGCCCCCCAAGACCATATATTACACTAACCTGGCTTTGTGTGGGGGATGGGAGAAAAGACTTTAGCAAAGAAATGCTCATCAAACTGGTTTAAGACACATCCCCAAATCCTGTCGTAAAATTACAAAGAAAAGTCGTAAACATGGGGGATAAACAAGAATACCTCTCACCACTTGGTTTGCCTAAATTATAAATAAAGACATACAAAACATTTATCAAGTTATATGCAAAATCCTACAACAGACTGAAATTATTTTTTTGAAGGATAAAATGTAGAATTAGAGTCACAACCGATAAAATCCTTTCTCGCCATGTAAGCCCTGCTGTCAAAGGCAGCTGTCTACGTGAAGAATATCTGAAGTCTGTCAGAGTCCATTATGAAGGATTCAGCAGTCGGACATTTTAACGGTACACTACGTTATGTAAATTTGCTTTTTCTAATTTACGTCTGCATCTGTCATTCATGGCGCTCACTAAACCAAAACTACACTTGGAACACGTCCAGTCCGTCAGCAGCACGGCTTGCTGTTTATTTGAATGTCTCTTTGTTGCAAATGCTCTTTCATTTGCATTTCCTAAAACATGAGGTTATTGGAGTTAGTGGACAGGTGGTTCATTTTTGGCTATTTTCCTATCTCTTCAGTTATTTATTCACCTGTCCATCCATCCATTCTTGTCTCATTTACCGTAAACCTTCAATTTACTTTTACATTTATTTGTTTGGCCAATGCTGCTATCCAACACGACTTACAAAACAGGTTAACATTGAGTAAGTAATATTAGGTTAGGGTCAATTTGCTATGCAACTGTAATAGGACAGTGTAACCACAAGGGGGTGCCAGAGGGCCCCAAACCACAGACCCAGCAATACACCACACGTTATATGAATAAAGGATTTCTATTCTTCTCCCAGTCATTTTCCACAATCCTCTCCTGCTGTAAGCCATAATTATACAATAAATTACCTCCATTGATGTTCACCCGTTGCATTCCGGCTCTGACTCGTTCATGTGTGGCAGCAGGTTTCCTTTTGTGCCGAACCCAGAAATGCTTCCGAGGTCAGGCCATGTCTTCTGGGATGCACTTCCGGGCCATAAAGGAAGTTGGGAGATCCAGTGACCCCAACAGGGCTGCACTTCCGGACTCCAATTCCCAAGCACCCCTGCGGTCTTGTTTGTGTTTTAATTTTAAATTGTAATTGTAATTTTCATTTTAAATTTATTTTAATTTTAATTTTTTATTTTTATTTGCACTTCACGTTGTTACACTGTGGACCCTAAGCTTCACAATTTTGTCTGTCTGTATACTTGAACATGGTTGAGATGACAATAAAGTCCGCTTTGACTTTTGACTTTGACATATGAGGGCCGCTGCCACCTGGCGTATGGGGAATGGAACCTCTCTCAAATCTCAGCTTCCGCTGCTCCATCCAACATGTTAGTCCGGCCGGGCATGGCGTCATTTCCTTGTCCAGCCGGCCTTCCCATCTCTCCTTCTGTTTTGGCCTCCCATCTGGGTAACAACACATCCCCTTTCCCAGCCGGGATGCCCGTTCTCCACCTACAACAGGTAACAAAATTTGATTGCCACACATGAAAGGATGTGATAACTGACAAGTCACAACCATATATTATAATCGATAAAGCAATTAAACAACAAATTAGCCGACAATATAAAGGATCAGAGAGCAAAGGATTTTTCTAATCAATTCAACAGATACTCACAGCACAGATGGGTCTTCAATTGCTTCTTAAATACACTGAGGGAGTCAGCAGATTCGGATGGAGGTGGGCAGCTCGTTCCACCAACTAGAAACTACACACAGGAAAAGCATCTGGATTGAGAGTTGATACCACACAGAGGTGGCATCCCTGACAAACAAGAGTGGGTGAAAAGGATCACAGCACCTCACCAGTGTCATCATACTGTATACAGAGGTGCTGGCCCATTGACTACTCTGTAGGCGAGCATCAGGGATCTGAACTTAATGCATGCTGCTACAGGGAGCCAATGTGGCAACCTGAAGAGAGGAGTGACATGTGCCTGTCTTGGCTGGTTAAATATAAGACTCATAGCATGTGCGGGTACTCCTACCAGAAGCGAGTTGCAGAAGTCCAGACACGACAAGACCGAAGCCTGGACCAGAAGTTGTGCCGCATATTCCGTCAGATCTTGCAGATGTTGTGCAGCGTGAACCTGCATGAATGAGAAAGAGTAGAAATGTGGTCAGAAAAAGGCAGCTGCTCATCAATCACCACCCCAAAGGATGCAGGCAGACTTGGCAGGTGTTAGCGATGGTGAGCCAAGCTGTGCAGAGATGGGGAGTTGAATAAACTGGCTGGCCGGGATCACAAGAGGATCGGTTTTTAATAATAATAATAATAATAATAATAATAATAATAATAATAATAATAATAATAATAATAATAATAATAATAATAATAATAATAATAACAAAATGGGCGCACGGTGGCGCAGTGGTAGCGCTGCTGCCTCGCAGTTAGGAGACCCGGGTTCGCTTCCGGGTCCTCCCTGCATGGAGTTTGCATGTTCTCCCCGTGTCTGCGTGGGTTTCCTTCCAGGCGCTCCGGTTTCCACCCACAATCCAAAGACATGCAGGTTAGGTGGATTGGCGATTCTAAATTGGCCCTAGTGTGTGTTTGTGTGTGTCCTGCGGTGGGTTGGCACCCTGCCCAGGATTGGTTCCTGCCTTGTGCCCTGTGTTGGCTGGGATTGGCTCCAGCAGACCCCCGTGACCCTGTATTCGGATTCAGTGGGTTAGAAAATGGATGGATGGATGGATAATAACAAAGTTTTATTTATGTAGCGCCTTTCATACACTCAAGGACACGTCACAATTCAATAAACACATTAGCAAGACATTAGAAATTACATGGGGCGGCATGGTGGCGCAGTGGGTAGCGCTGCTGCCTTGCATTTAGGAGACCCGGGTTCACTTCCCTGGTCCTCCCTGCGTGGAGTTTGCATGTTCTCCCAGTGTCTGCGTGGGTTTCCTCCCACAGTCCAAAGACATGCAGGTTAGGTGTACTGGCGATCCTAAATTGTTCCTGGTGTGTGGGTGTGTGTGTGCCCTGTGGTGTGCTGGCGCCCTGTCCAGGGATTTGTTCCTGCCTTGCACCCTGTGTTGGCTGGGATTGGCTCCAGCAGACCCCCGTGACCCTGTAGTTAGGATATAGCAGGTTGGATAATGGCTGACTGACTAGAAATTACATACAAGAAAATGAATAATACTCGTTGAAGAGATGTGTTTTTAACAGGAGTTTGAAATTAATAATAGATTTTTCCTTGTGAAGGATGAGAGGAAGCGCATTCCAAATCTTAAGGGCCATCACACTGAAAGCTCTGCCACCCATTGTTACTAACCTGTATTTAGGTACAGTGAGAGTAACTTAGCATCTGATGATCTCAATGCACGGCCAGGAGTGTAAGGAAGCAGCAGCTCAGACAGACAATGAGGGGCTAAACCATGAAGGGCTTTAGAGGTGAGAAGAATAATTTGATATTTGATTCTTGAAAAGACTGGTAAACAATGCAAATCATAGAGGACAGGAGTGATGGGAGCAGATTTTTAAGTGTGTGTAAGTAGATGGGCAGCAGAATTCTGAACATACTGTAATCTATTGATATATTTAGTCGGGAGGCCATAAAACAATGCATTGCAATAGTCCAGACGGGTGATGATGAAAGCGTGAATCGGTGTTTCATTGTCTTTCACACTGTGGAAAGAATGCAGGTGAGCAATGTTACGAAGATGACAAAAAGCTGTCTGTACTATTGAGCTAATGTGTGGTTGAAAAGTAAGAAGCTGATCAAAGATGACACCCAAATTACAGGTTGAGCTGTATATGGTGGTCCTTCATCCAGGTTGACATGCAGAGAGTCCTCACAGCTGTGTATCCCCGGCATAGCACTGATAAGAGAAACCATGGGATTGGATGATGGAGCCCAGCGAGGTGGTGCACAGAGTGAAAAGTAGAGGACCCAGCACCGATCCTTGGGGTACACCTGTGCATGTCTGGTATGCCTTGACAGCTCACCTCAACAGGACACAATGTAGGATCTGCCTGAGATGTTAGACTCAGACCATCTGGAAGCTGCCCCAATGATGCCAAGGTCAGATGCCATGGCTGACGGCATTTTGAAACATGGTTAACATGGTTTACTACTCCTTATTCCCATTTAGACAACCCATCCCCTAAATAAAGGGTGGCACATGAAAAACCAAACCGTCTCCGACCGGCTGGCTCGAGTTATTATACACAGAGCCTCATTGTCACGATGGGCTCAGCAGCCCCAACTGTGCATTAGTCAGGAAGCTGTGAGCCAGTGGGTACAGACGTGTGTGAAAGAGATCCAGAAGATGTATTCTCTGCAACAGAGATTTGAAATAGTGGAGGCGTATGTGTCTACCGGTTCTTTTAAGGAAACGCGGGACATTTTCGTACACAAGTTTCCTGGCGTAAACCTACCAGCAAACAGCAGTATTCACGAGTTGGTGAAGAAGTGGCATAAGACTGGGTCAGTCGCAAACTGCAAAAAGAATCGGGCCCCACTGCTCATTTTGTGTACGGGTTAAGAAATGTATGTCGACATTGGAGTCGGAGATGGTTCGGTTTTTTCATGCACCACCCTGTATGTAAAGAGAAAAGAAAAAGGAGGCTTTAATATGAAGTAATGAAAAGATACTGAAATATCCAAAAGATTAGCATGCCCAAGTAACAGAGGGCAACATTGACCAGCACCTGCTAAACACAAAAAAAACAATTGGATTGTTTTTTGTAACGCAGATAATTTTTTTTTTCTGATTACAAGTAAATGTGAGGATTCAGAAAGCATTCTGACCCCGTCACGTTGTGCTAAAAATTATTTAAATTCAATCCCGTAAAAATAAAGCTACACTCAGTACTGCAGAATAACAACGTGAACACAGGAGTTTAGAAATTTTTGCAGTGTGACCATCCCGGTCAGCTCCACAATCACTAATTGCTTCTGGGTGCCCCTTGAACCCAGAACCACCTATAACGTATCCGAAGAGGAGCCGGGCAAATGAGGACACACCAGTAGGGGCTGGTGGTCTTTCAAACAGGGGAAACACATTTTAGGCCTATGTCATAAAATGAGTCAATTATTGCATCATCCATCCATCCTCTTCCGCTTATCCGAGATCAGGTCACGGGGGAAGCAGCTTAAGCAGAGAGGCCCAGACTTCCCTCTCCCCGGCCACTTCTTCCAGCTCTTCTGGGGGAATCCTGAGGCGTTCCCAGGCCAGCCAAGAGACATAGTCCCTCCAGCGTATCCTGGGTCTTCCCCGGAGCCTCCTCCCGGTTGGATGTGCCCGGAACACCTCACCAGGGAGGTGTCCAGAAGGCATCCTGATCAGATGCCCGAGCCACCTCATCTGACTCCTCTCGATGCGGAGGAGCAGCATCTCTACTCTGAGCTCCTCCCGGATGACTGAGCTTCTCACTCTCTCTTTAAGGGAAAGCCCAGACACCCTGCGGAGGAAACTCATTTCAGCTGCTTGTATTCGCGATCTCGTTCTTTCGGTCACTACCCATGGCTCATGACCATAGGTGAGGGTAGAAACATAGATCGACTGGTAAATTGAGAGCTTTATTAATTATTGTTTATTAATTATTGCATCGTGTTATTTCTATGTAAATTCTGCCCTCCTTTTCTTTTTGTAGAAAATGGCCTGTGACCTTGTCATACCCACTGGGAGTCTTCTTCAAAGTCTTGACCGGTTACCGGAGGGGATGCTAGCACATGCATGTTGCTGCCGCTCCTTCCTATTAACAACACTTTTTGCATTAAAATTTGCACTTCTTACACTTCTTTCGCTTTTTTTAATTCCATGATTTGTGTGTGTGTTATATCATAAATGATGTTATTTACTAGGCTTTCTTTTAGTATTGAATGTATTGTAGTATTTTACTCAGGTTTATTGTCTTTTATTCTGTTTAATGCCCTTGTATATCCTGTATCTATCTGCTTTAATGTTCTATTCAGGAAACATTTGTATGCAATGTTGCATTTTCCCCCTTGTTTCTTTATGAGACTCTATGAAGTGCCTTGAGCATGGGAAAGGTGCTATATAAATAAAATGTATTATTATTGTTATTAATGGTCAGCAGATCAAGGTTGCTTAAACGGTTTTGGCCCATTGTGTCACAGCAGTACGACTTGACTCGTTTTAAGCAGGAGAAGCTCCTCTCTGCAGCTCCTGAATGGCTGTCACTAAAGACAGTAGCTTATATAGGTGAGGCATTGCACCATCCAACACCATGTCTATAAAAAACATCAGCTTACCATGCTTATCTGGCTAGTCTCAGAGGCCCCCAAGCCCCAACCCGACCTAGTTTGAAATAAACAAATGAACTTTTCTAAACTGAAACAAGGTGCAAACTCCAGAATGCTATATTTATGCTTTTATTTACAGTAGGATAAGTAGATAGAGAAGGCCAGAAGGAGTCGAGAGGAGTCGTTGTATTGTATGAGGGAGTCGGGAGTGGCAGAGAAGTACGTAAGAGTGGTACAGGATATGAACGAGGGAAGTGTGACCGTGCTGAGGTCTGCGGTAGGAGTGGCAGAGGAGGGATTACATCAGGGATCGGCTCTGAGCCCTTTCTTATTTGAAATGTTGATGGACAGGATGACAGACGAGATTAAACAGGAGTCCCCGTGGACTGTGATGTTTGCTGATGACACTGTGATCTGTAGCGATAGTAGGGAGAAGGTTGAGGAGACCCTAGAGTGGTGGAGATCTGTTCTAGAGAGGAGAGGAATGAAGGCCAGTAGGACCACCAAAACAGAATACATGTGTATGAATGAGAGGGAGGTCAGTGCAATGGTGAGGATGCTGGGAGCAGAGTTGGCGAAGGTGGATGAGTTTACATACTTGGGATCAACAGTACAGAGAAATGGTGATTGTGGAAGAAAGGTGAAAAAGAGAGTGCAGGCAGGGTGGAGTGGGTGGAGAAGAGTGTCAGGAGTAATTTGTGACAGACAGGTATCAACAAGAGTGACAGGGAAGGTCTACAGGACGGTAGTGAGACCAGCTATGTTATATGGGCTGGAGACGGTGGCACAGGAGGCAGAGCTGGAGGTGGCAGAGTTAAAGATGCTAAGATTTGCATTGGGTGTGACGAGGATGAACAGGATTAGAAATGAGGACATTAGAGGGTCAGCTCAAGTTGGGCGGTTGGGAGACAAAGTCAGGAAGGCGAGATTGCGTTGGTTTAGACATGTGCAGAGGAGAGATGAGGGGTATGTTGGGAGAAGGATGCTAAAGATAGAGCTGCCAGGGAAGAGGAAAAGAGGAAGGCCTAAGAGAAGGTGTATGGATGTGGTGAGAGAGGACATGCAGGTGATGGGTGTAACAGAACAAGATGCAGAGGACAGAAAGATATGGAAAAAGATGATCTGCTGTGGCAACCCCTAACGGAAGCAGACAAAAGAAGAAGAAGAAGATTTACAGTAGGATATGTACAAATGAAAACAGTAGGCAGCCTGAAGAAGGGGCCTGGGTTGCCTCGAAAGCTTGCATATTGTGATCTTTTTAGTTAATCAATAAAAGGGGTCATTTTGCTTGACGTCTCACAACATCCATAATTGCTAACACGGTACAACACCCTAGTGCTAAAACATGTATGGAGGAAGCCAGTGTAATACCGTTCTAGCCTTGAAGCATGGTGGTGGCAGCATCATGCCATGGGGTTGTTTTTTGGTAGCAGTCAGTGATATTAGTCAGGGTTGAGGGAAAGCTGAACAGATGAAAGTCCAGGGATATCCTTAAAAAAAACCTGCTGAAGAGTGTTCTGGATCTCCGACTGGGCCAAAAGTTCACTTTCCAGTAGGACAGAGACCCTCAGCATGCAGCAAAGACAACACTGGAATGGCCCAGTGAGAGTTCGGACTTGAACATAATCTGCAACAGAGGTGCCAAAGGAGCTTTTGCATTGTTTGATGCTTTTTGGCAAAACAGAAGTCCTTCTTGTAGCACCATAGACATTCAGCACAACGTTAGCTTGGTAGCATTACACATTTTTTTTTTCTGCTTGTACTTTGCCGCCCCTCTTTTTTTTGACCTGACCCACTGCAAACTAATAGTCCTCTCTTGCATTGTTGCCCAATCTTAAATAAAAAGAAACAAAAGGAAACGGGCCTCCAAATATATAAATAAGAAGCCTGAGAAGTTGAGTTCTCGTAATTAAAGAGGTCATGAAGTAACTCAGCTCCATAATCAGAAAAAGCAGAATAACCTTTGGATGACGTACTGTAAAGTGATTTCTGAGTCCGATAAGGTAAAAAAATAAACTAGAATTAAACTGGAGGAAGTTTCGAGTTTGAGAACATCAAATCTGTAATAAAAAAGACAAATAGATAATAAATAAAATTTAACCCATCAAATAAAGGAGGCTTTTCGGGTGTAATATAGAATATAGGACAAGCTAGACAAAGGTTACACGTTTTTCAATGAGGAATTCCTTCATAATTAGCAAGGTAGGTTGTAGAGAAAAGCCAAGCAAAATGACCCTGTTTATTGGCTAACTAAAAAGATTACAATATGTAGGCTTTGGAGGCAACTCAGGCACTTTCTTCAGGCGAGATGTGATCAAAGAAGAAGAAGAAGAAGAATGAATTGCCTCGAAAGCTTGCATGTTGTAATCTTTTTAGTTAGCCAATAAAAGGGGTCATTTTCCTTGGCTCTTCTCTACATTCATAATGGCTAACACGGTACAACACCCTAGTACTACAAGGTAAGTTGTCTAATTTTCCGTATGCCAGTACCAGTTAAACCTCGTTTTTTCTTTTGGTTTTTTAAATTTTTATTTAATTTTACCTTACTCAGTTTCAGAAGTATCTTCTTATATAATACGCTCCTGTGGTTGTCTGTTTGTCTGTCCAGGATTTTAAATCACCTGTAACTCGCAAAACCGTTTGACCGAATGACCTAAAATTTGGTACACATATTCTATGTGACGTCTGCTGTCCGCTTTCGGGGCGATGGTTGACCTCCAAGGGTATTACTCTTTGTATTTTTATTTTATTGTAGAATCAACTCTTGGCAGTGTGCAGCAGGGCAGCTGTTCGGCGCATGTGTACGGGATGCTGTTCTCATCCCTACCACCTTTGCCATCACTTCCCCTACCTCTTCATATCTTAAAGCATTAAGTGCCAGCTTAGGAAAAATGGAAAATGTACTACGTTATTGGAACACAAACACGGACTTAATCAGTTTTTATGTGAAAAGATGCTGACAAAAGAAGAGAAGAAGTAGGCCGCTAGGGTAGAGAAGAGAAGAGCTGCTCATGAAGCAGCAAGCGCATCAACCTCTGAGCAAACGAATGGTAAACGTACAGAGAAAGAAAGCGGATGAAAACTAGGAATGCTCAAGTCAAGTGTATTCATTGCATGTTATCGTCCAGTGCGCTGTTACTGATATTTTAATATAAATAAGTAAACAAGATGAATTTGCTGCAATCTCATGTAATGACTAGGAGGTTCCCCCCATGCTCACTTCACTGGCCAACCCCCCTTTTCTGTGCTACGTACCAGCCACTTCGCGTCTCTGCCACTCGTGTTGTGAAGAGGGGGGCTGAACGCACCCCAAGGAGATGCGGTCGCTCCTCTGAATCCACCTCTTAAACGGTAATACAATGGGAAACAAATACAGTTTTTTTTTTACCTCCTCTTTGCTCGATCAAAATTAAAAGCCTGTACGGTAGCTGTCTTTGTCATCTACTCTTTGTCTTTTATTTCCGTGGTTAAATCTCTTGGCACAAAGTCTCATCTCATGGGATGTGAGTTCTTGATATTTTTTAGTTTATAATTTAAAAATGTAAATGAAAATCTAACAACATAACATAAAGTTCAATAAATTCTGAAAAGAATGATACCAAACATATATATGTAGGTTTTAAAATAAGCCCGATTTAAAGTGTGACAAAAAACGTGACATAAAAACATCACATAAAATCGTTGCACTTTTCGGCTTAGGATTATAAAAGGATATATATATATATATATAATCTTCATTTGGATCTTGATCTTTGTTTGTCTGTGAATGAATTAGAAGAAGAAGCACTAGATGGCAGTAGAGAGACAGCTAAAACATAGGCATTGCATTAAGAATCTCCTCCAGGCTTATACTACTGAAGACTGTAGTACTCCAGTCACACCTCAAAACACAGACATTCAAACTAAACAAATTGTTGTGCTTTAAATTAACTAAAGAGATCTTCATTTAGATCTTGATCTTTGATTGTCCGCGAATTCCATGCATGTGTAGACCACCTTCCAGTTTAGTACGTTGTTGTTACTCACGGATGACAACAATGTGCTGGAATAACGAAAGGGGTGGTGGACAGTGTTACACTGGTTAGCTCCTGAGGCCTGGTTAGAGAATGAGATTGCCGAAGATAAAAGGTACGTGCCTACGTAACATATGAATGAAAGAAAGACACTGGGTAAAATGAATGGTAACGTAACGGCACGTTCCGGAAATTATTATTGTTACGTTGTAGCCGGCGAGTGCTGCGCGTCTCACAGTTGTACTGTGGCTTGCTCATATGTCAGTGAAGTAATCCTTATTTATGCTTTAAAGAGCCTGGATACCTATGTGTCCCCGTTTTATAACCATTGCTCCGTGTATATTGCCTTACTCTTTGGATTGCCACAAAGCAACCTGCGAGATTAGAGAAAAGTTGAGAAGACATCGTGAGAGGAAACGATAGAATCGTGAAAATGAGACGGACTGTGAACGGACAGAAGCAGAAATGCTCCTACACCACCACATAATTATGATTCGAACAGTGATTCTGAGTAGGCCGTTCCTATTGAATCAATGTCCAAGGGTTTTCTTTTTTTAATTTTGTTTCCCTTATAAAAAAACATAATGCTGTGCGACGAAGGGCCCAGTTCACGACTGGCAGCCGCGTTTAAACAGGGAGCCCTTCACAGACAACTTTAACACGCACAACATAGTTGGGCGTACATGGCTAGTATATATATATATATATATAGTACTATATATATATATATAGTAGATAAGAAGCACGGGGCGGCACGGTGCCGCAGTGGTAGCGCTGCTGCCTCGCAGTTAGGAGACCCGGGTTCGCTTCCCGGGTCCTCCCTGCGTGGAGTTTGCATGTTCTCCCCGTGTCTGCGTGAGTTTCCTCCCACAATCCAAAGACATGCAGGTTAGGTGGATTGGCGATTCTAAATTGGCCCTAGTGTGTGGTGGGTGTGTTTGTGTGTTTCCTGCGGTGGGTTGGCACCCTGCCCAGTATTGGTTCCTGCCTTGTTGGCTGGGATTGGCTCCAGCAGACCCCCGTGACCCTGTATTTGGATTCAGCGGGTTAGAAAATGGATGGATGGATAAGAAGCACAGAAGATAAAGAGTTGCAGGTATTTCTGTAGAGAAACATCTTTTCAGGTGCGAGTGAGTCCATTGACTGACGAGATGCTGAAGCGCTGGCCTATTTAAGTGCTCCCATGGCGGAAGGGGTGGGTCCAAATCGTGACATCATTGGTCATCATGCCGACAGTCTTCAGGTCTGAGGGGAAAAAGGAACAGGTGAGGCAGTAAGTGGCAGCGCCAACCTGTGGTCCGGGGTGGAATTCCCAACAGATGAGCCCTGAAGTTTCCTTCCGATCCTTAGTGTGTGACACTGAATTGAATTTATGTTTATTATACAGGGAGATTCACTTGAAAGAGGCCCCGAATATTCTGTTGTAACTCCTGATGAAGAAATCTGAACCAAAAAAAAATACGCGATAACCCTTCACGCATGTGTAACCGATTGCATTATGTGTGATGACGGAAGTGGTTTCTGTTTTCTGCATATTTTAATCTTTCTAGTTAGCCAATCAAAGGGGTCATTTTTGCTTCACTTCTCACTAATATGTGAACAAGACAGAAAAATGTAGGCTACCTAGCAGGAGGCTAACAGATCAAGAAAACCCAAACTTAGCCTGTGCTATTGTGGATAGTAAGATCGGCTACCATCTATTCGTCGTTATTTATGGAACTTGTTGCAGGTCTAAATAAAAGGTTCTTGAGGAAGATTCATTTGCGAACCAAAAATGGTTCCCCGATGGCAGGGGTGGCCCACTCTGATCCTGGAGGGCTGCGGTGGCTTCAGGTTTTCATTCTAACCCTTTTCTTAATTAGTGACCAGCTTGTGCTGCTAATTAACATCATTTAATTAACTCTTTGAGGGATGAATATTATTTCCATAAATGCAGTTTTCTGAAAAGCAATGGTTTCACACATAAATCAGCATAAAATGTCTGTTGCTGCATGCCGTGGCTGCTGTCGGTGTTTGCTCGGCGTCTCTAACAGCAGCGAATGCACAGCAGGAATGCATGGCGGGCCGGCTGCCTGGCTGTCATCACTGGGCAGGTGGGTGGTGGTGACAGCCACACTGCGACACAACCTGGTTTGTACCTCTTGTCATCGTAAGTGGTGGTCATGTAGTTGGCACACCAGCTACGCAAATGTGTTCAGCGCCACAATCAGCTGGGAACTGATCAGCTGATGCTGGTACCTCACCTTCGTTTTCAATCTCCATCTCCAGATCCCATGCATCCAAATTGGAGTCCGACAAGTCAGAGTGTGATTTGGGAAATCGAGATCAAATCAATGAAGCTAACCTTCCTTCTAGCACAGAGAGTCAAACTAAAATGTAATGGCGACTTTTATCGCAGTTTACAGCGCATTATCATCCTCTACCCCCGAATTTTGACAAAAGTCAACATCTGCCTGGAAAGAGTTAAGACTCAGACCCTTTAAATCAGGGCTGATCAACGTCAGTCCTGGAGGGCCGCAGTGGCTGCAGGCTTTCATACTAACCCTTTTTTTTAAAGGTGGCACAGTGGTAGAGCTGCTATCTTGCATTAAGGAAACCAGGGTTCCCGTCTCTGGTCCTCCCTGCCTGGAGTTTGCATGCCGTGTCTGTGTGGGTTTCATCCTGGAGGTCCAGTTTCCTCCCACAGAGTGAACTGGTGATGCAAAATTGACCCTAGTGAGTGGGTGTGTGTGTGCCCTGTGATAGACTGGCACCCTGTCCAGGGTTTGCCCCCTGCTTTGTGCCATATGGTAGCTGGGATAGGCTCCAGCAGACCCCCCATCATGACCCTGTTCAGGTCACAGTGGGTTACTAAATGACTGCCCCCTATTTTAATTAGTGACTAGTTTTTGCTGCTAATTAACTTCATTGAATTGATTTCCTATATTTTAGACCCTTTAAATGAGGGCTGAACAATGTCGGGCTCTGGAGGGCAGCAGTGGCTGCAGGTTTTTGCGCCAACTCCGACAAGTCATTTATTGCTGATGAAGCACATATTGCTCAAGTGCTTCATTTTAGTCGTCTCGCTTGTTAACATTTCTGAACCTTTAATTGCTTATTAAGGTCTTAAACAGCTGCATTTGCTGTTTTTATTGACTCCTTATTAGCGATATGATGCAAATAACAAAGGAACCCGCTGTTGTCCATCTAGTGTGTCTCCATTTACAGTCAGTCACTCATTGTCCAACCCGCTATATCCTAACACACGGGGGTCTGCTAGAGCCAATCCCAGCCAACACAGGGCACAAGGCAGGAAACAAACCCTGGGCAGGGTGCCACACACCAAGCACAATTTAGGATCGCCAATGCACCAAACCTGCATGTCTTTGGGAGGAACGGGGAGAAGATGGAAACTTCATGCATGCAGGGAGGACCCAGGAAGCAAACCCGGGTCTCCTAACTGCGAGGCAGCAGCGCTACCCACTGTGCCACCGTGCCGTCCTGTCTCCATTTACACCTGTGGGCAATCATCGCAATAATAATAAAGCACTCCAAAGCAAACCGAAAAGAAAATGAAGAACTGAACAAACTCATCCGTTTGAGGCTTCAGATCACTTGGAAGGTATCATTAAAAAGAAAAAAAAAACCCTGCAATGTAAAAATAACCTGAACTTGGCAGACTGAAAACACTAACGAATAAGTAAGGATATTAAATAAAACCTGTTCTTGGGAAGAATTGTTACCTAATAAAGCAACTGGCCTGAAATCTGAAAATCCTTCAGGACTGGAGTTGGGCATCCCTGCCCTTTGGCATCGCTCTGAAGATCCGCTTTGGTTTCTTGTTTCCTGAGAACAGAGGCGGACTGGCCATTAGGGCATTTGGGCAATGCCCGGTGGGCCGCAGACTCTGGTTTGGTCATTGGCCGGCCGTTTCATGAAATACATTAAATGTATTTGTTACTGTTTGACATTAAAATTAATTTTCTAAACTACTAAACATTATCTGCGATTTATATATTCCTATAAAATATATCGCATTACGTCGTCAAATTGTTTTAGTTGTCAGTACACAACGTCGCAGCGAAAAATTCGGTCAAAACTGCCTTTTGCTGGTTTCAGTACCGCTACATTTCGGTTAGCATATACATTATTGCAATTTATTTTATCTCATATCTAGCATTTAAAGCACTTTGAGCTACTGTTTGTATGAAAATGTGCTATATAAATAAATGTTGTTGTTGTTGTTAAATTCTTCGGTACTAATAATTCGTTTGGAATTATGTATTATGCATTTTATTGTTCTCTGGTCGTCGGCGTGACCGATAATTAATGGTTTTCAGCTGCGATTAATAGTATGATGATATAAAATTATAAAGCACAGGATAGGAATTTGTCATATTAGGACGGAACATTTATAGTTTATCGTTAAGTTTCAATCGTGTGAGGTTTTCATTATAACCTCGGTTATAATTTATTCCATTGTAAATGAGCAGCTACTAGAGTAATGACACTTGGACATGATATTAACATTTGACATGTACTCTAATAACGTGTGAGCCGTGTTACTAAATTTTTATTTTTCATTACATTTTATTTCTAAGCATGTCGTCAAATTTAACGTTGTGTCTCTAAACAATGGTGTACAGATTAAATTTTGCAACAGTTTAGACAGAGTTCATATCATAGGCTCATGGCAAGTAGCGAGCCGGGTACTCATCACCAATTTTAAGAAAATGACTATGAATAACGGGCCGAGTGGGTCGACCTCGTCACCTCACTCGGTTTTGAGACCCAGTCCGCTTCTGCCTGCAGAGTGTTGGGTTTACAAAAGTGGGCCACATTTTTTTTTTGCCCAATCTGGACCCCCAGTGGAGAATCGGAGAGTCCCACCCAACATGGAGTAAACCCGTAGCCTCCACACTGGGTGGCACAACACGTCACACCCTTTATAAGTATAAAAATATCTGTAAGATGAAGTAAATCGAGAAGGTCGCGCTTAACAAGTTGTAATATCATCTTGTTTACGTTCACCTTCGGAAATGAACGGTCCGATGAGCTGCAGCCAACCTGACCAGCCGCTTTTATTTTTTTATCTTTTGATCTGCGCCATGGCACCGCTAAGCGCGTGCGTTGGGTGACCACGTGCCCCGCCTGCCCGCACTTTGTTATCTTTATTCAGTTAATTGCCGCTTTCTCGCTAAAATTCCCCCTCGACATGGCACTTGATCCAACGCGGTGACGACTTGATGGTTGCTTTCTTGTTCGGGCGCAGAAGTCCAACTTTTAATGTTCAAAAAAAAAAAAAGAAGCACGTCGATCATGGTACTCACCCCGCAGGTCTCTCACTCGGCGCTTAAGAGGGGCATGAGGACGGAACCCAGACTGTGATTGAATGGGGGGCATAAACAACTCTCCGCCAGGATTACGGTTGGTGTGTGGACTTCATTTTCATACACACTTGTCTTGGGAGCGTGTGGTGTGAGGGGGCTCGTGGTTTTCGCAGCAGCGCAGGAGGAAGCCGCAGATACGTGAATGAGCATCTACAAGTACTTGCACTGCAGGGTGTGTAAAAATGTGTTACGCTAACTCACGTGTTCTTTACAGAACTGAGGATTTAGAAAAGTAGAGAGAGATAGACAGAGACTGCGCTTTATGTTAAGCTTAGGCATCAATTATTACTAAGACATCGTATGGAGAGAGTGAGAGAGAGAGAATGTATTGACTAATTGAAATATTGCACGCTAAGTAATGCTTATTTCAAAAAGCGCATCATGTCAGTGCCTGATCAAAGTTTGATAGATTACGTGATTTCATGAATCACTACCATAGTATAAAAAATGTATTTTTCAAACATCGATCAATTAGAGGGGCACTATGCACCATAGATAGAAATCAAAGCGGTACCTATGATGAACGGGCATCTAAAGGGCACCGAAGACACTCCGTTTATAGATAAATGACATGTTTATGGGACTCGCATTCAAGGGTCGCATTTCTAGGTCACACACGCACAACTCTATGTAGAGGATGCACTTAAGTCAGTCGGGTGCTGGCTATTGTATTTTGTTCCATGTTTTCTCGCTCCCTATTGTATTTTATCACTGAGGTCGTTTTCTGCTGACAGGGTTCAAACGGGATTATGGGCAGACCACATGTCCTCCGCTTTTGTTTTTGGCTTTTTGCTGTGTTTTTTTTTTTTGTCCCGCCTGAGTAAAATGGTTAAGGCTTCAGTGATAAAAAGAGAAATATGCATGGACAAGGGCTTTCAACAGCAAAGGGTCATTTGGAGCCGCGGAATCAGAGGCGAGTTTGCCTGATGCCAGCAGATTGGCAATGAAGGGCAGGCCTCTCCAAAATAATTGCTTGTGGACAGCTGCTGCCAAGCCATGTCTTTAAACTACATCAAGAATTTTTATGAAGGATGTGTAAGTATGAGATTACTGAAAAAAAAAGAAAGAAAGTGTCAGCTACACTGTTGATCAGCAGGTTATTGTTTTAATAAAAAAAAAACAAAAAAAAAAGGGAGGAGAACACTTTAATTGTGCAGTTAATCCTGCTTAATGGATGAATGTGTGCAGACGCTACTAAACATTCCATTTGATCCTTCAGGTTTGTATTTTAGTGCTCTTCTGTTATTTGCTGAATATTTCATTGTATTTGTTTTGAAAAGCTCACATTCAGGTAAATTATGTGTCATATTTGTGAAGAAATGTGTTTTGTTTTAACATTTTTAGTATTGTAACAGTTTTGTCTCATTTTATTATATTCTACCCTTTTGTAGTTCATCTTTTATAACCTGCGTTGTACACTGTGAAAAAAAAATCCAATCAAAATACATTATATCAACTTTTAACAGATAAAATAAAACGTTAGCATAATTAATAGCTTAAATAATGATGAAGATCTATCTATCTATCTATCTATCTATCTATCTATCTATCTATCTATCTATCTATCTATCTATCATATAGTGCCTTTCATTTCTATCTATCTATCTATCTATCTATCTATCTATCTATCTATCTATCTATCTATCTATCTATCTATCTATCTATCTATCATATAGTGCCTTTCATATCTATCTATCTATCTATCTATCTATCTATCTATCTATCTATCTATCTATCTATCTATCATATAGTGCCTTTCATATCTATCTATCTATCTATCTATCTATCTATCTATCTATCTATCTATCTATCTATCTATAGTGCCTTTCATATCTATCTATCTATCTATCTATCTATCTATCTATCTATTATATAGTGCCTTTCATATCTATCTATCTATCTATCTATCTATCTATCTATCTATCTATCTGTTAAATGGGTAAACACATGTAAGTTGTAAATGTATAAAGTGCTTTAGCTCAGCGTTTCTCAACCTTTAAGTATTTGCAACCCGAGTTTTCATAACAGTTTTAATTGCGCCCCCCTAACATTATTTTGAAATGTAGATATATATTTTATTATACCTACTTACCTTTTATCAACATTTATCTAACTCTATATTTATTGTTCTAGTATCAGAATGTAGTTTAAGTTAATTTGTTTTGGTTTCAACAGATTTTTTTTTTTTTTCACATTTTTGATTCTTGTTTTCTTTTTTTCACATCTTCACGCCCCCCTAGCAGGGCCCGCCCCACAGGTTGAGAACCACTGCTTTAGCTGTCACTATCAATTGTTTCAATGTGCAAAACTATTTGATGAATAATTCTTGCGTTGCAGTAAACTCATAATGGTACGGAATTCTAAATTTGCATAAAGTGAGTATATTTGCATAAGGGAACACCCACTCTTCAGCAAAACTGTAAATTTCTCTGTATAACTCTGTTATTCTTGCACCGTGAGCAAAAATGAATTAATGATGGTTAGCAACAATATTTTTGCATGTTTTGAATGTTTTTTTGAGATTATGAAAGCTGACTTAGGCTGTGTTATTTTTGATAAACTGGTGAAACTGTATGTGAAATGTATGTGTGTATGTGAAACTGAAACCCTACATCAGAGAGGCAACTCTTCCTTCTCCAATGAACAACATAAAATTGCATTGCATCCAATGACTATAGTAAAAATGTACTTATAAATAATAATAATAATAATAATAACATTACTATTACTATTATCCATCCATCATCCAACCCTCTATAACCTAACACAGGGTCACGGGGGTCTGCTGGAGCCAATCCCAGCCAGCACAGGGCACAGGGCAGGAACAAACCCCGGGCAGGGCGCCAGCCCACCACAGGGCACACCCACACCCACACACCAAGCACACACCAGGGACAATTTAGAATCACCAATGCACCTAACCTTCATGTCTTTGGACTGTGGGTGGAAACCCACGCAGACACGGGGAGAACATGCAAACTCCACGCAGGGAGGTCCCGGGAAATTAACTCAGGTCTCCTTACTGCGAGGCAGCAGCACTACCACTGTGCCACCGTGTATTATTATTATTATTATTAGTAGCATTATTAATAATAATAATAATAAAAATAATAATAATAAGAAGAAGATGATGTAGGCAGTCAATTAGTACAGTATATTTTGGTGTTGTTAAGTGATGTCAATCTCATGTTGGTAATAGGCCGATGTTTGGGTCTATTTTCAATTAAATTGTTTAACTTGAGATGGTTTGGTTTGGTAAAATGGTAAGATATAAATTAAAAACAAAATGAAACCATTGAACTCACAATGTAAGAGTGATAATTGTTGGCTGCGTTCATTTCACATTCATTTCATGCTCCTTGATGGTTCAACGACAGGCGGGCGGCTCCTCTTTGTTTCTTTTCACTGAAGCTTTGCGGTAGCTTCTGTAGTCAGGTGACACTTCAGAGTCATTACTTTTGTGAAACTCGTTCACTAAGATACGCTTAATTAATCTCTTTTGATGTCCTTGTTTGTGTCGATGCTACAGAGGAATATTCAAATTCTGTCAGTCTGGACCCACCTATAAATGTTCATGTTTTTGATACAAATGGATGTCTTTTAACTTGATTTAAAATGACATTACTAGTGCTAATGGCCATTACTGCTTGAAATGCGTTGATTTGTCATTTATTATTCACGCTTGACCACAAAGCCCCACTTTCATTCCTTCAGCGTCCTAACGGTCAGCTCCCTTAGCTTATCCTCTGTGTTTGCCCCCCGATGGACTGGCACCCTGTGATAGGCTTCAGTACCCCCTGCCCGAGACCCTAGTCTGGATCAAATGACTTACCATGAATAGAAGTCTTCTGTGCTACAGGTGATCAAGAAACTGAAGATTTCGTACCATGGCGTCCATTGCTGTCTTGAGACAAGAGGCAGAAGGGCAAGGCCCAGATACACAACTGCACAAGAGGAGAAGCACATCTGAGTGTGTGGCGTGAGAAACAAACTCCTTTATGGCAGAATCATCCTAACAGCATTATAGGCCTCCGGGCAAAGCAGTGCACTGGCAGAAATAGAAATGTAAGTGGTCGATAAAATGAAACATATATTTATGGTATTGGTACTTCCAACAAAATCATTAAAAACATGCTGAACATCAAAGATTAATCAACAGAAACATTTCAGCCTTCAACATATGAAGAACACTCAATTGGTAAACCATACAGACGGAGATGACCCAGTATGAAATGACTATGAAATATTTATTATGAATCAAATGTTCAACACAAACATTTGTGAAATTTCTTTGCAGAAAACCGAGTTGAAGTGCCGTTAACATGTACGCTTTGACGTGATGTCGTGCGTGAGATCCGTACACATACAGGCACGTGAGGTGACAGAGGTGACCGTGATACTAAATCAGAGGCGAATGTCCACTTGTAATACAATAACAAATATCTATAGTTTAGTAGAGTATTTTACTTATTTATTCACAGCAAGTCACACCATACATAGATTGGCGTGGGGCCCCCAGGCAACTGCCCAGCATGCCCATGCGTTAAGACAGCCCAGCCTTATGGGTCCTCAGTTGACTTCTTCCTTAAATACACGCCAAACTCCATTGCCATCTACAATGCAGAAGGAGGGGACTCCTGGACGCTGACCATGATACGCTTTTCCAATGTCTGTGTTCGTTTGCCCATTTTCAATTCTCTCTTTATTTGCCAGTTTTAGAAATGGCATTTTCTTTGACACTCTGCCTGGCAGAACCTGCATTCCGAAATCATCTCCTGTTGTCACTCGTATTTGGTGGGCATTTAAAAGAAGAAGCCAACTGAGGACCTTTAAGGTGTCTGTTTCTCAAAGCTACCGACTCTAAAGGTGCCATAACGGAGCGGTTCTTCAGAGAGAGATGACGTAGGGGAACCATTGTGGGCTCCCGAGAGACACATCCACATAAAGGTTCAAGAAAGACCCTGCATTAATTTCCATCTATACAGTAAATAACCCAGAAGAGAAGGCAACAGACTTGTGAAATACCAGTGGATCACAGTTTTCAACGCATACATCAACACGGGCCAGCCCCAGGTTTCTTTAACTCTTTGAGGGCTGAATATTTTTTCCAAAAAAACATTTTCTGAAAAGCAAAGGTTTCACACAGAAATCAACATAAAACATCTGCTGCTGCATGCTGTGGCTGCCAGGCTGTGTTTGCGTGGCTGGGTCAAAGTCACAGTGCAAACATAGATAGATAGATAGATAGATAGATAGATAGATAGATAGATAGATAGATAGATAGATAGATAGATAGGCACTATAGATAGATAGATAGATAGATAGATAGATAGATAGATAGATAGATAGATAGATAGATGAAAGGCACTATATTATAGATAGATAGATAGATATATCACTACTAAAAGATAGATAGATAGATAGATAGATAGATAGAGATAGATAGATAGATAGATATGAAAGGCACTATATATAGATAGATAGATAGATAGATAGATAGATAGATAGATAGATAGATAGATAGATATGAAAGGCACTATAGATAGATAGATAGATAGATAGATAGATAGATAGATAGATAGATAGATAGATAGATAGATAGATAGATAGATAGATAGATAGATAGATAGATAGATAGATAGATACTTTATTAATCCCAAGGGGAAATTCACACACTCCAGCAGCAGCATACTGATTAAAAAGAAATTAAATTAAAGAGTGATAACAATGCAGGTATAACAGACAATAACTTTGTATAATGTTAACGTTTACCCCTCCGGGTGGAACTGAACAGTCGCATAGTGTGGGGTCTCCTCAGTCTGTCAGTGGAGCAGGATGGTGACAGCAGTCTGTCACTGAACCTGCTCCTCTGTCTGGAGATGATCCTGTTCAGTGGATGCAGTGGATTCTCCATGATGGACAGGAGTCTGCTCAGCGCCCGTCGCTCTGCCACGCATGTCAAACTGTCCAGCTCTGTGCCTACAACAGAGCCTACCTTTCTCACCAGTTTGACCAGGTGTGAGACGTCCCTCTACTTTATGCTGCCTCCCCAGCACACCACCGTGTAGAAGAGGGCTCTCACCACAACCGTCTGATAGAACATCTGCGGCATCTTACTGCAGATGTTGAAGGACGCCAGCCTTCTAAGAAGTATAGTCGGCTCTGACCTTTCTTACACAGAGCATCAGTATTGGCAGTGCAGTCCAGTTTATCATCCAGCTGCACTCCCAGGTATTTATAGATCTGCACAGTCACCTCTGATGATCACAGGGTCCATGAGGGGCTTGGGCCTCCTAAAATCCACCGCCAGCTCCTTGGTTTTGCTGGTTTCTACCTGTTATCATTGTTAAATGGGAGTCCTCCCTGGCGAACATTGTCAGTACAACGATTAGGTGGGGACTAATCCGCTGAAGCTGGAACCTCACATTCATTTTCAGTCACTTGTATCAAAATCTGAATTCGACAAGTCATAGTCCAGTTCAGAGATAACAGGCAAAACGTCATCCATGGAGTGTTTTGCTTTACGCATTCACTTTGATCTCTCACCAAATGTCAGTGCCATTTTTGCCATTTTTGCGCCTTGCCACTCACACGAGCGCAGGAAATCTCAGTCAAACCAATGAATCAAACTTTTCTTCTAGCAACAAGAGTCCAATTAAAACAGAACGGTTGGTTTTGTCAAAGTTTACGGTCGATTACCATCGTCATCTCCTCCATTTGACAAAAGTCGACATCAGCCCTGAAAGAGTTCATCTCTTAGTGTCCTTCTAGGTAGCCCATCATACATTAAAGATTTCAATTTGTTTGAAGCATATTAGGAAATTTTTCAAAGCACAAAGAACCAACTTCCTATGCAAAGAAGCCATCCCAGAATGAAATGATGCTTTATCACCCAAATGGTTCCATGAGGATCCACACAACCCAGTAAAGAACCATCAAGTGCTCATTACAGAGCCAGCACCAAGGGTGTACCTGACCTCTCGTGCAGCTAAGCTTCATTTTCAATCCTGGTTAGATCTACTTGGTCGCCATCTCTCAAGACAGTAAAAGGAATGACATCTTCAGTTTCTTGACCATCTGTCCCATGGAATAGCCATCATTAAGATAAGAGATAGACGGACATGCTTCTTGAGAAAGTTGTTTCACTTTGGCCATTTGAACTTTAGGTAATGCCTTTGAACTCAAGTCGCATTAGCACTGCTGTTCACTACAGAGGTTTATCTAATAACCAACGAGCGTATTTATATGACATGTTAAAGATGAGCTAAGGGAGCTGACCATTAGACCTTGAAGGATGGCTGCTGAAAATGGGGCTTTGCAGTCAAACGTGAGTAATAAATTTAAAATCGTTTAGCAACACTAGGAATGCTTTGGCTGTATACAGTATTTAAATCGGTAATAAAACAAAGATGCCGCTTTGTATCAAAAATGCGTTTCTGGGTGTGCCCAGACTTTTCACTGGTAGTGCATTTAAATAAAGCAATACAAGAATAATATAATATTCTCAAACCCGCTAATCCAGTTTGTGGTTACAAAGTGACCAGCAGCATTTGTTGATTGGCAAGAAAAACAGCCCTGGACAGGATGCCAGTCTATCACAGGACCTACACACACACAGGGGAGAACCTGCAGAGCCCACAACATCCAGATGTCGCATTTAAATTCAGCACCCTGGATTGATGAGCTGGCAGTGGAGTCTAGAAATGTGAAAGTTAATTCCAGGCAGAAGAATAAAAGAAATGCATAGGTTTATCAGTGTGTCCGCCAATTTTATTTTTCAGAATGCTATTGACCTAAATTCATTTTTTTCCCTTGTTTCAGATAAGCCTGTTTTTGTTTCTGTGGGTATAAAGTTTATATAGGAAGAGAAAAAGCCTACTTCAGAGTAGGCAGCACAAGTATACTTGTGCTAAGAATAATATCTGTATGCCTTCTCGTCTGATTGGCACAGTGGCCTGGTTGTGTTGCTGCTCTCATTAGTTTGACTGCACCTTAATTGCCAGCTGCGTGGGCTGGACTTCAGGACCACTCAGTTTATCACTTGTCATCTCAAGATGTATAGCAGCATACATGACATAATGTGACGGAGTGAGTGAGTGAGTCTTGTCATGGGAAAGTGCCCCTTCTTGGATTGGGTCTGAGCCTGTGCCCGGTGTTCTTTGACTGGGCACCAGCCCTTTAGCACCTTACTCTAGATATGTCTGCTTAAGACGTGCATGCATTGAAGGGCTTTGTGGCCTTGGATGAGTCACTTTCTAAGACGGAATAATAATATGTGTAGTATGTGGGTCATTTCATAGAAACAATGATGTACATAGAATGTCAGCCGTGTACTTTTTATGAATTGGAATTTGGATGTCTGCTGCCTTAAAAAATCAACTGTTCAGAATTCTGAAGACATGTATAATGCATAGTTAACTTCACTATTTTCTTTATGATATCATGTTATTTTAGGAAAACCTATATCTTGCAACAAAATAAATATATATGTCTTTCCTCCTCTTTCAGCTCAGGCCTCCAACAGTGATTGGTCAGTTTCACACCCTCTTCTTTGGCTCTGTGCGCATGTTCTTTCTTGGGGTTCTGGGATTTGCAGTTTATGGCAATGAGGCTTTACACTTCAGCTGTGATCCTGATAAGAGAGAGTTAAACCTCTTCTGTTACAACCAATTCAGGCCGATAACACCTCAGGTAAAACTGTAACATTGTGTGAATGGGGGGGGGGCACTTGAGTTGGGGTTTGTCTTCTTTTGTTACATACTTCATGGGAGACACAGAGAGAGGGGGGGTATCTTTCTGACTATAGAGGGCCTTCCATGTCTGTCTGTCTATCTATCTAATCCTGCCAACTACGCTATCTATCTATCTATCTATCTATCTATCTATCTATCTATCTATCTATCTATCTATCTATCTAATCCTGCCAACTACGCTATCTATCTATCTATCTATCTATCTATCTATCTATCTATCTATCTATCTATCTATCTATCTATCTATCTATCTATCTATCTATCTTTGTCATATAGTGCCTTCCATATCTATCTATCTATCTATCTATCTATCTATCTATCTATCTATCTATCTATCTATCTATCTTTGTCATATAGTGCCTTTCATATCTATCTATCTATCTATCTATCTATCTATCTATCTATCTATCTATCTATCTATCTATCTGTCTTTGTCATATAGTGCCTTTCTTATCTATCTATCTATCTATCTATCTATCTATCTATCTATCTATCTATCTATCTATCTATGTCATATAGTGCCTTTCATATCTATCTATCTATCTATCTATCTATCTATCTATCTATCTATCTATCTATCTATCTATCTATCTATCTTTGTCATATAGTGCCTTTCTTATCTATCTATCTATCTATCTATCTATCTATCTATCTATCTATCTATCTATCTATCTATCTATCTTTGTCATATAGTGCCTTCCATATCTATCTATCTATCTATCTATCTATCTATCTATCTATCTATCTATCTATCTATCTATCTATCTATCTATCTATCTATCTATCTAGTGCCTTTCATATTATCTATCTATCTATCTATCTATCTATCTATCTATCTATCTATCTATCTATCTATCTATCTTTGTCATATAGTGCCTTCCATATCTATCTATCTATCTATCTATCTATCTATCTATCTATCTATCTATCTATCTATCTATCTTTGTCATATAGTGCCTTTCATATCTATCTATCTATCTATCTATCTATCTATCTATCTATCTATCTATCTATCTATCTATCTATCTATAAACTGCAGATTGTTTTAAGGATCTTTGTAATGTTGAAGGAGGAAGGTTCAATTTGTTAACTTAAAATGTGTTAAGAATTTCTATTAAAAAATGTGTACAGTGTTTTGTTTAAGGAAAAAAGTTAACTCCAGGTATTATATTATATTATATTATATTATATTATATTATATTATATTATCAAACCTGATTAATCCAGTTCAGGGGCAGAAAGCAGGAAAAATTCCTGGATAGGGTAGCAGTTCAGTGAATTATAATATAATATAATATAATATAATATAATATAATATAATATAAATCCATTATCCAACCCGCTATATCCTAACACAGGGTCACGGGGTCTGCTGGAGCCAATCCCAGCCAACACAGGGCACAAGGCAGGAACAAATCCCTGGGCAGGGCGCCAGCCCACTGCAGATAATATAATATAATATAATATAATATAATATAATATAATATAATATAATATAATATAATATAATATAATATCCATTTTTCAAACCTGCTTATCTTTGACAGAGTTGCAGGTCACATCATGTATTGGGCAAAAGACAGAAACAACACCAGGATAGGGTGGCAGTCCTTTCAGGGTTACAAGGCAGGAGACATCCCTGGACAGAGTACCAGTCCAGCTCGTATTATTATTATTATTATTATTATTATTATTATTATTATGTTAGATTGTTGCGTGTTGTCTTCAGGACAAAAAACAACCCAAATACTCCTTGGCAGTCAGTTTTACTTTATTCGTGAACTTGGAGAGGCGTCAGCTAACCTCTTAAGAATGACCCGGTGCAGAGGATGTGGGTCCACCTGTGCTTGCTGCCCCACTGGCTTTCGTAAGAAGACACCTTAAGGTGATACCTTATCTTAGCCATATCTTAGCCTATGAGTCCTATTAATCTTTGTCTCGAGAAAACACCTCCAGATAGACAATGTTTTTAGTGAAAACTTCAAGCCTCGCCTTCCATTGCTGAGGTGATTCACTTGTATGTTGTTCATCTGTGGCGCTCGCTTCATTCTGACGTTGTGTCTCTTCGTCTTTGTTGTCCGACAGCGTTTGCTGGACACAGGTCTGTTGTAGTGAGTGATGAATTTCACCAAATGCAAGTCACACTTGTGTAAGCTTGTACATAATCTGTAGAATTCACACCAACTTCTGTGGCTGTGGTTAGACGTGAGCAGAGTGGACTACTCCAAATACACACACACACACACACACACACACACACACACAGGTCTTTCATTTATATATGTCTAATTATATTATAGGAAATGTAAGCAGTACAATGAGGTGTACTGTACAACCTGGTTGGATTCATTCAGAGGCCTAGCTAGGGTTTTCAGTGCCCAGGGACAACTGAAGATTTCGTGCCCCCTCCTGTTTGCCAAAATGCAATGGGGAAGCAAAAGAAATAAAAAAAAAATGTATTTAAAATAATAGTATTTTAATAAAAAAAATTCATATAAGTCTCCGAAAATGATAACGCCAACCGTGTTCTTTAAAATCTAAATCTGTCATTAGTTTATGTAGGAAAAAATTTGTTTTCCGCATTTAAAAATGATTTTAAAGAAAGTATATAGCAAATTATAAAGCAAAATAATTATATATTTATAAAAACTGCATTACTTACAATTTATTCATAGGAAAATATGATGGGGAAACGTCTAGACTTGCAGCCATCTACTAGAATACTTCACCACAGCCCAATCAATTTTCTATCAAACACATAAACACAAATCACTTGGCACAACTTAGACAACGATACACTAATGCCTCATGTCAGTCGTGCGACCTTTTTAATAACGTCAAAAATGTTTCTGGGTGGGAGTCAAGCATGTTAGAGTAGTGGAGGGGATAAATTATTATCTGTTGGGTATACAGAACTAATACGTGCTTCGAAATCAGAAAGAGTCAAACAGCACAGGAAAAAGATCTCCTCATACTGATGGAGTGACGGACTGAGTATGCAAATGTTTTTTATTTACTTTTTAGTGCATTTAAGAATGGAAAACATTTCATTCTAAAATTTTGTAACATCAATTTGGTGCCCCCTGGATGCTGCGCCCAGAGACAGATGCCCCCCTTGCCTCCCCCTAGCTATGCCACTGGGTTCATTCAGTCTTCATTCAGTCCCAGATGACAGTTCCCAGATGGCCCAGTTCCTTAGTTACAGATTATAAGTCCTTAATTGAAAAATGAAAAGAAGGAGCTCCTTTAACTAAATAGCAACAGATGGCCAGCTCCATTAAGCTGACAGCATCAGAAAAGCAACTAAAAGCTCCGTTTTTGGAGCATGGTGGCACTGAACCGAGAGAGATCTTTTTGAAAACAGTTCTAGTAAAACATAGCCACTTTCCTTGCCACTTCTTGCCCTAATAAAGCGCACACACACCCAGGTTTCTTTCCACTAACAGAGCAGTCAAACTTGATTTCCATGGGAATCAAAGGGTACTCGAAGCTGCTAACAGATTAGTTATACAAAACTAACCTTTTAGCAGCGGTAAGCTGCTGCTATCTCGGTGTCTGATTTAAAGTCCTCTCTAATTATTTTTGAGAATAGTTCAGCTATGAATTTCACTGGGTTTGGACTTTCATGATTCTCAGGTAGACCTTCGATTCTAATATTATTCCTTGTGCATCCATCTTCCAGAGCAGCAAGTCTGTCTGAGTTTTATGCATTCGGAATTCGCAGCTGTTGCTTTTCCATCTGCGGTGGATGACAAATGTTTGGCTGTTTCAATTTGAGTCGTGAATGCTTTAGCTTTAGATTTTGTTTCTTTCTGAACCCCTTTCTTGACGCTCATGTTTATATATGCTTGCATATACTGTAATAAAACCTCCTCGGGTTGGGTAGATATAGGATACCTCGGGATAATAAGAAATAAGAGAAAAAATAACACCGCTGCTAACGGAGCTCCACTTCAGACATCCATCTCCCATAATGGAGTATGCAAGTATGCATTTAATTACTACAAATGTTTGTGATGAGCCATCTGTTGGAATGACAAATACAATGCATTTAATTACTATGAATGTTTGTGATGTGCCATCTGTTGGAATGACAAATGTAGTGCATTTAATTACTATGAATGTTTGTGATGCGCCATCCGTTGAAATGACAAATGCAATGCATTTAATTACTATAAATGTTTGTGATGCGCCATCCGTTGGAATGACAAATACAATGCATTTAATTACTATGAATGTTTGTGATGCGCCATCCGTTGGAATGACAAATGCAGTGCATTTAATTACTATAAATGTTTGTGATGCGCCATCTGTTGGAATGACAAATGTAGTGCATTTAATTACTACAATTGTTTGTGATGTGCCACCTGTTGTTATGACAGAGACACAGCAACCGAATGGACACACAGATACTCAGGTAAACAGACACTTGTTTTGTTAAGGTGGAAGGGCTCGCTGGGATCGTGACATTCTGCTCTACAGGTTGCCACTACTTACATTTATTTATTCCAGAACATATCCAGTCAAGCTTTAAGACTAAGTTCAAAGTTTTGGCCCCATTAGTTTGTGAGTAATGGCATTATAGATGGACAGACATTAGAATTATATATATATATACTAGCAAAATACCCGCGCTTCGCAGCGGCAAAGTACTGCTTTTAAATTTTTATTAAGAAGAAAAGTAAACCTTTTTAAACTGAGGGAAAATATACCAATAATTATTTGTTAAGGATCTCTTTGTATACCACGTTTTCAGCTTGGCACACCGGTTGTAATATGACCAAGCTTACTCTTGAGCATGCAACGTATAGTTGGCCATGTGAAAAGCAATCTTGCCTCAAATCAATGGCAACCTTTTGTAGGTTCTGTCCCTGAGACTTATTAATTGTCATTGCGAAGCAGAGCCTTACTGGAAATTGGAGGAATTTGAATTGAAATGGGAGATCAGAGGGTATAACAGGAATGCGAGGAATAAAAACTCTCTCCTCTAAGCAAGTGCCAGTAAAAATAGTTGCCTTAATTAGGTTCTTTTGCAGACACGTGACCTGAAGTCTTGTGCCATTACAAAGTTTCGGTGGCTGTAAGTTTTTCAGTAACATTATTGGTGCCCCAACCTTCAAAATTAGATTATGCTCAGGAGTGCCTGGAGGATTCAGAGTGTGGAGAAACTCTAGCGACAGCGTGTCTATTCACTTGTGGATTTTTCTGTGAGTATTTGGCGACAGCGTCACAAAGTTGTTTCCGCAAGACCGCGTTAGCTGCGGAGCTCAGCTCGGAGCGAAATGAGGTAAATGAAATGAGGTGAATGGGAGGGGAGATGATGACGTGACTCCCCCACCCGCCTTAACTCTCCAGCCCTCCACAAACACAGATTCTTGAATCTCAACTCTCCTTTATATAAATCAGTAAAGGAGAGAGGAGTAAACACTAAGGAAAAAGAATGGCAAGACCGCGTCAGCTGTGGAGCTCATCTCGGAGCGAAATGAAGTGAATGAAATGAGGTGAATGGGAGGGGAGATGATGATGTGACTCCCCCACCCGCCTTAACTGTCCATCCCTCCACAAACACAGTCTCTCGGCATGACAAATGGCAGCGGCAGCGTGTCTATGAACTTAATTTAAAGATATGCTTTACACCTTGCTTTACTATTCGTTTGCATAAGCACAGTCCTTCACCAGCAATTTTAACTCCGTTACAAAGTGATCAAAAGTCTCGTTTATACCCTGCGTCTTCTCATTAAACTTGTATCTCGCGAATATCGTATTCGTCTTAGGCATGACAAACGACAGCGGCAGCGAGTCTATGAACTTAATTTAAACTTAAGCTTTACACTTTGCTTTCCTATTGATATGTCCTCAAAGGCTTGTTCAGATTCAGAGGGTTGTTCCTTTCTTACTGCATCAATAAACAGCTCGTCTTCCTCTTTATCTCAGACATCACACCCTGCATGCACGGGTTTACCTTTCCCGGTCCTGCAAACTTTAGCGAAGTGGTTCAATTTGCCACATTTTTTACACTGTCTTCCTTTAGCTGGACATTGACTTTTTCCACCGTGTGCTTTGTTTCCACAGTAGCTGCACTGATGAATATGCGTGTATGCGTCACCCGCTTCATATTCTTTTGCTGCCTTCTCAATTGTGTAATGCGTTTTTTTGTTCAGCGCTCTTTGGAGCTCTTACTTGTTCTCTGCATACTGCATTCAAATTCAGTTCACGTGAGCCGCTCGGAGTACATGCATCAAAGGTTCTCAGCTGTGCTTGTGCTATCTCGTGCGATCTTGCGATGTCCTCGGCTTTATTTAATGTTAGCTCAGACCCGGCACTTAAAAGTTTCTCACGTACTTTTGCTGAGTTTGTGCCAAACACTAGTCTATCCCTGACCATCTCATCTTCGTTTGCATAGGCACAGTCCTTCACCCGCGAATATTTAGCGGCAATGTGTCTATTGGATTGCTGCTGACGGACGACCTTATATGGGCAGGCACTCAATTATGTGGGAGGCGTGACGATGAGGGACGTAACTCCGCCTCACACAGCGACCGAGCTGCAGGCTATGGCCGTATATATGTATGTAAGTAGGTTCCAGTTATGACCGTTATGCGTAGAATTTCGAAATGAAACCTGCCTAACTTTTGTAAGTAAGCTTTAAGGAATGAGCCTGCCAAATTTCAGCCTTCTACCTACACGGGAAGTTAGAGAATTAGTGATGAGTGAGTCAGTGAGTCAGTCAGTCAGTGAGTAGTGAGTAGATCAACTGATTAACTAAAAGCTTTGTCCTTACACTCTGCTCCCAATTCACCACCATGGACCAGTACAAGACCCCCCAGTACAGCCATAGCCACTCCATTATGGTTGCTGACCTCGAGTTACACGAACAATATTCTGAGATACCTGAGTTCCTCCACTAAAGGGTTAGCTGATCCTCCCCTCACCTGGAGAGAGCGCTCTACCCTCTTCTGAGAGAGAGATCCATGACCTTGGAGGTGCTGATTCTCATCTCCTTGAGCGCTTGCTGATCAAAGAGGGAGAACATCTTCTGCGTAGGTCAACGATGCCATCCCCTAGCCTCCCCAACTGGCCGCCATCACGTCCTCGGCAGCTATGCTGTCCATGAAAACCTCCACAGGCACTGTAGAATATCTCAGCTGCTCTTTTCATGTAGAATTAACACCAAGTATTGTGGACTACCTCCCGAATAACATGGCTTGTATTTGTTGAATTCCTTTTCAGGTATTCTGGGCACTACAGCTGGTCACTGTGTTGGTTCCCGGAGCTGTGTTTCATCTCTATGCTGCTTGTAAGAATATCGATCAAGAAGAAATCCTCCAGCGACCCATCTACACTGTGTTTTATATCATTTCTGTACTGTTAAGAATCATTCTGGAAGTCATAGCGTTTTGGCTTCAGAGTCACCTTTTTGGCTTTCAGGTTCACCCAATTTACATGTGCGATGCCAGCGCCCTGGAGAAAAAGTTCAACGTCACCAAGTGCATGGTGCCCGAACATTTCGAGAAGACCATCTTCCTCAGCGCCATGTACACGTTCACTGTCATCACGGTGGTGCTGTGTGTCGCAGAGATATTTGAGATTCTCTGCAGAAGACTGGGATATTTGACAAGTCAATGACGGCAACCAGTAGTCAGAGCAAAGTTTTAGACAAATTCAATTATTTTTTTTTTGTAATCTAGGCTTTAAAAAAATGTTACGAAAGACCGCATGTGAAATACCGCTGTTCTTCTTCTTCATCTGGGGGTATATTCTGGCCATTTTCTTTTCTAGCATTTTAAATAGTTTTGGTAGTACAGTTGGGCATCTCATGTTTTGGTTTACCTTTTTTATTAGTTTATTTCTTTCTTTCTTTCTTTTCTCATTTTTTTCTTTCCCACATTAGGGTAAGGAGTCCTGAATATCAATACAGTCAAACGCTTTTATCACCATGGAGGCAGATGCAGAATAGTAAATGTACGAGAACGCACAGCCTTGTCGTTTGCCAGGCACCTCCACAGGAAAAAAAAAAAAGAAAGAAATTGGTAACTTTCCATATAAATGCATAAAGTTTCATTTTCCATCTGGCGCAGATATTGAAAAGTTGAAAGGAAAATGAAGAGAAAAAATAGAGAGAGAGAGAGAGAGAGCAAAAGGAGCTTTACCGTTATGTGTGAGCCATCTTGAAAAGAATAATACGGGCTTATCCTAATGAGAGTGTGCTTTTCTTAATTTCTATCGGGAAATACTCCTCGACTGAATCTTTAGCTGGTATATAATTATTTAAAGGGTAGAAAAATAACCTTAAACTGTGCACAGAGGCTGCAGAATTACAACGGTACCCCTCGGTTTACTTAGCAAACCCACCGTCCTGCTTGAAAGGTCACGGCAGCATCCTGGTTATTATTATGGAAGAATAGGCAAAGTTCATCAAATGTCACATATAAAAAGGTAAATAAATACAGTTCACGTTTAACATTTAACGTTCTGATTGTTTATCAGCTCCTCGTTATAATGGACAGCTGCAGTGCATCATCCTCATCATCTCTCTCCTTCAGAGAAACTCGCTTCATTCTACCCAGCTTGCTGTCCTTTTCTTGGAGCTGTTAATTCTCTTTACGTTCATACAGGCAGGAGCAAAATTATATTTGGAAAAGGACACATTCATTTGTTTTTGTAATAATAAGTCAGTCAGTCAGTCATTTTCCAACCCGCTATAACTTAACACAGGGTCACGGGGGGTCTGCTGGAGCCAATCTCAGCTAACACAGGGCACAAGGCAGGAACAAACCCACCGCAGGGCACACACACACCCAGCACAATTTAGGATCGCCAATCCACCTAACCTGCATGTCTTCGGACTGTGGGAGGAAACCCACGCAGACACGGTGAGAACATGCAAACTCCACGTAGGGAGGACCTGGGAAAGCGAACTCAGCGCTCCTTACTGCGAGGCAGCAGCGCTACCCACTGTGCCACCGTGCCGCCCGTTTTTATAATAATGTTAAAAAAAAAACTAGAGGGGACTGAGTGAGACATTTATATGGAGATGTGCGTTTTGAAAACTGTGTAAAAACTATAGCTTTCCTTTTTATTATTTACCTGCTTATATTTTGATAGCTAGATAGACTCGTCATAAAAGACGGTGCAAGTTATAATATTGTACAGCCCACACTCGATATGTCATACTACAAGTTTCCAAATGCAAAATCATTTTTTCCCTCTTTAAGGAAAAAAAAAAAACAAAAACTAAACACATGAAGTCACACTTACACTGCAATTTCCAAAAGAGAAAACAAAACACTTTTCCTTTCAATAGTTTAGCTAACGATGTTTACGCATTACAATGGCCTGCCGCTTAAGCTATTTAGCTCAGAACAATTGATGCGTTAGTTTTCAATGTACTCAGAAAGAATTCCAGGGAGTATTGTGTTGGAATGACAACTGTGTTTATTTGACCTTGTTCTTTAAAACTCATCCACACAAAACACTATTGTAACAAAAGAGTGATGAACCAGTCACCGTGTGGTGGCCAATACCAAAACAAATACCTCTGCCATTTTGTTTCGCAGTATCTGTAAGGAACTATCAACCATCCATCCAACTTTTTTCTATGGCTCTCAGCTAAGTGTATCATCTCAGGTACAATATGCCTTATTATGTGCAGGTACATCTGAAGTCAGATCACCTGGCGTGTGTTTTTGGATTCTAATTCTGGTGCTCACTTATTTGTATGTATCTCCTTGTTTTTAGGATCACATTTCATCAAGTTTACACGTTTATATTTGTCACTCAATAATAGTTACAATAAAATGATTCTTTATTACGATGTTGTAGCATGTTCCTGAGTCATTGTATCATTTCTCTAGATGTGGACAAGGCTGACTGCTTGTGAAATACTGACGCAGCAGAGACATCGGGGTCTCCAATGACATGTTCAGATGTGGCATGTTGTGCAATCAGATCGTCTGGGAGGAGAGATGGTGATCATCAGTCCGAGCGTCTGTCTATCTATCTGTCTGTCTGTTATATTGTCTTTCCTATCTGTCTATTATATAGAGCCTTCCACATCTATTTATCTGCCTATCTATCTATCATAATGTCCTTCCTATCTATTATATAGTGCCTTCCAAATCTATCTATCTATCTATCTACAGTGCATCCGGAAAGTATTCACAGCGCATCACTTTTTCCACATTCTGTTATGTTACAGCCTTATTCCAAAATGGATTAAATTCATTTTTTTCCTCAGAATTCTACACACAACACCCCATAATGACAACGTGAAAAAAAGTTTACTGGAGGATTTTGCAAATTAATTAAAAATAAAAAAAACTGAGAAATCCCATGTCCATAAGTATTCACAGCCTTTGCTCAATACTTTGTCGATGTACCTTTGGCAGCAATTCCAGCCTCAAGTCTTTCTGAATATGATGCCACAAGCTTGGCACACCTATCCTTGGCCAGTTTCGCCCATTGCTCTTTGCAGCACCTCTCAAGCTCCATCAGGTTGGATGGGAAGTGTCGGTGCACAGCCATTTTAAGATCTCTCCAGAGATGTTCAATCGGATTCAAGTCTGGGCTCTGGCTGGGCCACTCAAGGACATTCACAGAGTTGTCCTGAAGTCACTCCTTTGATATCTTGGCTGTGTGCTTAGGGTCGTTGTCCTGCTGAAAGATGAACTGTCGCCCCAGTCTGAGGTCAAGAGCGCTCTGGAGCAGGTTTTCATCCAGGATGTCTCTGTACATTACTGCAGTCATCTTTCCCTTTATCCTGACTAGTCTCCCAGTTCCTGCCACTGAAAAACATCCCCACAGCATGATGCTGCCACCACCATGCTTCACTGTAGGGATGGTATTGGCCTGGTGATGAGCGGTGCCTGGTTTCCTCCAAACGTGACGCCTGGCATTCACACCAAAGAGTTCAATCTTTGTCTCATCAGACCAGAGAATTTTGTTTCTCATGGTCTGAGAGTCCTTCAGGTGCCTTTTGGCAAACTCCAGGTGGACTGCCATGGGCCTTTTACTAAGGAGTGGCTTCCGTCTGGCCACTCTACCATACAGGCCTGATTGGTGGATTGCTGCAGAGATGGTTGTCCTTCTGGAAGGTTCTCCTCTCTCCACAGAGGACCTCTGGAGCTCTGACAGGGTGACCATAGGGTTCTTAGTCACCTCCCTGACTAAGGCCCTTCTCCCCCGATTGCTCAGTTTAGATGGCCGGCCAGCTCTAGGAAGAGTCCTGATGGTTTTGAACTTCTTCCACTTACGGATGATGGAGGCCACTGTCCTCACTGGGACCTTCAAGGCAGCTGAAATTTTTCTGTAACCTTCCCCAGATTTGTACCTGGAGACAATCCTGTCTCAGAGGTCTACAGACAATTCCTTTGACTTCATGCTTGGTTTGTGCTCTGACATGAACTGTCAACTGTGGGACCTTCTATAGACAGGTGTGTGCCTTTCCAAATCAGGTCCAGTCAACTGAATTTACCACAAGTGGACTCCAATGAAGCTGCAGAAACATCTCAAGGATGATCAGGGGAAACAGGATGCACCTGAGCTCAATTTGGAGCTTCATGGCAAAGGCTGTGAATACTTAGTGTATGTACATGTGCTTTCTCAATTTTTTTATTAATAAATTTGCAAAAACCTCAACTAAACTTTTTTCACGTCATTATGGGGTGTTGTGTGTAGAATTTTGAGGAAAAAAATGAATTTAATCCATTTTGGAATAAGGCTGTAACATAACAAAATGTGGAAAAAGTGATGTCACACACACACAGACATATACAGTATATACTCACACATAGTCTGTTTTTTTTTTTTTCAGCATTAGGAAGTGATGTCCAAATTTACAAAGTAAGTTAGTTGGCCCTTTTCCTGATTTTTTTAGAAGCATTTCTTGTTTATCATGGCATCGTTCTTCCATCAAATATAACAGTGCCACCTAGTGTAAAAAACTGAGCATACAGCAGACGCATCATTACAGTTCAAGTATACATTAAAAAGGTTATGGTCCAGAGTCAGAGTAACTGACATCTAAAATCAGTAATCTGCACCATTCCGTTATTTTTCTGCAGGTAATTTTTGAGAAAGTGGATTTTAATGAAATACGATGATTTTCCTTAAGCTTTAATATTTTTAAACATCATTTGAATAAAACTAAAATGTGGCTGAAAACAGGGCAGTGCTCAGTTTATATTGTTTGGATATCTAGAGATTCTTATTGCTGTCCACTTTCGCTCTTAATGTCAAATGTCACCGCGAACAATGACAATCGCAAAGTGGCCGTCGCTATAGTCACAGAGCAAGCTTCCAAGTGCTAATCTTTTCCACCTAACAAACCTTAATGGAGGTCTCACCTCTGACTAAAGCCGCGACGATAAAAAATGTCTCTTTCGCGATTAAAGTGGAACTTTCAACTTAAATCTCGCAGTTTATTTTTGTCATCAAAGTAGATCGCCGTAAACGTCATCTTAAAGCCGACCCACTTGTTATTCGCTACGTGCTGCCGGCAGAACACATGAATTTATGAATCCTATACTTGATATCACTTTAACACACTTAATAAGTGTGTTAAAACATGTCCAATATGTTAAATTGTACAGGTAAATCGTTAACTTAATTTAAATAATTAATACTGTGGGGGCAGCGCGGTGGCGGAGTGGTAGCACTGCTTCCTCGCATGGAGTCCTGTCTCAGGTGTCCCCTGCTTGGAGCTTTCTGGTGTTGTTCCACAGTGTGCTCCGGCTTCCTTCCAAAGACATGCAGGTTTTGGGGATGCTAAAATGACACTAGTGTGTGTGTGTGTGTGTGTGTGTGTGTGTGCGCGTGCTTGTTGTTCAGCTTGCAATGAGCTGATGTCCCGTCCAGGGATTGTTTCTGCCACCCGCCCGATGATTGCTCGAATGGGCGCCTCCCTGGATTGATGGATGTAACCGTTAAACACCCATCCTATTCAGAGATAATGTGGCGTGGTGTCCTGGGATTCTACTGGATGGATGTTTGAGGCAATTCACAACACAGCGGAGCCGAACGTTGTTTTCTCACCGTGATGATGTCTCGCACTGCCACCTGGTGGAATCCTCCAGATTTACGTAAAGTACGCGCGCAAGTACAAACAGTACAGCGCTAGCGCAGCAGTAGAGTCCGTGTCGCGTGAAGTATAAACCCGGCCTTATTCTTTTCAGCACACAAGTCATAGACAAAATATAGGCAATACTGGAGTTTTTGTAATGGACGCACACGGAAGAAAGAACTTGTCACACAACACCTTATGATAGGTGGCACCATCTGTCAGATTGTTTTATACATGTGGGCGCAGTGTGGTTGCTGTAACAGGTAAAATTTCACAGCTGCCATCCATCCATACACCCCCTCGACTTTGACAGGTAAAACTAGCAGCGTTCACTTCAAGGCGTGTTGTGTTCCTAAGAATTCACTTCAGTAGTTTTCATCCAGTGCATCTTGTTCCACCGGTATGAGCAAACCTGCACATATGATAATACAATACCATTTGAATCATCTTGATGTTTCGTTATGCAGAATGTTGTGTTTTTTGGGGTTTCCCCCCTATTTTTGGCATCTAGACCTGAAACATTCATCCATCCATCCATTATCCAACCCGCTATATCCTAACTACAGGGTCACGGGGGTCTGCTGGAGCCAATCCCAGCCAATACAGGGCGCAAGGCAGGAAATAAATCGCGGGCATTGCGCACACACACACTAGGGACAATTTAAAATCGCCAATGCACCTAACCTTCATGTCTTTGGACTGTGGGAGGAAACCCATGCAGACGAGGGGAGAACATGCAAACTCCATGCAGGGAGGATCGGAGAAGCGAACCCAGGTCTCCTTACTGCGAGGCAGCAGCGCTACCCACTGCACCTCCGTGCTGCCCTAGACCTGAAACAACTCCACATTTTTAGGTCATTTTTGGACCATATTTTGTGCCGGAAACTATACTGCTCAAAAGAATTAAAGGAACACTTTTTAATCAGAGTATAGCATAAAGTCAATGAAACTTATGGGATATTAATCTGGTCAGTTAAGTAGCAGAAGGGGTTGTTAATCACTTTCAGCTGCTGTGGTGTTAATGAAATTAACAACAGATGCACTAGAGGGGCAACAATGAGATGACCCCCAAAACAGGAATGGTTTAACAGGTGGAGGCCACTGACATTTTTCCCTCCTCATCTTTTCTGACTGTTTCTTCACTAGTTTTGCATTTGGCTACAGTCAGTGTCACTACTGGTAGCATGAGGCGATACCTGGACCCTACAGAGGTTGCACAGGTAGTCCAACTTCTCCAGGATGGCACATCAATACGTGTCATTGCCAGAAGGTTTGCTGTGTCTCCCTGCACAGTCTCAAGGGCATGGAGGAGATTCTAGGAGACAAGCAGTTACTCTAGGAGAGCTGGAGAGGGCCATAGAAGGTCCATAACCCATCAGCAGGACCAGTATCTGCTCCTTTGGGCAAGGAGGAACAGGATGAGCACTGCCAGAGCCCTACAAAATGACCTCCAGCAGGCCACTGGTTTGAATGTCTCTGACCAAACAACCAGAAAGACTTCATGAGGGTGACCCAAGGGCCCCATGTCCTCTAATGGGCCCTGAGCTCACTGCCCAGCAGCATGCAGCTCGATTGGCATTCGCCATAGAATATCAGAATTGGCAGATGCACCACTGGTGCCCTGTGCTTTTTACAGATGAGAGCAGGTTCACCCTGAGCACGTGACAGAAGTGAAAGGGTCTGGAGAAGTCATGGAGAACATTATGCTGCCTGTAACATCATTCAGCATGAGCAGTTTGGTGGTGGGTTAATGATTGTCTGGGGAGGCATATCCATGGAGGGTCACACAGACCGCTACAGGCTTGACAAAGGCACCTTGGCTGCCATTAGGTATCAGGATGAAATCCTTGGACCCATTGTCAGACCCTATGCTGGTACAGTGGCTCCTGGTGCACGACAATTCCTGGCCTCATGTGGTGAGAGTATGCAGGCAGTTCCTGGAGGATGAAGGAATTGATACCATTGACTGGCCACCACACTTTCCTGACCTAAATCCAATAGAACACCTCTGGGACATTATGTTTTGGTCCATCCAATGCCACCAGGTTGCACCTCAGACATGCCCTGGTCCAGATCTGGGAGGAGATCCCCCACAACACCATCTGTCATCTCATTAGAAGCATGCACCGATGTTGTCAGGCATGTATACAAGAACACAGGGGCCATACAAAGTGCTGCGTACAATTTGGAGTTGCTGCAATTAAATTTTGGCAAAATGGACTAGCCTGCCACATAATTTTTTCACTCTGATTTTTGGGGCGTCTTTGAATTCAGGGCTCTGTAGGTTGATCATTTTCATTTCCATCAAACGATGTGGCATCCTTTCGTTCCTAACACATTACCCAGTCTATATCAGTATAGATATCCAGGAGGATTTCTTTTTCCCATTGAGATCTGATGTGTTTTCAAAGTGTTCCTTTAATTTTTTTGAGCAGTTTATGTACACCCTCATGATAAAGAATTGTCTGATAGGTGACTTCAGATAAAATGATCGGAACGACTTGACGTTGTGAAAGCCACATCAAACGAACCCAGGGCATCACCCCCTAATGGGATTTAAGGGGTATCACTGTTATTCTTTTTCAAAAAACATTTACATAACTTAGAAGAAATGGGAATGGTACTATAGGCATGCGTAGTGTCATTTTATTTTACTTTGAGGTTGCTCATCATGAATATGAAAAGATTTGTATATCTGATTCTTTACCGATGATCCTACACCTCTAACAGCTACAAGATTAAAAATCACAAATTTCAAACATAAGAGTGTGGGGTATCGTTTTAGACTATTTCAAGGTCAGTGATTATGGAAATGATGTTATTTTGATTTTCGACCCTTTGCTAGAGAGCTCTAGCCCTCCTTGGACCTTTATCAGAGGGTAAAAATGACAATTTGTCAATTTACTTATTAATTTATTGACATACTATGAGTGAAGTTTATCCTTCACCTTAACTAACCATCTTTATCATAATAAGAAAGAACCAGGTATAACTCACATAAAACATACGAATAAGGAAAAGTGAATATAAATAACCTGAATAAAAACGAACTCAAGCTCATGCGCTGATGGCTGATGGCTGATAGCTGATAGCGCACCGCCGCACCCACCTGGATTGGGACCTGAGTGCTCATGAAATATAAAATAAATTATTTAGGGGTAAAGGAACAATTAAATAGCCATGTAAGAGCAAAAATCCTTTAAGTTAATGTTAATAGTAAATTTTCCTTAGTCTGCTTAGTTTGAACTTGAATATTAAATATATACGAGGTAGGCAAAAGTAGGTTTACAGAGTTTATTGTTATTTATGTATTTATTATTGTATTATTTATTTGTATTATTCATCTTCTTCTTCTTAAAGCTATTGAGTTAATAAAGCTATTGTAATAATCATAATCTGCATGTCTTTTTTCACATGAACAACTATAAACGTATTTTTGCCCACCCCATATAGCCATCCATCCATTATCCAACCCGCCATATCCTATAACTACAGGGTCACGGGGATCTTCTGGAGCCAATCCCAGCCAACACAGGGCGCAAGGCAGGAAACAAACCCCGGGTAGGGTGCCAGCCCAGCACACCCCATATATATGATTTATTAAAGTCACAAGATAAAAAAAATCAAATACCTTCAGTTTTAGCAAATATTTCTCCAGGAAAATGATGTCAAAAAAATTTCGAGTAAAAAAAGATTTCAGCATTCTGATCTCAATAGTACAATTGAAGCGTCCAATGTCTATAGCTTGTAGACCACTATGCTTACAATGTTTCATTTTCTGTATATATTTTTTTATCCACCAAATAAATTAACTTGATTTAATTATTTGAGCAGTTTTCATTTTTGTGAAATAGCTAACGAGTGACCTGGATTGATACATCTGAAGAGTCGTTCCGATTTTGTTAAATACACTCGACGTAATATTAAGCCTAGAGTTAAATTAATAAAATGTGCTTTAAATAGTTAACCTTTCACTTAAATCCCTGTCTTTGATCATTTGTATTCCCAGATATTTTACCGTGGAAAGAATCGATTAATTAGCATTCATAAACTGGCATGAGTTCACATTTCTTAAGAGTTAAAGTTAGACTAGATGGTTTTCAGAAAAATTAATGGAAGTATTTAAAGGGGACTGCGGTGGGTGCCTTGTGCCCTGTGTTGGCTGGGATTGACTCCAGCAGACCCCCGTGACCCTGTCTTCGGATTTAGCGGGTTGGAAAATGGATGGATGGATGGATTTAAAGGGGAGAAAAAAAAATCCAACCCACGCGCATGCGCTCTGTTAATACTGGTCCTACTTGGTTGCTCCGCCTTGCCACTAGATGGCAATAGACGGATCTTCGTGCAGACCCAGTCATGTCCAGGAAGCGGAAGAGCACCCTGTCATTGTGTTTTGGCGTTGCTCTGTAATTGTTGTATACCGGTAGGTGGACAAAACCAAAGCAGTTTTGGAGATATTGGTCAGCAAGTATGGCAGCAGCTATCCCGGCGCCGCTTAAAGCCATTCAGCACCACCTGCGGACCGCTCAAGAACTTGAGAAACGCGACCCCGTAGTCGCTTATTACTGTAAGTCTCTTGGGCTTTTGTTATATTTAGAGGCATTCCAGGTGTGTAATGGGCGGCAGGGTGGCACTAGCCGCAGAATTGAGACGTTTCCAGGATGTCTGCATAAGACCTAACAGTTGTCACGAGTCTTCCAGCTTTGTTTTTGTACAGAGCCTTCTTTTAGTTTCTTTGAAGTTTGAGTATAAAGGTGTCCTGTCCTGTGATGTTGATTGTACTTCAATGTCAAACGTACAGTACGACTTATTTATCAGCTCGATTTTTGTGATGGTGTCATCGAGGAAATGAAGTAAAGACGCTTTTTATACATTTAATTCCAGGGATTTCTAATATTAAGCGATTTTCACAGTAGGGTGTCTTTATATATTAATTTGCCCATCTGCACAATTTTGAAAAACATTTGGTTTCAAACTCTGATTTACATAATGGAAAAACTTATTAAGTGTTGCGAGAAAGCTAATTTGTTTTGTTACAAGGAAGTTTGGCTCGAATGCATGAGCGAGCGTGTCTTGTCGTCATTGAAACTCGTGTGCAGATCAAAGCTGGCATTGTGTTCGGGAGTGCCCAGCCTATGCCAACAACACTGATTATGATAAAGAACGTTTTCATACAGAGGATGCCTCAACAAACAAAATATAAATAACTAGAAATGAACAACAAGTTAGAATTGGATAAAAATGAGAATTATTAAATGGCATACCAGAACTAGTAGATAAAAGTAAATTAGGTCCAATTTACCTAACCTATAGGTTAATAGAAAAATTAGAGACCACCTTTACAGATTCGTTTTTAAGTCTCTAAACATAAGTCTGAAGTTAGGGATCTTCCAATCAGGTTTTATAAGAGCTGATCACTGATTTCATGTTGCTAGAATTGGCTTATTGTTCAGTGACCATAGAAAAACATACTAAAATGAGTACAATATCCTTAAAGCAAAGCATGAAGCATGTATTAAAGCATGTGCAGAAGCATGTATCCACAATATACATACCGTAAAGGACAATATACATTTTTGCCATTATGACAAGCCACAATTCAAATAAAATGTACATGTTTATCAAGACAATACTTGGCTACCATGCTTATTAATATGCTTACACACAAAATGAACACATTTGACTCTTAAGCTAGCAGGTCTGTTGTTTACGAAGCAGCGAGGGTAACTTCTTCTTTATCTGTTCTTGTACTAATTAGAAATGTGGGCTGTTGTACTAAACACAAGCTCGAGCAACAAGGAGTGTCCATTTAAATTACAAAACGAAAAGGTCTGAACCACGGGCAGCGTCAGTATTGCGCCCTCCTCTTTGGACCACCCTAATAATAATAATAATAATAACTTTATAAAGAACCTTATTATTCGTTTGCATCCACACACAATGGCCTTTCCACAGATTAATCAACAAAAACAAAGATAGATCACATTTACTTGGATTGTTATAATTAATTATTACTATGATAATTTCTAATAAATGTAAGTATACTAAATATAAAATCATCCAGGTATTGTTAAGAAAAATGTAATCTCTAAAGTGCAAAATAAATCTTCACTATTATCAGAAAGATTTTCTTTTTTTTTCTTTATTTTTTATTAATTTTATTACAATCCATACAAAGCAATCAAGTTTTTACAAAGAGAAAAATATTTTCTAATTAAAATATTTATACATTAAGGTTGGCAATTGAACAACCAGATCTAATTAAAATATATATATAAAATAAATATATACAGTATGTATCTCCATTTTACCAATATTGTTATATTTATTATATTATTATTATATTATATATAGTATGATTAAGGTCGACAGTAGAACAACCAGATCTAATTAATATATATATATAAAATAAATATATACAGTATATATGTACATTTTGCTAATATTGTTATATATTATTATTATATGTATATTATATGATTAAGGTTGGCAATAGAACAACCAGATGTAATTAATATATTCATCTATTATCCAACCCGCTGAATCCGAACACAGGGTCACAGGGGTCTGCTGGAGCCAATCCCAGCCAACACAGGGCACAAGGCAGGAACCAATCCTGGGCAAGGTGCCAACCCACCGCAGTAATTAATATATATAAAAAATAAATATATACAGTATAAATCTACATTTTACCTATATTGTTATATTATTTATTATATTATTTTACCTATAACTAAGGTTTTTTTTTTCTTTTTCTTCTTTAAATGAAAATTCAAACAATCTAAGCAAGAATAGTCCATTCAGCCCTACAAAGCTCATCAGTCCTTTCCACGTAAATCCGCCAACATAACATCAAGTCTAATTTTGAAGGTCCTTCAAGTCCTGCTGTCTACCACAATACTTGGTCACTTATTCCGTGTGTCTCTGTGTGTAAAGAAGAACTTGTTAATGTTCCCTAATGTTCACAAGTTACCAACTGTGTCGCCGTGTTTGTTGTTGATCTCATTTTAAAGACAGTGTCTTGATCCACTGGACTAATTCCTTTCATAATGTTAAACACTTCAGTCAGGTCTCCTCTTAATCTTCTTTTGCTTAAACTGCAATGCAAACTCAACCGAAATGACCCCTTCTATTGGCTAACTGGACGGATGACATTATGCAGGCTTTCAAGGTAGCTCAGGCCTCGTCTTCAGGCAGTCTTCTTAAACTGAGAAGGCGCCGCTCTTTTAGTCTTTCCTCATAACTCATCCCCTGCAGTCCTAGAATCGGCAGAGTTGCTCTTCTCTGGACCTTTTCTAGTACTGCTTTGCCCTTTTTTGTAGCCTGGAGACCAAAACTGCACCCAGGACTCCAGAGGAGGTGTTAACAAGTTTGGTTTACCTGTTGTAGGCCATTGCCTAATTGACGTGTATTCAACAATCCTCACCCTGCTTAACATTTCAGTGGAACCTGTAGCAGCCTAGATCAAATTAATATTAAAAGAGAGAGAGAAACAGATTTAATGCAAATGATATGTGATACCTAATTGCCAGCTTTAACTGTTCAGTTATATAATTCAACTAAAACATAAGTAATAAAGAAAGTACTATTCTTTTAAAAATTCAGCAGGGAGGACACAGATATCTTCACGGTTATCTCTCTTTCTTTCAGATCTCATTGGGTTTTTATTTAGATTTTCTGCTCAAACTTTTGTCACAGCCGGGACTTTTCCTGCTCAGCGGGTGTTTACATCTTATGAAAAAGACGATTTCATTTTGTGTCTATTAATCCCTAACACATAAGGCTAAAATACATATCTAGTTCTATTTTCACATCCATTTGTCGTAATTTTTATACTTATTATGGGAAAACATTATTATAATTAATCAGTTAATTATTTCAGAGTATTATACTTGAGCAATAAAACCACTTTGTTCAAGAGTTCAGTTTTTCGCTCAACTTGGAGCATAATAACTGAGTAATAAAACCACTTGGGTCTAAAGTTCAACTTTCTGCACAGCACTTAGTAGAGGAATTGTTGTTTTGTGTTTTCTATCTTGTAAACTAATCCCTGTTTTCAGCTCATTGCCTAATTTTTTAAAACAATTTCCAACGTAAATCAGGGCTTTACATGCCAGTCTCAAATTTTTTGATATCTGAGCTCCTTCAGTCACTTTTTGACCAGATTTGGTTTTTAGGCTGTGCTTCCTCAGGTGGGCCAGAGGGGTCTGTTTTCTCGACGGTAGAACTAGAACTGGTTTTCTGCCTACTTGGTATGCTAATATTTTTAATGCCTTCTTCTATCATATCAACTGGGACATTATTAGTAGGTTAATGTCCCATGTTTGGTTTACATCTCACGTCACTCATGGCATTAAGAATTGAAGGTTCCCCAGTCTACATGTCTTGTTTCCCGTCATCAGTGCAGTGTAACCTGAGAACACCTTTTCAGAACATATGCGGCTCATCTCCAAACTGACCCTTCTACAAGACAGCATTACAGTAATCATCCCAGCCAGTGCCAATTATATACATACAGTATTATCTGAATTTTGGTGGGAGTCCTTATTTCCAGCAGGAGGCGATAGCTCTTTGGTCGGAATAAGTTCTTTTGTAATTGTGTCAATTTTAAGTAACCCGAAACTATATAGTGTAAAAGACTAAGCAAGAGGCAACAAAAAGGTTTGGGGTTTTCCGGCCCCTTATATTGTCGACACTCCAGAATTCAGATAAATAACTCAAACGGTCAGACATAAACAATATTCAATTCAGCCGGAAGTGCAGGAATGCTGGGAAGGAGAGTGATGGATGATGGGAGTAATGACGTCATCAAAGATGGCGGAGGGAGGGCGGAAGTAGTCGTACTGCGGGCAAGGTCTTTATGGCGGAGTGTCTTTGGGTCTGGAAAACAAAGAAATAAGGTTAGTACCCGCCATTCCCCGCCGGCGAACATCCTTCGATTTGTTTTAGGATCCGTCCGCGATCTCCTACTCGCGCATGCGTGACAATAGATATAATGTAAAAAGGCGATATCCCTCCCATAGTGATATGGCGGTCAGAAAGCCGAACCCAGTTCGGGAGTGGGGGCCCAATGTGTAGAGTCTGCCATTTCCGTCGCTGGGCTGGAAGGATTTTCAGGATTGGATGACGTTCTCTCCCATCCATCCGTCGGCTTCAAAGGTGTGCCGGGCAATGTTCCAAGGCTTTATTTTAGACCTTTTCTCCTTGTGCAGACCCCTGCTTGGGTAAATCATGCCATTCCAAACAAGGCAAAGAGAGGATTCAATTTCATGTCACGCAGAAATAGTAGAATGCCCATTTTCTTAGTTGTCTCTTTCTCTCTTCAAATGCTTGCCTAGCAGTTCTAAATGCTGAGCCCCTCTGTGCTAAATCTGGCCTGTACATGTGAGTGGATTTATAAAATAATTTTTGTACTGAACTTCTATTCTGATTACAGTTTTTTAAATGTAGAGCTGAACGGCTTCACTTGACATTGCCGAAGCTGACAATCCCCCAAGGAATTTTTAAAGACACATATAATTTTCTTCTTTTTAAGTAGTTGTAAGAATGATTTCATTCATATGTTTTTGGACTCTTGATTTCAGTTTCACTCTACACTTTAGATTCGGCTGTTAGTCACTCAGGGATGTTAGAATCTGAAACAGTATTAGGATTGAGCACAGGTAGCGTCTGTTTATCATATAGCTTCTTTGATGGTAGTTTGTGACAGCTGGACTCGTTTAATTTAGTTGTCAGACACTAATTTATCCAATGAATATTCAAGACATGCATTATGCCGCCACTTTCTTTAGATGGCTTACCTTGAAGCTAATGAAAATGTAATTAATAAACAGGTGACTTGGAGCCTGGGACCTGTTTCATCCACACTCTAGGCCAGTGTTTCTTAAATGTTTTTTTTTTCTTGTAACCCAGTCTTGCCCTTCTTAGTGTCTTTGAGACCCAGTCCATGACGACCATCAGACCAAGAGGGGGTTTGGGGTGTCCCCCTCTAAAAATTTTATCCCATTGTTTCAGAAGCTATGTTCTAGGGCAGTGTCTCTTAATCTCGCTGCTGACAGCTGACCCGGGTGTATGTGGTCTTTGTCTCCATGACAGATCGCCGCCGACAGTCATCCCCAATGTTGGTTTAATCTCCCTTGGTGTATCGCCACAGGCAGTCCTCCCCGTGGCCCCTTGAATAGTAGCGGAGCAATGGCATTTGCTTAAACGGCCTGTGGCGACCCATCGCAAAACACTCTGCAAACCCTTTTCCGTTGAGAAGTATGGTGAATCAAGACCCCGCGCAACCCAAATTCAGACAACACTTGGGTCGTGTCACATAGTTTAAGAACCAATGCTCTAGGCTAATGTAATGCTCAAGTGTGTTTACAATGAAAGATGATCAGGTTAGATCAGGTCAGGTCAGGGAACATGCACTGGTACAGCGTATTGTCACACCCACCACACGATGAAACCACTTGGTTGACAACGAACGGGCGGACACGTGGTCCAGTCTCACCCTCTGGAAATGACTCTCTATCTGCCGCAACCAGCCTGGTTCTAAATAGTAGCTGTTAACAAGAAAATCGTGCTGGCAAAAGGAGCAATTTAGATCAAATTCTGTTCAGAAGCTGTTATGTTGTGTTTTACCCACCTGTTCACTCAACAGCAAGAATAGATGTAAATGTGCAGAATATGTAAAGATAATTGCAAAAGAAAACACTTAAAAGTATGATTACAGACTGTAAATAAATAACCAAATAAGAAAATTTACAAACCCTTTAAAGCACGGGTTTCAAACTCCAGTCCTGGAGGGCTGCAGTGGCTGCAGGTTTACATTCTAACCATCTTCTTCATTAGTGACGTGTTTTTGCTGCTAATTAACCTCTTTTGCTTTAGTTTTAATTAACTTGACTCGGGCCTCTTAGTTGTTTCTTTTTTCTTAATTAGCAGCCAAACAACGAGACACAAAACAAGGCAGTTCCCCTGTACCCATCATACAATATATGAAAAGTGAAGGTCTCAGTAATGTCTCAGGTCACCCAAACATCTTGACGGTGTTCTTAGAAAAAACAGAAAAATCAACAGTTTTGGAAATGTCTGCTGTAGCAGAATGAGAGAAGCAACAGGCCAAGGAATTGAATGACAGGCTTAATTAACAGCAAGAATCGGCTTCTCATTAAGAGATTGGTTGGAGTGAAATTGGTTTAGCTGGTCACCTGTTGGCTTGTTTTACGCCTCATTTCTGTTTGGCTGCCATTTCAGGAAGAATGGAATCAATTCAGGGGACTGAATCCTTAAAAACTGGGCTATTAAAATGAAGGGGAAAGGAGTTAATTAGCAGTGAAAACTGATTAGGAAAAGGGTTCGAATGAAAACCTGCAGCCACTCTGGCCCTCCAGGCCTGGAGCTCGACACCCCTGCTGTAAAGAATGGGTGTCCAAAAGAGTGGTTTACAAGGACTGAGTTTGGGAATCGGTGAACCCCACAACACCTCCAAAAAAATAAAGAAAAGAAAAAGCTCAAACTCTAGAAAGAAAACTGGCTTCTGTGGAATCCTGACACTTTTTCTTTATGTTAACATTCAAGTGTATCCTCTACCTGCTTTCCTGCATTGCTTCAGACATCCTTGGTAGCAGACAGAGGTTAGACCCTCCCGATTGTTAGTAAAAATTACAAGAATAAGTCAAGGAGTATGTACAGTACATTTATTAAAATTGGATCACCGAACAGTACAAAACATGGGCACAGTTGTTTTTCATTGCTTCTAACACACTCCCTAGTTTCCACGCACCTTTTGACCAGGTAGCATACACAGTTTCATTCAACGGATGACAATCGGTGAAACAGTGCTTATTAAAATTTGTTAGAGAGGGCTGGTTCTTGCACCCTGTTTGTTACTGCTGAAATATGCTGTGGCTTTCTGTCTCCCCTAAATATGCAAATAGTTGATATAAAAATGTCCTGAATGGAAAGGTGAATGAGACGTAGCAGATTCCTTCCATCACCAAAATCCTCATATGTCAGCATTGTTGTAAAGAATTATGCATGATGGTAATCCATACAGTATCAGTGATGCATGTTGTAATAGCTAGCCTGGCCACCGCAATGGCCACAACTCACATGTTTATTACACTACTGTTTACAGACAACTATTTACAGTTTGCTCAGTCCTTCGGGCCGCCTCCACTCCCCTCTCGCAAGCTCTGTCCACTTCCACCCGACTCCGGCTCCCCGAATGGAGTGAGGTGGCCCCTTTTATAATGCCCCGGATGTGCTCCAGGTGCTTGATGATGAACTTCCGGCAGCACTCCCCAGTGTGTGCGGAAGTGCTGCCCTTGCACCCGGAAGCACTCCGGGCATACACCATCCCTGGTCTGTCAGCACTTCCTGGTGCACCGGAAGCGCTGTCCCCCAGGGATCAACGACCGTCCAGGTGCCCAGGGAAGGGAAGTGCCGCTCTCCCGGTCCCTCCTTCCCCCAGGTGTCCTGGCGGGGCAGTTCCTGGCCGTCTATCACAATTTATAAAAATGAATAAAGAAAGAAATTATAAGCATACACAGTTCAAGCTTTTTAGTTCGGCTTCTGTATGCCGTCAGATGATAAGAAGGAGTTAAGCTGAGCCGTAAGCCAAGTATACCCTGCTTCCTTCATGACCTTCTCAATGGTGACTCAGCGACCTCTTAAAGTGTCTTCAAGTAGATCAAAATGGTGGTAGTCTAAAGGAGTGGTGCCTGAACTGTGCAGAGGATGCTCTAAAACAGCGATTCTTAACTTTCTTTGAGTCACGGACCTCCTGATGAAAGCTATGGACTCCTTTCCCCAGAAATATTCACATGAACAGTGAATGTAATGTACTTTATTTATCGAGATTTGATTGTTTCATACATATATGATATACACAAAGTATCATTAAACATTAAAGTAAAATTAACACTTCCTTTTTTATGCAAAAAGTAATGGCCACTCATTATAATTATGAAATACAATCCACTTGTGCAAATTAAAACAGATCTTACTGCTACTACGTTTTGTACAGCCATTACTACTACAACATCTACTCTAAATCAACAGTACCGGGCTGTATAGTAAATATATTTATATATATATTTTTTTTTTATCTGACACTCATGGACACCCTGAAACCCCTCCATGAACCCCCTAGGGGTCTGTGGACCTCAGGTTAAGAACCCCTGCTCTAAAATCTCAAACTTCAGTTTTTGAGGAGTTTCAAAAGCCTCTGGATTGCTGTATGTGGTTATGTGTTATCCTGCAACAACACTACGCCTTTATCTGCATTGTCTGGCATGAGTTTGTCCTGCAGTATCTCAAAGTAGCGGACTCTGTTGTCTTTTGAACCTCTCTTGACATCGTTTTCCATTCTCCGGTCCTAGGAGTTAAAACGAAAGTTCACTTTTCCTGCTGTCAGTTGTGTCCTGAATTCTTCCTTGACATGTATTATAAGCTACTTCCATCCCAGGCCTTGGTATTTGTTCTCTGAAATTTACTTGAGGAGCCATGTTGTCTCCCCAGTAATGATGTGTCTCAAATTCATCACAAAAGTGCTTCAAAAGGTGCTGAAAGCTTTCCAAGTAATGTTGTCTGAGTCCATTTATTAGCCGTATTGCAATCTTATGGAAAAAGATCAGTTCTTCCCAAACTCGATCCTGGGGCCCCACTGTGGCTGCAGGTTTTTGTTCCAACGATATTCATAATTGATGACAACACCTGTTAACACTGAGCTCATTTAATTTGTTTTTATTTTTCTCTTATTCTACATTCAGAAAAGCACAGCAGCATGATTTTTACGTTATACAACATTTACAAATACAGAGGGTCCTCGGGTTATGACGCAGTTCCGTTCCTACAACAGTTGACGTAACCCGAATTTTGGTGTAAGTCAAAAAACACCCTAGCCCAGTCTTGGCACATTTGCAAAATCATAATCTAGAACATAAAAACACCACTAAGCCGCAGAAAAAGGAAAAGGACATAAATATACTGTACTGTACACTGCCCTGTAGAAACAGAAAAAATGACAAAAAATTAGTGTAAAAATAAAAATTACTTACCTTTATTCCTTCTGATCTCTTTACAATGTCTAATTTCACTTCCATTGTGATGGCTTTCTTCTTTTTCGAAGCAGTACCATCTGAAAACTCTAGACTTTCCTTTAGAAGGCCATGATAAGGGCCAAAAAGTCGCCAAACAAAGCAACACAAATGGAACACTTGTGCCACGCGCAACCAAATTAGTTTGCCAACTCCCTCACTCATACGCCACGTTACTGCGTATTCTTCCGCTGTGCTCAACCAAACTAGTTTGCCAACTCCCTCACTCATACGCCGCATTACTGCGTATTCTTCAGCTGCGCTCAACCAAACTAGTTTGCCAACTCCCTCACTCATACGCCGCATTACTGCGTATTCTTCTGCTGCGTATAACCAAATTAGTTCGCCAACTCCCTCACTCATACGCCGTGTTACTGCGTATTCTACCACTGCGCGCAACCAAACTAGTTCGCCCACGTAGTCTGTAAGTACGACGCTAACAGTGTAAGCCGAAACACTCGCATCTCAATTTTTTAAAAGTTTTTATGGGAGTGAGCGTTGTAAACTCGAAACGTAATATGACAAGACGTTGTAACCCGAGGACCCCCTGTATTTCTACTTTTGCTACAGATTTAAATGCTTTCTTTTGTTAATTTCATTATATTTTGCCCTTTCTCTGTGCAGTTTTTCCCCTTCGTTGTATCTTATTAATGATAATTAAAAACGATCAGAGCAGACACCCAGGCAGACAACACTGAATAATCAGAGGCTGCAACTACTTTAGCGTCAGACCCACTAATTAGTAAAAAAATTGGATTAAATAAACAGAACACTTGGAAAAAATTAATGAAAATCAAGATGAAAATATTGTTAAGGAGAAAAAAAATATTCCCATATAATACTTGGTACATTTTAATATATATTTTTTTTTATTTAACCAAACTTTCTAATTTCTATATTGTTCCCAAAACACAGAACTTGGGAAATAACACATCACTTAATAAGCCCAGGAGTTCAATTAAAAACAGAAGCTGGTTGGAACAAAAACCAGCAGCCACAGTGGGTCCCGAGGGCTGACTTTGGGAATCCCTGTTCTGGATAATTTTCTAATCAGAAATGTGACCAATTTGCAAATGGGACAGTACTTCATCAGTGACTACACATCTGTTTGCTGAATCAATGTCGCAGACACGTTCAATATATTGTTAGCAGTAGCACATAGAGGGGGCCACATTATGCTTCACCTGTGCCACTTGCACAGCCATTCTTGAATGTTTTTCATTCCATTTGTAGACACTTTGCTGAGGCAAAGAGTTGTCCCCGTACAATGCCAAAAAGGTCGATGATGGATCTTTCTCTGCTCAGATATACCTACGGTCCTCAACAAAGTCTGTTTTTCTATCAAAAATGGAAGTAGCCATCTTAACAACCTTATAACCTGCCAGCAATTAACCCGGTAAGTTTGGGTATGTGTCACATAAACTTGTAGCGGTCCGGTGCCGCTAAGATTCACTCCGTCAAGAAGATGGTGATTTATTTATTTTTATGGAGGAGATCCCAGGGACGCTTTTAATATATGACATACCTTATGGAAACAGTAGTATTTCAGCAGTGACATTAAGTTTATTGGATTAACAGAAAATATGCAATATGCATCATAACAAAATTAGACAGGTGCATAAATGTGGGCACCCCAACAGAGATATGACATCAATACTTAGCTGAGCCTCCTTTTGCTCCTTTGAGCCTCTAGACGCTGTCCTCCTATAGCCTTTGATGAGTGTCTGGATTCTGGATGGAGGTATTTTTGACTATTCTTCATACAAAATCTCTCCAGTTCCATTGGATGGCTGCCGAGCATGGACAGCCTACTTCAAATCATCCCATACATTTTTGATGATATTCAAGTCAGGGTACTGTGACGGCCGTTCCAGAACATTGTACTTCTCCCTCTGCATGAATGCCTTTGTAGATTTCGAACTGTGTTTTGGGTCATTGTCTTGTTGGAATATCTAACCCCTGCATAAGTAACTTCAACTTTGTGACTGATGCTTGAACATTATCCTGAAGAATTTGTTGATATAGTGTTGAATTCAACCGACCCTCGACTTTAACAAGGGCCCCAGTCCTTGAACTAGCCACACAGCCCCACAGCCCCACAGCATGATGGAACCTCCACCAAATTTGACAGTATGTAACAAGTGTTTTTCTTGGAATGCGGTGTTCTTCCGCCATGCAAAGCTCTTTTTGTTTTGACCATATAACTCAATTTTTGTCTCATCAGTCCAAAGCACTTTGTTCCAGAATGACTCTGTCTTGTCTAAATGAGAATTTGCATACAACAAGCAACTCTGTGGCATGAGTGCAGAAAGGGCTTCTTTCTCATCACCCTGCCATACAGATGTTCTTTGTGCAAATTGCGCTGAATTGTAAAATCTGCAGTGAAATGTTCTTGCAGGTCTTTGGAGGTGATCTGTGGGTTGTCTGTAACCATTCTCACAATCCTGCTCATATGCCGCACCTGTATTTTTCTTGGCCTGCCAGACCTGCTGGGTTTAACAGCAACTGTGCCTGTGGCCTTCCATTTCCTGATTCGATTCCTTACAGTTGACACTGACAGTTTAAACATCTGAGATAGCTTTTTGTAGCCTTCCCCTAAACCAGGAGACTCAACAATCTTTGTTTTCCGATCTTTTGAGAGTTGCTTTGAGGATCCCATGCTGTCTGTCACTCTTCAGAGGAGAGTCAAAGGGAAGCACAACTTGCAACTGACCACCTTAAATACCTTTTACCACTTATGATTGGACACTCCTGTCTATGAAGTTCAAGCCTTAACGAGCTCATCCAGTCAATTTGATGTTGCAAGTAATCAGCATTGAGCAGTGACAGGCATTCAAATCAGCAAAATGACAAGGGGACCCACATTTTTGCTCAGCCAGTTTTTCACATTTGATTTAATTTCATACAACTAAATACTGATTCACTAAAAATCTATGTTCGGAAAACACCCCCCAGTACTTGGACGTTCCTAGGAAAAGAAAGACACACCGCTGTTATCTTTTTTTTGTTGAAAGGAGAGTCGATTATTATGCAGGCTGAGAGGGGTTCCCAAACTTTTTCATATGACTGTATATGGAAAATCATTTCAAAGTCCTAATATTAGCTTGCATTAGCTGTATTATTATACATTTTTTCAGAGCAGAAAATTGTATGAACAGATCAATTCATTTAATTTGTGGTGGCAACAGCTACTTCATGAAGTTAAAAAAAAGTTCCAAAATGTCAAACACAACAGTAACTCTTATGCACAAGTAATACACTTATTGATATTGTCAGTTATTACATCATCCCCTCTTGTCTTTGAGTGTTTGGAAAGCATGCAGTGGCCTGCAGAAAGTTGCTCAATTTCACCCTTCAGCATTTCATGCCTAAGAGGAGGTGTGGTTGTTGGCTGAGTGTATATATCAGATGCCGTATTCATTTAAAATATTAAAGAATCAGTTTCCAGAAATGTATTGTAAGTTACTGATCACACCAGTGAATACAGTATCAGTTTGCAAATGTGAAAGAAGAAAAAAAAGACGACTTCCAAGCTACGAAGGGTTAAAAGCTGTTTTGCTCTAATGGCAGGTTATTCATACAGACAGGGTGCAGTAAGCTGAGCCAGGACAATTTCCAGTTTCTTTAGGAATGCATCTATTTGACACAGGAATGATGACCTTTCTTTCTTTAGGGTCAATTTGACAAGTAAAAAAAAAAAAACGCTTAAGTAAATATGTTTTTTTTTTATAAATAAGGGGAAGGGGGAAGAAGGAGAAATTATAAAAAGCCAATTGAAAAATTGAACTTTGCTCTTCTGCCTTGCAGCACAGTATCCATGTGCTCATCTGTGACTGAATAAAAATCTTAATTGGTTGAACTATTCCGGTCTTCCTCGGGTTTTCTTCCACACTGACATTAGTCCTTTAAGTATAGGATCCACTAAACTCCGCATTCATGCAGGTTCATTTTAATTGATGGCATTCCCACTTAGGACTCATTTATACTTCACACTCAGAATGCATATGTGCTTGCATCATGGATGCCACACTTTCCCAGCATTCATTTGACGCGTCCTCTGAGCAGGTCCTCAGAAATTAACGCGACGCGTGCGCGAGTTGTAGTATCAGCAAAAAGTCGGGAGGGACAGTGTGATTAAAGTTGTAATGTGACGTCAGAGTCTCTGTTTGCTATCTACATGTGACAGAAAGCTGCTATGCGGATCCTATGAGGTCGATGTGCCCGCTTCAGTGTTTCATGAATGGTTCGATGTGGTGAAGCAAAATACAGATGCATTCGTGGTGCTTTTATATTCAAGCGTCGCACATTCCCGATCGTAATGACACGACGCATTTTAAAAGTCTCACCATCTTGTGTGCCGTCTTCTTTTTTCTGGGGGTTCCTCCTGACCTGAGAGCAGCGGCAAACAGCAATAGATCACCACACAGAACACATTAAATTTATGATTTTCCAACTTTCTGCACATTTAGAATCCTTAGATTTACACTTGAAAATCACTTTCATGATGAAATCCGTTAAAGTATATATGTTACATTTTACAGATAAATCGTTAATTTTGTTTAAATAATGAACACTGTTAATAATTACCCACATGGGGGTGACACGGTGGCGGAGCAGTACCACTGCTGTCTCGCAGGGACACATCCCTGGTATTCCCTGCCTGGAGTTTACATGTTTTCCTGCTGGGTTTCCACGGTGTGCTCCGGGTTTCCTTCCAAAGATATGCAGATGTGGTGACACTAAAATGACAGCAGTGTATGTGAGTGCTTCTGTTCACCTTGCGATGAACTGATGCCCCATCTAGAGATCGTTTCTGCCTCGTGCCCAATGCTTGCTGGAATGGGCACATCCCTGGATTGATGGATGTAATCATTAAACATCCTTTTCAGGGATATTTCGGTAAGGTGTCATCGGAATTTAATGGGTGTTCGAGTAGTACTAGGGTGTTGTACCATGTTAGCCGTTATGAATGTAGTGAAAAGTCAATCAAAATGACACCTTTTATTGGTTTCCATGTAGTAGCAGTACATTTCGGTGTCTTGTATTTTGCTTGACTTTTCACTACACGGGTGTTCCAGGCAATTCTCAACACAGTGAAGCCGAACCTGTTCTCACCGTGAGAATATCTCGCACTGCCACCTGGTGGATTCTTCCAGATTTATGTAAAGTACGCGTGCAAGTATAAATAATAAAACACATTTGCTTAGCAGGAGCGTCCGCTGGAGCACGCGTCCTGTCTCATGAAGTATATACCTGGCCTTACAATCCAAGGCAAATAAGCAGGAATCCAAGAAGGTGCACAAAAAGTCTTTAACTGCCAGTTTTTAAATGGGTATGTCAGCATTAATGGATAAATGATGCATTTATTATTTTTAGTTATTTACTTATGGTTTTTTTTTTGCAAACATGTCACAAAGTCCTTTTTCACACAAAGCAGCAAGAATCCAAATGCATTTTTAATGTCTCCGACTGGTAACTGCCATACTTCCTCCCTCATACGTCTCAAGTTTAAGTTTATTGTCACGTGTACAGAATGCAGAAAATTGGCTCCAGTAGCACCACAGGACATTACTCCATTTGCCTGAAGGAAAGCACTTAATTTAGAGGCGAATGTTCTCTTCAATCTGTTCATTGTTTTGAATTTTACACTCTCTCATATTTTGTGATGGCTTTAAGAATGCTGACATAAGCAAACAAAATAAGAATCCTCGAAACAGTCAAGTTATTTTTGCAGAGTTTTACATTGCACAGCTTTCTCATAATTGGCTCACTTCTGCTTTACAGGTTAGGTAGGTAGTATTTTGCTTGTCCCAAGAGGGAAAGTTAACTTTTAACAGAATCTCAGAAAATATAGTGACAATAACCCCCCTCAAACACAAACAATAATCACAAAAAGAAGAAAACTAATGACTTGGCTAAAGTTATGAGAACAGTCACAGTGTGGCATTATAAAGGCATACGGCTGCAGGTATAACGGATCCCTATTAGTACTTTCCTGACACACTTTTGCTAAATAATTCATTGACTGAAAATGCTTAATGACAATGCTTTACCACTTTAAAGGTCTCCACGATTAATCTTGGTGGTCTCCAGCTTTTTTTGTGAATATTTTTACTTAAAACTCTCCCAACAGTTATGCTAAGTCTTGATTTGGAAAACTGAGAAGCCAAGTTTCCCAGAATCCTTCATTCTTATGTTGGTCACACATGCCATCAATCTTTTTCCAAAGAATACATATACACCAAGGCATTGAAATCATTTATTTTTAATTATAATTGCAAGAGATCACTTGTTTTTCACTTAAATAAATGGTTATCTATATTTTTTTCTTCTTTCATTTTAGGCTTTACACCAACAAAAGATGAAAAGTGTGCGCACCTTTGTGCATTTTGAATAGCCAAGTGTTCTGATTTGCCTTGAAGCAAATCTGAATGAGAGAAACATCTGAAATAACAAAACGTCCTCAGTGCTTTAGTGCTTATGAAGGACACTTTTATGTATTTATATTTTATTTTTTTATTTAAATAAACTGTCATTTTCCTTTCTTCCTCAAACACCTGAAGGCATTTTCATACATTTGTAAAGGTGGCCCTTTGTGTTTTTCCAGCATGAATGCTTTCAGGATTTTATTTGGCCAGAAGTACAAAAATAAGATACAGCTTTGCTTTTTCTGTTAAATTCTAGATTGTGAGCATTCGTCTTTAACATCGTTAGTCAGTTTTCAGTTTAATTAGGGGTTTCTGTGATTTATTAGACAAGCCGGGAGAAAGCTTGCTAAGTTATTAGGGCACCTGTGTTCTAAAAAGAGAGATTTAGATTTTATACTCCAGGATTGCTTCAGTTTTCTTTTTTTTTTTTCCTCTCCTATAGTAATGGCCATTGTAAGCTGCGCACTTGTGTAATGTTGGTACTAAAATGATTTATTAAATTTCTGTTTAGAAGTAAATCTGTATTCATCGTGATTAGTGAGTATGCTATTTTATTTTGTGCTGTACATAGACATGGCTGAAATATGAAGAAACGTTATATTAAAATTACAATAATTTATTCTGTGTCTCCGATCAGATTAATCAAGTGGTATTAGATAGTTTTTAACTGATAAAACCGTCACAAGGTGCTTTATTGTACATTTTTTTTTATTTTTTCCAATTAAAAAAAAAAAACATACTATAAGTTGTTATCTTCATTGTAAAGTTTCACCTTAACCCGGTGTCACCTTACACATTAGTTCTAGTCAGTGGGACAGTCAAACTTGATCATTGTGGTTGCTGATCTTGTTGTCTGAAAATGTCAGATTATGTAGAAATCGCTGGCCATGGCAAATTATGAACTTTGTGATGACTTTCTAGTAGTTTCACATTTCTGAAATATCAGGAACGCACCTCTTTTTCTGATAACCAGTAACACGCGACCTGACAGTGCTGGTGCTCTCTGAATGTTTTCTAGGTATGGTGAGTTTGGCCACGATCTCTGGCCTTACTTTTCCCTTTATTCCACTCCTGGTACATATAACTCAAGGCATCAGCCAGATAAGCCATTCTTCTGTTTGCAAGGTCCAAAATACCCATATTCCTTGTTCTTCATAGCTGCATTAAATGCATTGTACTTAAATGTTATTATGGTATACTCATTGATTATTGTCTTTTTCATACACAAAGCCTTCTGCTACAACTTAAGATAATATCAAACATATTTGGCAGAATGATAAGGATGATTTGCAGAGGATGTCATATATATATATATATATATATATATATATATATATATATATATATATATATATATATATATATATATATATATATATATAAAATAAATAAATAATATAATAAATATATACATATTTTTATTAGATATGTATGTGTGTGTATATATATATATATATATATATATATATATATATATATATATATATATAAAGGAAATCTTGGGATGAGACGTGGTTTTCTTGGAAAGATACTTTGACGTTTCACAAGGACTTTTAACATGAGATTCTTTCAAGTCCCGCCCTACTTACAGACAATTTTAAATAAGATCACAAACATCCTTGGAAATAGGAACAAATCGCAGGGTGCAAGGTCCAGGGAGTTTTAGGAAACTGTTGACATCTCGTTTTTTCATGAGAAACTGCCGCACACTCAATGCTGTGTTGTCCTAATGCAGAAGCCATAGAATTCATCCATCCATCCATTTTCTAACCCGCTGAATCCGAATACAGGGTCACGGGGGTCTGCTGGAGCCAATCCCAGCCAACACAGGGCACAAGGCAGGAACCAATCCTGGGCAGGGTGCCAACCCACCGCAGGACACACACAAACACACCAACACACCAAGCACACACTAGGGCCAATTTAGAACCGCCAATCCACCTAACCTGCATGTCTTTGGATTGTGGGAGGAAACCGGAGCGCCCGGAGGAAACCCACGCAGACACGGGGAGAACATGCAAACTCCACGCAGGGAGGACCGGGAAGCGAACCCGGATCTCCTAACTGCGAGGCAGCAGCGCTACCACTGCGCCACCGTGCCGCCCTGCCATAGAATTCCTGGTAGAAAATATGCAGTTTACTTTAAATACTAATGAGGAGTTCAAAATCTTTTTTTTATTACTGTTAACTAGTGATCTACGTCCATGTTTGTATTAAACAATCAAACTGTGAAGAGAAGATTTTAAGTTCTAATTGTTGTGAAGATTACAATATGCAAGCTTTCGAGGCGACTCAGGCCCTTGAGTTGCCTCAAACGCTTTTCATATTGTAATCTTTTTAGTTGCCAATAAAAGCTGTCATTTTGCTTTATCGAGGCCGAGTGGTGTCTCTGAGGCTAAGGATCTGCGCTGGTATCCCGAGGGTTGAATCCCCATCACTGCCAAAAGAGATCCTACTCTGCTGGGCCCTTGAGCAAGGCCCTTAATCTGTAATTGCTGCAGGGGCGCTGTACAATGGCTGACCCTGCACTCTGACCCCAAGGGGCATGCAAAAACTAACAAATTCCTAATACAAGAAATTGTATAAGGCGAAATAAACAACAACAACGACTTCTCACTACATTCATAATGGCTAACACGGTACAACACCCTAGTACTACAAAGTTCTGATTGAATTTAGTTTTATGTGTGCCAGCATACTACATGTAGTGCCAAACTTGCCATCCAAAGCTGCTCCCTTTTAGACACTCTGTTATGACAAGAAGTGTATTTGTTGTCTTTACATTGCTTTGGATAAATCATTGTAGCCTTTTAGTCTGAAAGGAAAAACCTGAGCAATCATCTAGTGAAACAGACTTTTATTATACTTCACCACAAGAGGTCAGTAGCTTCCCTATTTAAATAATTTTTTAATAATTTCCATAGAATTAATCTGGGGATCCTGAGTTGATTTGTCATCCGGTGGATGCAGCAATGTGCCGTATCAGCGTGTGCTCCTAACCTCTCTCTCTCTTTCTCATAGAATTTAAAATTAAATAGTTGTCATTTTTATCCTTTCCAGTGGCTGCAGGTTTTTTTCCAACCCAGTTTCTTAATGAGAAAACAATTATTGCTGATGAAACACTTATTGCTTAAGTGACATTTTGATGCTTCATTTTAGTGGTCTTGCTTGTTAAGGTTCCCCACCCTTGATCGCTTATTTCAATCTTAAAGAGCAGCATTCAGTGTTTAATGGCTCTTTATTAGCAATAAAATATAAATGACAAAGCAGCCCGCAGTTCTCCATCCAGTTTGTTTTCATTTACGTCTGTGTGTGTGTGTGTGTTCATCATGCACTGTTTGACTTAATAAAACATGTAATAGAAAATGAGACAGACTGAAAATGATCTGTTTTAGGCTTCAAATCAGTCAGTCAGTCTGTCATTGTTCAACCCGCTATATCCTAACACAGGGTCACGGGGGTCTGCTAGAGCCAATCCCACCCAGCACAGAGCACAAGGCAGGAACAAACCCCGAGTTGGGCGCCAGCCCACCACGGGACAAACACACACACACACACACACACTAGGCACAATTTAGGATCGCCAGTACACCTCACCTGCATGTCATTGGACTGTGGGAGGAAACCCACGCAGACACGGGGAGAACATGCAGACTCCACGCAGGGAGGACCCGGGAAGCAAACCTCAGGTCTCCTTACTGCGAGGCAACAGCGCTATCACTGCGCCACCATGCCACCCTCTTCAAATCATTTGGATGATATCTTTGGAGAGGAAAAAAATCTATGATATAAGAACCTTACATTGCAAACCAACAAACCATAAAATTAAATAAGGTGCAAGACTGGCAATGATTGGCTTCTAATTAAGCAGTTGGAATGAAAACCAGTAGCCACTGCGGGTCGCCAGGACCAACATTGTCCACCCCTGAGCTATGACAACCCCTAGGATTTCAGAGAGTTCTAAAGGTTTATTCAGGTGGTTTATGCTTGGTACATTAAGGTGTACCAAGTCTACTTTATTGCAAAAAAATATTCAAGTAAAGAGTTATATTTCATTCCTTTCCAATATTTCTGACTTTTCATGACTTTATGGCCTTCTGACCCTGGGACTTCACTGCTTGCAGCACTTCATCCAAGAAGACCAAGAATTCCAAAGGTCCAGTGATTTGGCCGGTGTAACAAATCTTTATTTTTCTGTAAGCAGATGTAAGTCGGGAGGTGTTTTTTTTTTTAGCTTTGAATGAGTCGTGTATCAGCAGTCTGAATGAAGGCAAACACGCCTGATTCATAGTGGTGTGCTCCCCGTTCTATAATGAGCCATACGATAGTGAAAGAGAAAGCCTTTTTTCTTTATTTTATCAAAAGTAGTGTTTTTAGCAACAATTATTTGCAATCTCAGTGGAAGGATTTTAAAAGCAGAGTGACGAGGAACCACATCACATGCAAGTGAGTCTTCTGAAGCGACCCCAGTTGAAGCTCTTTGGACGTATCATTACACGCTTAGTTGGCAACTGTCAGAGTCTCACAGTCTTTATTAACATCTCCCTTGATGTCTTCATTAGGAACAAAATTCCCCATTAAGAGTTTCTTGTCTGCATGGCCTGCTCTGCCCTTAGCACAAGGCTACCATTATGTCGAGCCTGGGGGAGGGGGGGCTAATTTGAAAATTGGAGACCATCCAGATGACAGAGGAAAATTACAAGGCCAGGCAGTGGCTTTTCTGTACATCCGTGTTTTACAAAAGTCGGCCAAAGCTGAATTTATAAAACAAGATTTTATTTAGGTGAGACATGAGAATTGTGCCTCTTTTCTTTTTCCTCTTTTGTCTTTTTTCAGTTGTAGGCGCTTTATGTAAAAGTACAATTTATATATTTCACATAAGTACATGTAGAATGGGATGGATTTTTTTTTTTTTTTTTTTCCCTCCAGTGTTTATTTAATCATCCAAGAACTGTGTAATTTCTGTTTTTACATATTTTTCTTTGACACTTTTTGGTGTTTGTTATGGTGTATCCCTGGGTAGCTACACTTTTAGATAGCAGGCTGGCAGGCAAGAACAGTCATGCAGATTTAGAAGCAAATCGATGTACTGTAGATGTGTAAAAATGTAGGTGTAGAGGTGATACACGTTCATCCTGCACATATGCGTATAACGTACCCTCAGTGCCCATTTTATTAGTTACAGCTATCAATTATTAGGGTCAGCTGCCTTTCCTTATCAGAGCAGCTCGTCTTCTTCAAGGCAAGGATTTAGTGAGGTGATGAAAGCATTTCTCTGGGATTCTGGTCCATTCCAGAAAGCAGAACACATTTTCAGCAGATTTTCTTTTTCTTTTTCCAAAAAAAAAAAAAAGTAGTCCCGTTTTACCTCGTCCCCAAAAAAGTTCTACTGGAATGAGGTCTGGGAACGGTGCAGGCTATTGGAGTAGAGTGAGGCTACTGTCATGTTGGAGAAATCCAGTGTGAAATCATGCATTCTTAGCATAGCACATCACTCCAGCTGTTTTAATTTTTCACACCGTTCTCTGTGCACTCTAGAGACCGCAGCATGTGAAAATCTCAGGAGGGCAAAGAGTAGAGGAAGTTGCTGCCATATGATTCGATTTTTGGAGGAAAGCTGCCCTAATAAAAGTAGTCACTAAGGGTTGTGGCGGACTGCCGGGTCTCATGCTCGGCCGGGACACCCCTTTGATACTGGATCCAGAGGAGCAGCCATGGGATGCACACTGCATTCCCCAGAACATTTGTTGGCAGCCCCCTTGGTTGCCACAATGGTGGAACACTGGAGCTCATCCATGTTGGACTCCATGGCCTCGGCCAGCGGGAGATGCATGGCTTAACGGAAGTGCAGCCTGAAGTAGGTCAACGAGCACCTGGCGCACTTCTAGGGGTTCTATAAAAGGAGCCTGCAGCCACTACTCTAGGCGCCAGAGTTGGGAGGAAGAAGAGTGTGGTTTGGGGTGTTTTGGGACTGTGTCGGGCCTGTGGGACACGAGGAAGATGTGCCCCACGGCTGAAGAAAAATAAGTTCTTTTTGTTTATTTTACACGTGCCTCCGTTGTCAGTCTGTGTCGGGTCGATGCCTATATAGCGCCTTTGCCACAGGGTATATGTACAGTATACACATTACGAAGTCTACCTACACTCTTAATTGAAATCTCAGCATTTTCTCATTCAAACAGACTGAAATCGCGACAAATCTTGTGAAACTGTTTTTCACCTTTAGTAATGCCCGGTGTTTAATTAAAAAGACACCAGTGAATCTGTTTTGAGAATAAAAAAAAAAGTATCAATTTCATTGATTGCTCCTCTTACCGTTTATTTTTTTCATAATATTCGAATTATACTCCATGCTTTTGTCATTATGTAGAATGCAAAGAACACAGAGGACCAACTTATCAGTTTAGGATACACAGAAATTAAATTTAAAAAATTAAAAATGACTGCCCTGCGTCTGTTGTTGATTTAAACAGACTCCAGGTCTTCATAACTTGTGCCGACATCTACCTGCTTTTAAGTGGGCTTTGTTGCTCTCTGCCGTGTAATTAACTTATATACTTTATGTGCATTTTTGAGAAAAGCTGTCATTAATACATTGTGACAACTCTAGAGGGTGTACCAGCCTACCAACCCGACACAGGAGGCACACTGATAAAAGCACAAGCTTTTTTATTTTGTTTCTTCACTTTTGGGCAACGACTTCCCCGTTACCCACAAGCCACAATACAGAGTCACAAAGCACAAACACGATACGTTTTCTTTTCTCCTCTCTCTCTCTCCTTTCTCCCCTCCACTCCTCCTCGACAAGCTCCATCTCCCTCCTTCCGACTCTGGCTCACCGAGTAGTGTCTGCTGGCCCCTTATATAAGGCACTTTGGCCACAGCATTCCTATGTTGTTTTAAATGTGCTATATAAATAAATTGACATTGACACCCAGAAGTGCTCCAGGTGCTCGTTGTCCCACTTCCGGCAGCACTTCGGGGTGTAGCGGAAGAACCATCCACATGGGCTCTGGAGCAGCTGCAGCACCCCCTGGCGGTGCCCTCCCAGATCCCAACTGGGAGTCCGAGGCACCGCTGCCACCCAGGGGGGCTGCCATCTAGCGTTCTGGTTACAGGTAATGCTCTGTCCACACTTTCTCCCCTGGTCCTTCCAAAGAAGAGGCGACCCGACCGGGCAAGGGCCCCGGCCATCCATGACAACATTCATTTTACTCATGTTAGGCCTTGTTTGATGTTTGCTAATGATTCTTTTAGCCTACACTAAAATTGAGTATTTTTGGAAAAATATTTAAAAACAATAACCTTCTAGTGCTTACTTCATGGCAGCTCCATTTGTTTTTTGTATACTGTATAGCTTTATGCCTGCCTTGCTGGCATCTGTGTCTGCCAGTCCGTAAACACTGCCCCACCAATCTCTGTTTGACGGTTATTTAAGGAGAGATAAAGCCCATGATTTATTACCGCACTAGTCACAGATCATAATACATGTACATGTATACAGTGGGAGAAATAAGTATTTGATCCTCTGCTGAATTTGTAAGTTGGCTCACAAAGAAATGAACAGTCTCTATTTTTTATTGTAGTTTCATTTTAATGGAGAGAGGCCGAAACTCGACCAAAAATCCTGATAAAACAAGTTACATAAAAGTTATAAATTGTTTTGCATGTCACTGAGAGAAATTAAGTATTTGATCCTCTACAACCAGAATTCTGGCTACCATGTGGCACAGAGATTACAATCAATCAATCAACTCCTGATACTCCTGATCTCGACTTGTGATGTGTATAAAGCACACTTGTCCACAGCATCAACTTCTTCCATTCCAACCTCTTCACCAACATGGGCAAGACCAAAGAGCTGTCAAAGGACATCGCGGACAAGACCTGCACAAGGCTGGAATGGGCTACAAGATCATCAGCAAGAAGCTTGGTGAGAAGGTGACAACTCTTGGTGTGATTTTTCGTAAATGACCATCAATCTCCCTTGGTCTGAAGCTCCATGCAAGATCTAACCTCATGGGGTGAGCAGGATCATGAGAAAGGTGAGGGATCAGCCCAAAACTACACGGCAGGAGCTTGTTAATGATTTGAAGGCAGTTGGGACCACCACAGTCACCAAGAGCACCATTGGTAACACACTATGCCATAATAGATTGAAATCTTGCAGCACCCACAATGTCCCCCTGCTCAAGAAGGCACATGTACAGGTTCGTCTTAAGTTTGCCAGTTAACATCTGGGCCTATAAATACTTATTTCCCCCAGTATATATTAAACAGTTTATCTATGTATTTTTTGGTAATTTATATAAGTTTTAATGGTTCCAAATTATGCATTTACATATATGTCATTTTTTTTCTTGCAATCAGGCAACTTGAATTTTGCCTCCAGTGTTCTTGACAGCTTCTTGCATTCATCTTACACAGCCAGTGCCTTAACAGATTCAAAGGTCACCAAAACAGGATATTTGTAAATTTTAATGGCAAAATGAATACATTGAATGAATATTCATGAATACATGAATGCATTGCGTCTTTGTGGACCGGGAGAAAGCATATGACAGGGTGCCTCGAGAGGAGCTGTGGTATAGTATGAGGAAATCGGGAGTGGCAGAGAAGTACGTAAGAGTTGTGCAGGGTATGTACGAGGGAAGTGTGACAGTGGTGAGGTCTGTGGTAGGAGTGACGAAGGTGGGATTACATCAGGGATCGGCTCTGAGCCCTTACTTATTTGCAATGGTGATGGACAGGTTGACAGACGAGATTAGACAGGAGTCCCCGTGGACTATGATGTTTGCTGATGACATTGTGATCTGTAGCGATAGTAGGGAGCAGGTTGAGGAGACCCTGGAGAGGTGGAGATATGAGAGGAAAGGAATGAAGGTCAGTAGGAAGAAGACAGAATACATGTGTGTGAATGAGAGGGAGGTCAGTGGAATGATGAGGATGGGAGTAGAGCTGGTGAAGGTGGATGAGTTTAAATACTTGGGATCAACAGTACAGAGTAATGGGGTTTGTGGAAGAGAGGTGACGAAGAGAGTGCAGGCAGGGTGGAGTGGGTGGAGAAGAGTGTCAGGAGTGATTTGTGACAGACGGGTATCAGCAAGAGTGAAAGGGAAGGTCTACAGGACGGTAGTGAGACCAGCTATGTTATATGGGCTGGAGACGGTGGCACTGACCAGAAAGCAGGAGACAGAGCTGGAGGTCGCAGAGTTAAAGATGCTGAGATTGGCATTGGGTGTAACGAGGATGGACAGGATTAGAAATGAGGACATTAGGGGGTCCGCTCAAGTTGGATGGTTCAGAGACAAAGTCAGAGAGGCAAGATTGTGTTGGTTTGGACATGTGCAGAGGAGAGATGAGGGGTATATTGGGAGACGGATGCTAAGGATAGAGCTGCCAGGCAAGAGGAAAAGAGGAAGGCCTAAGCGAAGGTTTATGGATGTGGTGAGAGAGAACATGCAGGTGATGGGGCTGACTGAACAAGATGCAGAGGACAGAAAGATATGAAAGAAGATGATCCGCTGTGGCAACCTCTAACGGGAGCAGCCGAAAGAAGAATGCAAAATTAATACATTATACATTGAATGCTCATTGTTGCAGTTAGAAAGCTCAATTCACCTGCTGAGCAAAAATACAGACTTAAAAGAGGAAAATAAAATGGTCAGTAATGCAGTTTACCCCATAAGTCAGTGAAAGGCAACCTTTTTCAAGTTGCGGCGCACTATAAGTCCAAAAATTTTCTTTCGCGGCGCACCTGAGGGACTGCCCATAAATAAAGTCGTGACGACACAATCTATGGACAATCGCCAATAATAACAGTTAATTTTACAAGTTTGAAAGACATTTTATTAATAAAGGAATCAAAGGATAAATCTTAAATTTAATTAATGTGAACGTTGAGATTGTTTTCCAGCACATACGAGATTGATGCAAGGATCAATTTTCGAAAGACAGACGCGCATTTCCTTTTTGATCATTTGAAGTCTCTCGCGTTTCTTAGACTTCATTTCCGTAAGTGTTCCGTTATCTGTTTTTCCAACATAAAGTATTTTTTTTAAACATTATCTTTTTAATCAACCAACAGTTCAAAAACACTAGCAATTTTTAATATATTACAAAAGTTTTCGTGGCGCCCCAAGAAAATTCCTGCACCGGTTGCCCAACAATGCCATAAGTGATACTTGAAAATTGAATTATTCACACAAATGGAAACTACCAAAGATGCTGTTTTTATTTCTTCTTGTGGCATTTCAGTATAAAGTCTAGACAGTGTGAAATGGATGGATGAGGGCTTATGGTGTGTGGATTTCTCACGTTTGGTATTTTTTCTTTTAGTAATCAGTTTAGTTATTATGACCTGTGGCAAAGTAAAAGTATAGTATTTTTAGGGTGCAAGTTAAATCAGCAAAATTGTGTTTTGTTGAAATATGGTAAGTCACTGCAGCTCTTCTCTCCTTCCTCCTTCTGCGTATTCTCTCATCCAGTATGAAACAGAACAGTGAGTATTCTGTGGTACTTTGCTAAGAAGAGACCCGTTTTTGTCTACAGCTGAACTAACTATACCTACCTTTTGTAAAATTTTCCTCTTCTGATCCCTGCTCAGTTTTTTTGTTTTTTGTTTCACGCTCATCACCACCAGTTAACAGTGGTAATCAAACTTAGAAAAATCCCCCCAAATTTTCCAGATTCTAATTACACTTACTTAAATGGCTGACTCCTTTATCCAAGGCGACTTACAACATTTATGATACAATTGGTTGGCAGGTCCAGTGACTTGCTGATGGTCACACAGTGTTAGTAGTGGGATTCAAACCCACAGCCTCAAGGTTTCGAAGTCCAAAACCTTAACCTCTCACTACACCACACTACCTATTTAATGTTCAGAAAAGGTTGTGGGGAATTGAATAAATAAAGATTGAGATATTTTCTTTTGCATATTAACTCTTCTTAAATATCAAATGGAATTGAAAGTTGAATGCATTGCCCAAGTCTGCCATTCCTCCCCACATACCCTTTTTAAGGCTTGAACATTCTCCTTATGAAAAAAAGAAAAATAAATGTGGTGGTTATTTCATGGACCAAGTAACAGGTTGATTTTCTATAAATAAGTAGTTTTTCAATTAAGTATAAAAATCCCAACTTGTTATGTACTCACCTTCATGGAATAACCACCCAAAAAGTGTTTCAAGTTTTAAAAAATGGCTCCAAGCCGCTGATCAGTTTTTTTTTTTCCTTTTTGTGTACGAAGTATAGGGAAAGTATTGTAATTGTCCAAAAATTTGATGTTGAGATTTTGATTAATCTGGTTGTTTTAGACCTCCCTGACTTTCTTGTATACAAAGTGTAGGGAAAGTATTGGAATCCTCCAAAAATTCAGTTTTTTTAGACCTCCCTGAATTCAAAAATATAATTTTTGGAATTATGTCTGTGTGCCTGTCTATATACTGTGAACGTTGGCCCCGGCACAGACAGATGGACAACATTTTGTCACCACACACCATTTATTATGTACTATTTACAAGTTCAATAGTCACGTGCACTCACACAAACCCCAGTGATGCTGGCACTGAATCCCCCAAAGTCCAGGGCCCACAGTTTCTGTGCCTTGCTTCCTGGCCGCCTCTAGTCCTTCCTCAAGCTCAGTCCTTCTGCCTCCCGACTTCCACCAATGACTGGAGGGAGGCGGCCCCTTAAATAAGGCTCCCGGATGAGCCCCAGGTGTTCTCGGCATTCCCTCTTTAGCCACGCCCCAGCGTGGCGGAAGTGTCGGCTGTCTTCCTGGCAGCTCTCTGGGCGCTACATAAAGTCTTCCCTCCCGGGATAATTAGGCACTGGGGCGCCGCCTGGCGGTGGCCACGGGTCCCTACAGGGCTGGGCTTCCATGCCCTGTACCCGAGGCCCCCTGCCTAACCAGGACGGACGCCCCCACTCGGTCTGGAGGAGGCACTCGCCCTCCTCTGATCCTCCAGGCGCCCCGGCGGGCTCCAGCCCCGGCCGAGGACCGTACGGAATAAACCGGCATCGGAGCGCCGCCTGGCGGTGACCACGGGCCCCCACAGGGCTGGGCTTCCAAGCCCTCTACCCGTGGCCCACAACAGAACCAGGACGGACGCCCCCTCGTGGTCTGGAGGAGGCACAAGCCCTCCTCTCGTCCTCCTGGGCGTCGCCGGGGACCACAATACGTATGTGTAAACACGATAACTTGAGTACTCTTTCACTTAGGTTAACCAAATTTTGCATACAAGTATTAGGAACAAAACGTAGATTTCTATCAACTTTTAGGCTATTTCTGCTAACTGGGTACTTTACCTTTTTTCCATGCAGCTGCAGAGTCTTGATTTATTCAGCTTTACTTTTATAATAATTGTTCAATATATTATTAATTTGGTTCTTTAATGTACATAAAATAAACATATAATCATTGTCTTGCGGTTTACTCCTCAAATATCCATCCCCATATGAGAAAGTCGAGGAGAGACCATGTTCGATTTTTTTTTTAATAACCAATTGTATTTAAAAAAAGAAAATTTTAGACTTAAGCAAAAGTTAAATATGACTGTATTGTTATAAAACACTCTTTTCAAGCATTGCAGTTGCCTTTAGCTGAGCTATATAGCTTTAGCAGGAAAAAGGTTACCCTCTAAATTATTGGGGTTTTTTTTTCTTTGTTTTTGTCGTTCCAAATTCAGTTTCTCCATTAGCTGATCAACTGGCAGTGAGTGGAAGATCAACTAGTCAATGATGACTGTGTGGCAGCCCACTGCTTTGGGTATAGCTTGAGTTGGGTTATTCTTCCTGTACTGTTTCCTCCATACACTCCAACAGGCTGTTTGATTCCACTTTCTTATCTTATCTTATTGCATTATATTATTGCCTGGTTTTAAAATTGAAGGAAGTAGGGGTAAATTTCAGACCACATGTATAAAAGAAAGGTCACACAGTATTTGGCTGCAATTAAATAACTGGAAAAAATGCAAAATGACTCTTGGAGTCCCTTGCAATATGTTATCCAAGACTAGAGACAAAAATAAATTAAGATGAAAGTTAGGAAGTTTCAAGCTTGAGAATGCCAAGTTTTTTTTAATAATGGAAAAAAAAAAAATAAAATCAACAAAAAGACCCATCAACTTTAGAAACATCTTCAAATCAAAACAGTACATATGAATAAAAACATATATTCAACACTTTATTAACTATTTGAGGGCTGAATTTTTTTCCAAAACATTCAGTTTTCTTAAAAGCATACAGTACAGTATTTTCACACAAAAATCAACATAAAACACCTGGTGCTGTGAGCTGTGGCTGCCAGTTTGCTGTCTCTTGTGGTTTGAGCCGCTCACGGGGGCAGTATAACAGTTGGCAGGAATGCGTGGCAGGTTCGCTGCCAGGCTGTCTTCACGAGGCAGGGGTGGCAGCAGAGGTCATGGTTTCAGTGCAGTGCAATCTGGTTTGTACATCGTGTCAAGTGGCGGTCCTCTCAGGTGAACGTTACTGTAGGCGGGTCGGCTACACGTGATCAGCTGATGCCGGTACCTCACTTTCGTTTTCAATCATTTTGATCTCCATATCACTTGCCTCAAAATCAGAGTCCAACAAGTCGGATTCCAATTCAGAGATAATATGCAAAATGTCGTGCATGGAGTTTTTTGCTTTGTTTTGCATTCGCTTCAATGTCTCGCTAGATGTCGATGCTATTTTTGCCGTTGTTTGCTCTTCGCTATTCATACAAGTGCACAGAATCTCAGACCACTTAACGAAGCTAACATCTAGCACAGACAGTCAAACTAACACGTAACAGCGAGTCTGCTTTCTATTTACCATTGTTGATCGCCCTCAACCTCTTCTGTTGACAATAGTCGACATCCGCCCTAAAAGAGTTAATTGTTATAATCCAAATAAGTAATCAAAGGAAACGGTCATTTAAAAAATGCTATAGAATAGATAATCATGCAATTTTTTTCTATCTAAGGATCAGGCTGATGTTGAAGTGGTTAGCATTGCTCCCTTAAGGACCCCAAATCCGGGTTTTTCAGTTCCACACTTGGTCTGTAGTCACCCCAGTATTTTCTTTATCCAGGTATCTTGGTATCCCACGTCCCAAAGATAAGTTAGTCGGTACTTCAAAATTGGTTCCATGTACGTGTATGAATGGTTCCTGCAGTGGGCCAGTGTCCTATCTGGGATTGGTTACAAGGACAAGACAAAACCTTTTATTCTCCTGGAATCCTTCTAGGCAGGTGACCTGCAAGACCATTGAGAAGGGTGGGGACTAAATTGAGAAATGACATTATCTGTTTAATTAGGATTTGTTCCATTTTCTCATAAATCCCATTTTCTAACATCACCTTGACTGCCTCTTGTGCATTCTGTTTTGTAATTCCCTTTGTGACATTGCTTCAGGCAGGGCTGTGGAGTCGGTAGATGAATCCTTCGACTCCCAACTCCTTAGTTTCTGGTACTTCTGACTGTGACTCCCCGACTCCTCTGTATTTAATACGCTAATGTATTTTCCATGTTGATTGAAGGAAGGCCACATACACATCATTTAATCACAGAACTACTGGCTAGGAAGCTGACCCTCCACTGTATTGGCCAGTTTAAACAAAAGACAAGAACCCCTGAGCACCCATCAGGCCATAGCACACACCTCCACCTTCATCATTACATAGGGCCGGGCGATTTGGCCTAAAATCAAAATCTCGAGTAATTGAACATTTTAACTCGGTTACGATTAATGAACGATTATTTGATTTATTTTTTTGCCCTCATAGTTCACTGACAAGTTTTGTATAGTAAATATGCTCACATATTACAAGTGAGAGATTTTTGAATGAAGGGTGCATTACTTGATTTTAAAATAGTTGAAGGAAGCACACTATCTGTGATTATTTATTGAACATCAATGTTGAACAACTGAAATTAAAGCACACATTGCCTAAAATGAACAGTCACTTTGTTCTTATAAAAAAAGTAAAAATAAATAACTTGCACTTTTGGAAACAAAAGTAAATTAGTTTCAATGTTTTTCTTATTAAAAGTAGAAAATAAGCAGCATCTCTTCTAAATAAAATTACTCTTATATATCCTGTAAATAATATTTTAAACAGTGCATTTCTTGCATCTTCTGTAAACAAATATTTTAATGTGCAATGTATCAATGTAAACAACAGATTGTTGTAATGAAAAAAGAACTCTCTAAACACTGTTGCATGAGGTGATCTTAGCGATCTTGTCATGTCAGTATATGAACATGAATTTACTCTAAGTTCTTACTAAGAAACACGAGCTTGTTAACCTTTTCAGGTTTCTAACAGCACCTGAGGCATGTAACAATGTTTCCGCCCGAACTGAAAACCCGCTCTGATGGGGAGCTAGTAGCTGGTATGCAGAGATACTTTTTTGCCACCTTACTTAGAGTGGGAAAGTGTACATGATGCTTCCTCCACCAGTCCAGTGGATTTGTCTCACTATCCAGCATGGGGGACACCAAATAGCTGCTCATCTCTGCACCGTTGTCTGTCATAATGGCTGAAAGTTTTTCTTCCGCGAGGTCCCATTCAGAAAGCATATCTTTCAGACCTTGCGCAATCATATCTGCCGTGTGATCGGCTGGAAAATATGCCGTCTCAAGGCATCTCTGGCACAGCTTTCAATCGTCGTCAATGTAGTGCAGAGTAAGGCTCAAGAATGGGTCCATCGTCCTACTTGACCAGAGATCAGATGTGGCTGCAAAGTGCTGAACACTTTTCAGTTCAGCAGCTACATTTTTACAACATGTCTTGTATATGTCTGGCAGCGCAGTTTTAGAAAAATGTGATCGCGATGGCACAGTGTATCTTCTGTCGAGAGTTTTAACGAGGTGTTTAAACCCGCTTCACTCCACTGTAGCCAAGGGAGTCATATCCTTTGCGATGTAATAACAAATAGCGTCAGTTATTTCTTTCCATCTTCTTGAACTCTTCTCATACTGTGTGGCGTTTGTGAACGCTTGTGTTATCGACATCTGCTTTGCGGAGGCACTTGTTGCTGGGCGCTTTTCAGTCTCTTTTTGTTTTTTTGAGCCATGCACTGTTCATATTCAGTAACATGATTGTGCTTCAAGTGTTGAAACAAATTGGTGGTGTTACTTTTGGGCGTCGAAACTGTTTTTCTGCAGTGTCCACATCTGACTTCATTTTGTTCGATGTCAACCTTAACTGAAGCCAAAATGTGTCCAAATGACGGAGACTGCGTTTTTCTTTGGTACAAGCTGCTCTTGTTGCTCAGTTGTGTCAGTGTTTAAGCTCTCCATGCTCGACATGTCGGCAGAATAACGTAACGTAACGGAGCGGGGTCACGTGACTCCACACGCAGTAGTGTTTTTAAAGGGAAAGTAATCGAAATAATCGACCTGGAAAAATTTGATCGATAATAGGTTCTGAATGTCGATTTCGATTACTTTTCGATTAATCGCCCAGCCCTATCATTACACTTGTTTACACTCAAATGAACTGTTTAAACACATTATATCCTTTAATAAAATGAAAACACTTTTTGTATTGTACCATAATCCAGATTAAAATATGTGAATGTCAGGTTGTATAATAGCTCAGCTGAACTTCACACTAGTAGTAACATACCTATGCGCTTGGCTTTATTCTTACATCAGAGCAGTACTTAATTATGATTATTGTTTGTGAAATGGTACATTTGAACTTCCTGTATTTTTTTTTCATTACAATTTAAATTTATTAAAGGTACCCAGAATTGTCTCCGACTCCACAGCCCTGGCTTCAGGTGCTTCGATTAAGTTCAGTTCTTTCATCCTTTCCATTTTTTTTTTCATTCTCATTAAAATCCTTGTAAATCTGAAGCTGAGTTAAAGCCCATCCTTGTAGGACTTGGGTGTAAAACCGTTACCTTGGACTGGGTGACGGTCCACTGTAGCACACGCTCAACGGTTTGTCTTGTTTTGTTTTCTTCTCTTCTTCCAGACTTCCTGTGAACACTTCCTGCTGTATGTATTTCTTTATTACTGTGAGTCACCATTCATTGGCAATTAACTACATTATTCTACACAGAGCGGTATATTCTTAGAAAGCCAATTTTCCTTCTGTGGATTTGTTACATAATTTCCTAATTGGTCCGGTGAACTGAATCACAGTGTGTGATTTCTATGGTTTTGTGCGTGTATGTTTTTGTAGCAGATATGGAGTCATTTGCATGTATTTTAACAGAAGTTTTTGTAGTTTTATAAACCACATTTCAAACTATTGACTTTGGAGATTTATTAACTTTAGTTTTAATTTTTTAACTTTTTTTGTAACTTCTTTATCAATACAATTATAAAACATGCAGGCTTCTTTGTAATTATACAGTGACATTGTGTAAGGACTTAAACCCATTTTGTTTCAAGTTGAATCTTCTCTTTCATGCTAAACACCGTTGCTTTATGTGTTTCATATTATAGTCTTCTAATAATTTAAGCCTTGTACAGTATGGCATTAAATACAGTTGGAAATGAAGTAGCTTTTTAGGGTATTTTGAAAAACATTCTTACGGTTTGATTAAAACAAAGTGGCAGTCGAAATTCATCTAGTGACTTCAGACCACTATGTGTATAGTAATCGGCATTCAGAAAGAATCAGATTTTGAATACACTGTGTGCACAATTATTAGGCAAGTGAGTATTTTGACCATATCATCATTTTTAATGCGTATATTCCAACTCCAAGCTGTATTAACTTGAATGCTTATTGGATTTAAGCACGTCAGGTGATGTGTATTTGTGTAATGAGGGAGGGTGTGGCCTAAGGAGATCAACACCCTATATCAAGGTGTGCAGAATTATTAGGCAGCTAGTTTTCCTCAGGCAAAATGGGCCAAAAAAGAGATTTAACTGACTCTGAAAAGTCAAAAATTGTAAAAAGTCTTTCAGAGGGATGCAGCACTTTTGGAATTGCTAAGATATTGGTGTGTGATCACAGAACCATCAAACATTTTGTTGCAAATAGTCAACAGGGTCGCAAGAAACGTGTTGAGAACAAAAGACGCAAATTAGCTGCCGCCAAAGATTTGAGAAGAATCAAACGTGAAGCTACCAGGAACCCATTATCCTCCAGTACTTTCATATTCCAGAGCTGCAACCTACCTGGAGTGCCCAGAAGTACAAGGTGTTCAGTGCTCAAAGACATGGCCAAGGTAAGGAGGGCTGAAACCCAACCACCACTGAACAAGAAACATAAGTTGAAACGTCAAAACTGGGCCAAGAAATATCTGAAGACAGATTTTTTTCAAAGGTTTTATGGACCGATGAGATGAGAGTGACTCTTGATGGACCAGATGGATGGACCTGTGGATCAGTAATGGGCACAGAGCTCCACTCCAACGTGGAGGTGGGGTACTGGTATGAGCTGGTATTTTTAAAGATGAGCTAGTTGGACCTTTTTGCATTGAAGATGAACTCAAAATCAACTCCCAAACCTACTGCCAGTTTTTCGAAGACACTTTCTTCAAACAGTGATACAGGAAGAAGACCATGATTTGTATGCAGGCCAATGCTCCATCACTTGCATCGAAGTTCTCCACTGCATGGCCAGCCAGTAAAGGCCTTAAAGATGAAGGAATAATGACATGGCCCCCTTCCTCATCTGACCTAAACCCTATCGAGAACTTGTGGGCACTTCTTAAACGCTAGATTTACGGGGGAGAAAAACAATACACCTCTCTGAAGAGTGTCTGGGAGGCTGTAGTCACTGCTCCACAAAAAGCTGATCGTCAACAGATCAAGAAACTGACAGACTCCATGAATGTAAAGGCTTATGACTGTTATTGGAAAGAAGGGTGGCTATATTGGTCATTGATTGATTGATTTATTTATTTTGAAATGTCAGAGATGTTTATTTGTAAATTTTGAGGTGTTTGTTTATTATTCTCACTATAACAGATGAAAATAAACAAGTGAGATGGGAAAATTTTCATTTTTCCTTTAGTTGCATAATAAATCTGCACACTAATAGTTGCCTAATAATTGTGCGCACATATGTATTCCCCTGATGATGTTCACACTCACATTTCCGTTGTGAAACATTCAGGTTTCAGGTTTATTAACATTTTGGATTGACTGATAGCACTGTGTTTGTTCCATTTTAAAATTAATCCTCAAAAATACAACTTGCCTAATAATTCTGCACTCCCTGTATGTATTATCCTGTATGGTATTTATACATTAGGAACTGTAATAAGTGTTTTCATTTTGTTTTATTATGTTTTGTAGGTAAGCTTTATGCTGTGCAGACAGGAATGAAGCTGGATAGTAAAAGCCCGGAGTGCCGCAAGTTCCTGATGAAGTTAATGGACCAGTTAGAATCGGTAGGACTGTAATCAAATATGCATTTGATTTGTTGTGGTGTTTTTGTTTTTTTCTGAAAATGTGTGTTTTAAATAATGGTTGATACAGTCACATTCATTTGTATAGTCATTGTAAAAGCCATCTTACTTTGTAAAAATACTAATAAAGATTTAAAATTAATGTTCAAAACTGAAACTGAAAACAATGTTTTGGTTTAAAATTATTGGAAAGCTTTGTAGATTTGACATAGTAAGAAATTATAAAACTTTAAAAATCAGTTGAACATAGAAATGTGTTAGAAAAAAAAAGTAATATAAAAATTTCACTTGTACAGGAAGATTAAAAAAATACATGTTTATGGCATTTATTCAGAGCAGTGAAACATTGTAAAATAAATTATACTGAATGAAAATGTACATAATTTTAAAAATTTATAAATATTCAAATATAGATGAATATTGATCAAATTATTAGAGTCAGAACAACAAAAAAGATAAATGCGGAAGTTTTTAAAGTCTGCAGAGAAAACAGACAGCTAATCAGGACCTCAAAAGGAATAGAAACGGATTACTTTCCCTAAAGAACTGTCACTGACAGCAAGCGGATGTGAATAAAGGCAGACTGGAAGACAGAAGAATAGGAGGAAAGCGAAAGCAGATTAAAAGAGAACCATATGGAAATCCTAGGAAAAGCAGAGTTTTGTTTAGAACAGGCTTCTACAATTTTTCCACGAAAAGCAGCCTCTGGAATTGCTTTTTGTTTTTGAGGATTTGTAACCTTTAAAAATGGCACACCAGTTTCCTTTCACAATCCAATGACACATAGTCACAAGTAAACAAATAATAGTTACTTACATAATTTCTGTCTATAGTGCACACAATCCCAGTTTGCTCTTTCTCTGTCTCTGTCACACACACACACAGTTTCTCTGTGTTTATAATATAGAGAGATGCAACATAGTTGCAAGTACTGCTTCCTCACAGCTCCATAGTCCTGCATGTACATCCTATCCAGAACACTGTTTGCGTGCAGTTGGCTTGTTCTTACTGAATACACACAGTTTTTTTCCCCAGATAATTTCATTTTTATTTCTGTGCCCCAAAATGTTAAATCTAATTGACCCTGTTTAATTAAGTGAGGATACGCAAGTACTGGTTTGACCTAAAGGTTCCTGTCTTTCATTCAGTGCTGCTAGAACAGGTGTTTGCCCCTGCAACCCTTAACTAGGTTATGCAGATTTGATAATGGGTAATCTGATGACGTTTTAACGTGCACTATTTACATTTTGTTTCTTACTAAATAAAAACTGCCTTTTGCTACATTTACTACCACACAATTATGTTGTTTTTATAATAATTTCTTACTATCACCATACATTAACAGAACACTGAGGGAGCAAGCCTGGTCAGGACAGTACCTCTCCCGGAACGGTAGATGGCAGCCCCCCTGGGTTGCATCGGGGCCATGGGCATGGGGTTTTGGAACTCAAGTATGTTGGCGTCCATGGCCACCACCAGGGGGCGCTGCGGTGGCTCCTGAGCCTGTGTGGATGGTTCTTCTGTCACACCTTGAAGTGCAGCTGGAAATGGATCATCAAACACCTGGAGCACTTCTGGGTGGGCTATAAAAGGAGCTAGCAGTCACCACTCCGGAAGCCAGAGTCGGGAGGATGGAGACGAAGCTTGCCAGGAGGAGTGGTGGAGGAGAGAGAAAGAGAAGGAAAAAGAGTTGTGTTTTGGTGCTTGTGTTTGGAACTCTGTTGCTGTGCTGTGTATATATGTATATATATATATATATATATATATATATATATATATATATATATATATATACACATACACATATATACATGTATATATATATATACACATACACATATATACATGTATATATATATACACATATATATGTATATACATACATATGTATATATATGTGTATATATACAGTGGTGTGAAAAACTATTTGCCCCCTTCCTGATTTCTTATTCTTTTGCATGTTTGTCACACAAAATGTTTCTGATCATCAAACACATTTAACCATTAGTCAAATATAACACAATTAAACACAAAATGCAGTTTTTAAATAATGGTTTTTATTATTTAGGGAGAAAAAATCCAAACCTACATGGCCCTGTGTGAAAAAGTAATTGCCCCCTGAACCTAATAACTGGTTGTGCCACCCTTAGCAGCAATAACTGCAATCAAGCGTTTGTGATAACTTGCAATGAGTCTTTTACAGCGCTCTGGAGGAATTTTGACCCACTCGTCTTTGCAGAATTGTTGTAATTCAGCTTTATTTGAGGGTTTTCTAGCATGAACCACCTTTTTAAGGTCATGCAGGTCATAGCATCTCAATTGGATTCAGGTCAGGACTTTGACTAGGCCACTCCAAAGTCTTCATTTTGTTTTTCTTCAGCCATTCAGAGGTGGATTTGCTGGTGTGTTTTGGGTCATTGTCCTGTTGCAGCACCCAAGATCGCTTCAGCTTGAGTTGACGAACAGATGGCCGGACATTCTCCTTCAGGATTTTTTGCTAGACAGTAGAATTCATGGTTCCATCTATCACAGCAAGCCTTCCAGGTCCTGAAGCAGCAAAACAACCCCAGACCATCACACCACCACCACCATATTTTACTGTTGCTATGATGTTCTTTTTCTGAAATGCTGTGTTCCTTTTACACCAGATGTAACGGGACATTTGCCTTCCAAAAAGTTCAACTTTTGTCTCATCAGTCCACAAGGTATTTTCCCAAAAGTCTTGGCAATCATTGAGATGTTTCTTAGCAAAATTGAGACGAGCCCTAATGTTCTTTTTGGTTTGCGTCTTGGAAATCTGCCATGCAGGCCATTTTTGCCCAGTCTCTTTCTTATGGTGGAGTCGTGAACACTGACCTTAATTGAGGCAAGTGAGGCCTGCAGTTCTTTAGACGTTGTCCTGGGGTCTTTTGTGACCTCTCGGATGAGTCGTCTCTGCTCTTGGGGTCATTTTGGTCGGCCGGCCGCCACTCCTGGGAAGGTTCACCACTGTTCCATGTTTTTGCCATTTGTGGATAATGGCTCTCACTGTGGTTCGCTGGAGTCCCAAAGCTTTAGAAATGGCTTTATAACCTTTACCAGACTGATAGATCTCAATTACTTCTGTTCTCATTTGTTCCTGAATTTCTTTGGATCTTGGCATGATGTGTAGCTTTTGAGGTGCTTTTGGTCTACTTCTCTGTGTCAGGCAGCTCCTATTGAAGTGATTTCTTGATTGAAACAGGTGTGGCAGTAATCAGGAAATTGAACTCAGGTGTGATACACCACAGTTAGGTGATTTTTGAACAAGGGGGCAATTACTTTTTCACACAGGGCCATGTAGGTTTGGATTTGTTTTTCTCCCTAAATAATAAAAACCATCATTTAAAAACTGCATTTTGTGTTGTATTGTGTTATATTTGACTAATGGTTAAATGTGTTTGATGATCAGAAACATTTTGTGTGACAAACATGCAAAAGAATAAGAAATCAGGAAGGGGGCAAATAGTTTTTCACACCACTGTATATGTATATATATATATATATGTATATATATGTATATGTATATATATATATATATATATATATGTATATATGTGTATATATGTATATATATGTATGTATATATGTGTATATATGTATATATATATATATATATATATATATATATATATATATATATATGTATATATATATATATATATATATATGTATATATATATATATGTATATATATATGTATATATATATATATATATATATATATATATATATATATATATATATATATATATATATATATATATATATATATATATGTATGTATATATATATGTATGTATATATATATGTATGTATATATATATATATATATATATATATATATATATATATATATATGTATATATATATATATATATATATATATATATATATATATATTATATGTATATGTGTATGTATATATATGTATATGTGTGTATGTATATATATATAAACTGCTCAAAAAAATTAAAGGAACACTTTGAAAACACATCAGATCTCAATGGGAAAAAGAAATCCTCCTGGATATCTATACTGATATAGACTGGGTAATGTGTTAGGAACGAAAGGATGCCACATCGCTTGATGGAAATGAAAATGATCAACCTACAGAGCCCTGAATTCAAAGACGCCCCAAAAATCAGAGTGAAAAAATTATGTGGCAGGCTAGTCCATTTTGCCCAAATTTAATTGCAGCAACTCAAATTGTACGCAGCACTTTGTATGGCCCCTGTGTTCTTGTATACATGCCTGACAACATCGGTGCATGCTTCTAATGAGATGACAGATGGTGTTGTGGGGGATCTCCTCCCAAATCTGGAACCAGGGCATCACTGAGCTCCTGGACAGTCTGAGGTGCAACCTGGTGGCATTGGATGGACCAAAACATAATGTCCCAGAGGTGTTCTATTGGATTTAGGTCAGGAAAGTGTGGTGGCCAGTCAATGGTATCAATTCCTTCATCCTCCAGGAACTGCCTGCATACTCTCACCACATGAGGCCAGGAATTGTCGTGCACCAGGAGCCACTGTACCAGCATAGGGTCTGACAATGGGTCCAAGGATTTCATCCTGATACCAAATGGCAGCCAAGGTGCCTTTGTCAAGCCTGTAGCGGTCTGTGTGACCCTCCATGGATATGCCTCCCCAGACAATCATTAACCCACCACCAAACTGCTCATGCTGAATGATGTTACAGGCAGCATAATGTTCTCCATGGCTTCTCCAGACCCTTTCACTTCTGTCACGTGCTCAGGGTGAACCTGCTCTCATCTGTAAAAGCACAGGGCACCAGTGGTGCATCTGCCAATTCTGGTATTCTATGGCGAATGCCAATCGAGCTGCATGCTGCTGGGCAGTGAGCTCAGTGTCCATTAGAGGACATGGGGCCCTTGGGTCACCCTCATGAAGTCTTTCTGGTTGTTTGGTCAGAGACATTCAAACCAGTGGCCTGCTGGAGGTCATTTTGTAGGGATCTGGCAGTGCTCATCCTGTTCCTCCTTGCCCAAAGGAGCAGATACTGGTCCTGCTGATGGGTTATGGACCTTCTATGGCCCTCTCCAGCTCTCCTAGAGTAACTGCTTGTCTCCTAGAATCTCCTCCATGCCCTTGAGACTGTGCAGGGAAACACAGCAAACCTTCTGGCAATGACACGTATTGATGTGCCATCCTGGAGAAGTTGGACTACCTGTGCAACCTCTGTAGGGTCCAGGTATCGCCTCATGCTACCAGTAGTGACACTGACTGTAGCCAAATGCAAAACTAGTGAAGAAACAGTCTGAAAAGATGAGGAGGGAAAAATGTCAGTGGCCTCCACCTGTTAAACCATTCCTGTTTTGGGGGTCATCTCATTGTTGCCCCTCTAGTGCATCTGTTGTTAATTTCATTAACACCACAGCAGCTGAAACTGATTAACAACCCCTCTGCTACTTAACTGACCAGATTAATATCCCATAAGTTTCATTGACTTTATGCTATACTCTGATTAAAAAGTGGTCCTTTAATTCTTTTGAGCAGTATATATATATATATATATATATATATATATATATATATATATATATACACACACACACACACACACACACACACACACACACACACACACACAGTAGAACCTCTGGTCACGAATGTTTCCAAACACGTACAAATTGGGTTGTGACCAGAAAGTTCCATTTTCTTTTCTTTGGGTATGCAGGGCCTAACAAAGCAGCTGATGCTGCAAAAAGAGTTACAATGTTAACCAAGCAGAGGCCTCAAGTGCTGGAAGAGGTAGAAAAACTTTTGCTAGTGTGGTTGAATCAGAAGCATTAGCATTAGATAGTTTAAGTGAGGCGATCATATGCAAGAAAGCCAGGAAGATTCATGGAGATTTGCTACAAAAAAAAAATCCTTCTTCTATTGGCCAAGCTGAGTAATTTAAAGCCAGTAGAGAATGGTTTGAAAAGTTTTGCAAGAGAAGTGACATTTAATTTTTTTTCTCTGTGCTTAAAACTAATAAAAATAAAAGTTACAGCGGGCAGTTAGTAAGCATCTAGCACAAACTCTTACAATGTTAGTTTTCTCTGTTGTTCAAGGGTTTGTCTGTGTTATGCAATGTTTTTACATTTAGTTTACTATTAAACTGTGCATTCTTTGGTATAATTAACTGTTTTTGTACAAAAAAAATATATATTTACATACAGTTTGTATGGTCTGGAACTGATTAATTGTATTTACATACAATCTTATGGGGAAATTGTTTGAGTCGGATCCAGAGTTTTGGGATAAATTACGGTTGTGACCAGAGGTACCACTGTAGATAGATGGATATATAAATATTGTGGCATCCGGCTGTGGGTGGAATCCAGCTAGGACGCCCAGGAGGACTGGAGGAGGGCTTGTACCTCCTCCAGACCGCGAGGGGGCAACCGCCCTGGTTGTATTGGAAGCCCAGCCCTGTAGGGGCCCGTGGCCACCGCCAGGCAGCGCCCCAGTGCCTGAAGAAACCTGGAGCCCAGCATTTCCGCCACACCAGGATGTGCTGGGGGGAAGAAGACAGGGGACACCCGAAGGGCTTCCGGGTGCGCAGCCGGTACTTCCGCCACACTGAGGCGTGTCTGCGGAGGAATGGCGGCAAGCAGCTGGAGCCCATCCGGTTTCCTATATAAGGGTCCGCCTCCCTTCATTTAGTAGCGGAAGTCGGGTGGAAGAAGGACGGAGCTGGAGAGAGGACTGGAGGCAGCCAGGAGAAAAGCAGTTGGACTGTGACGCCTGGACTTTGGGGGATCGGTGCTGGAGGCACTGGGGGTGCATGTAAATATTGTACATAGTGTATATAATAAATATGAATGTGTTGGGTGCAAAAACAATGTCTGTCTGTCTCTGTCCGGGCCATCTACCACTATATATATATATATATAGTTTGCTGATCTTTATTTTTTTTTACTGCAACCAGCATAAAATTATAATGTAATCCAGTCCAGGACCATAAAAGAGCTCGGTGCATCTTACGTTTCTCTCCTCTATTAACAGTTGGCTTTTTACTTTTAGAGGGTAGTATGAGGTAGCAAAAAAGCCATTTGGAATGAACACCATCAAACTCTGGAATTTGCTTCTGCATTAAATTCAAGGATATTATTTTTTTAATGGCAGACTTCATTCAGGTTTGTTTGACTGGTGCTGCATTTTGTCCACATTGATTCTATTAACATCTACCTGAAATTTAGAGTGGAACACTGACAATGTTTGTCAGTAGGGTAGGGTATGGTGGGGTATTTTAGGGATGATTTTACTATTCATGTGAAATAATTAATAGCTTTTAAAATGTTATATTTTACTGCAAAATTTTAAAATATAGTCTTCTGCAAAATTGGGAAACTGAATAAATTGTATTTTTAACATCTGAAATAGCAGACACTTTTTCAGACAAAAACACAAAAGAATGATAAATTAAAATTATATCCTGCCAAGAATTTTTGTGGAAGTGGCTGCTGTGGACAACTTGCAGTTGATATTCAGGTCAGAAGAGGTGTAACCAGTTAGGCTTGAGCTTCCTGTGGTTTTTTCTAGCCATAAATTATTTTTGGATTTTATTTTAATTATTTATTTTTACAATTTTGTCAGTTTTCAGCAGTGACTATACTGTAAGACTTAATTTAGAGTGTGCTAGCAGTAGTTTTAGTTGCCTGTATTTTAATTTTCTAATAAAAGTCAAAACGTTTTTTGTCTGACAGAATAGGCTTTTGTGAAGTAACCAAGTTTTAGGGTAATTTCCCTGTTCAGAAAACAAAAAAAGGCTCTAGTAAAATGTCACAGTAGTCTTCCAAACTCGAAACAAGAGCTCTCTATTTGTGCCTTCCTATTCCTCCAGCTTGGAATTCAGGATGGTTATCCTCTACCCCGATTTTACAAAAACTGTAATGTCATGAGAGAGAAATCAGCAAGCGCTTAAATTCACACTGACAGCTATGCTATTCAATAATATATCCTCACACATCGCATGGACGAACTAGAACAGAAATATTCTTTTTTTATGACTTCAGATTGTGCTGATTATTTAAATGATGCCAGCCATTACCACTTGGAATAATAGTGAAAATTGTTTTGTAGCTCAGTAAATCATTCTTTGCTTAACAAAAAAGACTTTTTTTTTGTCAATGGTAGATACAATAGATTATTCAGACCGTCTTGGGAGTTCATTGCGGTAGTTAATAACCTTATGTCCTGAAACTGCCCTTCCTCGGCATCATCCCATTGCTTTTTGTGTGAACTTCCATTTCCTGCAAAAATAAACGTGTGTGCAGTTTTTCATTGCTGTGTTTTTTTTTTTTTTAATTTGACCAGTGAATTTAAAATACTTGCACTATTCAAACTATTTTGTTCTGTTAACCCATTAAATAACACCTTTTTTTCCCGAATAATCCTATCATTAAGCTTGAGATATTAAAAAATGCTCAGGTTTGGTACGCAGACTTATCCTGATAAACTGGAAGAACCCAAACTCTCCTCTTTTAAGTCAGTGGAAAACTGATGTGTTATACTATTTGAAATTGGAAAAAATCAAATACTCAGAGGATCTGTACAGACTTTATTCAAAACATGGCAGGATCTAATCAGTAATATTTTAAAATAATCTTATAAAGCACAGAGAATCTATTAATTTAGGTATGTCTACAGGTCTTAAATTTTGTGCTGTTTTGCTTGCTCTCTCTCTTAGGGTTGGGGATCGATTTCTTCTTAACTCGAATTTTCTTCATGTAAAACAATTTATTTGTATGGAATGCAATAAAATTAATAAAAATAATTAAAAAAAAAGAAGAAAAATTGCTGAAGTTTTGGAGTTGCCTTTTTTATCATGTGAAGCACTTTGAGCTACATTATTTGTATAAAAATGTGCTATATAAATAAATGTTGTTGTTGTTTATTTGAACTTTACATTTTATGATAGGTTCGCTTGTTGACAGTCTTTTCTTGATGGTATTTTATTTTAGTTTTATATGTATTTCTCTTAAATGATGTTTCTAATCAGAAAATACTTCTGGACTCTTACCATGAGGAAATCATTGTCGTAATTGCCCGTCTTTCTTTCCCATTGACATTCACTCTTAAAATCTTATTTTCGTCTGCCATCATTAAAACTGTTATCAAAAATTCTTTTGAACTCTGGGATCTGTCTAAACCAAATTTTACATATGTTTGGGGATATGGAATAAAACCCCACGTTCACTTGAGGAAAACGTGCAAACTCCATATGAACAAAAACCGGGTACAAGTCCATGAAGCAGTAGTGTTAACCATACCCGCTTACATAGGAGTTACTCATCTACATGGTACAGTCGGGCATCGATTCATGGATGACCAAGTCGAGGCCATATTCATACTTAAAGCTGAAGGTCATAGGAAAACTATAGAGTAATCATGTTCTAGATATTGACAAAACCAGCTGCTACAGGCCACACACCTTTTGTTTATCACGTATTTGAGGCAGCGCTGCCAACCGTGGAATCTCTCGGCTCTGTACCTTTCTGTACTGAAACTGCAAGCAACAAATAGCCACAGGTGTGTTCTTGGAATGAGGAGAAATGCATCAATCCTTTAACTTTCAACGACAGTGGCAATGGACACTATCTATAATGACTGAAGAATGTATCATATCAAATGAACGAGCCACCCCCCTTGGCTTCGCCCGCGTATTAGTGAAAGAGGACAGCGAGGAGGGCCCAGCCTAGCTCTCTACTCTTGACGTCACTCTTCCCCCTTCACTCAGCCCATAGCCTGTGTCTCGGATTAGCGCGAATATGTCGCTTCTGCAAACAAACTATGATTCTTAGCACAATGAGAAAAGTCGAAAAATCAACTGGAATTTTCAACAAATTATAGAAAGGAAAAAAAAGTTCTAAATCCGTTAAATAGTTCTTTCATTCGCTAACTAAGCAAAGTTAAGGTACACGCCCCAGACGGACATGTGACTGAGGATGGCCTGCCTGCTCACCGTAGCCTGATGATTCTCTATCGGATTCACGCTAATAAATTGGTACCGAATTCTAGAAAAAACCTGCTCTAAATCTGTTAAGTAGTTCTCTTATGAAAAGCGGACAGACATAGAAATGGGTCTAAAAAAACTATTAAGAAATTTTGTGTTTCAACCACGAAATTTTTAAAACTGTTTCTTAGCGAGCACCTATGGGCCAGGGGTAACCTACATTCCAAATTTCAAGTCCCAAATCCTCATGATTCAGGAGATTTTGTGATGAGTGAGTCAGTGGTATTTGGCTTTTATATATACAGTGGGTACGGAAAGTATTCAGACCCCCTTCAATTTTTCACTCTTTGTTATATTGCAGCTATTTGCTAAAATCATTTAAATTAATTTTTTCCCTCATTAATGTACACATTATCTTGGAGTTTGCTAAAAGACACCTGAAGGACTCTGAGATGGTGAGAAATAAGATTCTCTGGTCTGATGAGACCAAGATAGAACTTTTTGGCCTTAATTCTAAGTGGTATGCGTGGAGACAACCAGGCACTGCTCATCACTTGTCCAATACAGTCCCCACAGTGAAGCATGGCGGTGGCAGCATCATGCTGTGGGGGTGTTTGTCAGTTGCAGGGACAGGACAACTGGTTGCAACCGAGAGAAAGATGAGTGCGGCCAAGTACAGGGATATCCTGGACAAAAACCTTCTCCAGAGTGCTAAGGACCTCAGACTGGGCCGAAGGTTTACCTTCCATCAAGACAATGACCCTAAGCACACAGCTAAAATAACGAAGGAGTGGCTTTACAACAACTCTGTGACTGTTCTTGAATGGCCCAGCCAGAGCCCTGACTTAAACCCAATTGAGCATCTCTGGAGACACCTACAAATGGCTGTCCACCAACGTTTACCATCCAACCTGACAGAACTGGAGAGGATCTGCAAGGAGGAATGGCAGAGGATCCCCAAATCCAGGTGTGAAAAACTTGTTGCATCTAAAACCAAGAAGACTCATGGCTGTATTAGCTCAAAAGGGTGCTTCTACTAAATTATCTAATCAACCAATCACATGGCAGTTGCTTCAATGCATTTAGGGGTGTGGTCCTGGTCAAGACAATCTCCTGAACTCCAAACTGAATGTCAGAATGGGAAAGAAAGGGGATTTAAGCAATTTTGAACGTGGCATGGTTGTTGGTGCCAGACGGGCCGGTCTGAGTATTTTACAGTCTGCTTAGTTACTGGGATTTTCACGCACAACCATTTCTAGGGTTTACAAAGAATGGTGTGAAAAGGGAAAAACATCCAGTATGCGGCAATCCTGTGGGCAAAAATGCCTTGTTGATGCTAGAGGTCAGAGGAGAATGGGCCGACTGATTCAAGCTCATAGAAGAGCAACTTTGACTGAAATAACCACTCGTTACAACCGAGGTATGCAACAAAGCATTTGTGAAGCCACAACACGCACAACCTTGAGGCGGATGGGCTACAACAGCAGAAGACCCCACCGGGTACCACTCATCTCCACTACAAATAGGAAAAAGAGGCTACAATTTGCACGAGCTCACCAAAATTGGACAGTTGAAGACTGGAAAAATGTTGCCTGGTCTGATGAGTCTCGATTTCTGTTGAGACATTCAAATGGTAGAGTCAGAATTTGGCGTAAACAGAATGAGAACATGGATCCATCATGCCTTGTTACCACTGTGCAGACTGGTGGTGGTGGTGTAATGGTGTGGGGGATGTTTTCTTGGCACACTTTAGGCCCCTTAGTGCCAATTGGGCATCGTTTAAATGCCACGGGCTACCTGAGCATTGTTTCTGACCATGTCCATCCCTTCATGACCACCATGTACCCATCCTCTGATGGCTACTTCCAGCAGGATAATGCACCATGTCACAAAGCTCGAATCATTTAAAACTGGTTTCTTGAACATGACAATGAGTTCACTGTACTAAAATGGCCCCCACAGTCACCAGATCTCAACCCAATAGAGCATCTTTGGGATGTGGTGGAACGGGAACTTCGTGCCCTGGATGTGCATCCCACAAATCTCCATCAACTTCAAGATGCTATCCTATCAATATGGGCCAACATTTGTAAAGAATGCTTTCAGCACCTTGTTGAATCAATGCCACGTAGAATTAAGGCAGTTCTGAAGGCGAAAGGGGGTCAAACACCGTATTAGTATGGTGTTCCTAATAATCCTTTAGGTGAGTGTATATATATAAACTAGCGACTGGGAGCCTGATCGAATCGGGCTACATATTCTATGTTTGTGAAATCCATACTTTCTCTGCAAAGAATTATTTGTTTTTTTAGTCTTTGAAGTGATTTTGTTATCATGGCACTGATTTGTGCTTAAAATAGACCTTTTCGGCTGATGTAATGAAGAGCTGCCTGTTTAAACAGGGCTGCGAGACGTGAAGTCAGCTCTTCGGCGCACCTCATTTGATTTTTTCCGGCAAACACATTTTCAAAACAAACCGTATTTTATGATTCTAATCAGAGTCAGAGTAATAATTATGTTGCCGTGGTCATTTTAGATCTGAGATTAGCTAAAATTTAAACAATGACCGTTGTTAATACCCAGCCGTCATTACTCAGTTTGCCAATAGATGTCAGAAGGACGGATGCCAAAACCGAACTGCCCAAAGATAGATTTCGACGTACCAAGGAAATGGCGATATGTTCTAAATTACTTACGGTTCCAGAACTGTCGAACGGTTTAAGTTGATCGACAATGTTAGTCCTGGAAAGTACGCCCCACCAAAGCAACGTTCCAAAAACTAACCAAACTTACTGTTATCTGCTCGAACCAACACCGACTTACTATACTCGGCCGTCCAGCGGCGGCATTGTAGCATTCTAACATTCTTAGCCAATCATGGAATACTGCGTCCGCGTTTGCCACGTTATGTTCTTAATACAGAGGCAGAGTCCCATTGCATGGTTCTAACTTGTATTAAGTCGAGGTATTGACTCAAACACCATACATACGGATAGTTTCAAATTATATATACAGATAGGTAGGGAGCTATTATTTTTGCCTGCTGCGGCAGCAGAGCAGAGACATTGCCTAAGTATATCATGAGGTTTGGAAGCATACCCGGAGTGTTTTTGAACTATTTCTGTAGACAGAATTCGACCTGTTCCTTCGTCTTAGGTCTGTGATTTTGCACTGCTTACATCAATTGGTCCTGCAGTTTTTCACTTTGGTTTCAGTGCAGTGCCCAAGATATTTATTGCAAAGTACAGATTTTCCACTTCACAATTTCTTTGTCAAATTTTGCGTTGTCATTGCGGAATATTTACCTGTGATTGCAGTGTGTGTGTATTGTGAGTGTTTGGGGGGCCCAACTAGTTGTTTTGAAATAGCCTATCTTAAATTTTGTTTATATACTGTGTGTGTGTATATATATATATATATATATATATATATATATATATATATATATATATATTGTGTATGTATATATATATATATATATACTGTGTATATATATATATATATATTGTATATATATATATAATTTTTTTGTAAGTAGAGTTATCATTTTTGTGAGAGCGTCTATACAGCTCTCTCTTACTTCTGCATATTCTTGGAGTCAGCACTGCTCGAGTGCCATTTTGTAAGTCATCAGATTACATTTATTGAATTATTTTACAATGCAGAAGTGCTGATAGAAGAATTTATATTTGTATTGTACTGATGGTGGATCCAGAAAGCTGACTTTTGGCCATAGCTTGCAACCATTCTCTTTGTCTCAGTCTTGTTTTGTTTCTGTCAGTACAGTTCTACAGAGTGGTGCTACAGACATCACATTCCTGTTTTGATGATTGCATTACTAACATAGCATTTGCTACATAGATTAAAGGATTTCTTTCTGCACTCTCAGCATATAATGAAACGCATGAAAAGTTGGCAGCTATACATTTTTCTCTTTTCATAAAAGCAGGAAACAATGCAGTCTGTGAGGAATGCCTTCTGTTACCCAACATACACTTGGAAAGGCAGATTCACAAGTGACTTGGGATTTTGGAACATCAGAGCCAAACACTTTATTGCAACTTCTTTGGAGTTTATAAGGTGTCATAGCAACAGGTTGCCATTAGCTGACTGTGTGTGTGTGTGTGAGTGTGTTTCATAAGCCTACTACAGTATTTCTGAGTCTTGATCTTTCAGGATCTCTGTGACTTCAGCTTTTCACACCCACAGCAACTTACACAAACATAAAATAGGAAAATCCATCCTTCAGTCCTCTGTTGGTTTTTGTTTTTACTTCATTTTCCAGTGCAGGCTCATGGGAAGCCAAGGCCCACTCAGCAACATAAGGTATAAATCAAGACCAAACTCTTGATGAACCACCAGTATATTGCAGTGTATACTTTTTGCCCATGGTCTCATTTGTTCCTACAGACTCTATTTACAATAGTGTCAGCAGTTAACCAGACTTCTATATCTAATAATGAAAGGAAACTCAAGAGAAAACCCAAATGACTACAAGTACAATTTTCATATTGCACAAGGACTGTGATCAGGCTGGAAGATGAACCTGAGTCTCTGAGGCAGGCCAGTGATGTTAGATTGAAAGTGAAGGCCTAAAGAAAGGCAACATACTTTTAAGTAAAATGTGTTCGTAAAGCAAAACACAAAATAACAAAACTTTAGAAACTGGTCTTGATTGACATTCGTAGCTCTTGTATTTTTTTATGACCAGGATGTCCAATTAGGGGGTGAATGAAGCAAAGCAGACCACTAGTAACGTCTAATTATAACAGCTTAATGTACAAGCCAGACATTTTACCTCTAGTGTAAGTTTATTCATTTTTAGGAGCTCAGATTAATGTTCTATATTTTATAGAATTATATATTCTTGCATTGCTATATAAACCTTGGCTTCCACGTGTGTCATTGCATAGTCTGCTGTTGTTAGTTGAATTAAAGATGAGGAAATCTGATGTGTAGAGAACAAACCTGAAGTTGAATAGACTGTTTGTTTATAACATCAATATAACTAAGTTTGTACATCTGTCTACAGTATTATAAAAAAAAAAAACCTTGGAAGGAGACGAGACATGATTGTCTCAGAGACACTTTCATGTCCCACGAGACGACAAGAGCTTATGGAAAGAGATTTGGAAAAGTCCTGGTTGGTTATGTCAGACACAGTTCGTGTAGAGAGAAAGAAACGACATCTATTCACGGGCAGTTATACGTTGCGTTGTCACGATGTAATTCCAAACACAGAATCAAAATTCAGTGCAATATTGATGAAAAGGTAAAAGCGAAAACAGATCAAATATATGGACATATGTGATATGACAGAAGTGTGCTGCGCAAAATGCAGATCACGCGGCACGGCAGTGGTGGCTGATCGAGCAAAGAGGAGGTAAAAAAAAAAAAAAAAGCTGTATGTGTTTCCCATTGTATCACCGTTTAACAGGGGGTTTCAGAGGAGCAACCACGTCTCCTTGGGGTGTGTTTAGCCTCCCTCTTCACAACGCGAGCGGCAGAGACACATAGTGGTTGCCGTGTAGCGCACTGGGGTTTGGTGGGCGAGTGAAGCCCCCAAGTTTAGCTAAAAAAAAAAAAAAAAACGGGAAAGTTGGGATATTCTAGTTTAAGTAAACCTATCATAATGCACATGTGTTTTTGTTGTGAAGAAACTGTAGCTGTGTAATGGAGTTCTGAGTCAAGCAACAAGAAATATTTACAATTTTTGTATAGCCCAAAATCACACGAGGGGGTGCCGTATTGGACTTTAACAGGCCTTGATTTTTGACAGCAAGTCTTGAGTATTTGAGATGACAAGAAAAAACTCCCCCCAAAAAAAAACCCTTGTAAGGAAAAAATGAAAGAAATCTTGGGAAAGGCAATTCAGAGAGAGAGACCCTTTTCCAGGTAGGTTGGGCTTCGAGTGCATGTCAGAAAAATTGGGTCAGTACAACACATAGAACAGAACTCAAGGGATGCTCAATGCAATACAACAGTACAGTAGTAACAGTACAAGTACAGAGCAAATTGGAAGAGCTGGCCCCCTTAAGCCATTCAATAGCTGAGTCAGTGCTGGGCCAGCCAGTCAGATGAAAAGACCCTTCTCTCTGATGATTCCAGTACTCCTCTATCAGAGATGACTTTTCCTTAAGCAGGCAAACAACTTGGCATTAGGGCACTGGCACCAAGTGCCACATTTGAGTACTGAGAAGAGAACATGCCAGGATTAGAAAAGCTACATAACTCAGACTAAGAAAATCCTGAGTGTTATTTATGCCTTCAGACATTTTTAAATTGTCATATAATTGAAATGAGGTGATAAGTTTGGTGGGCCAAATGGCTTTATCTTGTTTGTTATCATTTTTTTTTTTAATCCTGCTTGAGTGATTGATTTTTTTATTTTATTTTATTAATACATGGTTTATTTTGTAGTGTAATGCATTAACACAGTCACTTTTGAAATCCAAATGCTTAACACATGTTAGTATGGAGAAATGGGAGCAACCCTATTTATGATTTATTTTAGTTGTTTATGTGTGTGTACGCATGTGCACATATTCATTTTTTTTAATACACACCCTTGACTCATCACCTTCTTTAAAGATGTGTCTTTTGTGGATTTTGGCTTCCCTGTCATCTTAATGTTTAACACTGTTTATTAGTGTTCTTATTTTTCATTAAAAAAATAAATAAACCTGTGTTTTTCAAAAAAAATACATGAAAACTGAATTCAAATATAAATTTTCATTTCCTGCACTTTTACGGTGCCTACTGTTGCTTCAGAGAGCAATAAAATCCTGCTGAAGTTGCTAGTTAAGATGTTAAATGAGCCCAAAGGGGAAAATAAGCACATTCCAGCTTAAACTGCCTTTTATTTATTTATTTTATTTTGCTTTTTTGACTCTTTTGAGAGGAAAGTTATGTAGAGATGAATTAGTTGCTTCCAAAGTTGTTGTGAACACTGTTAGCACTATTATTTTAGGGAAAGAACACTGATATTCTACCTTAAATGGCAGCCTTTAAATAGTTTCTTTATGCATAGAGCAGAAAAGTTTCAAAGCAAGCAGCAAAACATTTAGTTCTCTGCGTGTTTGGCTTGATCCATTGGGTTTGGTACATCTTCCAGATAATCTCTCTCTATTACAAAAAATATCTTGGAAGGAAACGAGATGTGATTTTCTCGGAGAGACACTTATACGTCCCGTGAGACGAGTCCATGCCCAGGGCCAGAAATAAAGGACAAAGAGTAGATGACAAAGTAGAACGTCGTAAAGAATTAAAAAATGTTGGTGCGATACACATGTAGAGCAGGTTAAAGATGATGGAAGTACAAAAATTCGAAAGTCTCAAAAAAAGAATAGGAAAGATTGCATTAGTGCAAACAAACGGAAATTATTACTTGATGAAATAACTGAACAGTGAAAAGAGATTGAATATATTGTTCGGATTTATTTTTAAGTCAGAGACTTGTAGATCGTCTAATTCGTGTTGCCACCAGGGAAAAAAAGTAGTGTTTCTTCTCAATGAAGAGGCGTATCCGCAAGAGTTAAGCGATTCCAAAAACGTTGGCATGGTATGGAGACTTTTAACGTGAGATTCTTTCAAGTCACGCCCTACTTACAACTATTTTCAAACAAGACCACGGTCATCTAACCTCAGTCGTGTGAATGCTTTTGTCAGACACACTTCCTGCATTCTCAGCTCTTAGAAATTGCATCAGGAGAATAATTGTACACGTTCTAGATGACACGTCAACGACTAAGCAAAGAAGAGGAGAGCTTGGACAAACATTCAAAAAAGTTTTTTTATTTATTAGAGAGAAAGAAACGATATTCACTCACGGGCAGTTAGTTATACGTTACGTTGTCACGATGCAAGTCCAAACATGGAATCAAAATTCAATGCGATCTTGCAGAAAAGTTAATGCCAAATATTGTTTTTACTAAAGTTTTAAAGTAAAAGTGAAAAGGATGCATATGTAAGAATTCCCATGAAAATAGCAATCTCTTAAAATTGTATATCCGGTTAACCAAACCCGGGGGTGGGCGAGTGAAGCAAGCAGGGGGAGGAGACCTCTAGTTTTAATGTGGAAAAAAGTTGTGGTTTGCAGTCGATTTGTCTGAATCAAAATTTTTAGGTAGACAAAAAATGATCATATTTAATTATTTCCTGAAAGACTCCATTACTAAGTGCATCTACCCAATACTGAGTCAATTATCCTCTTGCACTTTACACATTTTGAATTAGTTGGATTAGCCAAGGGTGGCCTTGCTGTGCAGTGGCTTATGCTGTTATCTCACATGTCCAGCGTCTTGGTTTGTGAAACTGGAGCCGTATCATTGTTAATGCAGTATTTGCATGTTTCCCCTGTGTCTGCCTGTGTTCTTTTCAAGTTTTGAGTTAATTTGGCATTTATGTGAGTGTATAAGTGAGTTCAGATTTTATTGGTGCCTTGTTTGGTTTCTGCCTTTTGTTTGATGTTGATTGGATGGGCTACCCCAAACTCATGAATAAGAATGGATTTTGTGTTGTGTTATGTACATCATGAGGTGTCAGAGGTGTAACACAGGGATGCTGTCCTGTGTTGGTTCAAATGATACAAATGCTACATGTTATCTGGTGAAAGATTTCTATTTTGTGCAAGTGATGCTGTCAAAAAGAATCACCTGCACCTCTGTTTTCTTAGATGCCTCAGGGCTTTGAGCCTGCCCTCCAGATAGTAAAGAATGCCTACGTACTTACCATCTAAATTATCCTGACAGGAAGTTCTACCGCCTGGTTTGGAAACAGCATGCAGAGAGTGGAGCAGTCAACTGATCGCATCAGTCGGTGTGAACTCTCTTAACATTCACACCAAATGATTTCGCACGGGGTAAAAGAAAATTATCAGGGATGCCAGCCATCCCAACAATGTAATCTTCTGTGAACTACATTCAGAGAAAGGCCACCGCTGCCTGAAGACTAGTTCAGAAAGACTTTGGTGGTGCTTTTCTCCATAGTCTCTCTGCATCCTAAATGGGGACAGTACCTAGAGTGACATGATGCACTATTTTCATATGTTATGTGTTTGTATACTTTCCTTTTTTTGCTTATGCAATATTAACATAATTCATGATAGTGCTTCATTGTATGTATTGAGGTTTATAGAGTTGTGTATTTATTGTTTTTTTTATATTCTTCTAATACACAGCCTTGGAGTTCAGCAACTAGCCATTTCAATACATAATATACTGTGTATAATTCTACATGACAAATGAGATTTGTTTTCTCCATCTGTTCTGAACTTGTTTAGGCGCACAGTGGAGTCTGGTCTCACTGGCTGCATCACATCTCGGTATGGTGTGTACTCGCCACAAGAACATAAAGCACTGCAGTGCAAAGTTTAGTAAAGTCTGTGCACTGAGCTGCCTTTTCTTCAGGACTTATACAACACTCAAAGCCTTAGAAAGGCAAATAGTGGGTGTGTGTGTGTGTATATATATATATATATATATATATATATATATATATATGTATATATTATCGGGGTGCCTCTTCCTTCACTACAGGACATATTTTACAAATGCAGTGTCTGCAAGGCCTGCAGCATTGTGCAGGACCCCCTTACACCCCTCACATGGACTTTTCACACTTCTGCCATCCAAAAGAAGATACTGCAGCATCAAAGCCAGATCTGCCAGGCTGCAGGAGAGTTTTTACCCCCAAGCTGTCAGAGTCCTTAACACCATGCTGCCCCCTGGGATCTTCCACACTGCTTCAACCACCTCTAAAAACAGAATTTTTATACCTGCAAGCCACATTCCTGCAAAGACGAGTGAGCATGTAGAAAAGAACTGAAAATCTCATACTGACCTTTAAGTATTTGGACATTCTTGATATCATTCTGCTGTAAAACATTCTGACCTGTCATTGTTTACACATGTCTTAAACAACTATTATCATACACTGATAATGGCTGTATTATCTATATCTATTATTTATTACATGTCATATTTATGTATTTAGATTGCAAATACCATACATTGCATCAATGTTCATATTGCTAACTACACGTCAATATTGCTGCTACTGCTTTGTTTTGTCTTTGCACAATGTCTTGCCTTGTTTGTGTTTTAATTATAAATTTAAATTTTAATTCTATTTTTAATTTTAATTTATTATTTGCACGTCATGTTGTTACACTGTGTACCCTGAGCTTCGCAGTTTCGTCTATTTGTATACTTGTATATGTTTGAGATGAAAATAAAGTTCACTTTGACTTTGACTATATATGTTTATGTATGTATGTATGTATGTATATATGTATATGTGTCTATGTATATATATATATATATATATTTGTGTGTATATATATATATATATATATATAGTAGATTAGCCCGGCTGCAGACAGACACACAGACCAACAATGTCCAGAACAGACACGTTTATTGTTCTTTGGCATAGCACAATGCACAAATCCCAATAAAGCTCTGTCTTTTCGTTCTGCCTCCTCCATTCCACTCCTCTAAGCGTTGTCCACCTTCTCCCGACTCAAATCCCTTTGCTGGGATGAGGCGGCCGCTTTTACACCGCACCCTGAAGTGCTCCAGTTGCTCCTCGATCAAATTCCGGCAGCGTGCTGTAGACCACAACTCTGGAACTGTCCAGGTACCCCCTGGTGGTGGCCATTGGCCCGCGCAGGGTTGAGCTTCTAAGCTCCAGTCCCGTGGGCGCGATGTAAACCGGGGGGCTGCCCACTCGTGTCCCGGAGGAGGTACCGTTGGTAATATGTCCACTCCCACGGTCCTCTTCTCAAAAGGGTGTCCCAGCCGGGCAAAGTCCCCGGCTGTCTTATCACAATACATAAATACTACACAGGGATGTTGTGACGTATAACTGCAACTTCTAAGTGCATACCACCCATGTCCCATCACTCAGTCACTTGACTTCTCATCAGGATGGTGGTTTACAGTATTGACCAGGTCTTCATGGTGTAAACCTCTTGTGTCACCAATTTGTGATGTCAGAATCAACTGGATGGTCGTGACTCAACAGAAGGTTACTTCCAGCAAGATGTAACACATTCGCAAGGAGCATGGCAGAAATTGAGTCCTTCTTCAGCAACAGGGTTATTTCAAAGGGGCTTTGGCCACCCTGGTCACTGGATCTGACACCAGCAGACTTCTTTCTTCAAAGGAAAAGCCTATCGGAACAAGCCTCACACTGTGGAAGATTTAAAGGAAAACATCCAATGTGAAATTGCTGCCATTCAACTGTTGCATGATAGCCTATACTTTACAATTTATTTATTGATTGGTGGTTGTTGGTGAACACAAATAAACCACCCTTTGTCTATTTTGTTAATTTAAGTAAATTTTAGTTATTTGATTTTAATTTTTTTACAGACTGAATTGTAAATCACCATTTCCCAGTAGAGTTGTTTATGTATTTCTACACAGTGTTTCATTCATTATTTTATTCATTCCAAATACTTCTGTAAATTAATTATTTATTAGAATATTATTGCAAGATACTGCTTAGAGATTACTGTCTCTTAAAACCTTGGGTTTCGTTAGAGTAAAGCTCTGTTCTTTGTTAGATCACATTTCCTTAAGCAGTGTCTTTCCAGAGTGTAAAACCCACACTGCTGCCTCTGCAATGTTTTTACACCTGCTGCTTTCTGAAAACACTCTGATGTTTACATTTTTCTTAATAGTTTCCATTTTCTGTGTATGTGACAGAGTTACTACTTGCCAGTGGCCTCTCTAATTGAAAAATAAATATATATGATTTATCTTAAATGGCAAAAAGCCAGCAGAGTTCACTCAGTGTCTGTTAAGTAATGAGTTTTGTTTTTATCAACGGCAGAGGGCAGTATAGTATATAAAGAAAAAAAAAAAAAGATCCTTGTTGAAAAATGAATATTGACATTTTTCCATTCTCTGTGTCTGTTTTTTTTTTTCATGTTTACCGTAATGCCATTTTTCAGGGTTATTACCACTGTTTATGTAATGACAACAAAATCACAAAAAATTATACAGTAAAATGAAGTCCCGACTTATCAGTGGGATAACTAAATTAAAAACTGTTTTGTTGAAAGTATTGTGTTTATTGAGATTTATTTTTGCTATGGAGTCCTTGTTTAATCAAAACTTTCCCAAAATTAAATATTTATATTCCTACCTTTTATGGTCTTTGGAGAAAATGGTGCATGTGATATGAAAAATAGTTAAGTAGTAGAAAATTTTTATATGCAAAATAATAAGAAGTGGTCAATTATTCTTGAGCAGTAATGGGAGAAGCAAGTATTTTCTGTAGGTAATAGTTAACATCTGCACCATCTAGTTAACCTGTAGAAGTGCTGGAGAGTTTTTGAAGACATTACACAGTTAAGGTTGCACATTTGCATGTTGTTCCTCCAAGCTCCAAATTTCTACCTGTTAATCCGTTCTTTTGTAAATTTGCTGGAATATGTGAGATCAGTGTAATGCCGGGGAACATTGTGTAAGTTTCAGCTTCAATCCATATACAGTACAGGAAAGCTGACATTCTTCTCAAGAGTATTTAAGTTTATCTCTGAATCCCTTCTACAGTATGATGAAGAGCTATCCAAATTCATGGAAGAATGCAACACAAGAAGAATGAGCCCCACTCTGATTACTGGCATTATGGGTAATGTTAATTGTTTTGTGTTAGGTAGTGTTCCATCATTTTTGCCAGATATGATTTATAATAATCAGAAAATTTAAATGTAGATGTTACTTTCTAGATTGCAGTCTTCAGAAATGTGTTGGATCATCCAGTTCGTCTTAAAAAGTTAATACGAGTAGCAAGGTTATATTTTTTTACAGAAAATATTTTTTTTTTCCCCAAAACATTGGTAGATATAAGCCCTTTCTTCTAGTAAAGCAAGTTTTTTTTATTATGTTTGAATTTCGAAGACCTGCACAAAGGGTTCACAAAATGTAAAGCAGCACAATTTATTAAAAATATTATTTAATGTCAACGCTCTATACAAATTATGCATATTTGTATCATGAAATGACACAAATATTGAAATAATAGTTGACATTTTTCTCTAATTTTGGTGTCATGCTTTTTTCACTTGTTTTTTATTTATTTATTTTTATTTTATTTTTTGACAAAATTCAAAAATTGTGATGTGTAGAGCAGTTTGACATTATATATATATATATTTTAATTCTTTCAAAGAGACCTCCAAGGAGTGCAAAGAATATAATCGGTATCCATCATCCTGAAATAGGCATGTGTACTTTATTGAATGAGGCTTAAGACTGAAGGCATTTTTTTTTACCCCCCCAATCTTCACGTGTGCTGCCGAGTACAAGAAAAGCAGTGTGTAGCGAATTGCTTTATTCAGGAATCACATGAGATTTCATTAAAAAGTGAACAGTGGATCTTTTCAGAATCTGGAACCCACCTGCTGAAATGTAACAAGTATTATTTGCTTTACTGATTTTATAAGGAAACCTGAAACGTTCTTGTCAAACTATTAGCAATTTTCAAAGAGCTCCCTTGTCTTGCAATGAACCTTCTTACTCGAGTAGTTTTGAGCCTTTGGCTATTAACAGAGTAAAGGGGTTAGTTGAAGATTCAGAGATGCTCAATCGTTCAGTGATATGCAAAGTTTGTTTTTGCATAAAATAACCCACACTGTATCTGATGTATACAGAATACTCCTGCTAAGACATCTACGTTGTAGCAAACTTCACTTCAGGCTCAGTGAAGTTGAGAGTTTGAATGGGTCTGTTACCCTCTAGTGTATGAACCTTGTTCTGGTTTTTCTCGAATATTAAAATGCATACTGGTTGCAGTTTGTGACAAAATAGAAAGTTATTTTGGGAACAATTAGATGTATGTGTAATATTAAACAGCATGCTCATTAGCCAAAAGAATTGGTTTTGAATTAAGCATTTTTATGATGGAAAAGCTACTTCAGTAACTTTTGTACAGCCTGTTAGAACTTTGTCTTTTAGAATTGACTAAAACCTGCAGATTGATTCTGTTCATTTTTCACATTTATTTTCATGTAGCAACCTGTTAAATAACCTATATAGTTTGTATGCAAATATTTTTTCCGAACTACTGTTAAACAGTTGCAGAGTCACATACTTTATTAATCTATGCATCATTTCATTTCTTTCTAAGTAAAGGTAATACTTTTTAAGTCATTTTTTGCACTGTTCGTATATTCCTTATTCATGTTTTAAGTTAAAACCATGGAATTTTATATCCTTGTCGGTTTAAGGGACATTTGCTTAAACTGTTTGATTTGTTAAACATAATAACATTTTTTTATTTTTCTATTTTCCTGCTGTGTTTCAGATGAAGAAAGAGCTTTCTGATAATGAATCAGTTTCTCAAGAGCTAGTTGGCCATGCCCACATTGAAAACTATGCTTTGAAAATGTTCCTGTATGCAGATAATGAAGATCGATCAGGGCGGTTTCACAAGTAAGCCTTACTTTCTTGACATATGTTCCATCAAACTGATTCTTACATGTTTTGAAAATGTTGTAACCCTGAAAATTTTTAATTTAGATATTTCATTTAACTAATTGGGCCACAATAATTGTGCTAGGTTGTAAATATCTTCTGTTGCATGGTTTGTTACAGCATTTACATGTTTTGTTAGCTTTGATTTACAGTAGGTTTTATTTCTAGCACCATCTCCTGTGGCCGGTGGTCCATTTAAAGAGCTGATGACTTAGTTCACAAATGCAACTACAGGTAAAATTCCGTGACAACGAATATCTTTACAACGACATTTTCATTACAACAAAGTATTTTTATGGTCCCGACGGTTTCCCCATATGACACGAGTCTATAAAAATCTTGTTACTATGAAGTACATTCAGCAGATACTTTCATTACAACAAAGTGCCCAAAAGACCTTGAAATGCCTGAATGAATATTCCACAGAGCAATTAGTTCTGTGGCCGCAGCTCAGTTGTGCACAATGATCCCCAAACAGAAACACTGTGAAAAAAATTTTTCTTTCTTCGAACTTTCCTCGTACTGTTTTTTTTTTTTTTTTCTGTTTTTGTTTTCACCGGTTTTCAGTGATACCTGTACCTTTTGCTTATTGCTTATCAACATTTGAAAAATATCCATTGGAATTTAACTCATTGTCACCCTACTATAGAAACGGCAGACACAAAAAAAACGATAACAGTTCATATTGGGAAAAAAAACTTTCAATTTTTGCAGTTCTCGATTGTGACAAAAACAAAAAAGGCATTGCCAGTGAATTCGGAATTTCGCCATCGACACTGTCAACTTTCTTGAAAGACCGAGCAAAAAAAGAAGAATAATCTCGGGTTGCAAATGTATGCAAACTGCTGCATTTGAAGACATTCGAAAAAGCTGTTTTTATGTGGTTCATTGATACTCGTTCAAGAAACATTACAATTAATGTGGTACTCATTCAAGAAAATGTGAGGTTTCTAAACTCTCTTGGGACCGCCCCCAAGTGGACAACACACCGAAGTGCGATCACCGAGTCTGTGGAAGACTGTTTTATCTGTTGCCGGGGCAACAGCAGGCTCACAGCTTTTCTGTGGCTCGGCACTGAAGCAAACGGAAAAGATCTCAATGGGTGATGCAAGGAACATTGTAAATGCAAGGAACAGTATTACATGGCCACTAACCTGGTCACAACCCTGTCTGACTGCTGTGTCTGTGTATAGGAGAGTGACAGATCATGCTACAATAAATAACTGTACTGTTCCTGTTTCAAGCTGAATAAAGATGGTTTTGCTAAAGTACTGAGACTCAGCCTCATGTTTTGGGATGTAGGACAGGGATTTATAGCGTGCCCACAGTCTTTTAGGATTCTTTTCTGTGGTGCCTCACTGTACCGCTGTGAGCCTGCTGTTTCCCTGCCCTGGCAACGGACAAACAATCTTCCACAGATGTGGCAATCGCGCTTCGGGACGCACTTCAGCGTGACTTTCCCGTTGGGTGGGGGAACCCAAAAGAGTTCAGAAACCTCACAATATGAAGAATAAGAAAAGGATGTATTTGGCTTCTGATTGATAACTGTGCTTCCCACAACATGCTTCCGCCTTTAGATAATGTTTGCGTTTGAATTCCTCCCACCCAATTGCACAGCAGTGCTTCAGCCATTGGGTTTGGGCATCATTCTCACCCTGAAAGAGTAATATCACAAGGAAATGTTGAGAAAAATTCTCGTCAGCATAACTTATAGACAGGAGAAGGTTAAAATTAACGCAAAAGAAGCTTTTCAAATGATTGCAAATCAAGTTAAAGCACTATAGTGACAAATACAGAATCTCATTGCAACAAAATATTATTTAGGTCCCTGGCAGTTCGTTGCAACGGAATTTTACCTGTATTATCCGATTAAAGTTGTGTCACCTAAGGGAAACTTGGCCAGGTCAGACAGGTGACAAAAAGGAAAGATCACACCTTTTTTACATTGTAACTCAGTATTAAAAACAGTGTCCTGCAAACTTTTATTTTTCCTCAAGATGGCGACACAGGTACATACCTATACAGTAGTTGCAAACCTTACCTTAAATTAGTCGATCCTTTCTTGTAGCAAGAATATCTGTATTACATTGAATTTACTAGAGACAAATAAAGCAGCTTTTATGTTATTGCAAGGGGAAGTAATTGTAATCAGTGTTCTATGAGCCACATGTTTCTGCTTGTCTCACAAATTCTTCTTAGTAGAATTCTGAAATGTGGAAATTGAATCTTTGACCATTAAAGGAAGACTTTGAAATCCTGTTGATTTTACTGATTCAGCTTGATAGCCACATATTACCATTCACTTGATATTGACAGATTTTGTTTCATTTAAGCTTATTTTCCACAATTTAGATCTAACAGAAAGAATCTGGTGCCTTGGAATGCTATTGCTCATTTTCTTCATCCGTTTCAAAGAGAAGATCTTTATCCTGCATCAGCTCATGCAGATTATTAACTGACATGTTTAGTTTATCCTGTTGCCCAAAACGTGTGAAATATATTTATTTATTTTCTTTCTTTCTTTCTTTCTTTCTTTCTTTCTTTCTTTCTTTCTTTCTTTCTCTTCACTTTAACTTGAGCAACCACAAGTGTCACAGTCGGGACAAAAGTCCCAACTTAAGTGTTTTAATAAGCATTGTAGTTCATTGTACTGAATCTAGGTAGGATGGAGACCATATTAATCCCACAGTCTATGACAGCACAGTTTTCCTCATTAAAAGCAACAGTCACATGTATGCTTTGTTTTTGAAGTAAACTGAGTTATTGCTGTTGTTAGGATCAGTTAAGGTAATATCTAAGTTGGTCATTTTTAAGTAAGTGACTCCTAATAATATACCCATTTTTTTCCTGTGAGCAAGTCAGATAAACTGCTAAAATGTTCCTCGAAGTTGTGCCTTCGGACATGAAGATTTCAGATAGACAATTCACAATGTATACAGTATATCCATTGAACCAACAGAAATGTGTGTTTCTTAGACTTGAACCATTTTGAATATGAAAAAGTCACAATATTGAAATGGGATCTGAGAACATTGCCATGACTTTCTGAAAATATATTTAATTGTAAATGACAAACCACATCAGACATGAGTACAGCTTGCATAGTTCCTCTTGCAAGAACGCTTCCTGCCAGTGGTGGTTTTTCAAGCTACATTTATACGAATTGGACTGCATTAGTAAGGCTTTGTTTGACGTTACTTGATGCAAACCATTAGTTTCAAAACTGTTAAACTGACAGTGAAGAAGGATTTCTTCCCAAAGTCAAGTCGTTGTTGAAATAATGAAACTTACAAATAAGCTACTTGTATGTTTGTGGCAATTTCATGTAGAAAGTACTTTGTGTTTGTGTTGTGTGTGTGTGTATGGCAAAAATAAGAAATCACTAAAGAGTTTTGAAACCATATTCTAAAAGATTGGGTTTAGTGAAGTGCAATGTCTGTATGGAATTGGCATATCCAAAGAGAGCAAAATTCAACCAATCAATGCTGAAACTATATCTTTTATTAATAAAGTGTTACTATATTCATCAAAAATGTTTAGGAATATGACAAGTTTAGCCAAACGCATCTGAAGAAATGTTTATATCTGCAGCACATGTTAAATTCTTATCTTGAAAGTGTTCTGTATGTATATATATATATATATATATACACACACACATATACAGTGGCTTGCAAAAGTATTCGGCCCCCTTGAACTTTTCCACATTTTGTCACATTACAGCCACAAACATGAATCAATTTTATTGGAATTCCACGTGAAAGACCAATACAAAGTGGTGTACACGTGAGAAGTGGAACAAAAATCATAAATGATTCCAAACATTTTTTACAAATAAATAACTGAAAAGTGGGGTGTGTGTAATTATTCAGCCCCCTGAGTCAATACTTTGTAGAACCACCTTTTGCTGCAATTACAGCTGCCAGTCTTTTAGGGTATGTCTCTACCAGCTTTGCGCATCTAGAAACTGAAATCCTTGTCCATTCTTCTTTGCAAAACAGCTCCAGCTCAGTCAGATTAGATGGACAGCGTTTGTGAACAACAGTTTTCAGATCTTGCCACAGATTCTCGATTGGATTTAGATCTGGACTTTGACTGGGCCATTCTAACACATGGATATGTTTTGTTTTAAACCATTCCATTGTTGCCCTGGCTTTATGTTTAGGGTCGTTGTCCTGCTGGAAGGTGAACCTCCGCCCCAGTCTCAAGTCTTTTTCAGACTCCATGAGGTTTTCTTCCAGGATTGCCCTGTATTAGGCTCCATCCATCTTCCCATCAACTCTGACCAGCTTCCCTGTCCCTGCTAAAGAGAAGCACCCCCAGAGCATGATGCTGCCACCACCATATTTGACAGTGGGGATGGTGTGTTCAGAGTGATGTGCAGTGTTAGTTTTCCACCACACATAGCGTTTTGCATTTTGGCCAAAAAGTTCCATTTTGGTCTCATCTGACCAGAGCACCTTCTTGCACATGTTTGCTTTGTCTCCCACATGGCTTGTGGCAAACTGCAAACGGGACTTCTTATGGTTTTCTGTTAACAATGGCTTTCTTCTTGCCACTCTTCCATAAAGGCCAACTTTGTGCAGTGCACGACTAATAGTTGTCCTATGGACAGATTCCCCCACCTGAGCTGTAGATCTCTGCAGCTCATCCAGAGTCATCATGGGCCTCTTGGCTGCATTTCTGATCAGCGCTCTCCTTGTTCGGCCTGTGAGTTTAGGTGGACGGCCTTGTCTTGGTAGGTTTACAGTTGTGCCATACTCCTTCCATTTCTGAATGATCGCTTGAACAGTGCTCCGTGGGATGTTCAAGGCTTTGGAAATCTTTTTGTAGCCTAAGTCTGCTTTAAATTTCTCAATAACTTTATCCCTGACCTGTCTGGTGTGTTCTTTGGACTTCCTGGTGTTGTTGCTCCCAATATTCTCTTAGACAACCTCTGAGGCCGTCGCAGAGCATCTGTATTTGTACTGACATTAGATTATACACAGGTACACTCTGTTTAGTCATTAGTACTCATCAGGCAATGTCTATGGGCAACTGACTGCACTCAGACCAAAGGGGGCTGAATAATTACGCACACCCCACTTTGCAGTTATTTATTTGTAAAAAATGTTTGGAATCATGTATGATTTTCGTTCCACTTCTCAAGTGTACACCACTTTGTATTGGTCTTTCAAGTGGAATTCCAATAAAATTGATTCATGTTTGTGGCTGTAATGTGACAAAATGTGGAAACGTTCAAGGGGGCCGAATACTTTTGCAAGCCACTGTGTGTGTGTGTGTGTGTATATATATATATATATATATATATATATATATATACACACACACACACACACACACACACACACACACACATATATACTCAGCCAAATAAGAAACGTCCCTTTTTCAGCACTGTGTATTTCAACAATAATGTTTTAAAAATCCAAATAACTTTACAGATCTTCATTGTAAAGGGTTTAAACAATGTTTTCCATGCATGTTCAATTAACCATAATCAATTAATTAACATGCACCTGTGGAATGGTCGTTAAGACCTTAACAGCTTACAGAAAGTAGGCATTTAAGGTCACAGTTCTAAAAACGCAGGACTCTAAAGAGACTTGTCTACTGACTGTGAAAAACACCCAAAGAAAGATGCCCAGGGTCCCTGCTCATCTGCGTGAACGTGCATTAGGCATGCTGCAGGGAGGCATGAGGACTGCTGATGTGGCTAGGGCAATAAATTGCCATGTCCGCACTGTGAGACGCCAAAGACAGCGCTACAGGAAGACCGGAAGGACAGCTGATCATCCTCGCAGTGGAAGACCACGTGTAACAACACCTGCACAGGATCGGTACATCCGAATATCACACCTGTGTGACAGGTACAGGATGGCCACAACAACTGCCCGAGTCACACCAGGAACACACAATCCCTCCATCAGTGCTCAGACTGTCCGCAATAGGCTGAGAGAGGCTGGACTGAGGGCTTGTAGGCCTGTTGTAAGGCAGGTCCTTACCAGACATCACCAGCAACAACGCCGCCTATGGGCACAAACCCACCTTCGCTGGACCAGACAGGATTGGCAAAAAGTGCTCTTCACTGATGAGTCACGGTTTTGTCTCACCAGGGGTGATGGACGGATTCGTGTTTATCGTCGAAGGAATGAGCGTTACACCGAGGCCTGTACCCTGGAGCGGATCGATTTGGATCGATGGCTAGGGCCATTCCCCCCAGAAATGTCCAGGAACTTGCAGGTGCCTTGGTGGAAGAGTGGGGTAACATCTCACAGCAAGAACTGACAAATCTAGTCCAGTCCATGAGGAGGAGATACACTGCAGTACTTCAAGCAGCTGGTGGCCACACCACATACTGACTGGTACTTTTGATTTTGAGCCTCCCTTCATTCAGGGACACAGTGTGAAACATTTTTAGTTTATGTCTTATGGTGTTTTAGTGTTCATACAAATATTTACACATTAAGTTTACTGAAAGTAAAAACAGTTGAAAGTCAGAGGACGTTTCTTTTTTTGCTGAGTATATATATATATACACATATATATATATATATATATATATATATATATATATATATATATATAGTATATATATATATATATATATATATAGTATATATATATATATATATATATATATATATATATATATATATATATATATATATATATATATATATATATATATAAAACACACACATATATAAAATATAGTTAGATAGATAGATTACGTAATTAAGAACAATTTATAAAATCTAACAGCTCTACATTTTTGAATGAACCCAGGCAACACCTTTATTTCTGGTAGTAATAGTTTACATAATGGTATAATTTTGACTTGAGCATTTTTTTTACTAAAATGTTAATCCACCTAAATTACATTTTCTGGCTCTAGTAGTTTGGTTCTCTTAGTGGTAGTTGTATAGATGGGCGACTCTTGTTTTTGTTACTGTAGGAGGACAAAAGTTTTTTTTTTTTGATGATCCTGTAAGTTGTGGAGTGAGTTTTAATATAATTCTTATCAGCTCCATATTATTCCTGTCATTGGTATAAGCTCTGATTGCCCATTCTGCAGAATATTTTCATTACTAGAGAAATGCAGCCTTCTGTTCCTATGCCTTTTTTTTTTTGTTGATCTCACATTAGAGTCCCTTTCAGGTTTCTGTGTCAGGTTACCGACTTTGAAGGGGCAGTTTTTTAATATGGCAGACAGCTTCTGCTTTTTGATTACCGAGCCACCAGTGCTTAATAGGATATCCCAATCTTGTGCTATTTATGTGTCTTTCTCCTAATCCTTTGGGTAAAAATGAATTGCCTTTTAATAACTTAATTCCTAAATTCCGCAAAAAGCTTTTTGAACTCCATTGTTATGCCTTTCCTCCAAATCCCCAACCTGACCTTTAATACTTACAAATGGTATTTCTGTATTCAGGGCCAGTGGGTGGTTGCTCACAAGATGTTAGTGTTGTGCAAAATAAATAATAATATTTCCATAGGAGCTTAACAAATTATTAAGCATTTAGCTTCGTATTTTTAATTTCTAATTTTCATTCATATCCTATGTAATTTTTTATTAAAAAATATTGCTTTTTGCATCAAGCTCTCTTTACATCTTCTACTATTGTCCCTGTGGCCCTGGAATGTATTTATTTGTTGTTTTTTTTGGCAATAAAAGTTTTTTTTGCACTTCTGGTTCAGGCGTTTCCAGGTCAAGGTTATGCAGCGCAAGCTAACTAAGAGCTGTGAGAAAGTCCAGTGCTATTTCCTCTGTTACAGGTAGCCAGTAGTAATTTGGGGAAAAAAAGAAAACGGATCAATGTCTGGAATCCTTCGAACACAAGACATTATGGTGATCAGAATGAAGATGAAACTGTCTTTTGATCTTCAGTCACTCCCAATACAAAGAAGGGCAGTCACCTGTGCTAGGCACAATTTTTGAAGAAAAAAAATAAAACCTACAAGGAAGCTGTTTTCCTTCTAGAAAATAAGCCTGCAAAGGAGAACCCCAACTGAGAAAAGTATGATCTTCTGTTTCAAGGAATTACAGAGACTGGTGCAAATATAATGGAAATGCAAGAAAATATTTTTTCAGGTGCTTGCCAGGCTAGCAGCATAGTGAAGAGGACTGATACTGGATGTCTCAAAGTTTTGTTTCAAATTGTGTAATTCCCAAGTAACTTTGGTTTGTCCTTTGCCACCTCAAAGCCATTCCATTCAACACTTTTCATATTGCTTTAAAAATGTAGTTTATAGACAGCAGATGGTTGTGACGCCGTCAGTTTGCTAAATATTTAAATCTATTTTACTAGATTTTGTCAGATGACAGTAGCAGAAGGTATCACAATAATACAATGCCACTTGCAATAAAACATTCATTAAATAAAAAAGGGGAATTAAACAGTCACCTGTTACCTGGTGAGACAGGCCAGGATTCAGCATCTGACTTTTGAATTCATTTTTCCGTGAACTTGCATGTTTCATTAGTCATTAGTTAAAGACTCTCCCATTAAGTCTGCAAACATGAAAGAAAGGTGTGTCAAGTTTCCTCTTCAAAAAGTTGTATTCCTACTGGATCGATTGAAGTTGCTTTTATGTCATATTAGAATTGCGGCATTTACTACATGAATATTAATTTCTGTTTTGGATGTCCTTATGCCGAGATGTGTTGATTGATCTAGATTATGGGATATATTTTTTTTTTTTACTTCCTTTTTTCTCAATGGCTTAAGGTTGCTGGATGTCATGGCCGGCCTGTACACTGGTAGTGTGAGTGCTGTGCAGAGAGGAGGCAGAACCTCTGTGTTTTTCCCAGTTAAATTTGGAGTTCATCAAGAGTGTGTTCAGTTCTTGTATGGACTGGGTGTTGGGCAGGGTCGTGGGGTCCAGCAGCTGCGGGGCATCTGCTTGTGAAGAAAGGTTCACTGATCTTGACTTGGCCAACGATGCTGTGACCTTTGCAGAGTCAATGGAGGCTCTCGAGAGACTGAGCAAGGAGTCTGAGTGTGTGGACTTGCAAATGCCCTGATAAAAACCAAGATTGGGGCCTTTAACTCTTTGAGGGCTGAATATTTTTTCCAAAAAACTACATTTTCTGAAAAGCACACAAAGCACTAGTTTCACACATAAATCAACATAAAACGTCTGTCTGTTGCTACTTGCTGTGGCTGCTGTTGGTGCCTGTTCGGCATCTCTGGCAGCAGTTGCTGCACAGGGTTGGCTCAATGGTCAGCAAGAATGCATGGTGGGCTGGCTACCTCTACCTTCACACAGCAGGTGGGCGACGGTGGCAATCATAATGTGATGCAATATGGTTTGTACCTCTCGTCATCACAAGTGGTGGTCCTACTAGGCAAACGCTGCTGTAAGCGTGTCATCTACAAGAACGTGTTCAGCACCACCATCAACTGGGGACCAATAGGCTGGTACCTCACTTTCATTTTCGATATGTATCTCCAGATCACTTGCATCAAACTCAGACTCCAAAAGGTCAGAGTGCGATTCAGTAATAATATGGAAAACGTCCATGGAGTATTTTGCTTTGCACATATGCTTTAGTCTCACCAGATGTTTGCTCTTCACTTCTCATGCACGCGCAGGCAATTAAGGTCAAATCAACAAAGCTAAATAACTTTCCTTCAAGCAAAGAAAGTCAAACTAAAACATAAGGGCGAGTTCTGTCGAAATTTAGATAGATACTTTATTAATCACACGGGGAAGTTCACATTTACAGCTGATTACCATCCTCTATTGCTGAATTTTTGACAAAAGTCAACATCAGCCCTAAAAGAGTTAATGACCTCTTGGGCACAGCCATCAGCAGTTTATCTGTTTGCGGAGGGAGTGTCAGCCTTGTCTAGAGGTTTACTTACCTTGGCAGTGACATTCATGTCTCTGGTGATGCTTATTATGAAGTCAGTAGACGGATTGGGAGAGCATGGGGGGTCATGAGATCGCTGGAAAGGGGTGTGTGGCGCTCCCGATATCTCTGCAAAAGGACGAAGGTCCAAGTCTTTAGAGTCCTGGTGCGTCCTGTCTTGCTATATGGTTGTGAGAAATGGATGCTATCCAGTGACCTGAGACCTCTTGGGACCATCCTTGGGTACCTCTGGTTTGACTTTGTGTTGCTCATGGAGTCCTGCGTGAGGCACATTAGCTGCATTGTGAGGAAGTGTCAGTTACGGCACTGAGAGTGATCCAGCTCACAGGATCCTCATTGTTGAGGACCCGAGTGGCTGGACCAGGCCAAGGGAATGCCCACATAACATCTGGCTGCAGAAAATAGAGGGTCATTTCCGGAGGGTGGGACTGAACCATGTGTGTGCCTGGGGGGTTGCCAACCAGGATCCCGAGCTGTTTTGTCATGTGAGGTATGCGACAACATGCAATACCAGTGCCTGGCCAGACCTGACCTCAATGGTGTTATTAAGCTATACATTTTATTATCACTGGTTCTGCTTGTGTGAGTGTGATTCGGTTCAGTGTTGTATCTCCAAGGCATGAATACTTAAGCAGATTTTCTTGCATAAGTCTTGTGTGGTCCCTCTAGAATTGTTTTGTTAAAAGTGCCGTTCATGCTTATTAATAACTGCTGTAATGGAACCCAGACACAGATAAGTCACTGAGTTGTATGGCTTATTTTGTACCTAAATTACCAGAATTATATAGTACTAGGTTGTTGTACCGTGTTAGACATTATGAATGTAGAGAAAAGCCAAGCAAAATGATACCTTTTATTGGCTAACTAAAAAGATTACAATATGCAAGCTTTCGAGGCAACTCAGGCCCCTTCTTCAGGCAAGATGTGATCATGTAATCATGTAATCAAGATTACATCTTGCCTGAAGAAGGGGCCTGAGTTGCCTCGAAAGCTTGCATATTGTAATCTTTTTAGTTAGCCAATAAAAGATGTCATTTTGCTTGGCTTTTCTCTACAGAATTATATAGGAATTGTGAAAAAGTATAGGAATTGTGAAAAAATTTGGCCTCGAGATTTTGATGAATCTTGATGTTTTAGAGCTTCCTGAGTCCGAAAATACCATTTTTGAAAGTATGTCTGTCTGTGTGTAAACATGTTAACTCAAACGCTTTGACCTCGGTTAACGAGATTTTGTATTTCCTGCTTTATATCAAAAACTAGCAAAACACCCGCGCTTCGCAGCGGAGAAGTAGTGTGTTAAAGAAGTTATGAAAAAGAAAAGGAAATATTTTAAAAATAACATAACATGATTGTCAATGTAATTGTTTTGTGACTGTTATGAGTGTTGCTGTCATCACGGATTTGATTATCATTATTTCTTTCAATCAGGTTTGTATTTGGAGGATGTGTTGTGTTCAAGTTATATTCCGTGTTTGTCAACCGTTGTGAAGATAACAGGTTTCTTTCATTGAAGTGTTCACTACCCAAATCGGTACTCGTGAATCTAAGATGTTTAACAGGCATTCCCGGTATTAAGTTGTGGATTTGCCTGCGAATATTTAGCGGCAGCGTGTCTATGAACTTAATTTAAACTTAAGCTTTACACCTTGCTTTCCTATTGATATGTCTACAAAGGCTTGTTCAGATTCAGAGGGTTGTTCCTTTCTTACTGCATCAATAAACAGCTCGTCTTCCTCTTTATCTGAGACATCACACACTGCATGTACGGGTTTACCTTTCCCAGTCCTGACTTTAGCGAAGTGGTTGAATTTACCACATTTTTTACACTGTCTTGCTTTAGCTGGACATTGACTTTTTCCACTGTGTGCTTTGTTTCCGTAGTACCCGCACTTATGAATATGCTTGTATACGTCACACGCTTCATATTCTTTTGCTGCCTTCTCAATTGTGTAATGCGTTTTTTTCTCAGCGCTCTTTGGAGCTCTTACTTGTTCTCTGCGTACTGCGTTCACAGTCAGTCCACATGAGCCGCTCGGAGTACATGCATCGAAGGTTCTCAGCTGTCCTTGTGCTATCTCGTGCGATCTTGCGATGTCCACGGCTTTATTTAATGTTAGCTAAGACCCGGCACTTAAAAGTTTCTCTCGCACTTTCGCTGAGTTTGTGCCAAACACTAGGCTATCCCTGACCATCTCATCTTCGTTTGCATAAGCACAGTCCTTCACCCGCGAATATTTAGCGGCAGCGTGTCTATTGGATTGCTGCTGACGGACGGCCTTATATGGGCAGGCACTCAATTACGTGGGAGGCATGACGATGAGGGACGTAACTCCGCCTCAAACGGCGACCGAGCTGCAGGCTATGGCCGTATATATGTATGTAAGTAGGTTCCAGTTATGACCGTTATGCATAGAATTTGGAAATTAAACCTGCCTAACTTTTGCAATTAAGCTGTAAGGAATGAGCCTGCCAAATTTCGGACTTCTACCTACACGGGAAGTTGGAGAATTAGTGATGAGTCAGTCAGTCAGTCAGTGAGGGCTTTGCCTTTTATTAGTATAGATAAAGAATCCTTTCAACTTTTGGTCCAATTCTGGCAACTGGAAGTGGTACTTTAACTGAATACTTTTCTGAATTTTCAAGTAAACTTTGGTTATAATTACAGATCGATGATTCAGATTTTGTATAGATGTTTATAGTGAGAAAAAGCAAACAGGTATGAAATTTGAGAAAAGTTAATCAACCAGAAGTAGTATTTTACTTAAACAACCTTCCAAATTTTCTGTATAATGGGAATATAAATGTGTAAATGATATTAAAAACTGTATTCAATATAACACATTCTTTCAGTAAGTATTATTATTTTTTTTTATTTTATACATCGCCTGTTTAACAATAATATGTAAACGTGTGGACTACTGCAGGCTGGAAGAAAGTCTTATGGACCGATGACTCCAAATCGGATATCTTCAGTTCATCTATACGCAGTCGAGTTGGTAACAGGATGGGTCCTCAGTGTGTGACACCAACTGTCAAACATGGAGGAGGAGAAGGTGTGATGGTCTGGAGGAAGAGTTGATGACTTACATAGAGTGACTGACATCCTGAATCATAAGGGTTTTACCACAGTCTTTTTTTGTTAAACCAGCAAAAGGTGCAGGCTGATTTGAGGAATCCATAATCAGAGTAAATTTTTTTACACTTAATGATTCTTTGACTTATTTATTTTGTTTTATTTCTCATTGTTTATTTGTTCTATGTCTTGATTTCATGAAACAGTAAGACATTTAATGGCATGCATTTCCATAAAAACTGAATTGGGTATTGTATAATAACAATGAGAAACATGCAGAAGTGTGAGTCGTTTTGTAATTAATCCTGTTAGAAAGCATTTCGTACAAATACATTACATCTCAGTGTTTGATCATTATAGTTTTTCTTCACTGACAAGGTTATTTTTTAATTGTAAAGTTACTGAAACATATGCCAGTGAGTTGTTTCACAGAGTTAAACCTGAACTTTAGTAACATGCCATTTAGCAAAAAAACATGAGAAGAATAGTTTTAATGGGTGGTTGTTGAAATATAAAAGTTAAACCTTTTCCTGCTGGTGCCATGCTAGGTGGTATTTCTTCTGGGTTTGCAGCTTCAAACAGTTTGATCAGAAGAACAATGTGAATTGTGTGGCCAAAGTTAGAGCCTTATCAGGCCCTACACATAAAGGAAATGTTTTATACAGGGGTTCTGAAAGAAAATGTGGGATTGACTCCAATTACTCTCTCATACTATAAAAGGTTTTTTTTTGCTTTACAAAATCACACTTTTTTGGTAGTGGTGCGTCAGAAAATAGCTTAAGATTTTTGCATCAGGTTTCAGAGATTTTAAATATAATCTTTTAGATATATTTAATTATTACCACACATTTCACACTGCTTTACTTTTTAAAAACAAAAACATTTACACACGTCATTGCACACATCTGTTCCTGCAGGACAGATTTAGGTTAAGAAAAACTTAGTCAGTTATTCAGTGAACCTATTCCTAGCTTGCTTTTTATTCACACAGTTTACTTCAGTTTATTTTTATATACTGTACTGCACTTTCCATTTGCATTGCAAGAGTGTGGTTTACATTTCCAAAATAGTTCACATAAAACTAAAAAAAAAAAACAAAAAAAAAACTAGGTAACCGACATTTTAAATGAAAATTGTGGTCTTAAAAATTCACAATCGTATTCAAATAGGGTAAATTTGCAGTTTTAAGTTAATTCATGTATGGAAAATGTTTTCTTGTATGTAAAAAAACTAATATGTAATTTTTTTTTAAATCAAAAATAATTTAAATCTGAAACATGAATACAGGTAGTCCCCGAGTTACGGACAGCCAACATACGAACGGGGCCGCAGCTGCTCCTTCATCTGTCTGGGGGATGCGACACAGGCTCCTCAGTAACTGCTGCTCCATCATCTCCAGCCTGGGGACGCTGCAAGCAGTGGCTGGAGGCGGGCAGTTTCGCTGCTCGCGCAATGTAGTGTTCCTTGGGTAACCCCGGTTGACAAATGGGGTGGTGGGGGCCCAACCCCATTCATTCTCAGTGGGCGGCTGGGTGAGCGGCCAGTGCTTGTGTGCAGGATGGAGGCTTGATGGGGGGAGAGGGGCGGTTCGCTGCACACCCACCACGCTGCCGCAGCTACTGCTTCTGACTGGACGGCGGCTGGATGGAGCAGAGGGGGGCGTTTCAATGCCCGTCCACCACACAGCCTTGCAGTTCCTCTCGAATGGCTGCCCCGTTCGTTCTCGGTGGGTGGCTGGCGATGCTGCAAGTGGTGCACCTGGTTGTGGCTGAACGGAGGCTACTGAGGGTGAATGGGGCGGAGGGAGGCAGCATTGTAGTGTGCCTCGGGTGGCTTCCTGTTGTGGTGCGATTCAGTACCCGCCTTTGACTGCACCCTGTTCGCGCTCGGTGGGCTGACGCTGCAGGCAGTATACTGTATGCAAGTAGAGGTGACTGTGGTGAGCGGGTGGTGAACCGCCCCTCGCTGACCCCATTCATTCTCAATAGCAAGCCTACTTGTACTGTTATGTTCCTAACAGGAAGTTGTCACTCGTTCAGTACGCCAGATGTGCTGATGAGGGGTGCCTTCCTGCTGTGATAGTGTGTACAGTGCTGTGCAGAAGAGCTCACCCTTACTTTTTGTCTTCACCCTTCAACAATGTCTCTGAAACACAAATCTGATGCAAGTGCTGGTGATACAGTAAAGAAGAGAAAAGCCATCACCATGGAAAATTAAGTAGAAATAATAAAAATTTCAGAGAGAGGTGAAACTCCATCATTCATTGGCAGAGCACTTGATTACAGTCAGTCAACAATAGCATTTATTAAAATAATGTACCTGATCCGACTTACATACAAATTCAACTTAAGAACAAACCTACAGTCCCCATCTCGTACGTAACCCGGGGACTGCCTGTATAATTAAGGCTTTGTAATTTCATGATTTACAAAGCACCACGACTAAAAGATTTAAATCTATAATGGACCATTTAATTTCCTTAACCTGGTTTTTCTAGTACAGAAAAGGTCAGAGATGATCAAGGCTGGAATCGGCCATGGAAAAGGATCCTCACTCTCCTAGACTCTTTATATAGAGGCAGTTGATGGTCAACCTTAAATCCAAATCTTTGGCATATATTAGAAACTGGAGAAGAGACGTCCATAAGTGAGAGCCCAGGCTAGTATTTTAAGCTAGTGGTTGTGAGCCTTGCGTACAAACAGCCCAAAGTCATTTTCATATTACAGAATTTACAGTAGTTTAATGCACATGTTGGACTTTAAAGCTTGAGTCATTTACATGCAAGTTTATAATTTTTTCCCTTGGAATGTATATTTGTCCAGCATATTGAGAGTATTGCTGTTAATTATTTTAATAAAGCAATGAGAAGTAATGAATGTATTTGTCAAGAGTAAGAGTCTTAAAATTGTGTAAAGCTTAATATGAAAGCCAATAAAGAGATGGAGCCATATAGTTGTACTTTTTGGTCTAGTTGTCATACTTGCTGTTGTATTTTTATTACCTTAATGGTATTAAGTGAATGATATTGACAACTCTAAATTACAATAGTTTATTCTTCTCAATATAAATGAACACATTATTTTCTAGGGTATATCCTGCATACTGTGAAACATTTTCTGTATTCCAGCGAAGCAGGTTTCACTAGTAGAAATGTAACTACTAATGATAAGTGCCAAAAAAATACAAAGTATTTTTAGATTTTCAGATATGTGCCTCAAAGGAACAGAATGATTGTTGCAGCATGTGCCATTTACTTTGATCTGCTAATGTATCATACACCATCAAATAAAGGACAAACTCCTATATTAAACTTAACAACTACACACTGATGACTCATAGGTGTTAGAAATAAGATGGTTATAATTAATAACCATGTCAACAGTTTAGATATTTCCAAAATAGACATGGTCTGTAAAGATTGTGTAAAAGATTTAATGTTCTGGTAGGTAATACTAGCTTTGTCATCAGGCTTAGGAAAGAGAATACAAAAATAGTATTCAGTGAGTTTGTGATCAGAGATGGCAACTAGAGAATTGAAGACCATGTTATCATCAAGACAAAGGAACAGATTAAGTCTTTAATTGTAACAATGAAAATGTGTAGGAAAATGAATGTGCTGAGTTAACTTCAAACTTTCAAGAACAGCCAATGATACATTACTAAAAGGACAGTTAATGGCCACATGTATGTTAAGAATCCAAGCAGAACCCCAGCAGGTCACACAATTGTGGTATCTGTAAGTAGTTTAATAGTTGATTGAAAAATTTGCAGTAAATTTATTTGGATTTTTGGGTATAAATTAAAAAAGTAATAAAAAAAATAATAAAAATAATAATAAAAAAAAGAATAAAGCAAGGTTACATCGTAAAAAGCAACCTCCTTAACCTTCAAATTGCTTCAAAACATAGAAATTATACCAACATCTTTTCCTTTCAAATGGGGTTTGGTTATAAATTTATGCCCCTTGTCAGCATATTTAAATGCATTTAATCTTCTAGGTTTGTTGGCAAGTTTTTGAGATGAAATTTTTATTTTTGGTATGATTTGATCGTTCAGGAATAGTGACATGTTAGGACTCGTTTATACTTCACACAGAACGTGTACGCACATGCATCATGGCTGCCACGCATTCCCAGTGTTCATTTGACGCGTCCTCTGAGCAGGTCCTCAGAAACTAACGCGACCCGTGTGTGAGTTGCAGTATCAGCAAAAAGTCGGGAGGAACAGTGTGATTAAAGTTGTAATGTGACGTCAGAGTCTCTGTTTGCTATCTACATGTGACGGAAAGCCTCTATGCGGATCTTAAGGGATCGATGTGCGTGCTTTGATGTTTGATGAATAGTTTGATGTGGTGAAGCAAAATGGCGACATATAAATGCATTTATGGTGCTTTTATATTGAAGCGTTACATATTCCCAATCGTAATGACACGATACATTTTAAGTCTCACATACCATCTTTTGTGCCATCTTTTTTTTTTTTGGGGCTTCCTCCTGACCTGACAGCAGCGGCAAACAGCAGTAGATCACCACACAGAACACATTAAATGCATGATATTCTAACTCGCTGCACAATTAGAATCCTTAGATTTATACTTGATATCACTTTCATGATGAAATGCATTAAAGTATGTATGTTACATTTTACAGATAAATCATTAATTTCATTTAAATAATGAATACTGGTAATAATTATACACATGGGGAGCAGTAGCACTGTGATCTTGCAGGGAGTCACGTCGCTAGTTTTCCCTGCCTGGAGTTTGCAATGTTTTCCTGCTGGGTTTCCACAGTGTGCTCCGGTTTCCTTCCAAAGATATGCAGTGTCAGGGATGCCAGGGGCAACGACCCGGCCGGGACGCCATGAAGGACCGGAAGAGGGTCAAAGCCCACCCTGGATCACGTGGGGGCCGCCTTCCTGGTTGCTCTGGGGGCCACGGGTTGAGGGTATGGAAGCCCTACCCTGTAGGGGCCCGTGGTCACCGCCAGGAGGCGCCCCAATGCCTTGGGGACCTGTTGCCCCAGCACTTCCGCCACACCAGGAAGTGCTGGGGGGAAGACTTTGGACAACACCCGGAGAGCTGCCGGGAGAACAGCCGGCACTTCCGCCACGCTGGGGCATGGCCAACGGGGGAGTGTCGGAAGCACCTGGAGCTCGTCCAGGTCATGTATAAAAGGGGCCGTCTCCCTTCATTCGAGGCTAGAGTCGGGTGGAAGTAGGATGAGGCATGAGGAGAGTGTGGAGGCGGCCCGAAGAGAAGGCATTTGTGGCCAGGACTGTGTGATTATTGGGGTTTGTGCACTTTGGACTGGGTCTGTGTGACCATATCATTTGTAAATAGTTTAAATAAAATACGTGTGGTGGTGAATTACAACATGTCCGCCTGTCTGTGTCCGGGTCGTTTCCACAGCAGATTTGGTGACACTAAAATGACGCTAGTGTATGTGTGTGCATGTGTTCACCTTGCAATGAGCTGATGCGTCGTGTAGGGATTGTTTCTGCCTCGTGCCCACTGCTTGCTGTAATGGGCACATCCCTGGATTGATGGATGTAATCATTAAACATACTTTGCAGAGATATTGCAGTAAGGTATTCTCGGAATTTAATGGGTGTTCCAGGCAATTCACAAAACAGCGAAGATGAACCTGTTCTGACCGTGATAATATCTTGCACTGCCACCTGGTGGATTCTTCCAGATTTACGTAAAGTACGTGTGCAAGTATAAACAGTAAAACACTTGCGTAGCAGGAGCATCTCCTGGAGCATGTATCGTGTCCCGTGAAGTATAAACTTGGCCTTAGAGAGTGAAAGCAGATCGGGCATGTGTGACACCTGCAGAGCATCATAGCGAGGGGCTACATTATTTTCCTAAGAGGTCAGATAAGGCCATATTCAGTTCCACAATTTAAGGTCAAATGTTGGACATCCATGCTATAAGACCCAACAAAAAGTAAATAGAATTAGCCTAGGAGCAATTTATGTAAAAATAGCATCTTGGGGGATGATTGACATCAAAGAATTCTGTGAACCTCACAAAGGTCAAGCGTCACAGTCTAGCCAATGATAAAAACTTACACTTATAGGCTGCTATTGGTGATTACCAAAGCACCACATCAGAGAGGAAGCTGATATACCCTGGGAATATTCAGGAAACTCCAACACCTCGCATAAACATACGGCAACAAACACCATGTCAGCCACAACCAGCCAGCCTTACACTTAGCAGTCAATTGAGAGGAGAGGAAATCCTAACCATACAAAGGATTTTGGATCCAGATTAGTGAAATTCGGAGACTTGCTAACAAACAGTGCCTAACTTGCACTCTTTGCTAATGAGATGCTTTCACTCCAAGGCAGGTTATTTTGCCTTATATTTGACTAAGTATACAGGTGTAATTTGTGATAATGTGCTTTTCTACATCTTTTTATTCTATCCATTAGCTGACCAGAGATCTTTTGTGTTCCTGCAACCATTTTTAATGGCATAATAACCATGAAGGAAGTTTTCCCATATCCTCTGGTGTGCACTATATATTCTGGTTTTATTTATTTCTGCTCTCCTTCTGAAGAAGTAGAAACAACCCTTATTTTATGATTAATAGTAATAAAGATATTCAGATGGTGGACAGTGGTGGTCCTACTGCTTTATATAATAAAATAAGCAGCTGGTAAAAATGAATGATTATAATGTATATTTGCCACATTTTTATTATATACATGTCCAAGTATGTCTTTATTTTCTTTTCATATTCATAACTTTTTAAATAATAAAATACTCTGTTTTTTTTTTAATTTATAAAAATCTGTCGGTCCTGGTGCAAATTGTACTGGATCCTAGTCCTAGGTTTTTTTTTATACCAGTGTGCTAATTCAGACGTTGCTCAGTATATATTTTAAATTAACTCCTCAGGCTTACTGTAAAGAAGACACATTGATATAACTTAAAAGAAACACTTTTTGAAAGCAAATGCCTAAATACTTAATTTTTTTTTTTTTTTTAAATACTTACTTTAAATAAAGTAGTGGACTGTAGGTGAAACCACAGATGGTATCACGAAAGAGGTTGTAGAGCCTAAGAAATTATGTAGTGTCTTACTGACATTTTTCCTTTCATTAAAGGCATTTGTTTGTCTTAAAACTAAATGCAAAAATTCATTATTTGCCACATTTTGTATTCTTTTTGTCAAATTTTATAGAATACTAGCTATGGTACCTGTTGATGACAGGTAGTAGAATAAATTTAAAATGTTTACTATTTGATATCTCTTTTCTTATGTGTACCCTCAGGGTTCCTCCTGCACCTCTCTTCTGTATCCTTGTGTGTCTTAACCTTTCTTGCTTGGTGATTCTTCTTTCGATCACGTACCTGTAAAGCTTGCTTCACAGACTATGTCATTTCGAGACGCCGTGGTCACATCCTATGTGCTTTTTGACTAGCGCCAATAGTAGATAGGCAGCCATCACACGCTGCGAAACCATCCTTCAGATTCTTGTGAATAGTTCTTGTCTATTTTCGTCTTTTCTTCGTAACCCTTTGTTTGGTATTCTTGTGTCTCATATATAATATATATACAAACCGGATTCCAAAAAAGTTGGGACACTATACAAATCGTGAATAAAAACTGAATGCAATGATATGGAGGTGCCAACTTCTAATATTTTATTCAGAATAGAACATAAATCACGGAACAAAAGTTTAAACTGAGAAAATGTATCATTTTAAGGGAAAAATATGTTGATTCAGAATTTCATGGTGTCAACAAATCCCAAAAAGTTGGGACAAGGCCATTTTCCCCACTGTGTGGCATCTCCCCTTCTTACAACACTCAACAGACGTCTGGGGACCGAGGAGACCAGTTTCTCAAGTTTAGAAATAGGAATGCTCTCCCATTCTTGTCTAATACAGGCCTCTAACTGTTCAATCGTCTTGGGCCTTCTTTGTTGCACCTTCCTCTTTATGATGCACCAAATGTTCTCTATAGGTGAAAGATCTGGACGGCAGACTGGCCATTTCAGTACCCGGATCCTTCTCCTACGCAGCCATGATGTTGTGATTGATGCAGAATGTGGTCTGGCATTATCTTGTTGAAAAATGCAGGGTCTTCCCTGAAAGAGATGACGTCTGGATGGGAGCATATGTTGTTCTAGAACCTGAATATATTTTTCTGCATTGATGGTGCCTTTCCAGACATGCAAGCTGCCCATGCCACACGCACTCATGCAACCCCATACCATCAGAGATGCAGGCTTCTGAACTGAGCGTTGATAACAACTTGGGTTGTCCTTGTCCTCTTTGGTCCGGATGACATGGCGTCCCAGATTTCCAAAAGAACTTGAATCGTGACTCGTCTGACCACAGAACAGTCTTCCATTTTGCCACACTCCATTTTAAATGATCCCTGGCCCAGTGACAACGCCTGAGCTTGTGGATCTTGCTTAGAAATGGCTTCTTCTTTGCACTGTAGAGTTTCAGCTGGCAACGGCGGATGGCACGGTGGATTGTGTTCACTGACAATGGTTTCTGGAAGTATTCCTGAGCCCATTCTGTGATTTCCTTTACAGTAGCATTCCTGTTTGTGGTGCAGTGTCGTTTAAGGGCCCGGAGATCACGGGCATCCAGTATGGTTTTACGGCCTTGACCCTTACGCACAGAGATTGTTCCAGATTCTCTGAATCTTCGGATGATGTTATGCACAGTTGATGATGATAGATGCAAAGTCTTTGCAATTTTTCGCTGGGTAACACCTTTCTGATATTGCTCCACTATCTTTCTGCGCAACATTGTGGGAATTGGTGATCCTCTACCCATCTTGGCTTCTGAGAGACACTGCCACTCTGAGAAGCTCTTTTTATACCCAATCATGTTGCCAATTGACCTAATTAGTGTTAATTGGTCTTCCAGCTCTTCGTTATGCTCAAATGTACTTTTTCCAGCCTCTTATTGCTACTTGTCCCAACTTTTTTGGGATTTGTTGACACCGTGAAATTTTGAATCAACATATTTTTCCTTTAAAATGATACATTTACTCGGATTAAACGTTTGATCTATCATCTACGTTCTATTACAAATAAAATATTGACATTTGCCATCTCCACATCATTGCATTCAGTTTTTATTCACAATTTGTTTAGTGTCCCAACTTTTTTGGAATCTGGTTTGTGTGTATGTGTGTGTATATATATACACCCCAATATATATATATATATATGCCAGCTGTGGACTAATGACATCTCCCCCACTTTTTTTTTTTTTTTTTAACAGGAACATGATCAAGTCATTCTATACTGCAAGCCTTCTGATAGATGTCCTCACTGTGTTTGGAGAATTGTCTGAAGAGGTATGTCAAGTGTAATGTATGTAACACTGTAGCTAATGTTTAAAAGTATGTCACTCTGATCTGTTTAGTTTATTTCATTTTATCTGATTTTATTTATATGAGCGGAAGCCAGATACATTTAGATAAGATGGCTAACAGATAAAGATATTTGTCTCTCACATACCACACAAGGCAAGCTTACTGACAGAGGGGGCAGATTTACTAGGGTTAGCAATATGGCTTGAAGAGAAGCAAAAAAAACCACCTTTTTGCTGCCAAGGTGGGGTATTCAAGGAAAGGAGGAGTTTGCAGTGACCTAAAAGTTCATTTTCTGGTTTAAAGTGGGTGTTCTATTTTCTGTGAGTGATGAAACAGCAAACCAGAATATACCCATGTTTGAAGCATGCATGATTGTGTTTGACTCTTGAACTGTAGGAAATGTATAAATGCTTAGATATTGCCGAGAACAGCAGACCTCACCTACAGACGCATGTAAAACATCGCTCCTGCCCATGCCTAAGACAACATGCTTTCCCATACTCTGTCTTGAAGTTGGATAAGCAGGAACCCTCCACTGTATCATGATTTGTCCAAGTAGTGTTATATATTTGTCTTAAGCCTATATTAAACAGAAGTTAGTATCATTTTCCTGTAGTGTTACTGATTCTTTATTCCATTTAAAATCACCACCATACTGCTAGGGAAAGATATAAGATATACGTCAACAAACACAACAATTTATATTGTTGGGATAGTAATGGCTGCAGTCTCTAACGAACCTCCTCCCAGGGTGCTTGCGTTGTGTTTTTTTTAAGTGGGATAAGACAGAGTGTAAGAGTCAGGTGGAGAACTCTGTTCTTGGTGCAGAAAGAATTGTTTGGAGCTTAACAGCAATAAAATTAAGGAAAGGTTATTGGCTTTTTCTGGAAAAAAGAGCCTTAATGCCCAGTTCCTATTAAAGAATGGATATAGAGCTATGACCTGACAAATACCATTATTTGCTTAGCTTCCAAAACAACCCCTGTTATATGCTATAGATCAGGGGTAGCGAACACCAGGCCTGGAGGGCCGCAGTGGCTACATGTTTTCATTCTCACCCGTTTCCTAATCAGTGACCAGTTTTCACTGCTAATTAACTTTTTCCCCCATCACTTTAATAGCCCTGTTAGAAGAGTTCAGCCCTCTGAGTTGATTCTTTTCTTCATTAGATGACAGCCATGCAGAAATGATATGTGAAACGAGCTAACAGATGACCAGCTAAATTGGGGTTCCAACCTCCAATCACTTTCTCAATGAGAAGCCAGTTCTTGCTGTTAACTAAACCCGTTATTTAATTCCATGGCTTGTTGCCGCTCTCATTCTGCCACAGCACACATTTTGAAAACTGTTGTTTTTCTGTTCTTTCTAAGAGCACAGTCAAAATGTTTTGGTGACCTGAGAGATCAACCTTCCCGTGACCATCACCTCTCTTTAATTTCAGATATTGTGTAATGGGCATGGGAGCAGCCACTACGGCACTCTAGGCCTGGAGTTCGCCACCCCTGCTGTAGAGGCTATGTTTTGTACAGTACTGCAGACAGACCAGTAATAACACTTGGATGCTAATGTAGTCTGATGCAACATCAGCTACAGGCATACAAGCTAGTAACAGGGTTTTGAATTCGGTCCTTGAAGATGCAGGGAGCAAGTATACACTGAGCAGAACCGTCATTACGAGCTCACTGTTGTGAGTCTGAGTGAGGATTCTGGCAGCAGAGTTTAGAGCTAACTGAAGCTGAGATAACAGATTAGGAGCCGTCTTCCATTAGAGATTTATAGAAGTTAGTCCAGGATATAATGAAAGCATGGACAATGTTCACTAAACAATAAAAACAAGCGGGTCATTGAGATGCTCTGAAGGCGGAATAAAGAAAGTTTCTTTGTGGTACATATGCGAGTTGAATAATACAGAGAGGATTCAAAAGTGATGCCGAGGCCCTTCCAGAACGAAGAAGGTATGATGGTATTGTGTCTGAAAGCTCATTTTTTAGTGCTAATTAGCAAGAACTCTTTCTGTTGAATTTGTAAGAAGTTGTACGCCATCCAGTATTCAGTTTCTGAAAGGCACTTTACTAGCCATGAGCCTTGTGGTGAGTATATACTTTTAACAAATCTGAGTGTCATCTGCAAAAAAAAATAATCAGAAACCCAAGATTGAGAATAAAATGGCTCAGTATAGAAGCATGTACCGTATATACTCGCGTTTTTTTACAGTATAATTTCTGGTATGTTCTAATGTCAGTCGTATAAGTCAAATGCGGAAAACTCACGCTATTGGTCCAAGGAATTATGATATGCTAACGCTCACCTGACAGAGTAACTACGGAGCACATGGCCTTTTTCTCTATGTGGGTGCAGCAATGCGCTGTATCAGCGTGTGCTCTTAATCTCTTTCTCTCGCTCTCTATTGTGCCTACATGACCACAAGGTAATTCCCGAACTATTCCTAAGCGATGTTTGCACTGTTTTGTGTTTTTTTGTATCTCACACCCTCATACACATTTATCGCAAGAGCATCCCTTATCTATGATGGAATGTTCAGTCAGAAGAAAATATGAAGCTGGCTTTAAATGAAATGTCATTGAAGTAGCGAAAGAAATTGGTAACCGCGCAGCTGCAACAAAATTCAACGCATCTGAGAAACTGAAGCGAGATTGGAGGAGGCAAGAAGATGTAAAAAAAATAAATAAATAAAACATTAAGTGTCACATTTCTGAACGGGCGTGTAAGTTGGAGACTGATTTTATGGTTGATTTTTTGGGTTTCAAGACCCGACTTATACGTGAGCATATATGGTAGATGTGGAAAAGCTAAACTGGGCTAGCTATCGACATTGCAAGGAATATCTTACAGTCACAATGAAAGCAGAACGAGATGAGTGTTTTTTTTTTTTTATTAAAATTTTTTTTATTATCTAACTGGTACAGTTAAACTGTTGAGCAAACAATGAATATGCCAAAGCAGAATAAAAAGTCTGACCACCTATCACCCCAGTTTGATCAGCTGGTCACATGTGCAGGTAAAACTTATTAATGAAACGATAAAAAAGGTAGCATTTCTCTCATGAATGAGCTTGTTGCAAAGAAAGTCTGTAACTTGAATTTAATTGTTTGTACTTGGTTTGGATATAAAAGAACTGGATGCTGAACAAGCTAATGTAAAATGTAAAGTTTGCAAAGTGATAATAGCAGTTGAAAGGACCAGCACATTCATTTTATTTCGGCATTTTAAACAGAAATTCTCAGTGGAATGAAATTATCCACAACTCTGGTTCAGCATGCGTCGCATAAGGCACTCTCCATATTATATATCCCGTTAGACAGGTTTGTTTATGTTAGGAAGAGAACATTCCCTGTCCAGTGGCTGGCAGAAGAATACACCGGAGCTGCCATCATATTTTCGTATTCCTAAGAAGGATACAGTTGTATTTTAAGGTGGACAGCCTTCTCGTTTTTTTATTTATTACGTTTTTGTTCTTTTTCAAGAATAGTTAAAAGTCATTTTTTTAGGTTAAATATTTAAATAAGTTGTGAATCGTACACTTTTTTAAAATCGAGGTTTTATTTCTTTGCGTTATCACCCAGCCCTAAATGACAAATTCACTTTCCAAAGAATAAACACGTTGTTATTTGTTCGTTTGTGTTCATAGTTTTGCTGTTCAAGTGACAGGTGCTGCTAGTTGTCAGTCTTCCTTGGCTGTATGTTTGGAGTCAGACTAGTGGACAAGTTCTTACCTGACAGTTCATTAAACATCAGTTAATATTAAGCTGTTAGAGAGTTTTTGTTATGTCAGTAGAACCCCATTTCCTTATTGTCCTCTTTGGTTGTACAGGACAAAGCAGTAATCCTCAGTGAACATTCCGGTGAGTTATCTTTGTTAATTAGCTACGTTACCTTTTATTTATGCTCAAGTAGAAGAACCTAATGCCACTCGTTGCTTTGCAGTGGCTTAGTAACTGTTTATACTGTCTGCAATTTCTTTTTTTTTTTTAATATGGCAGACATTCTTAGATAAAGATGCTCTTTTTCAACCCCTAGAGTGATCTGATCTTTTTCTTGCTCGTTGCTTCATGATATGTTACCAAGTATTAGAAATAGTACAGTGTATATTGTGCAAGTAATGCAAATGTGTTACTGTATTGCTTCTCTTTTTCAAACGTACACGCATTTAGTGTATAAATGAATATAAATAATTGCATGTAAACGATTCGCCAAAATCTGTTATATGTAAACGATACTGTTTAAAACGTTGTTGTTTTTTCATCAGAAAATCCGGTTTCCACGTCTACCTGTATTAGTTTAAATGACACTTTTACCACTGGCAATAGGACGGACGCGCTGACTTATCATGTCGACTGGGCAACACAATGAATGTGGTGTCTATCTATCTATGTATAAGTTTTCCGTAGCCTGCTACAGGAAGGTACTCTCTCGACCACTTTCATTGGTTTCGCTCCTTGCTATTTTCGTTATACTGCGACGGTGGTTTCCTAAGCCTTTGTTATACTGAATTCCTTTCTCAACTTTTTCCGTTCCTATTCTTACACCGCCGTATGCTACGGCGGGCTTTGGCTAGTTATAAATAGCTTTCCAAAACTATGCGTGCACTTGATGTAGTCAACTTTATGGTTCATATCTTCTTTAATTATGTAGTAGGTTTCACTTGTCCTAAGGATTCTTTTTTAATATTACTTAAATAATAATTTTGTGATATCTTTCAATTGATTTTTTTTTTTTTTTAAACTATTCATCACTAGTCTTCATAATCTCTTTTCCTTTGTTTGTTTTATCCAATTACTTTCAAACTTATACACTAGCTACACAAAAACAAGGTTATGTTGTAAGGTGCTTTATTTATTTATTTATTTATTTGTTTGTTTGTTTGTTTGTTTATTTATCTACTAGGGGGGTTCGCCCCCTGCTTGCTTCACTCGCCAACCCCCCCGCCAGACTGCACTAAGCACCAGCCACTTCACATCTCTGCCACTCATGTTGTGAAAAGGGGGGGGGCTGAACGCACCCCAAGGAGACACGGTCGCCCCTCTGAAACTCCCACTTAAACGGTGATACAATGGGAAACAATTTTTTTTTTTTTAAATATAACCTTCTCTTTGGTCGATCAGCTGCTGCTGCTGCCGTGCCTCATGATCTGCATCTCGCATGGCGCTTTCAACATTTAAAAGCCTGTACAGGAGCTGTCCTACTCTTTGTCTTTTATTTCCAACCCCGAGCCTGGTTAAATCTCTTGGCACAAAGTCCCGTCTCACGGAATGCGAGTTCTTGGTATTTTTTTAGTTTATAATTTAAAAATGGAGTAAGAATCTGGAAATCTAACAACATCACATTAAAGTTTGGTGAATTCGGAAAAGAATGATACCAAGCATATATATGTAGGTTTTAAAATAAGCCTGATTTAAAGCATGACAAAAAACATCACATAAAATCATTGCACTTTTAGGCGTAGGATTTCATATACAGGTAGTCCCCAGGCCACGGACATCCGACCTAAAACTTACGAACGAGGCTGCAGCTCCGACACTTAACTGCCGCTCCATCATCACAAAAAATGTCACATAAAATCGTTGCACTTTTATGCTTAGGATTTTATATATATATCTACATCTATCTATATATATATATATATATATAGATATAGATATAGATATATATATTCCCAACCAGTGACAGTTCAACTTTATATCCAACACATTTATTTTGGAGTGTCATCAATAGTACCACTTCCACAAGACGTGGCTTGGCCTCCAAAGGTACAATTGTGCATTTCTTTGTTGCCAAGTTTGTTCATTTTGTCATATCAGTTGTACGATTAACTACATTTTTTTTCTGATTTTTTTTTATTAAAGGTCTTTGTTACTCTCCTAGAATTATATTGCTTATAGCCAGCCCCTTCATTTCATAGATATTACGCAGTTGTCTTCATCAAGATTGAACTAATAATCAATATAAACCTCTATTATTATTAACGGCAGTACAAGTGCATGTCACCGTTGATGGTTTAATTTATTTCTAAAGGTGGTTTTATCCTCTTAACAGCACAATTCTGTTAAATGGTATTTCCTATTCTATTTGTTACTGCTGTTTTATTTCATGATAAAAACTGAACTTTGTGTGAGCCCTTAGGAATTACACATATCTATAAATATCTTGATTTTGTGCTATTATACATCTTGTCTTCAAACTGAAATATGAAATTACATTTTTTTAATACACGGTCACTTCATTTTGCTTTCTGTCCTTTATTGATCTTACTTTATTAATTTAAAATTCCATATAAAACATTGTTTGATAGCCTGAACTGTCTGAGATTTTTTAAGAGGGTCTTTTAGCAATGAGTGAAGTAAGATATACAAAAGCTTAGACTACAGTACTGAAGAAATACTAGTCGCTTGAAATTTACACCCATCTGAGAATGTAACCCTGTCGCCTAAACTTGCATTTTAAACACTTCTTCTGTCCGCTCATGCTTGATATATTGTAGTAAAGCAAGAAGTGACCTGTGTCAAAACACAGACAATGTTTCATTGAGCAGTCCGTTCTCCCCAGGGGGTAGGCATTCTCTTGTTGAACAAAGCTGATTGGACGATGCATTTTAACACTGTGCCTTCATACTGTAACATTAGCTCCAAACAATGAGCCCTCACAGGATCGTATGATTACATCGCTGCTAGGAAAAAAGCTTAATGATGAATGGCTGGAAATTAAATTACTTGCAGAAAGAGCTTTCAACACTTGGCTTTAAAGCTTCATTTTGATGCAGGCATTACCACGTCTAAAATTAAAGATTCAAAGTGTGATGAATCAATTTTCATCAGGCATTAATTTTAAAGTATGCCAAAACAGCAGTGATATCTTTTAAGTTCCAGATTCAAATAATTAGCATTAAGTTTTGATTATAAGGATTTTAATTACTGTATATAGTTAGCAAAGAATGTTTTAGCAGCAAATGATTAACAACATGCTATTTTATAATCTCTATACATGAATTGACTTCAGTCAGATTCATTCTTTAATTACATTTATTTAAGCATTGTTTTCCAAAATGAATACATTTCGCAGGTTAGGTTCTTTTATTTGCAATTTTTCCATCCAGTATAGTTTGTTTGATGCAGCAGTTCGTGCTTTATTGTGACTTAAGAGTTTCCAAGATTTATGTGTCATCTGTCTTTCTTTTTTGTGTAATTTTAGGTTGGAGATCATTGAAATCATTCATTTTTATTATTATTATTTTTTCTTAGTTTAAATATACATCCAAGGATGAACAGTGACATATTTCCTGGGGTCATCGGGCATTTCAGGTCTTACGACACCAGACACCCTTGCTTTGGTGACCCAGCCGGGGTTGATCAGGCCCAGGCTTGTATCCCAGCATCAGTAGCCCACGATTCGGACCTCCTGATCCAAAACCTCCTGGAGGCCCTGTCTGCCATCTCTATGATGGACTTTATGGCTCTCCTTTTTGCGGCTCCTCTAATGCCAAGAAGGGTATGCACCTTGCATAAAGAGCAGCCAGCAAAGCTCTACACCCCACCTCTGTGGGCTCACAACAAGCATTCCAGCCACTCCATCAACAGTGCTCCACCAGCTCATGATACCTGGACTGCTTTTGTTCATTAGCCTTTTTAAAATTGATTATTTATAAATATTAAAGGGGCCTCACAGTGGAACAGTAGTTAGTGCTGTTAGTTCAGAGTTGAAAAGCCTGTGTTATGAGTAAAGCAGAAACCACACCTTCATGGGGCACATAATGAAAATGTGTGAGAATTGGAAGACTAACGTGATTAATCCAAGAATACCGTTTTTCTGTGTTTTGAACTCTTCATTGAAATACTTCCTGTTTTTCTGTCTAAGTCACCAATACAGCGAGATACTGAACAGAAACTCATAATAACTTAAGTCAATAATGATCCTTGTCATTTAATTCTCTTCAAGTATAATCACTTAAGGTTACGTCAGTATTTTTCCCCTCGTTGTCATAAATCTGTATACTTAAGTCAGTCCTTATTGGTTCCTATTCAAAAAGTGTCTTCGCTTTATTATTTTTTTTTTTCTTGGTAAACCTGTGATTAATATAAAATAGGAATAATTATATAATTATTTTCTTTTTTTATTCCTACTACAGAACATCCAGCACAGGAAGTATGCTAGATGGAAGGCAACATACATTCACAACTGCCTGAAGAATGGAGAAACACCACAAGCAGGGCCTATTGGAGTGGAAGGGGAAGCATATGGTAAGAACAGATATTTGCTATCAGTGACATAACTGAGTCACTGATTCCACTTATGATTGTCATTTTCTCAAGCATTTCAGAAGTAGCTTCAAAGTATCTTAAATGTACATGATGTTTTAGTAAGTAAGATGAACCAAAAACCTTGAAATACAATTCTAACTTCTTTAGGATGTAATATATCTGAATTATATCTGATGCTACATTGTATCTTTCAGTTTGTTTGTTTTTTGTTGTTTTTTTTTCACTTAGTGTGTTAAGATAAAAGAAAAAAAACCTGAACATCATTCTCTTCTTGTGCTGTTAGTATAGTCAGTTTTTCTCAGTTGCAGCACCTTTCATACTGAGCCATAGAACAACTCTGTTAACAATTAAACAAGATAAATAGTTTGATTGATTAACAAAATACTTCCTTTTAAATTGGCATTTCTAGGCATGGTGATGGTAAAGCCAGCAAGAAGTGTTTTATAAGATTTATTTCTTGAAGTCATTGCTGAAGCTTTTAATGGACATTAAATCATTTTATATTGTAAAGTTTGCTTTTGAGTGCTCTCGATATTCCCTTAAAATACATATTAAAGTGAATACTGTGTGTGTGTGTGTGTGTTTTTTAATTAAATAATTGATAAGACATATTTTATATTTGTTTCTTTAGAATGTTTTATGAATATTTTTCATTTTCTTTACTAACCTCCATAATGTTATCGTTGTACATTGTTTATTTTCTTAAAATTTGTATTTTGTATTGTAGACAGTCTGGTGTTACCACTCGTAGAGATGTGCAGTGTCATCTTTGCTTTCTTAGTCCTTTCTTTTCTAGCTCTTGATTACGTACCAAAGATCTTGTCAGGAGGAAGTCGGTCTTAGGAAAAGTTGAGCCACACTCAGTTTATGTAGTTGACAGTTCATACTGTATATTGTAATGTAATTACCAATGCATATTATTAATTGCTTTTATACTTCAACCTAAAAAAAATTAATTCCGAAATTCTTTAAATATGTAAAAGAAAAATTAATTACTATTTAACGGAGTAAAAATCATGAAATGAGAATAAAATATTTACTCTCTTACTGATTGGATTATTCCCATTAAACTGAGGTCCGTTATGCCCAATGAGTATTTATAAGTGACTATGATACCAAACATATATATGTAGGTTTTAAAATAAGCTTGATTTAAAGCGTGACAAAAAACATCACATAAAATCATTGCATTTTTAGGCGTAGGATTTCATATACAGGTAGTCCCCAGGCCACGGACATCCGACCTAAGACTTGCGAACGAGGCTGCAGCTGCAACACATGCACGTCAGTAACTGCCGCTCCATCATCCTCGGCCCGGTGGACACTGCAAGCGGTGACTGGAGGGAGGCAATTTCGCTGCTTGTGCAGTGTTGTGTCCCTCGGGCGGCTCCCGGCGGCAAGCGGTTTCACTGCCCGCCCATCACACGCGGCTACCCTGTTCGTTCTCGGTGGGTAGCTGGTAATGCTGCAAGCAGTGACCCAGTTGTGGCTGAACGGAGGCCATTGAGGGTGAACGGGTCGGCGAGGGGTAGCATTGTAGTGTTCCTCAGATGGCTGTCTGTTGAATTGGTGCAGTGGTGGGCGATTCACTACCAGCCATTGGCCGCACCGTGTGAAATACTGGTATTTCAATCGAAATGCAGTAGGTATTCATTTTCAGGAGCAATATAATCACCGGCACAGCAAAATTGTTCTTCCAGACTATTGTTGGTAAGAAATGCCAAAAGGTGCAACTTCCTTTAGCACATTTCAAGTTAGGTACACTCACAAATGCGAATTGAGGCAAAGTTCTACAGACAACATCATTTTTACACAAACTGTCCTGGATTCTGACCCATCAGTTTGTTTTTCCATAGTTCTCACACAGAACTAAAAGGTTAATCAACACGGCCCTTTACTTTAAAATCATTAAGCTCATCTTCAAGTGAACTTGCAAGGCACGTTGAATACGGCAGTCAAGTTCTTAACTTTTGCCATACTGAAATACATCGAGTCTTTTATTGTAACTTCCAGCTCAGTGATTGTTTTTTCAGAATCTTTAAAGCCTGAGGAAAATGGCTTCCATTTAACTCAAAGTGAGCGTATTTCTTAGCCTTGCTCATTTCTCAAAGTCAATTCATTTGTCTTATTCAGAGCTATAAGTTAAGAGATTATCATTTTAAATTTGTACAGCATATAGTTTTAGTCTCTTTTAAAGCTACCATCACTGTAAACTGTATCAATGAAATATTTTCCTCTGTTTTGTTATGGAAGATTCAGAGTATTAGCTGTACGTTCTCTTATGATTGCCTCATCAAGTTTCCAGTGTCTGTCTTTGAGCTGTGTGGACATTTTTCCATCTCGCCAATATTCCTGAGAAAATTGTTTGAAATCTGCAACAGAATTTTCCCCGACTTAACCATCTCATTTCACTTCGTAGGCTTCAGAAATCTGTTTATGTAACAACATGAAGTGGCTGTGTAATATCCGCTGACTTTGAATTAAGTTGACCACCTAAAGCCACATGATCTCTTACTCTTAGGATGTCTCCACCTGCTCTTTTGCTGCACAAGGGGTTGAGCGCATGCACTTATAGTAAATTATACAATTAAAGCTTAATAAATGATGTTAGTTCATCATTTCACTGACAAGATCTTGCCGTTCATTGCAAGTGTACCATCCATCGTGACAGATACTAAGGTGGAATGATGGTACCGTTATATTTTTTCTGGCAAGTTCTGTTTTGGAGTGAAATGATTTTAAAAATATTAAATCTCAAGTTTCAAAAATTTCACAAGTGTAGTTAATTACATTCGGCCCAAAGGCAAAGCTGCATTACAGTCTCTTTGTCTAAAGCGTCATCTTTTGCTGAACTCCAGTGTATGGTTGAGACAGTTACAATTTTCTCTTCTATTTTGTCATGTTCTCAGACACGTCTGCATTTCATGAAGTTACTCTGGCATTGCTTAGTTGTAAACTCTTTCTCTTGAGAATTATTTTGTTATTGCTTCTCATGTCCGCAAGCAAGTACCATGCTCCAAGAAAGCAGCTGTTTACTCGTATCTTGTTGCTGAGCACATTGCTCTGTTTAGCTAATAGTCATAAAATAGCCTGGGACGCTCACACCCAGGGTTGCCTCGAGCTTAAAGTACACCACTGAAGACTGCTATGCTTTGAATTTGGAAATAAATGCTTCACTAAATCTTTGTTAGCTGTTTCATTGCTACTTTTAGAACTATGGCTTTTGCTAACAAGTATCTGTTCCCTTTCTACTTTCTTATCATTCTGGCTTTTTATTCGGCTGTCCACTCATTGACCTTGAATATTATCTTTGTTTCATTGTTTTCTGCTGCACATATCTCTCCATTATCTAAACTTCTTCTTTTTTTAATCAGTGCCTGCATGCTTTATTGTGTGCCTACTGATATAGGTTTCAAATAATTAACATGTTTTTTGACGTAATGTTAAATCTGCAGTGTATCTTTAATATAAAACTGTAAAAAACATAGTTTCAGTTCATTTTTGGTCTTCATAGTCCTTTTTCTACTTTTTGAACATGTATCCATTGCTCTTTTGTGTGCTAGCAGTTTCAGATGCATTTTACTTTGCTACTAAAACTCTAATAGAGAATGGACATGCCCAGTAAACCAATTTTATTTTATTTAATGGATAGTATAATGTGTCACTTCTGTGCACTTGGGGCAAATTATTTTGTACTCTCCCATAGCCCTAAAATGGTTACGTGCTTTACAAAATGTAGCATGCATTTTGACTATATATTCTCGCCAATGTATTAAAGGCCATTCTGGACAAAGTTATGGCTGTTATAGTCAATGTCAACTTTTTTGTTGCATTTCTTTTATTCCAGTACCCAGTGATGCAAGTCTGCAATATACCATATGGCATTTTTCCTTTCTCCCTCTCAATAAAAGCATCATTGTCTTGTGGATGCTTACTTGACTTTTCCATTTTCAAATGGAACTGCTAATGATCAGGACAAATAGACTGGGGAAGTACTTTTAAGTGAATTGGTTTAATGCAGTCATCATAGTTCACTGAAATATTTTCTAAAACTATCTTTTTCCAAATCTCTCATGTTAAATAAAAAAACAGTAAAAACTTTGGAAACCAGGTTCTAAATTTTGAAAATATTTTTATATATGACTTTTTATCATTTGTGCCTTAAAACCAGAAAGAAATCTCAGTAAAGATTTATTTTGAACAGCCTAGCAGTTAAGTCAAGTTATGTAAATTGTATTCAAATTTTACAGATTGGTCCATTTTAGGCGGATATTAACAAATATATCATAACCTTGTAAAATGTATGACAAATGCAAAACTATAGATGAGATTTATGTTGGGCTTTTACCAATTTATTGGATATGACATCTTTTACATGTTGCCATAAAATTAGGGAAATTCCTTGGTAAACATTCCTTTTGAATAGCCTACCAGTTAAGTGTGTTATGTAATTTGTAAATAAATGTTAAAAATGAATACCTTTTAGGAGGATATTAACATCATAGCATTCTAAAACATATGACAAATGCTAAACATTTAAGGATTTTAACACGATAATGGATACTTTTTTAATTTCAATGTCAGTTACAAAAATATACAGTACTATAAAAAGCCCAGGGTCCTAGAAACTATTGAAATCGTCAGAAAAAAAATTGAGATGTCAGGTAATTGAAAGGAACTACTCTGGGCATCTCTCTCCTAGGTGGATTTGTTTTGCCGACATGTTTGCATCGCTTATGCATTAGCGGCTAAGCGACTTTGTCTTTCTTCTGAGGTTTTGTTTTGCTGACGTGCTTGCATCACTTATGCATTAGCGGCTGTGCGACTTTGTCTTTCTTTAGAGGTTTCCTTTTGCCGACGTGCTTGCATCTCTTTTGTATTAGCGGCTAAGCGATTTTGTCTTTCTTTGAAGGTTTTGTTTTGCCTACGTGCCTGCATCGCTTGAGTATTAGCGGCTAAGTGACTTTGTCTTTCTTTGGAGGTTTTGTTTTGTCGACGTGCTCACATCGCTTGTGCATTATTGGCTATGCGACTTTGTCTTTCTTTGGAGGCTTTGTTTTGTCGACGTGCTCACATCACTTGTGTATTAGCGGCTAAACAACTTTGTCTTTTTTCTGAGGTTTCGTTTTGCTGATGTGCTCGCCTCACTTGCGTATCCTCGGAGGTGAAGCCCTTGCTCTGACTCCACCTCTCAATTCTGGGCCAGACAGACAGACAGACACACACACTTCCACGTGTAGACGTTTATATACAAGGCATGCCTACAATATGGCCTAATCATATGAGAAAAATATCTATAGAAGTTTTTATATTATTTTCAGTGTATATAGTTGTGTAAGAAGATCTTTCCGGATATCATCTGCAGCTGTTTTTATTTTTTCCCTTGATTTAACTTAAAATAGGCAAGTAATCAAAATGTCTCTTATTTGTCTGTTTTACTGTCAGAAGATGAATATGATACAGAGGTTGGGACCCCCTCTCAAGTTCTAAAACCAAGTGATCCTGCCAGTGAGGGAACGTCTTCAACACATAGTACGACAAACATACAAATCCCACCAGGTGCGCATGCACCTGCCAATACCCCTGCTGATGTGCCTCACAACACAGGTATGTAAAAAACCTTGTATTATTCTTTTAAGCTTATCCTTTAATGAATGAAAAGAGATCTTTTTCTAAGTATTGTTGACTTAATTTTCCTCACATAAATGTTCTTTTTCCTTATTGAGGCTTTAATGGACATACAAACAGGAATCATTTCAACACAAAACATATCAGTAAAGGAAGGAGACGTTAGACAACAAAATAAAGAAAGACACGAAGAACTTTGAACATGTTCTCTAAAAATTATTAAAATGTGTTTATTTGGTGCTACATAAAAAAAATAGTGTTCAGTAATAACTGATACTTATAGCTTTTCACATTACAGAAAATAAAGGATCTTGCTAAAGTATTAATCTAATTTAAAAAAAAACCTATCGGCTCATTTAGCTTACAATTTCTGTTGCTCACATTCATAGTTCTGCACTTCAAAAGCTGTCATTATGTGAAGTTTTAACATGTATCCAGGTAATGCAGGATTACACTTCATGCTTAAGATGGATTTCACTTACATATGCTAGTGGTTGAAGTTATCCATAAAAATAACAAGGAGTTCCCCCATGGATATGTACATCGGCAAGGATTACTCTGTTCTGACAATTGCAAATAATCATGCCTGAACAGATGCTTTTACTGAATTATCTTCTGTTGTATTCTCTGTGCATCTGAGGGTGGTTATTACTGGGTTAGAAATAATCTTGCTAGCTGCACTGAATAGAAAATAGCTAATTGTTGAATAAAACATTCTGTGTTTTATCAAAATGTGTGCATTATAATCAAATCAATTTTAGGAATAGTCCTTGGTTAGTTATTTTTACTATTAAGTTAAAGTTAAACCCACTTAATTGCTTTGGTGAGTTACCTAACATTAAAGCAGAAGCACAAAATTTGAGAAACTAGCACCAGCATTTTGAAGCACTGAGAAAAAAATACAAAGATCCAACAGATGTTTACATCTGTGAAATGCTTTAGCATTTTACATAGGTGTGAAAACTCTTACTGGCTATAAACTTTCCAATCTTTAAACAAATACAGTTGTGCTTGAAAGTTTGTGAACCCTTTAGACTTTTCTATATTTCTGCATAAAAATCATCAGATTTATACTTAAGTACTAAAAGTAGATAAAGAGAAACTAGTTAAACAAATGAGACAAAAATATTATACTTGGTCATTTATTTATTAAGGAATATGATCGAATATTACATATTTGTGAGTGGCAAAAGTATGTGAACCTCTGCTTTCAGTATCTGCTGTGATCCCCCAATAACTACAACTAAATGTTTCCGGTAACTTTTGCTCATTCCTGCACACCAGCTTGGAGGAATTTTCGCCCATTCCTCCATACAGAACAGCTTCAACTCTGGGATGCTGGTGGGTTTCCTCACATGAACTGCTCGCTTCAGGTCCTTCCACAACATTTCGATTGGATTAAGGTCAGGACTTTGACTTGGCCATTCCAGAACATTAACCTTACTCTTCTTTAACCATTCTTTGGTAGAGCGACTTGTGTGCTTAGGATTGTTGTCTTGCTGCATGACCCACCTTCTCTTGAGATTCAGTTCATGGACAGACATCCTGACATTTTCCTTTAGAATTCTCTGATATAATTCAGAATTCATTGTTCCATCAATGAAGGCAAGCCGTCCTGGCCCAGATGCAGCAAAACAGGCCCAAACCATGATACTGCCACCACCATGTTTCACAGATGGGATAAGGTTCTTATGCTGGAATGCAGTGTTTTCCTTTCTCCAAACATAACGCTTTTCATTTAAACCAAAAATTTCTATTTTGGTCTCATCTGTCCACAAAACATTCTTCCAATAGCCTTCTGGTTTGTCCACGTGATATTTAGCAAACTGCAGACGAGCAGTAATGTTTTTTGGAGAGCAGTGGCTTTCTCCTTGCAACCCTGCCATGCACACCATTGTTGTTCAGTGTTCTCCTGATGGTGGACTCATGAACATGAACATTAGCCAATGTGAGAGAGGCCTTCAGTTGCTTAGAAGTTACCCTGGGGTCCTTTGTGACCTCGCCGACTATTACACGCCTTGCTCTTGGAGTGATCTTTGTTGGTCGACCACTCCTGGGGAGGGTAACAATGTTCTTGAATTTCCTCCATTTGTACATAATCTGTCTGACTGTGGATTGGTGGAGTCCAAACTCTTTAGAGAGAGTTTTGTAACCTTTTCCAGCCTGATGAGCATCAACAACTCTTTTTGTGAGGTCCTCAGAAATCTCCTTTGTTCGTGCCATGATACACTTCCACAGACATGTGTTGTGAAGAGCAGACTTTGATAGATCCTGTTCTTGAAATAACACAGGGTGCCTACTCACACCTGATTGTCATCCCATTGATTGAAACACCGGACTCGAATTTCACCTTCAAACTAACTGCTAATCCTAAAGGTTCACATACTTTTGCCACTCACAAATATGTAATATTCGATCATTTTCCTCAATAAATAAATGACCAAGTATAATATTTGTGTCTCATTTGTTTAATTGGTTTCTCTTTATCTACTTTTAGGACTTGAGTGAAAATCTGTTGATGTTTTAGGTCATATTTATGCAGAAATATAGAAAATTCTAAAGGATTCACAAACTTTCAAGCACAACTGTAGATCACTTGATATGTGCCTGTATTGAATGACATTAACTACCATCTGGAGATTCACATCATTCGACAGGTGCCACCAAGACCATAAAACGATGTCTCAGAATACTTTTTTGTCAAGATCAAACATCTTAGAATTTGAGGGTGATAATTGACTTTTCCTATATAAATGATTTTTTTTTACTGTCCAAACTGTTAACTTTCACAAATATTCTTTTGTGATCTTCCCAAAGATTGTTTTGTATGTCTATATGTGAAAGACATTTTCTGTATTTCCATTTTTCCAGTTTGTCTAGAAAGCTTTCTTCTCAGACTTGTAATAGAGGAAGCAACCTCTCCACCCACATGTGTATTCAGAAGTAATATTCGCAACCATGGAACACTAACAAATAAGGGAAGTACATGTATTTAGATATTTAGGCTACTGGCTGCTAAGAACATCGCCATAAGAACAAGGACAAAAGCCAAAGGAAATGATAGTGAAAATGTTCCACTCTCTAGGACTGATAATAAACTGACAAGAGCCGCCCCTCCCCTCACTGCACATTACCCAACCCTGTAGTAGGATTAACCGTGTTAGTCAAAGAAGCTTCAAAAAGCTTCAAAAAGACAGACACTAACAGTACTTGCAAAAACAGCATCCTACTACAGAAAAGCTCATATAGCAAATTGCTTCTACAACACTACTAGTGAAAAATTTGAGGTGGCAAAATAGATTAGTCTTTAAATTCAGAATTAGGTTCAAAATATTCTTTTCAGACATTCACCGTTTCTACCAAGAAAAAGCATTCCATATAAAGGAATCTGTCATGAGAGGTAGAAGAGGTACTTGTCTGAGAGACACAAACTCTTGACTACAGTTGTTAAAACAGACCTGGGAACCAGTGATGAAAGCATATGCAATAAACTAGACAGAGCTATTTTAAGTATACAAACGACTGGCAATGTTTGCAAATACCTACAAGGGAAAATATTACAGATATATATACACAATACCACAGTGGTATGACACCTGAACTGCCTTGGAAGCATGAGATCCAAGTCTCTGGGCTTTATTATGATATAAACTTTGTTGTATATAAAGTATAGCATATCTACAATAGCAGAACATACCACCTAGAATACAAAACAAAGTTGGAAATTAATTAACTCTCTCTTGCCTTACAAATGCATATTTAATCAAAGCACGCCAAAGATAGACCTGTTGGTAAACGAGACAAATGTAAAACATCCCTCTTCCACTCAAGAGCTTTTCATAAACAAGCATTCATATTGAAGGCTTAAGTTTTGCTTAATGCATGATCTTCTCTTTCCATCCTCTTAATTTTTTTTGTAGTACTCAAAGCAAGACTGAATTAATTCTGACAGTCTTAACAATACCAGACTGGACAAGACTCATTTAGGCTGTCACAGCTTTAAGTGATAACAGCTTAGCTGTGAGAAATACCACGAAGTATCCTTCCTTTCAGATTCTTGTGAAATAGTACACACTAAACATGAGAAAGTCTGTCTTTACTGAGGCAGTGCTGCCTTCCTCAACAAGCAATGAATGACCTGTAAGCCTGAGAAATACTTAGATATCTAGAGCAACTTACATAAATTGTAGTCTGTATTGGAAGGTAAAGAAAGGTACGTTTGCTTACTGAAAATTAGGGTTCTTCCATCTTTATGAAGAGTGTCACACTCCCACTTTCCAGCTTCACGTTAAGTCAGTCTTGTGAAGCAAGCAAACAGTGACCAAATGATAGATGTCTAAACCACAATAAGAAGCTTGAGGAATATGTCACCTGAGAAAATTCTACTAGTGTTCCAAATCTGTAATAACCATGTGTGAGCCAAGAAATATAATGTAAGTGAGGTTTATCTAAAATGGATGACACATGTACAACTAATTAGACCCACTTTCTCATATATGAAACACTGTGCTTCCCTCTTTTTTAATTGGCTTTTTATTGCAAATGTTGAATGTGAATAACATGCATACATACAATAGTATAAGACTGTTGACAAGATATCTTAAGTTAAGGACTTCTAATTTGTTTTTTATTATTCAAAATATTCATTTTAGATTGACCACATAATTGTGTTTGTGTTTCAGTTCTTTTTATCCTCATTGAAAAAGTGCTGTTTTTATTCGTTTTTTCCTTATATTCAATTCTTGAATGACACTTCTTTGGAAATGTACAACATGTTGGCACCATTGTTTTGGAAATCAACATCAGATCTTTTTTTTTTTTTTAAGAAATGATGACAACTTAGATCAATTTTTATTTAATTATATTTTTTGGTCATGCATAATTAGGATGACATATAATAAATTAGACAACAAGATGTTTTACAATATATGTTCTTTGAACCTGCCAAGCCACATTCTTTTTCCTCAAAACTAACCGTATTTTTAAACTGTGCGCCTATAAAATGATCTAACATAGATCTCTCTACACCTGTTTTTAAAATTCTCCTCCCTAAATTGAACACTAGACATTTCAAGTGAAAGAATACACGCACAGCATAATTAGAAGGTCTCCGTCAGAGTCACTAGGCAGTGTTTGTCTGCATTTAGAAATTGTACATAAAATGTTCTCCTTAAATCTTTTAGTTCTTTTAATAAAAAAAAAAAAACTTTTCTGCATATTCAAAAGTAAGGTAAATGCAGAGGTAAATGCAAAGATATAAGGACTCTTCCTTTCTACTATTGTTAGATCAGTTTTATGTAAGTGCATATTGATTTATTTTTCGTATGTTATTTATTCATTTTAATTCTTACATAACTTTAATTTGTTTTTCTTTCCTGTTTTTTGACACCTTGTAAAGATCTTATGTATGAAAATGTGCTATAGAAATAAATGTTGTTGCAACATGTTTATGAAAAAGAATGCAGGAAGAATACAGAATTGACTTGAACATCGGCTTAGTGTCCTGGGCTATTATCGCACTTAGTCCAACGCTATATGCCAGACCCCTGCCATTGCCATGTTCAATACTGACAGCAGTAATGGATCGTTCATTAGCCGTGACTCTCATTTTTGAAGCTTTCAGTCCACTTTGCTGAGACATTTTTTTTTTTCCGTACTGTGCTGAATGTTAGCAATGGATTTTCTCTTGATGAACCTTCAGCCCACAAAAAAATAAAAGAAAATGGATCGCAACATGCAGCTATTCTTTGGTGTGTATGGAAAGGGGAGCAGCAATCACACCACATGCTGACTTTGGTGTAACTAACCAGCGATTAACCAGAACAATTTGTACCTGTGCAGCTGCAACTCAGACAGACAAAGCTCTGACACACTTTCACAACCACAGCCAAATGTATAAAGAAGTTAAAACATTAATTGTCAATTATTTTTGACTTGCCCTTAAATGACTGTTGTGAAGTGTATTTGTCCTTTTTATGTCACTGGTTTTCTTTATTTTGTTTTGTAGAGAATGTAAGTCATCCTGTTCAGCCCTCTCCTCAAAAAATCCCCCAAGTAGACCCATCATTATTCAAGGCTGGTCAACAAGGTGAGAGTAAATACTTTGCATTACATCCTTTCAATGTTCTTTTATCTATTACAAGTAGTAATTTCTCAATTTTGTCTTTTATTTTTTGCCATGTGAAATTTTAGAGTATTAAAGCTAGCATAAATTCTTTTGGCATCCTGTACTGTTGTAAATAGAATTGTGAATTTTAAATGATAAGGTTGATATTTTTCAATATGAAATTATTTCTTCACAAACATGGTATATATGTATTTGTCATGTGAAACAGTGTTCTAAAGTTAAAGATTTAAAAAATACCTTACCCACCCTGGCATTTCATAATGGAAGCTATGGGACATGGAACACCACCAGAAAAAAAATTGTGTGACAAATGTATATATACATTGTTTGTGAAGAAATAACTGAGTAGAAATATAATAAAATAATACCAATACATTTTAAGGATTGACTAATTGGAGAAACTGTTCCATTGAGTTTCTTAATGATTCCTTAATTCTTGACTTTGTTTAGTGCACAACTCCTCCAAGAAGTGGTTCATTTCCTGCTCTATGCTGTAATATACATTAGTGCTGCCATCTGAAACCTAAACACTGTGTGGTGTCATCCCTAACTCCCACTTCACCATGAAATTCATTATCTGTTTTATGTTCTTCTGCCGTGTCATAAAAATAGTGCTAAATGTAGTGGACAGATAGCTGTGTTTTGGAGGAACTAATGTATGTTTCTCTATTATAATAAAAAAAAAAAATACTGAGACGAGACTTTTTAGCCTGGGATGAGACATGACTTTTTAAGAGAGATGCTTTCACGTCCCGCGAGATGAGACTTTGTGCCAAGAGATTTAACCACACCCGGGGGCGGAAATAAAAGACAAAGAGTAGATGAAAAAGTAGAATGTCGTAAAGAATTCAAAAACGTTGGCGTGATACACATGCGGAGCAGGTTACAGTAAAGATTGCATTAGCGCAAACAAGTGGAAATTATTACTCTGTGAAATAACGGAACAGCGAAAAGAGATAATGAATGTATTGTTCGGATTTAAACTTTAAGTCCGGAGACTTGTAGATCATCTAATTCATGTTGCTATCAGGGAAAAAAAGTTGCGTTTCTTCCCAATGAGGAGGCGTATCCGTGACAATTAAAAGATTTGTTATTTGGTTAAAAGTGAAATCCACATACTCGAGCGGCAGAGACACGAAATGGCTGGCGTGTAGTGCAGGCCAGGGGGATTGGCGAGCGAAGCAAGCAAGGGGAAAATCCCCCTAGTTATGTAAAATAAATTTAATAAGGAAGAGTAAACTCCTGTGCAAAAATAAGCAAATCACAAAGTTGATAAGCCTTTTCAAAAAGCTAAGTATAAGCAAGTGCTGCAGTAATTGGGTATCTGGATACCAAAGTTTCACTTCCTTTAATTTGAAAACATAAAAAATACAGTGTACCGTGACATTATCTAAGACCAACATATGACCTTATGTTTATGAAACAAAACATTCTGAAATTCATCAGATGTACTGAGAGATAAACAACAAATGGGTAAAATCTAAAAGTCACGATTCTCCCCAGATTTGGTCATTCTTCAACATTATCACACAGAGCAGCCTAAAAACTCATTCAGAATGTCCACAGGAGCTTCATCCAGTGATTTTCAGGCCCCTCTTGACACATTTATTGTTTCAAGTCCGTACCTCAGTAGTAAGATGCAAGCAAGACTGGATTATTAAACGTAAACAGGAGAAAAATATTTTCTCTTTTAAAGTCAACATGCTTACTTAATATGGTGGGAAAAAAGAGAGGATTTGATGTCAAAATACTAAGCTAATGCATCTTACAAAAGATAAAAATCCGGTAGTCCTGTGCTTAGTGGATCTAAGCCGTTTACTAGACAGAAGGAGAGTGAATAGGGAATGGGTAGGGTGAGAACATCTAAATAAGATTTTTAGGGGTTTGGTTTTTAGTTTGGAAGACATGGATGATTCCACAGAGAGCAGGTGGCATGCTTTGACTATTTTCACATGCTACAAACTGCACTCTAAATGTTTTCTGCCCTTGGCAAATTAACTACTTAGTAACAGAAAAGTTTAAAGCAATGTCAGTATTCAGAGACTAATATTTTAATTGATTGATGTGTATTCCCCCTCCATATCCACATTACTGCCTCCAAGTGACTGTTATTTTTGAAAGATGTTGTTACTGGCAGACTCCATCTCACTTGCCTTTCTATTCAGTATATTATTTATGACTGTTGTTAAATGGTGGTCAATAACCAGGAACGTCACAGCTATTGCAGCAAAATTTAAACTGGAAACTTTGTACGTTTTAGTTAAACAAAAGTCACATCTCTGTTGATTAATGAGATGAATTGAATTCTTACTAAATTTTATTCACTCATTTGACCGCATGACCAGAAACAAGTCACACAAAATCATCTTTTTCACATTAAACAGCATGTTTACATTTACAATTAAAACATAAGAAGTAATATATTATGTAAACTGATTTAACAAGGTGAGACACAAGAATAACCGGATTGGTAAATATTGCTGAATTCCAGCATTCTAAACCTTGTCACCTTCTATATGCTCCCCCCTCCCGATCTCTACACCACTCCATACGTATCTTCCATTGATTGAAGCAGTGCTGGAAGTCTTCTTGCTTGAGGCTCTTCAACAGGCTTGCCGTTTCTGTCTTCACTTTATCCATTGAAGAAAAACGTGTTCCCTTCAGCTCACTTTTTAATTTTGGGAACAAGTAAAAATCACAGGGAGCTAAATCGGGTGAATAGGGATGATGATCGAGGACAGGAAAGTTTTTGTCAGTCAAAAACTGCTTTACGAAAAAAGCATTGTGCACGGGAGCGTTGTCTTGTTTGTCTCGCTGTTCGCTTTTTTCACCCGACATTGTCGCGGCAATTCATGTAACGATTCTTGTGCAAATACTGACTGGACTATTCACAGGTTATACCTAGCCGGTCAACGATTTGAGACGGCGTGTAGGAGGGGATATTGTTCTATAGTTCACATCCAGCCGACGTCCAGACGGTTTTCCATGAAAGCCCCAAGCCCAGTCCAGTTATTTTTGTGTCTTAATTCATATACAAGAAAATGGCATATTGTCCATGGACAAAAATAAATTTTATACAGAGTAATGGTAGGTATTGTACATTTTGAAATTATCCACCTTTTGAAAGCTGTCTATTGTCAGTACCATTTACATAATTTAGGGACCTGTCTGTTTTCTGTCTTTTAATTTGAATTGCATTTTAAAGTTTTTAAAAGCCCCCTTTACTTTGTTTATTATCGGGATTGAATTTATATTGTAGTGTCATACATTATTCAGTTTTCCTGGGTAGTGAAGCACAACTGTATAATTAAATCTGCCATACCTTCCCTATCCTTTACAATGCAGTATTCTTTAAGTCATATTGATTAACATGACAAGGTCCCCTATCTTGATACATTCCATTAGAGTGTTCCTTATGTGCTATTCACATCAGAAGTGTGTTTACACTGAAATGTGGTGTCTGTTACCAGGAGCCATCTACAGTTAAGATAGTTGTGTACAATAAGCACATATCAAGTTAAAGCCAAACAAGAAGTTGCCATGGTACAACATGGTAGATGGAGTGGTAAATTAGAAAACACAAATGCAGATGCTTCATAGAAAAGAGTAATGTTACAATTGGAAAAAATTTAGGGCTGGTATATAATCATATTGGAAATGCTGAGCCCTTATGATTAGGAGTATTGTTGTAATTTGATACAAGCACAGATGAGGAATAGAAATTTATCATGTACATCTTTTTTGTGTACACACCGAATATGACATATTTTAGTTTGTTATGCTTTATATTTAGTCTTTCATACCCAGTTGTATTGGTGTACTATCATTGTGTGATATGTCACTATGTCTGAAAAAGCTTTGTAAAATTCTGCATCTTTATAGTTGGGTGCCATGTGGGAGTACAGTTGGCCTCAAATTTAATGGAAGTTTGATTAGGCCTGAACTGAACTTGCAGTTTTAAGAGTCAGTTCCCTTGGGAATCTAATGACAGAACACATTTCCTGTGGTATCTGAATCTTGAGATCACAAGTAGACAAGTATCATTTGGGTTTTCACATAAACAGGGAAGTAAAGTTAACATCTCAGTGAGCCTTTAATTTATATCTATTACTTGCTAATCTATGGTGTTGAAGCGTGGAGTTCATTACACAAGGATATAGTTTTAAGATGTAGGTTTTTATATATATATATATATATATATAATTTTCATGTCATGATTGTTATTACTTGAGGTCACTGGGTGTTTTGGATCTTCCAACAACAGACTCCCTGTCACAGAGGATGTATCCAGGGCTGATCGAATCCCAGCTTGTGTCAATAGCTTGCATGCACAACAAATCAAGTTATCTTGAGACCGTCTCCTTTGACTCAATGGTTGTTTTGATGGCGTACCAAGAACAATGAATGTTTGATATTGAGAGAGACTCTGATCTAAAAACATACGAAGCTCATATCGATTGGTACACACCAAGCTTGTCTTCATTGCCTATGGCACTCGTTTATTAGATCCTTTTATCTTAGCCTGTTCCATCAATTCTCCCCAAAGGACAGTCAGATACAGCCTGGTGATGTGCTTGAATGTTTCAGATACCAGTATCCTGTCTAGTCTTTGGGTTGTCACTACAGTGGTATCTGAGTATGAGCAGTCTCCCTGAAGCCAACAGCACAACACACAACTTCTACTCAGAGGGTGTGTCCAACTTAATGCCTTCAGTTACTGATTCATCATCTTAAAACTGTTTGATTATGTGACTAGAAATCACGGGCTGACAACGAGCAGACTTTTCAGTACAGTTTCACATTTCCAAAGTGTTGCGAGCTTTCTGCATTCTGACAGCGAATAATGTGCAGCCTGTCCGTGCCAGTACTTGTACAAAGATTTTCCAGGTATGGGAGATTGAGTTGCAGTCTTGACCCTTTTATTTGATCAGGCAGTGGAGCCTATCTTCTGTTTGTGCCATTCAAAGCACCCCACGTTCCCCCTTTCCTCAAGATGTCATTATATCCATTTTTCTTTCAGATTAGCACTCATTGGTGGTCACATGCAAGTCTACACCTACAATTTAAGACAAAATTAGTTCTCTTTCATTTTGCTGGGGCAAACCACAGAGTGGTCTGACTTGAGTCACTGGGCATTTCAAAGTATACAAAAGGTAGTCACAGGAACACATCACAACTGCCTCCATCTCACTAAGATTAAGTAAATGAAGTCTGCAACTGAAAATTGTTGGAAAAGTGCTGTGTGGCAGAGGCTTAAGACAGTGGCGTAGCGTGGGTGTCAGCCACCCGGGGCGGAGGAAAATTTTGCCGCCCCCTTATTTAGGTATTTAAATTTAAAAGACTAAAATATACAGTAATTCTTTGCCGCCCCCTAAAAGTGCCGCCCGGGGCAGGCCGCCCCCACTACGCTACACCACGCCACTGGCTTAAGATGACTTTTACTAGCAAGTCCTATACCATCCTGTAGAGTTCTTCTGACACTTTATGCTGGGGCTTCTGCTTCACCTCCACTTAATTCAATATATTCTTATTAAGTTATCTTTCACTTGTGAGCCCAATGTGTTGTACAGGCTACAAATATAATAGAAAAAAATAAATATAACAAGCACAAAAATATTGTGGCAACAAGTATAGAAGCATCATGAAATAGATACATAAATATTTGACTGCATAATGACAATTACATGCAGAGTGCAGGTAACACTGTCTCTCTGCAAACCTGCTATAATGTCTTATGAGTGAATTAACGATGCAGAAAATTTCACATTGTGCAGTCTGAATCCAAGTAAAAAATGAAGGAAGTGTTTTTGTTTTAAGTTTTAAACTTGGGGAATGGCTTTTCTGGCATACGTTTCTGAATGTTGTGAAAAAGAAAAATCTGTTGAAGTCAGATACATTTACAACAATACATTTTGTTGTGTGCTTCAGGTTTTCTCTTTGTTTTCCTTGGCCGCAGAGCTTTTATTTCCTACTTGGAAACTTCAGCTAAGGAAGTGTACAGTTAATAAAGTCAGAAGGAGCCCAGGTTGTTTTTTTTGTTTGTTTTTTTAAATAATTTATATAAAAAAATAAATAAACAAATAAAATGATACCTTTATGTGTACTTTGAATATTACTGGTAACTCCTATTAACATTATATTTCCTGAAAATTGTAAACAGTTTAATATACTGAGAAATGTAACTGTCACTTAAAAAGTTCTCACATTTGTTTATTGGAAAAAAAACGCTTATGATTAATACACATGTATTTAATCGCCTTGAGCATGGGAAAGGCGCTATATAAATAAAATGTATTATTATAATTAATGTTAGTTTTATGAAATATGCTCATATAAATGACATACATAAGTATATAAATACACATAATAATACATCATGTTAACTTATGGACCAATAATCCTTTCAGACTGAAAATCCAAAACCTGTACATTACTACCAGACAGTAGTGGGGCTATGCCATAACACTAAATGATATGGAAGTACATTTGCAAGTTACTGGTTTGGATACAAGGCTTAGCACTGTTGCCTCGTTGAACTATCATCCTTGGTTCAAATACCACGCCTCATTTTTATTTTTGAAGTTTGCACGTTCTCTCCATATCTGCCTTGGTTTTCCTAGTAACCATATGTGAAGAGGCAGAGCAGACTTGTGTTCCTTCAGTGTGGGTAGCGACATCCTTTTGCATGTTCTACAACTCTGTGATGGCCACTGCAGTTTTCTTCGCTGTGCTGTGCTATGTTAGGCCAATAACATCACTTCAAGGGAGACCCACTGAATCAAAAAGTTTGTTAAAAGGGTAGTCTCAGTTGAGAGACACACTGTGGAGCCACTCGAGGTAGTAGTGGAGGAAGAATGAAGACAAACGTGACAGCCATCATCAACATTTCTGCACATCCTTTCTCTGACACGCTAGCATTATATACCTTTATAAAACCTTACATTTTATCGGTGCTCTTTTTATCCAAGTCGGAAGCTTTGTTCACTTGTGTTTTTGTTTGTGTGTATTTTAGGGGAATCATTTTGGTTAGTTTTAACATTTCTATGTTTCTTGAGCTTCTGTAATAAGCTAAATATAAGTATAAGCTAGAAATATAAGTAACAAGCTGGTTAAGTTTGCAGATGATACCAAGATGGGTGGATTAGCAGATAATTTGGAATCCGTTGTATCATTACAGAAGGACTTGGATAGCATACAGGCTTGGGCAGGTTTGTGGCAGATGAAATTTAATGTCAGTAAATGTAAAGTATTACACATAGGAAGTAAAAATATTAAGTTTGAATACACAATGGGCAGTCAGAAAATCGAGAGTATACCTTATGAGAAGGATTTAGGAGTCATAGTGGACTCTAAGCTATCGACTTCCCGACAGTGTTCAGAAGCCATTAAGAAGGCTAACAGAATGTTAGGTTATATAGCGCCTTGATGTGTGGAGTACAAGTCCAAGGAGGTTCTGCTCAACCTTTATAATGCACTGGTGAGGCCTCATCTTGAGTACTGTATGCAGGCTACAAAAAGGACATAGCAGCACTAGAAAAGGTCCAGAGAAGAGCGACAAGGCTGATTCCAGGGCTACAGGGGCAGAATTATGAGGAAAGATTAAAAGAGCTGAGCCTTTACAGTTTAAGCAAAAGAAGATTAAGAGGTGACATGATTGAAGTGTTTAAAATTATGAAGGGAATTAGTCCAGTAGATTGAGACTTGTATTTTAAAATGAGTTCATCAAGAACACGGGGACACAGTTGGAAACTTGTTAAGAGTAAATTTCGCACAAACATTAGGAAGTTTTTTGTTACACAAAGAACGATAGACACTTGGAGTAAGCTACCAAGTAGTCTGGTAGACAGTAAGACGTTAGGGACTTTCAAAACTCGACTTGATGTTTTCTTGGAGGAAACAAGTGGACAGGACTGGCGAGCTTTGTTGGGCTGAATGGCCTGTTCTCGTCTAGACTGTTCTAATGTTCTAAATTGCAGTCATGGCACAAGTAAAGTACAAACTATACGTCTGTCTGTCTGTCTGGAAACCAAAGACACAGTTTATTTTATTCATTAAAAATATCCTGAAGTGTATTTTTTCTCTTGGTACCCTCAATGTAAATGAATTGTGCTGACCATTTTACAAAGAAGATATTGTAAATGTGAGTTTAAGAACCAGTATACATTAAGATGACAATTAAAAAAGCATCGACCTCTCATTGCATTCATTCAGTTACGGTTTGTCTGCTGTCAGGATCTTGTCCATTAAAAGAGTATGTTTAGGAGGTCTTTCTTTTTACAAGTCTTTTAATTGTAACTTGTGAATTTCTTTTACCAGGAAATGTGCATCTAACACCAGAAGATTTTGCTAGAGCTCAAAAGTACTGCAAATTTGCTGGAAGTGCCCTGCAATATGAAGACATAGACACAGCGGTACAAAACCTACAGAAAGCACTCAAGTTACTTACTACAGGCAGAGAATGAGGCCTTTGTCTTCCTGATTCGTTTATCTTGCCAAAAGAACTAAGAGCGCATTACTCCACCCTCAGCTGTATTAGAAGAATGGAATTCTGTGGAAGTCCTTTAATTCACCATAAACAACAATGAAATCTGTGTCTCTGAATTTGCAGTTCTGCTCTTACATACCATATTTAGTTGACTCTCTTACTTTCTTTCAGCATTAGGGGGCAGTTTGAAAGTAATGTCTTTAAAAGTTAAAGCACGTCCCGTTAAATTGCAAGTAAAAAATTGTCTTCAAAGGAAAGAAAAATGCAACTCTTCCATCTGATGGTATCGTTCTTAAACTTCTTATTTTACCACCGTGTCTGCATGTTTTTTTTTTTGCAAAATTTGTACACTGAAATATTTTTAAGGTGACTCTCACTGTACAGTTTGACAATGCTATTTAGTTTGTTTCTATGCTTGTTACTATTTAAAATTTAATTTTCTTTCCTTAAAACTGTTGTCTTTTGATGCGGTCATTTCTCTTCCCCCAACCAAGTCATTTGTACGCAGTATCAATATTTTTTTGTTTTGTTTTCCTTCCATCCATCCATCATCCCAACTACAGGGTCACGGGGGTCCGCTGGAGCCAGTCCCAGCCAACACAGGGCGCAAGGCAGGAAACAAGCCCAGCGCAGGGCACACACACACACCCACACACCAAGCACACGCTAGGGACAATTTAGAATCGCCAATGCACCTAACCTGCATGTCAGTTGGGACTGTAGGAGGAAACCCACACAGACACGGGGCGAACATGCAAACTTCATACAGGGAGGACCCGGGAAGCGAACCCGGGTCTCCTAACTTCAGTGCAGCAGCGCTACCCACTGCGCCACCATGCCGCCCTTGTTTTTTTTTTTTTATCTGATCAGAAAGACTTCTTCAAATATGTAAGATGGGGTTGAAGAGTATATTCACATTATTATTAAAGGAAAACAGGAAATTGCATATAATGAATAGTTGTATGGAAGGGAAAAAAGGAGTTAGTCTCAGTCAGAGCTGTCCAGTACAGTGAATCGCGAGAGTGATATTCCACTCTGATGTTTGCTTAATCAAATAAAAAGACAGCCAAATGTGAGCAGTTCACATTTCTACAAGATGAAAAAGTTCACGGACCGAGTGAGATTTCTTAAGGAGTTTGGTGACGTTTAGAATAAAGGGCTTTTTAAAAAAAAAAAACGGTTCTTAGGTAGACCTTTAGGAAGGATATTTTGAGTTTCATTAGTCTGAGGAGTTCAGGACGCATTTAAAATGAGATGAACCTTCTGCCAGGCTGTACTCATATATGGCGTATGTCATAGGGTTATTTATGGTGTGAGATTTGATACGTTTTTTTTTTTTTTCCAGCCTCACTGAAAATTTAATTGAACCGACTTTTTCCAACCAAGATGTCCGTAGCTGCTTTATGTGTTCAAACACAATCTGTAAACCATCCTTAAAATACGAAGACGTTTCGAAAAGTAAGCTAATACAACCTTCACCCAGTTCCGTTTATTTTAAGGCTTGTCCTTGGTGAAGTGCTTGCTGTATTCAATTTGTTGAATTGTGATTCTAACACAATCTGTCACTGCCTTAAAGAAATCCACTGTAGCCGGGGTGGTAGAGCGGGTCTGGAGATCCGTAGCAGTTACAGCAGCCTGCCACCCAAGTGCTTTTTCTGAAAACCAAAAAGATAAGTTTATGGTTACGGATGTGAAGTGTTTGGTGCAGCACCTTCCATGCAAAGTGCTGCAACAACTCACAAATTCAGTTTGCAGTGTGCGAGCTGGCATTACCAGCCTGGGATTGTACCCTTGGCATGCAGAAATTCGATCTCGCTGCACACTTTTAGTAAAGATCTGTTGCCGTTTTTTAAATGATTTATGCAGCACGGTCACACCTTTTGATTCCCTGAAGCATAACCCTACATAACCTGTTAAGACCAGCTGCATAAGATCTGTGTTTAAAGTGAGCTGAATTGTTACCTTACTGTTTGAAATATCCTTATAGTTTAGTTCACCCTCATAAATATCTTGAAAGCAAACTTCAACTTCAGGATCTGCTTACTGTAAGAAGGTAGCCGTTTGTAAGCTTGTGTACTTTTTTTTTTTTCCTTTTCAAATGGCTATACAATAAAGATTGTAGGTAAAGTATTAAATTTTGACAATAGCATAATAATATATTCGCTCATTAACGATGATTAATTCATGTATGTTCATGACCATTTGTTTTGGATATTTCCAAGTCCGTAGTTATTAAAGCACATTGGCAAGGTACTCATTGTAAAGGATCCATAGAAAATAAAGCTAGGCTTTAACTTAAGTGTTTGTATTTCCATAAATGCTTTTGGAAAAGATGGGTTTACTCGCCTGTAAAGAACGTAAGAAATTTGACAAACAAACAAGAGGAGACCATTTAGTCCATCCAGCTCATTTGTCTAGCTCAGGGGTGGGCAATGTCAGTCCCGGAGGGCCGCAGTGGCTACAGGTTTTTATTCCAACCCAATTGCTTAATAAGGAACCAATCCTTGTCAGTCTCAGACCTAATTTAATTTTATGGTTTGTTGCTCTGTAATGTAAGGTCTTATATCATCCAAAAGATTTGAAGCCTGAAAAGGATCATTTTCAGTCCGTCACATTTTCTATGAAGCGTTTTATTAAATCAAACAGAGCATGATGAACACACACAGATGTAAATGGAAACAAGCTAGATGGAGAACTTCTGGCTGCTTTGTCATTTACATCTTATTGTTAATAAGGAGCTATTAATATAGTGAATTCAGCTGTTTAAGGTTGAAATAAGCAATTAAGGGTGGGGAACCTTAACAAGTGAGACCACTAAAATGAAGCATCAAAATGTCACTTAAGCAAAAAGTGTTTCATCAGCAATAATTGACCTCTCATTAAGAAACTGGGTTGGAACAAAAACCTGCAGCCACTGCGGTTCTCCAGCACCGAAATTACCCACCCCTGGTCTAGCTAATCACTGAGGCCTATGTCACATTACGCAGCTGCTAGTCGTGGGGTATGTCAGATTAGCCAGACACAAACTCGTTGCAAGACCATGTCAATTTAAACGATTGGAAATCGCTGCCTGTGTCACATTTAGCAATCGCGTGCCCACTGTCCAGCACTGCCTTTTTCTGACAGCTGCGTGACAGAGCTGGCACTGTACGATGGGTTAATAGCTGTGGTGGGTTCAGCAGCAATCTCTTCCCTCCGTTACTTTTTTTCCCATTCTGTTATAGAATGTAAAACATGAGACGTCAGACAGACGAGCCTCCCTTCTGATTACGAGGTGCTGCTGCTGTACGAAGGGATAACAGGTATGGCGAGTTCAGCTTTGTCTCTGCCCATGCATAAAACATGAGACCTCAGAAAGAAGAGCTTCAAAATACAGGCGTTCCTTATTCCTCTTCGTTACATTCTATGCATTTTACGTCTTGATAAGCATTCATTGGTTGTCGCTCTTAAGCACATAGAGCGCACCCCTGACACTAAAGACAAAATCAAACCTGTTCAAAGCAGGTCGCAGACTAGTTGGTCTTAGTCGCTGCCACCGACCACCACGGACTCGCTAAGATTATGTAAATGAAAGCCACAACTGAAAGTCGCTATAAAGGTTGTCTAATGTGACATAGGCTTAAGCTGTCCCGAGATCCATCCATATGCTGTCCTCATGGTTGTCGCGGCTGCTGCTTCAGTTACATGTCTCTGCAACTTGTTCCTGATTCCCACAACTCTTTGTGTAAAGAACTGCCTCCTTTCTTTTGTATGAAATGCACTTGTTAATTTCTACTGTTGACCCCAAATACAAGTCAATAGAATTTCGCTGGATCGACTTTATCAACATCCTTTGACAATTTTGAAGACCTGGATTAGATCCCCATACAGTCTTCTCTGCTCGAGACTTAATAGGTTTAATCTAAATCTGTCAGTTACAACATGTCGTGGGATGCAGTTGTTTGCTCTCTTCTGCACAGCTTCACATGCTATGTCTTTTATGTATCATGGAGACCAGCACAGTACACCGTACTCCAGATGCAACCATCTCGCTAGTGCATTATATTTCATATTCTAAAGAAGTTTCTTCCATTTGGGCAACGCCCTTACCGGCGATAAATATTGGAAAGAGTGGGACATGCCAAACCAACCAAAACCTGTGAAGACTTGGACTCGTGTTGCCTTAAGCTGGCAGCATACCACACAACTTTGAGTCAGAGAGCATTTCAGACTTGCCAAATGTAGTTGCGGGATCTCATTGTTGTGAGGATGTCAAATTTTGAGACTGCCAATCGCAGGAGATGACGGATTACAAGATTGCTTCATGACATTTCACCATTGAGATTGTGCCACTATTTTGTAATCAAATAACATTCTGCCCGAAATCGATGATGGCTATGCGAACGTTTTCCAGGTATGGCGACATTCTACTAGTGAGGCCTACTTAATAACCTGACAACTCGTCGCATGCTTTTCATGTTTCTAATTCACTCAGTTTCCGTAAAGTTATTCCAAAATAAATCAAAAATATATCAAACCTGTAAACTGATTATTAGAATGATTTATTTTATGTAAAATGTCTTCTATTACAGAAGTGCCGTGTTGCATGCGTGTTAATGAATCTCGAGTTTGGTTTTATTTATTTCTGAATTAACAGCCAGTGGATTAAAAGCCGACACATCCCACTTGTCAGCTTTTTTTTTTTATTTTTATTTGTGTTGTGACCCCATAGGGTGTAACTGGCGTTTCCCTCCTCCTCCTCTTCATCACTCTTTCAGCTGTCTCTTTAGTTCACAGCATACAAAGAGGAATCCCTTCCGACTATTTACTCCACCTCATATTTCTTTCAAACGACTGTTTATAATTTCAGGCGAGAATCCAATCTTGCTTGGAGCTTAGGCGCTATTTTTTTTTTTTTTTATTATTATTATTTCCAAAGCTGCTGACATTTTACTCCCTGAGAAATTAAGACATGTCAGTCCAACTTCGGCACAAACTGAGTTATTCCGCTTATGTTACGGAAATTTCCCATTCGCTCTTGACTGGTTGGGATTCTTCTAGGATTCCCGTCTCCTCCCCAGAGACGACTGCTGGCAGCAGGCAGAGTGGCTGACGCTTCCTGAAAAACTGGATGATTTTTCACCCAACGGGGGGTTGCGTTGTGTTTTTATTTTATGATATTTTCACACATTGTGACTCGGTTTGAATCTATTGTAAACACATAAGATAAAGGACATGATGGGGGGGAGGTGGTTTAGGGGGGGCTCCAGCAGGAAGCCCCTTTTGATGTCTAGTGTTTGTAAAGTCGACCTTCACATTTGTGAGCCAGTCTTTCATGTTTAGAGAGACTAGGTCCCATCAACAAACACGGACTTGTGTTGAGTCGGCAGTTTATATAGCGCCTTCACCTACCATTCAGACCCCTTCGCGGTTTTTTTTATTTTCACATTTTATGTTGTTTAAAAAAAATCACTTAAATTCATTTTCTTCCGTTGTCAAGCAAGACTCAATAACCCAGAATGACAACAGGAGATTAGAAGTTTTTGCCAAATGTATTAAAAGTAAACTGAAATGTTACATTGACACAAACCCTCAGTACGACTTTTACTTTAGCAATTCCAGGCTGAAGTCCTCTTGGGTTTGACGTGACGCACTTCACACCCCTGCGTTTGGAGATTTTCCTGCCATTCTTCTCTGCAGATCCTCTGAAGCTCTGTCACGTTGGATGGAGACCTTATGGTCTCTCCAGAGATGTTTGATTGAGTTTAATCTCCGGGGAATGGCATGGCCACTCAAGGACATTCTCAGAGTTGTCCCTAAGCCTCTCCTGTCTTGTCTATGCTTTGCATGAACCTTCAACCCGTTCTAACGTCTACACCGCTCCGGAGCAGATTTTCCTTACGGATATCCCAGCTCTTTGATTATTTCAACTTTCCCTGTTGGAAGGTGAACCTTCTTTGGATCCCAGGGAGATGTCCTGTGACCATATTTACCAACCATCTCAGAACAGAGAAACAGTCCTAACTGGCTGAAAAATCTCAGAGTGACACACATGTGGGCCTACTTTTTAGAAGAGGTTAAAGCATTTTACCAATTTTCCTAATTTAGGAAACTACTCCTGACTTCAATTATCTATCCATCCATTATCTAACCCACTATATCCCAACTACAGGGTCACAGGGGTCTGCTGGAGCCAATCCCAGCCAACACAGGGCACAAGGCAGGGAACAAACCCCGGGCAGTGCGCCAGCCCACTGCAGGACTTCAACTATAATATAGTGAAATTCATTAAATTATAGATAGACAGATGGTGCAGGGCACTATAAGATGGGTGGATGGATAGATAGTGAAGGGCACTATAAGAGATGGATAGATAGATAGATAGTGAAGGGCACTATAAGATAGATGGTGAAGGGCACTATAAGATAGATAGATGGTGAAGGGCACTATAAGATAGATAGATAGATGGTGAAGGGCTCTATAAGATAGATAGATGGTGAAGGGCACTATAAGATAGATAGATAGATGGTGAAGGGCACTATAAGATAGATAGATACAGGGGGTCGTTGGGTTACGACACAGTTCCGTTCCTACAACAGTGATGTAACCTGAATTTTGGTGTAAGTCAAAACACACCCTAGCCTAAGTCACTTACCTATCCTATTACAAAATCATAATCTAGAACATAAAAACTTAACTAAGCCACAGAATAAGGAAAAGGACATAAATATACTATACTGTACACTGTACTGTAGTAACAGAAAAAATGAGTGTGAAAAAAAATCCTTCCCTTTATTCCTTCTCACATTTCAATTTTTTTAAGTTTTTATGGGAGTGAGTGTTGTAAACTTGAAACGTTGTATGTCGAGACATTGTAACCCGAGGACCCCCTGTAGATAGATAGTGAAGGGCACACTATAAGATAGATAGTGTTGTTAACAATAAGTAATACAGGAACCCAAATTAAATGTTGGGGTGCTAACTGGACCACCCGGTTTACTTGAAAAAAGGCAGGAACAAATGTAACAGGCACTCAGTGGTGCTCTGACTTAAAAAAGTACAATTAGCCATTGGGTAAAGAAAAACTGATGCAAGAAGCAGTCAAGTTTTAGGGTCGGAGCTCCATCTTGCAGATTGCTCATCTCCTATATAAGACACCTCCTTCCTGGAGGATCATCTCCAGACAGAGGAGCAGCTTCAGCCACAGACAGACTGCTGTCACCGTCCTGCTCCACTGACAGACTGAGGAGACCCCACACTATGCGACTCTTCAGTTCACTCGGGGGGGGGGTAAACGTTAACATTATACAAAGTTACTGTCTGTTATACCTGCATTGTTATCACTCTTTAATTTAATATTGTTTTTTTTATCAGTATTCTGTTACTGGAGTATGTGAATTTCCCCTTGGGATTAATAAAGTATCTATCTATCTATCTATCTATTTATCTATCTATCTATCTATCATGCCCCCTAGTGTCCTGGGGTGGTAGTGTTTACCTCTGATGAGCCTGAATGGTGACCCTTCTTACTTGACTGTTTGACAATAGATAGCTAGATATAAAGACAGATATGAAAGGCGCTATATACAATACATTGATACGTTACAGTGTTTTAGCATGGGTAATATTAAAGTTGTTTCTGGCTGAACATGTCTGTCAGCATCACATCGACATTGGGTAATCCTGTGAAATGTCTGACAGCTGATCGTCATCATGCTCTAATATTGTGTTATCCCTCAATTATAAAATAGCTTTGATTTGCTCCCCCAGCGTGCTGAACGTGATAACTAGCAGATGCTCTTTCAGATGAAATCCTTTTTTTCTTTGTGTTTATGACAGTAGTGCACACAGGAAATTCCCACTAATGGACAGCTTTTAATCTTAACGTTGACCATTTAAGTGCAGTGAAAGGCCTTTCACATTATGAATTTCATAATAACTAATTGTTTCCTTTCTTACTTTTCATAGATATTCATAAATCCCTGTGGAATGTAACTGCTAGAAACACAAGCCTTCAAGGTTCCCCATAACTCTCATTGCATTGAACATGTCACTCCAGTAGATGGGGTTGTACACACCCCTACACCGACACGTCTGCGCCTGAAATGCTGAAGCCACCATCATCCAAGATAGTGAATAAGTCCATGTGGGAACTTAGATCTGGTTATTGTTATATTTCAGCCAGGGTCCCAACATCATGTGGGGTACAGTTCCTTGTTTGATGTTTTTTTTAGGTAGATAGATAGATAGATAGAAATTAATGGCACTATATAATAGATAGAAATTAATGGCACTATATAATAGATAGATAGATACTTTATTAATCCCAAGGGGAAATTCACATACTCATACATCAGCAGCATACTGATAAAAAATAATACTAAATTAAAGAGTGATGACAATAAAGGTATAACAGACAGACAATAACTTTGTATAATGTTAACGTTTAACCAATGGGTGGAATTGAAGAGTCTCATAGTGTGGGGTCTCCTCAGTCTGTCGGTGGAGCAGGATGGTGACAGCAGTCTGTCGCTGAAGCTGCTCCTCTGTCTGGAGATGATCCTGTTCAGTGGATGCAGTGGATTCTCCATGACTGACAGGAGTCTGCTCAGCGCCCGTCGCTCTGCCACAGATGTCAAACTGTCCAGCTCCGTGCCTACAACAGAGCCTGCCTTCCTCACCAGTTTGTCCAGGCGTGAGGCGTCTTTCTTCTTTATGCTGCCTCCCCAGCACACCACCGTGTAGAAGAGGGCGCTCGCCACAACCGTCTGATAGAACATCTGCAGCATCTTATTACAGATGTTGAAGGACGCCAAACTTCTAAGAAGTATAGTCGGCTCTGACCTTTCTTACACAGAGCATCAGTATTGGCTGTCCAGTCCAATTTATCTTCCAGCTACACTCCCAGGTATTTATAGGTCTGTACCCTCACCTCTGATATTTTTCTTCACTTTTGTGTCATTTATTTATGTTAATGTTACATTTATTAATTAATTACTTTGTTTTCTATTGTGGAATAAAGCACAAAATAATACATAAACATGCCAACTTTATTCTTGACATTTCCGCTTTAATCTTTCCTGGTGGGCCGCAGTGGCTGCAGGTTTTCATTCATTAGTGAGCCGTTTTTGCTGCCCTCCGTTTTAATTGACGTGGTTCCGACCCCCTTAGTTGTTTCTTTTTCTTTAATGAGCAGCCAAACAATAATGAGTCACAAAACAAGACCAGCTCACCAGAAAATAAAGAAAGGTGAAGGTCTCGGCCATGTTGGTCTGCTCAGGTCACCAAAACATCTTGATGGTGGTCTTAGAAAAAACAGAAGATCAACAGAACGAGAGCAGCAACAAGTCATGATAGTCAATAACGGCTTTAATTAACTGCAAGAATCGGCTTCTCATTAATAAAGTGGCTGGAGTGCAATTGGCGGGAGTTTGACGTTCCAGTTTAGCTGGTCATCTGTCGGCTCGTTTCACATCTCATTTCTGCTTGGCTGCCTTTTAATGAAGAAACAAATCAATTCAGAGGGCTGAATCCTTCAGAACAGGGCTATTAAAAAGGAATGTAAAAGGAGTTAATTAGCAGCAAAAACTGATTAGGAGTTAGAATGAAAACCGCAGCCACTGAGGCCCACCAAGACCGGAGCTGGACACCCCTGTGCTGGATGAAGTACAACTGATGACAAATGAACCAATGCTTTATCTGTACTTGTTTAGACACACAATTGTGAAAAAATCAATACGTGAATGAGATGTAAGAGACAGCCGGCCAAAATCGATTCTTCCACAGCACCCCCTGGCAGCACCCACGGTACCCAGCAGGGCTCAGATATAGAATTCCAAGTCTCAACGTGCCCTGTGGGAATCCGGGACACCACTACAGTCCAAGGGAGCTGCCATCGAGCGTTTTGGGGGAGGCAGTGCCCTAAAGCAACCACCTTAACCTTTCCTACCATCTCTTGGGCATCCCGGCCGGCCATCTCTTACAAAGATTTAGAGAGGGACACCAAGGAGATTTGGTCTATCCATAGTTCACCCTTCAAAGATCACCAGCCATCACTGACCCACGCACTCCAGGTTTAAAAATGAAGTTTTCAAGACTAGACTATCCCTCCTTACAACAGACACTTCAGCAAAGGGTGTGAACACTGAGAAAAGAACAGGAAAAGAGAGAGCAAAATAAAAGAAACGCCAAGGGGTTGATAACCGACAGTACGGTTTCCTCATAGGCTTCGAGCTAAAGGCCGTTCTTCCACATCCTTGAAAAGCTCCCAGGCTTCTTGATCGCTGTCATGTTCTAAATTATCTGATGGACCGAAACGCCGCTGCTGTTACTTGTTTCGGGGACCCTGTGGTTTCACGTCAGCTGGCATATATCAGTGTTTATTAGGGAGTGAGGGGGACCCGACTTGACTCTGTAAGACTGGTGGATGAAACCATCAGATCTGCCGACATCAAAAGATAAGATTAGACATACTTTACTAATCATGAAGGGGAAATGGAAATGCATACCACAGCAAAAATATAGAACGCACAGATACTGACTTAAAAGTGCAACAGAATAAAAACATTTAAGAAATATTATGCAAAAATAGCGTAGTATGTTGAACTCTGTAAGGCAGGGGTGCCCACACTTTTTTGGCTTGCAAGCTACTTTTAAAATGACAAAGTCAAAATGATATATTTTTATAAAGTTGATTTATTTCAGCTGCGGTGGGTTGGCACCCTGCCCAGGATTGGTTCCTGCCTTGTGCCCTGTGTTGGCTGGGATTGGCTCCAGCAGACCCCCGTGACCCTGTATTCGGATTCAGCGGGTTAGAAAATGGATGGATGGATGGATGATTTATTTCAGTAATTCCATTCAAAAAATGAAACTTGTATATTAGATTCATTCATTACACACAGTCTGATGTATTTCAAATGTTTATTTCTTTTAATTTTGATGATTATAACTGACAACTAATGAAAGTCCTAAATTCAGTATCTCGGAAAATTAGAATCTCAATTAAGACCAATGCAAAAAAAGGATTTTTAGAAATGTTGGCCAACTGAAAGGTATGAACATGAAAAGTATGAGCCTGTACAGCACTCAATATTTAGTTGGGGCTCCTTTGGCCTGGATTACTGCAGCAATGCGGCGTGGCATGGAGTCGATCAGTCTGTGGCACTGCTCAGGTGTTAGGAGAGCCCATGTTGCTCTGATAGTGGCCTTCAGCTCTTCTGAATTGTTGGCTCTGGCGTATTGCATCTTCCTCTTCACAATACCCCACAGATTTTCTATGGGGTTAAGGTCAGGCGAGTTTGCTGGCCAATCAAGAACAGGGACACCATACTCCTTAAACCAGGTACTGGTAGCTTTGGCACTTTGTGCAGGTGCCAGGTCCTGTTGGAAAATGAAATCTGCTTCTCCATAAAGTTCGTCAGCAGCAGGAAGCATGAAGTGCTCTAAAACGTCCTGGTAGACGGCTGCGTTGACCTTGGACCTCAGAAAACACAATGGACCAACATCAGCAGATGACAAGGCACCCCAAACCATCACTGACTGTGGAAACTTTACACTGAACCTCAAGCAACGTGGATTCTGTGCCTCTCCTCTCTTCCTCCAGATTCTGGGACCTTGATTTCCAAAGGAAATGCAAAATTGACTTTCATCAGAGAACATAACTTTGGACCACTCAGCAGCAGTCCAGTCGAGACACTTCTGACGCTGTCTCCTGTTAAAGAGTGGCTTGACACGAGGAATGCGACAGCTGAAGCCCATGTCTTGCATACGTCTGTGCCTGGTGGCTCTTGAAGCTCTGACTCCAGCTGCAGGCCACTCTTTGTGAATCTCCCCCACAGTTTTGTTTCACAATCCTCCTGGAGGGCTGAAGTGGCTGCAGCTTTTCATTCTCACCCTTTTCTTAATTAGTGACCAGTTTTTGTGACTAATTAACTCCTTTCCCATTCATTTTAGTTGATTTGCGCTTGAAGACTCAGACCCCATAATTAATCAATAATGAGATACAAAATGAGCCAAAACATGTGCAGCAAACTGTGACCATCATACAATATCTTAGAATAAAGAAAGGTGAAGGTCTCAGGAGAGCTGATCTGCTCAGGTCCATAAAATAATTTAACAGAAAAGAGAAAATCAACCACAGGACATGGAATTAAATAACGGGTTTAATTAACGATGAGACTCGGCACCTAATTAAGGAATTGGTTGGAGTTTGAGGCTCCAACTTAGCTGGTCTTCCACTGGCTCCCTCGCTTCGCATTTCATTTCTGTTTGGGTGCCATTTAAGGAAAGAAATGAAGAAATTCAGAGGAACAAATCTTAAAAAACAAGTCAATTAAAGTAAATGGAAAAGGAGTTAATTGGCAGCAAAAGCTGATCAATAATTAAAAAGAGGGTTTGAATGAAAACCTGCAGCCGCTGGGGCCTTTCAGGACCGGAGTTGGGGACCCCCTGGTCTCGAACAATATACTGCCTGCAATGGAGCGGTAGGACAGTGATGCACACATCAAAAAAATCTGTTGTCGTTCCAACATTTATAGAGATGCATTTCATCACTCCACGCATTACAAAATGCATTCCAATAGGTGGTACGGTCTGCTCTGGTCCTTCTTATACAGCACCATCGTGTTGTCAGATCCGTCCAGTTTGCTTTTATTATGTTTTTTTAGCTCTGCACCATCTCCACCTCCAGCTTCTCCCCCCGGATGATGAGTGGACTTGGAGGCTCCCTGACGCCAGCAACTCTCTTGTCCTTTTGATGTTGAGCTGCAGGTGGTCCTCCCTGCACCTCCAGACAAAGTCCTCTACCGGCGTCCTGTACGCCGACTCGTTCTAATCATCGATGGAAGAGTCGTCAGAGAACTTCTGTAGGTGGCAAGAGCTGGTGTTACACTGGAAGTCCTTTGCGGAGAGAGTAAACAGGAGGGGACACACGATCCCCGACATGCTGCCCTTAAACCTCACAATCTGCCGTCCATGTTCAGATAATCTGTAATCCAGAACTCTGTGGGGGGCAACAAGATGAGTAGCCCTTAGTTTGGTCTCTAGATTGTGAGACAAGATGGCATTAAAGACACAGAAGAAATTGAATAACACAATCCTGACTGTGGTGCCAACTTTGTCCTGGAGGGAGTAGACCCTGAGGAACATATAAATCAAAGCGCATCCTCCACACCTAAGTGAACCTGGTGGGTCAAACTGCAGAGGATCAAGATGGCTTTGATGCAGGACCAGCCCGTCAAAGGTCTTCCTCATATGTGACGTGAGATCAGCGGGTCCACATTCCTTGGGGGCACTGGGCACTTTTTTTTTTTTTGAACCATGGGTACCTTCTCTAAGCTCAGGGGAAAAGGAGGACAAGCACTGAAAGACCCCACAGAGCTGGTTGGCGCATGATTCCACCAGGCAAAGCCTTGTCCATGCTGAGTTTCCCCAGCTCTCTCCTTACCTGGTCAACAGCGACGGACCCTCTGAAATGTGGGAGGGTGGAGGAGACCACAGGTGTTGTGTCATCGGAGGAGAGGTCCTGGTGGAAAGGAAAGGGTTTTGAAGGGAGGAGGTGTCCATGGGGAGCCTGAGATGTGGTGGTGGCATCGGGTGATCAGACCCGTTAAAGAGCTGCTTGAAGGCCTTCACCCTGTCCTTGTTCCCTTTCTCTGCAGATTTCACAACCTTCTTGTAGGCAGCAATTGTCCTCGACCGCATGCTTCCTGAACGCCATTCTGCTCCAACTTGTCTGAAAGTGAAGTTTTCAAGTAGAATGCTTTGAAATGATAATCCTCACCCCCACTAATCGAAGATGTTAAATATCACTTGAGTGGCAAGGGCACATTTGCCATCCCACAGATATTAATACAGCCGCCATTCAGACAGTCTACATCTCACCACTGAGGCTCGGAGCTTCCCGGTGTCTGGTATGCTGTCGTGATGAACAGCTGCTCGAAACGTTTATCAGCGTGAAAGACGCCTTGGCACTGTGCCAGGCCGCCGCTTTCCTAATGCCAGGCAGGCTTTGTCTATAAAGGGGGTCACAGAGATTGCATCCTGCTAATGCGGTGCTTTGCCAGCAGCCTCTTCAGATGACCAGAATGGCGGCACTTGTCTGACTTTACCCTGCGCTCTTTATATCCGAAAGGGTGGGTGGATGGGGGTCTATCCTTGGTGGGCTGCTTTGAATGCTTTCTCTCTCTCACACACACACACACACACACACAGGAGAGTCACAATGCAAAGCAAAGTGACAGCTGAAACTGTCCATTCCTGTCCACAGAAAATCAGCCCACCAGTGTAACCAGTGGGCTCAGCTGCCTCGACACGTCCATGGAAATTGCTGCCATTTGTTCCGAGGTCAACTGGCATCCATAGCGTCTTTCGTGGGTGAGGTTAAACTGAAACACGCAGATAGAAAAATGTGGAAAACGATCAAATGTGGACTAACATTGTCCTGATGAAGGTCTAAAATGGGACAGGAACATGGAATAAAGAAATGCCCCAAAGCCAAATTCCCACAATCTCAGGGTCTCCAGCCTGTCATGATTCTTGTTTTTGTGTCCTTTTATTTTAATCCGTTTTCATAGGTTTATTAATTACTAGCTGTCCCCTGCGTAATAGCAGTGAAAATGACAAACTCTAAAAATCAATAAAAACAATAATAATTATATTAATAATAATAATTTACTAGGACAGCACGGTGGCGCAGTGGGTAGTGCAGCTGTCTCACAGTTAGGAGACCCGGATTCGCTTCCCGGGTCCTCCCTGCGTGGAGTTTGCATGTTCTCCCCGTGTCTTCCTGGGTTTCCTCCCACAGTCCAAAGACATGCAGGTTAGGTGGACTGGCGATCCTAAATTGTCCCTAGTGTGCCCTGTGGTGGGCTGGCACCCTGCCCAGAGTTTGTTTCCTGCCTTGCGCCCTGTGTTGGCTGGGATTGAAAGTCCCCCCGCTCACTATGGGACTTGAAGTTCTTTGTCTCCGCCTTGTTGGGTACAGTGGGTGCCACGAAAACGAAAGAGCTGCATGGCATGGGGTTTCCTGCCTTAACCCAGAAGTGCTTGCAGACCATGGGGGCGGAATAGCAGATGCACTTCCAGGTTAGCCAATATAAAAGGACTTGCCGCCCTCATCCAGGGAGTCGGGGTCGGGTGAGAGTGGACAAAGCTCGCCTGGGTGGTGCTGAGGAGTAGAAGAGAAGCTGAACAGAATTGTGGGGATTATGATCTTGGACCTGTGTGGAAGGTATTTGTACAAATACATCAGCTTTATTTGAAAGGGATCGGCGTCTGTGAAGTTCTGTCTGGGGTTTGTGGCTCACTGGTGCCCCCTAGTGGCACACATTGTTTCCTCCAGGACCACAACTGTCCTTGTATCTTTACTATGGTGGCCCCCACAGAACCTGATAGGGCAGACCTCGTGGCACCACAACTCCCTTACTGCTGCTGCTGCTGCCGCCCTGCAGGCGTCCATAATGGGGTGTGCCCGATGGGATGCTACCACACAGTGTACAGGAGTTCGCTCTTCCTATATCAGGCAGTCACCCACCCACTGTGCTGTCCTTCCCTGGTTGCCAAGTCCATCAAAGGTGTCACTCGGGTGGTCTTAGGATGCCAGCCCTGATGTTGCTGCTGTTAATAACCTTCCACATCTAGAAAGGAGGTATTGCCAGTCCCTCCCTGACCTTCTGCTATCAGGGCCTCCTAGCCTGGTAAGGGACTGGCGGGGATGCCCTCACAGTAGCTGTTTCGTGTTGGTGTTGTCCATGGTGAAGCAATATGAAGGTTATGCGTATCTTGTCATGTATGCAACCAGTACCGTAATTATGGGAGTTTGCCAGATTGTGATAAAGCAAAAAAACTCATCATTTCCTTTATTGACTTCTCAGCTGGAGCCGAGACTAAAGACAACCTTCTGGGTTAGCCAGTCAACGTACACCCCTGTGGTCCTGAGCTGTGGGTAATGACTGACAAGTGGCAGAAATGTAAGGCTGGCCTGACACGAGAACGAGTCTCGGAAGTCACCGGAAGGCCACCCGTATATTGTCCCTGGCTGCAAAAAGGGTTTTGAGATTGGCACTGATGTGCACAGGTTGAGTTCCAGACTGAACTGAATCAGTGGTGGGAAAGATGGCGGCTTTAAAGGGTGATGCCTGAAGTGATGTCATCCGAGGCCGGAAACCGGACGTGACGTCATTCTTGGTGTCGAAACTGGACATGACGTTGTTGTTGTGAAATCAGTTTTCCCGAAGTTGGCCTTCAGAGACAACAGAAGAAGGTTTAGCGCACCCCACCACCCCCTGGCCTGGTGGATAAGTACCTCCAATTGGTCCACTCAGGTTCCTCCTAATCACGCGTGTGAGACACACTCCATGATAGGGAGAGAAGGTCAGCGGTTTGGGAGAGCCTCAAAGTAAAGCTGCTGCTTCTCCAGATCAAGAGGAGACAGTCGAGATGGTTTGGGCATGTCGTAAGGATACCCCCCCGAGTGACCCTAATTCAGGAACATTCCGTTGTGTAGAGACCCTGAGGCAGACCCAGGACACGTTGGAGGGATTTCTGTCTCTCAGCTGGCTTAGGAGTTGGCTGGGGATTTCCCAGGAAGAGCTGCAATCTGCAGCTGAGGACAGTGGCCGGCTGTCACTCCGACCTTCACCAGGAGAAGAACTTTCAGATGGAATGAGACTTTCCAGCTCCTGACTTTTTGCTTTTGTTCCTCAAGTACAGGATCTTGAGGTCTTAGTCAAAGTATCATGTGTTGCCCGGGTGTATTTGTAAGTGTTTTAGTGGCCTATCCACTATCCTACACCAGTGAGGAGTTACCATTGGCGGTTCAAGGGGAAGGGGGGAGTTTCAACTGAAAAGTACTTGGGGGTCGTAGTCTTCTGGTTTCGCTCACTTGCCTGATTAAGCGGCTCCTCTCCTGATCATTCTGTTCAAATTGTTGACATCCTGGCACTCACCTTAACTCAGCCAGTGCTATTCTGTTTATTCTTTGTGTTTCACATTCAATCTGTAAATCTATCGCTAGCCAGTCCCACTCCTCCAACTTATCTGTCATGAGCTCTTCCACTCTGACCACCCTTACCTGAACCCTCTGTGTCTTTTCAGTCCCCACTCATGCTGTCTGTCTTTACATTGTGAGCTGCCACTCTGACTTGACCTCTTAATGGACTATAATTACACACTGCCATGCTTGACGGATAGAAATCTGTCACTCTCCCTCTATCTGTAATTAGACATTGACGCTCTTATCTATCCTTGATGAACCCCCCGCTTCCTTCGCTATCAATGTCCTCTCCTACCCTGTCTGTCGTCACGCCTGCTCATCAGGGGATCGTCTACCAGGTTTTTCTGAAGTACCCTGGGTTGAGAGGAGGTGCTGTTGTTAACACACCCACAACTGCGAAAAGATGCCCAGTGAAGGACATGACTGCGGCCCTTGCCAGCGGGAGCTCTATGACAGTCCAGATGCCCCAGAGAGAGGGGTCTCAATCTGGACACCTGAACTGCCACCAGAACGGAGTTCCCGAGAAAGACCCTATCAATGGAGCTACAAATGTTAGAGACTGACAGAAAGTCATAAAGACTCCTTCTTATTTTTGTTTAACTGATGTTTGTGCCATCGAGTGCTTCTTTTGTTTACTATTATTTATGTTGTGAGAAGTAAAATGACACCTTTTATTGGCTAACTAACAAGATTACAATATGCCTGCTTTCGAGGCAACTCAGGCCCCTTCTTCAGGCGAGATGTAATGTATTATTTGTGTTAGAATTAAAAGAGGCGAGCCTTCCTTGACATCCATGAGTGTCCTTCCACCCATTCACATTATCTAGCTACCTATTGTTACACATGAACATCATTGGATCATCCTCTAAGTTCTTCACAGCTATGTGCTAGCACCCTAAGCCAAGAGGAGGCGCTGCCGCTAACCGTCTTGTCTGTGAGGTCATCTCACAAGTGAGGGCATCTGACTCCGCCCCCTTCCTGTCCCTGGGCCATAAAAGTGAGACTAACTGAAAGGAGGTGGCACTTCTGGTTCAAGTGACCTAAGGAGAGGACGTCACTCCCTGCTCATGAAATTTTTGTAGAAAAGCTGAAACTAGCCCAAGTGTTACAGGGAAGCCTTTTTGTTATTCCGTTTTCAATGTCATCGTGCATTGTTTTTGTTTTCCTTACAAGTAAATGTAACGTACAGCAATATGCCTTGTTGCATCCGACTGTTATTCACTCGGAAGATCTATCTATCTATCTATCTATCTATCTATCTATCTATCTATCTATCTATCTATCTATCTATCTATTATATAGTGCCTTTCATATCTATCTATCTATCTCTCTATCTATCTATCTATCTATCTATTATATAGTGCCTTTCATATCTATCTATCTATCTATCTATCTATCTATCTATCTATCTATCTATCTATCTATCTATCTATCTATTATATAGTGCCTTTCATATCTATCTATCTATCTATCTATCTATTATATAGTGCCTTTCATATCTATCTATCTATCTATCTATCTATCTATCTATCTATCTATCTATCTGTCTATCTATCTATCTATCTATCTATTATATAGTGCCTTTCATATCTATCTATCTATCTATCTATCTATCTATCTATCTATCTATCTATCTATCTATCTATCAATCTTTAACTCTTTGAGGGCTGAATATTTTCAAAAAAACTCAGTTTTCTGAAAAGCACACAATGTACTGGTGTCACACATATATCAACATAAATCGTCTGTTGCTGTGTGCTGTGGCTGCTGTTGGCGCTTGTTTGGCATCTCTGGCAGCAGTGGCTGCGCAGGGGCGGCTTGATAGCCAGCAGGAATGCTTGGTGGGCCGGCTACCTCTCCATCTTCGCACAGCAGGTGGGCGACGGTGGCAGTCACAGTGTGACGCAATATGGTTTGTACCTCTTGTCATCATAAGTGGTGGTCCTCCTAGGCAAACGCTGCTGTAAGTGTATCAGCTACATGAACGTGTTCAGCACCACGATCAGCTGGGGACCGACAGGCTGATGCTGGTACCTCACTTTCATTTTCGATATCCATCTCCAGATCACTTGCATTAAACTCAGAATCCGATTCAGCAATAATACTTAAAATGTCCATGGGGTATTTTGCTTTGCACATTTGCTTTAATCTGAGGAGATGTCGATGCCATTTTAGAGGCTGTTTGAACATGCAGGGAATCGAGGTCAAATCAACACGGCTACGTAACTCTCCTTCAAGCAAAGAGAATCGAACTAAAAAGTTAGGGCGAGTTTTGGCGCAGTTTACAGCCGATTTCCATCCTCTACCCCTGAATTTCGTCAAAAGTCAACATCAGCCCTGAAAGAGTTAATGAAATGCCTCTCTTGTCAATGTAGCTAAGTTTTTAATGTTGCCTACTATACCGTCTATCTATCTATCTATCTATCTATCTATCTATCTATCTATCTATCTATCTATCTATCTATCCATCTTTAATGAAGTGCCTCTCTTCTCAATGTACCTAATTGTTTAATCTTGCCTACTATACCATCTATCCATCATTAAGATTTGATTGTCCACGTATGCTTTATTGACTTTTTTCAACCAGTTCATCGTTAGCTTTATTTACTTCCAGTTGCCACATCGGATCCTGCAATAGATTTCAAGCCAGTGATTCAATTGTTTTCCGTTTGGTCTTCGTGGCTTTGAACTCCTTGGTTTGGTTCTTGGTAACGATTTTGGGTGTTGTTACACTGAATATATTAATAGTAGCCGAAGTATTGTGTGTTGCTCTGGTGTATTTGTAAATTGGGTGAAGGTAAGTGTTTTAGTGGCCTATCCATTATCTACACCAGTAAAGAGTCACCATTGGTGGTTCAAGGGGACAGGCGGTGGTCCGCCTAGGAGTTTCAGCTGAGTGTGGGAAGGTTCCCCTTGCAGCTGTGAGCAACCTGAGGCTTTCCTTGGAGTTTCCAGCAACTTGCGAAGGAGGAGATCTGAGCAACAAGATCATTTATGCTGACATGATTACTTCATATTTCTTCCCCGTGTAATATTGGTAGCAGTAGCAGCGTTATCTTCTTTTCCACTTTGTAGCAAAGCTCACATCCACGGCTTGTGGCGCCCGTACTCACCCTTTAGAGCGCTCCGGCTAGGTTTGTGTTTTGTTTGAAGTGTACTGATGTCTCTCCTTCCTTGCTGTCCATGCTAATGGTGATGCTGTCTCTTTTTTCCTGCCCCATCTTCACTCGTCTGCCCGTGAGTCAGCGGTGCTGCTCACAGAGCCCGTCAGTTGTTTGTCCAGCGTCCCGAGAGCTGCTGTGACTGGTAGAGGTGGTAGACGTGGGGATACACCTGGGGGGACTTTTATTGTTCTGATGAGGATGAGAAAAGAGCAGCGGAGGAACAAAACGGTTTATCTTTCTGTTTTGGATGTTAACATATTTATTGAATTGCTATTATTTTTGAACACCCTGACATTGATTTATTTCACTTACATGGACATTATGGCCCGTTTATTTATTTATCTCATCAATTTACACATTAAGAATATGCACTGTTTGCACCTTAGTGAGTACTTAACTCTCAATGTCCAAATTATTTTGAACAATAAGCCTCACTTGTTTGCCCCCTGGCCTTGGTTCATCCTCGATTCATGACTAGCAATGCCTCAGACAAAGGAATAATAATACATTTTTAATTATATAGCACCTTTCCCCTGCTCAAGATGGCCACACCTGTGCCCGCCAAATGTGGCAAATGTCTTCTTTTAGATATACGTTGACCAATCGGAGCCCTTCAACCAGTGCGTCAACCAATCAGATACTCTTTCTCTGCATACATCCGCAGCGGCTTCTCTTCATTAATCTTCCTTTGCCTGTAAAGCACTAGGATCTTCAAACAAGCCGGCCCACTTCCAAGTGCCTCACAGGACCCCCTCACTGACTCTGATACTCATTTGCTTTTACTACTTAAAACTAACCAGCAGTTCTAAACACTAAACCATCCTTCTCTCAAAATTTGACTCCATCTCCCATTAAGATCGAGACAATGTCAGCCGTGCTGTCGACTGAGGCACAACATGAAAGGAAGAAGTGGTGGGAAAAATGAGTAATAGAAGAAGCACCCGGGGTGCTATAGCCAGAACAAGGTGGGTGAGGTGGTGAAGCAACGTGCCAGCATTAGAGTCGGCCGAGAGCCAGCATGAGGGCAATCTGCAGCTGTGAGTGCTGGGAATCGGAATTCTTTGGTGTGAGTGGCACATTCCGGAAAGTACAATTCCAGTTTAGAGAGAGAGAGAGAGAGAGAGAGAGAGAGATGGCCTAAACAGCAGCTGTGGGAGTGCAAGTGCTGAATGATAAGAGAAGACTGAGAGGCTCCCAGCCAGAATAAAAAGGGCAAACGCCATAGAAGAGGCGAGAAGAGAAGTCACTTCATTGAATTCAAGTTAGTTTTTGTGTAGCGATGTTCACAGAGTATAGACTCAGGGTTCCGGTACGTATATCCACCTTAATAAAAGGTCTGTGTGTCCATCCAGCTGCTATGTCACTGTCATTCCAACAGATGGTGCATCACAAACATTTTTAGTAATAAATAGCATGGCATTTGTCGCTCCAATAGATGGCGTATCACAAACATTATCACTGCTTCTACATATCCCATATCAAATGGCACATAACAGAGATATATGCATTGTATTTGTTATTCCAACAGCCTGCGCATCACAAACATTAACGCTGCTTTTACAAATTCCACAAGTACTTCAGAGGACCTCACCCACCTGAAGCTAAGGATGTTCAGGCCCAACCAGTACTTGGATGGGAGACCAACTAGGAAAAACCTTGGGTTGCTGCTGGAAGAGGTGTTGGTGAGCCCACCAGGGGGTGCCTACCCTGAGGTCTAAATGTGGATCCCAATGCCCCAGTGCGGTGACGGGGACACGGTGTTGTAAAACTGGTGCTGTCCTGCTGACTCTCTGTGCTCATTAAAGATTCCCAGGCATCCTTTGTTAAAGAGCAGGGTGTACCTCAATGTCCTGGCTAAACTGCCCACCATGGCCTAGACACTCTGGCCCCCTAATCATCCCCTGTCTGTAATTGGCTAACTATCTCACCACTTCGCCATCTTAATAGCTAATGTGTGGTGAGCGTACTGGTGCAATAATGGCTGTCGTCACATCATCCAGGTGGATGGTTCTGAAAAAGTGCTTTGAGTAGTGAGAAAAACGCAATATATAAATGTAAAGAATGATATCAAATGGCATATAACAGAGATATATGCACGGCATGTGTCACTCCAACAGATGGTGCATCGCAAACATTTACACTGCTTCTATGAATCCCATATCAAATGGCATATAACAGAGACATGTGCATTGCATTTGTCATTCCAACAGGTGGCGCATCACAAGCATTTATAGTAATGCATTTTATCACTACATGCAATACAAAATGCATTCTAATAGATGGCGTGCTGCAAACATTAACACTGAGGTCTATGTTCATTCATTTTTGTCTGCATCTGAGTAGCAGTACTACTATTCGTTAGAACTGCATCTCCCAGCAGTCCCTGCAGGGGCTGTTGGGGTCAAAGGGGGTCAGAGGAGTTTAAAAGGATTCACGGCTGTCCCGCAAGTATAGGAGCGCTCCTGAACCATCCATCCATCTTCACCCTTACAGTTTCTACCGGTAGGACTGCTTTTTCATTCCCTTTCAACATACAGATCTCTGGATTTATTCTCGTCATCTCTCATTACATCCGGTTTGGTATTCCATGGACTTTGCTGTGTGGTGTTGTTTGTGTTTATATGTTTAATGTAATGTCGCCATAGGGGTTACGGGGTATTATTGTTTTCATTTATATCATTTAATTTCATTATATTCTTAACTGTCCTTGGTTCCCAGTGTGCTTTATTTTGTCTCTGTTTGTGAGTGTGTGCGGGTCCAGCCAAGCCCGGGAATGTCCCTGGGATCCTCTATAAAAAATAAATAAGTCACCGTCATCTTGACAGTGTGAATCTTAGCGGACCGCTACATCTGTATACTTGTATATGGTTGAGATGACAACAAAGTTCGCTTTGACTTGACTTTAATCTTTTTGTGTGTTCACTTTCCTGGATCTCGCATTCCAATTCTAACAAAATCACCTTTTTTTTTGTTGTTTTTGTGTTTTGGTCTCCCTCTTCATCTCATTTCCTTTAGGAGTTTATGACGCCATCGGTGGAGTTGGTGAGCCTCAAACGCAGGCATGGCTCTTCGTGTATTCATCTTGCTTCCGTCGTCTTCGAGTGTACTGGTCGTTTTTAGAGAAGAGTCCAGGAGGCATGCGGGGCTGAGTCTTCAGTAACAATAAGTGATTGGGTGTGAGAGCCTCTGAATCGTTTGAGAGGTCTTTGTGAGGGGTCTGTTATTGATGATCGATTCCACTTTGCACCTCACCGTTTAGAGACTTTCATCGCCAAGTGTTTGTCGGTTAAGTATTGAGTTTCTGATTTGTCTCTCCCATACTCCACCTTTGATGAAAGGCTGATGATGGATTGAAGATCCATTCAGTTTCTTTCTTCATCATAGCATTGCTGGTTTTTAAATTGCTTCCCGTTGCTCTCTTTCAGCTCCAACAAAGTTCTTACAATTTTAACTTGCCCTCTTCTGCAAATGAATCGGCGTATGACATTGATGCAAGAATCATTGACTACACTGAGTGCAATTTCTATGTGCACAACTAGACAAGTGAAAATTACTCTGTACCTCTTGACCAAACTTCATCCACTAAATCGCACCTGTAACTCTGCAAATGGGCCCCTGCGTTGGTGGTCAGTTGTTCTGAATGTTCCTGCTTTTATGCTTTACGCTGAAACTCTTGAAGTCTCTGTAGAATTCTATCGAGTTTGGATCGTTCAATAAAGAATGCCGAAGAGGGTGATGGTGTCGCAGCGCTTAGCTGGGGGAATGAGCGGCATTTGCTATACATGTAAAGTTGAATAAATCAGGCTGAAAACGTTGAAATTCATTAAAATCTCAACATCGAATTGTTGAACGATTACAATACTTTCCTTATACTTAGTATACGAGAAAGTCATGGAGGTCAAAAATGTTGAAATCCATCAAAATCTCGACATCAAATTTTTGGACTATTCCAATACTTTCCCTACACTTCGTATACGAGAAAGTCATGGAGGTCTAAAATGTTGAAATTCATCAAAATCTCGACATCGAATTTTTGGACTATTCCAATGCTTTCCCTACACTTCAAATACAACAAAGTAAAAGTCTCTATTAGCCCCTGGTGGTTCCCTTTATTCTCTCACACTGCCTGGTGTTAACATTCTGGAATATGTCATGTTAGTTAATACCAACTGAGTGACACTTTATTAGCATGGTGTACTTTGGCATTGTTAATTATCATCTCTGTACTGTTACAGACTGAGAGTTCCAAAGCATGTAGTCCCAACAACACTCCCAAAAATTCCCACTAGTGGGGGATATCACTGTCGAAACCCAGCTAGTAATACAGGCAAACATCTTTAAAAAAAAATGTAAAGGTTTATTTCGCAAAAAGTTATCTTATAAATTGAAGCTTTGAAAGCAAAGGTAATTCCCAAAGCAATCAAGTCGCAATACAGAAACCCAAGAATAGTCAGGAATCCAGACAAAATGAGAAAAGCACAGTAGAACACACACACACACACACACACACACACACACACACACACACAAAACAAGCTTACCAACTCCCTAGCACATTTGAAATGAACCACCAGGTATTGTGGGAGACCCTCTGGATTTATAGGGCAGTTCCTGTCTGGTGGACCGAACACATGGAATGTAAACGGCTCAACCATGAGCCAAAATGGACACAGCATATGGATTTGAACTTTGCCCTGATTTCAATATAACGCATATGACCACCGTTACTCTTTTTCACATGGATAATGTTTACTCTAATAGCCTTCACAATTCCCTAATCCCAAAATCCCTAAGAAACGCTTCCAGTCTCTTGTCGAGTCCATGCCCTGCGGGATTCAGGCTGTACCTGGATGGGAGAAGGAATCGCTAGCCCAACATAGTGGCCACTGACTGAGTGTTTATATAAATACAGCACACATCTGCAGTATTTAGCCATTCAAATCAACAAATGAAGTTGTTGAGCATATTAAAAACTAATATTAATATTTGATTTGAAATATTTTCTGTGCATATCCCAGTAAGAAAATCAAGAGCTGCAAAAACACGGCTTGTGACTCTTTGCTTTCAGCCAGACTGGAAGTGTTGACAGGAATGTGCAGCAGAAATTCATGGCAGGATGTCAGGCTCACATTCAAAAGAAATAAACAAATAAAAGCAAACTGCTGCCATAATTATTATTTTTCCCTTTTAACGTGTTATATTTTAAACCAAACGGAATACGACTCCATTCATTCAAATAAATATCTCAAGACGTCGGCCAGCTCCCAGATGTTTGCTTATTTATTTTGTTTCAATTTGCAGTTACATTCATGGATCATAGTGGTGGCGGCTGTGCCGTACAAAACAAACAGGTCTGCTTTTATGAGGGTCTACTCGATTACTTCACCTCCTCTCAGAGCTGCTGAGACAAAGCAGGAAGAGGATTCCAAAAACTCCAAGGCCTAAATCACTTTATTACAGAAGCCATTATGAACACGGAATCAAAGTCCGCATTCTCCAGGCAAAGCCAGAATGAAATGAGCACAACAGGCTGTGAACTGCGCTATGGACACTCCAGAGGTGACTGCTTACCTTTCTGCTTGAGTTCCCGCAGGTGTCTGTTGGGTCTTGAGGACTTTGACTTCATCATATGAGTTAAAATATGCAAACTAAAAACTGATTACCTGAGACCGTTGTGTCCACAGTTTCTAAGATGGGTTGTGTGACAAACGTCTGACTGAGGACCTGGAAATGACGTGTCAGGAGGAGGTTACATCTGAAGAGAAACGTCACCTGTGCAGTTTAACTAAAGAGTCCTACAGTAACGGCCGAGACGACGCCATTAAAAGAGGGCTGACAAAAAGAAGAAAACGTGTGTACTGTGGTAAAATGGGATTAGTCTTCTTATGCAAATCTGATATTTTCAGATATGAATGACACAAAGTAACTCATTAATAGAAGGCTGAACAGAATCCTAATTGTATAAAATAAAAATGTTAAATATATTTAATTAATATCTATTTAGTCAAATATTACTAATTAATGGGTAGGTATTAACATAACTATTAATACTTACCCATTAATAGAATATTTAATGTAATAAGAATGTTACAAAATAAAGAAAATCTTTAGTACATTAAAACATTATTACTTTTCTTCTTAACACTGATGTATTCAGATATTAGCTGTTAATAGTAACTCATTAATAGAAGGCTTAACAGAATAAGCTGCGGTGGGCTGGCACCCTGCCCGAGATTTGTTCCTGCCTTGTGCCCTGTGCTGGCTGAGATTGACTTCAGCAGACCCCCATGACCCTGTAGTTAGGATATAGCGGGCTGGATGATGACTGACTGACCGACTGACTTAACAGAATAAGAAGTCAAAAAAATAAACTGGTTTAATATATAAAAAATGGGATTACATTGTTCATTAAAGTTGATTTATTTAGTTATAATAGCTATTAATATTACTCCATTAATAGAATGTTTATTAAAATACAAACAAAATTGTTGAATATATTTAATTGATATTTCTTTATTCATATATTAACTATTAATACTAATCCATTCATTGAGGGCTTAGTAGATTAACAATTTTACAAGATAAAATGGGTATATAAAAATGTGATTACATTTCCATTAAATGTATGTATTCATATATTAACTATTAATATTAATCCTTAAATAAAAGGCTTAACAGATTAAGAATTTTACAAAATAAACATGTAATATATTTCATTAAAATTGGTTTCTTCAATTAACTATTACAGTAATACTAACCCATCAGTAATGGTGCAAAAATAACATGTTTAATATATAAAAATGTGAATCATTTTATATTAAAAGTAGTTTATTCAGATATTTACCATTAACGTTAACAAAAGCCTTAATGTGATAAAAATTAAAATAAGTGCTTAGTTTAATAAAATGTGGTTACATCTTTAAGTATAAATGATGCATGAAGATTTTTGATAGACAGATTTGAAAGGCACTATATAATAGATAGACAGATAGATGTGAAAGGCACTATATGACAGATAGATAGATAGATAGATACTTTATTAATCCTGAAAAAAATAGCATAGTTATAGCAGCAGACATGTATTATTATTATTATTATTGTTAATAAGCGTAGAGTTGATGAGCGTGCTGGACTTAGTGATGTATCTCTGAGTCATTTCCTGCCATTGACTGAATATGGCGCTTGAAGGATGGCTGCAGCTCTCCCACGTTGATCCAGATCTGGTCAGCTGATCTAGGGTGCCACACCAACAGCGCTTTTCACATAAACTTCTTAATTAGCGCCGGGGTCCGTAGCGTTGCTGTGGACGTTGCAGGTTCTCTCCTTGTCTCTGTGGCTTTTTCTTCGTCACCCCCGAAGCCAAGAGGTGACTCAACTCTAAACTGGCCACACATTACTAAGTGAGTCTGCCCTTCTGCTCCGTCTAGCGCCGTTTTCTGAGTTTTGTCCAGAGCTGTTGACAAGGTTTCTGGCCCACTATGCCTTGGATTGAACTAGGTGGGTTTTAGAATATTAAAATGACTTTTCCTGAATGAACATCGCTATTTCAATTCAGTAGTACGTACATGACGTACAAGATCATGGGTGCCACTCCATGTAAAACGCAGGACATACTCTTCATAAATTTGATTTAAAGCTACACCCTATTATGTAATTTGTCTTTATACATCTAATTTGCTGTCTCGTTAACAAGAGAAGACATTAATTCCTACTTTATAGAATCGACTCGATGATCCTGATTTCCTACATTTTCCGGAGTGCGTCTTTGATCAGAGCGTGACTGGCACTCACCACACCTACCGGCTCAGCGCGTCACCTAATTCGGACTACGCCGCCGCGCCTGTCTCGGTCTTAAACCGCCGTCCGGGAAGCGAACACGAAGTGGCTACCAAAAGATTTACGGCTTTGAAAACCGAAACAAGTCTGGCGTGTTTAAAAGCACTCTGGGCACCCATTAAATGACTCTCAGCTGCAGCAGTGAGTTACTTACTGCAAGAACGGTTCCCACTACACTGCAGGAGCAAAGGATGGCAGCTTGCGTTAAGAGGAATAAATAAAATGCATAATTAAAGCATTTCATTGAAAGTACGGAAATGATGACAAGTGACAAATGTTGCCGTTAGTTGTTCTATTCTTAATTTGAATAAACTCCTCAAAAATGTCGATCTTTTCAAATCATGTAATAGAGACTGTGTCGAGTAGGCGGCTGTGAACGGGCGAGGGGCGCACAAGAAGGGCGGGCTGTTTCAATCGAGGGGGCGTGGCTTGTAAATGGCCCGCGCAAATGTTGGAAGGTGAATGTCAGGAGGGGTTAAATCTTGGAAATAAAGGGAAGCGCCGGGTTCAAAAGAGACCGGCTGGAGGAGAATAAAAAAGCAGTAGCGGCAGCTGACTTGGAATTTAACTTGGTAGCTTTAGAGCCAGGGTCGTCTTAACATATGGGCACAATGGGCACTGGCTAGGGGGCCCCATGAGTATAGGAGCCCCCAATGTTTCTAATGCTTTTGCATGTTTCTGTTTTACTATCAAAACTGGGTCCCCAGTGTACTACTCTGTTATGCTGGTAAGACGGCCCTATTTAGAGCTCCTTCTAACAGAACACAGCATCACAAACAGATAGCACTGTTCAACAACATACGTTATTAAAGGTGGCAGAAGAGTGCAGTTATAAAGGAGATATGCAAATGAAATAAAGCGTGTGAGTAGTCTGTGCACATCTGAGGGTCGTTTTTGAAGCTTGTCAGAGGTAAGCACTACCACCCCAGAACACCAGGAGGCACCATCACTATTTCTTCTCTGTCTTTTTTCCACCCACCTGTCCATCCGAGAAGACACCCACTGAGGGCAACTGACTTCGGCCCTTCTGGCCCACAAGCTGTAAAAGCAAGGAGCTCCCAGAAGGACGCATTCCCACTCAGGAAGCTACGTAGCTCCTACCCTGAAGCCCGACTGCTCTCCAGAGCCTTCAAACTGTACAGCTGATGGCTATAATTGGTGTTGGTTTATTGACCGTGCCGTCAAGCATTGTTCATTTGAACCAACGTATTATTTCAAGCAAACGGGTGGGGTTTAGGGGGTTAGTTGGCACTCCACCATTTCATCTTGACTCCGGTCTTACCTTCAACTAACTAAAACACACATACACCCTTACAGAAACAGACACACCTTCATATATAACAGAATCCACAAATAAGTGACGAAGGTCTGCTCAATTATTGGATTACGAGGGCTACTGTTCTGGAGAAGAAACTCGTTAGGTGTCTGTGAGTTTCAGTTTTAATTAACCTAAAGCGTTTACCACAGGGGAGTTGTTTGGAACAAGTGCTGACCCTGGTGAGATGAGTCAGTGGTGATCCTTTTGACATGGTTAGTGACATTAGATGCAACAGGAAGAGCAGAGACAATTATTTTCTCAGCAGACCTCACAACATGCAGTAATTCATATTTTACAGAAGACCGCTGCTGAACCAAACAAGACAACAAAGGAGAATGGGACTAGACTTTCAAGTAAGGCTTTGTAGAATACCCCATAACAAAAGGGTAACACTCTCTGTGTCTGTTTTTGCCTGATTGCTGTCCCTCTGTCATTTCAAAAGGTGGCATATCACAAATATTTCTCATAACAAAATGCATTGCATTTGTCATTCTAGCAGTTTGGTGCATCAGAAATATTATCACTGCTTTTACAAATCCCACACCAAATGGCATGTGATGGAGACATATGCCTTGCATTTATCATTCCAACAGATGGTGCATCACAAACATTAACACTGCTTTTACGAATCCTATACCAGATGGCATGTAATGGAGACATATACATTGCATTTATCATTCCAACAGATGGTTCATCACAAACATTAACACTGCTTTTACGAATCCTATACCAGATGGCATGTCTATCTATCTATCTATCTATCTATCTATCTATCTATCTATCTATCTATCTATCTATCTATCTATGTCATGGAGACATATGTCTTGCATTTTCCCTTCCAACAGATGGTGCATCACAAATATTAACACTGCTTTTACAAATCCCATACCAAATGGCATGTAATGGAGACATATACATTGCATTTTTCATTCCAACAGATGGTGCATCACAAACATTAACACTGCTTTTACGAATCCTATACCAGATGGCATGTCTATCTATCTATCTATCTATCTATCTATCTATCTATCTATCTATCTATCTATCTATCTATCTATCTATGTCATGGAGACATATGTCTTGCATTTTCCATTCCAACAGATGGTGCATCACAAACATTAACACGGCTTTTAAGAATCCTATACCAGATGCAGGGCCGGATTTAGATGAAAAGAGGCCCTAGGCTATTCCACTTATGAGGCCCTTTCACCTCCCATTTTTAAGGTTGTAAATTACATGAGAGATAATAAAATACATCATTACTGTGATATATATCAATATGTTAATAATATAACCATGAAAATATAAAATAAAGCACGTAATATACATTTTTAAATATACAAATTAAAACATATGTTAAGAAATTACCTAGAATTCCGCAAAAATATTTCAATAGTCTATAAACACTTCACTAAAGTATTGAACCTACTGAACTCAAAAGGCGAGAATCAAATGATCGTGTACGCAATCCTAAAATAAGAATCTTTTCTAATAACATTAAAACGTGTTTCATATTATTGAAGTAACACGAATATAACCGAACGTCGGGATATCAATAGGTCTGTTCGTTTGTCTGTTCCAATCTACACCAATCTGCACTTTATTTATGCAAGAACAAACCAGAGCTTAGCAGCATAAGGCACGTCAATATTTGCCATAGCAATCAGTGAACGTATGAACTATACTTTGGTGCAATCTAGTATATACAAACGAACAGACCCAATGAGCCGAACGCATTGATCTTAACCAATACATTTTTATGTTTGTTTATTAGTCATATGCGTAGAATTTCTCCTTATTTTCGGTTAAGTGTTTTAGTGTTCACTCTTTTTAGAATACAGTAGTGTAATTTTAATTTTGCTAACAATTTGAATGTAGGCCTCTCTTGATCTTGAGGCCCTAGGCTGAAGCCTAGTTAGCCTATAGGAAAATCCGGCCCTGACCAGATGGCATGTAACAGAGACATATACATTGTATTTATCATTCCAGCAGGTGGTGCATCACAAACATTAACACTGTTTTTACAAATCCCATACCAAATGGCATGTAATGGAGACATATGTCTTGCATTTTCCATTCCAACAGATGGTGCATCATAAACATTAACACTGCTTTTACAAATCCTATACCAGATGGCATGTAACAGAGACATATGCATTGCATGGTGCTCTGCAAATGTTAACACTGGGATCTGCTTTGTTTACTTAGTCTTCCACCTGTCTTAGATGGGTAGCACAGCTAGCTGAAGTTTACACTCAGATAAATAAAAGTGCCAGAGTGGTTCTTCAGATCGATGCTATAGGGGGAACCATTGTTGGTTCCCAAAAGAGCCATCCATATGGTGGATCCAGAGAGGACCTTTATTTGTTTAGATCTCTAACAGGAAACATAATGAGAGATTTGAGAAACACCACCGGGTTCTTCATGTCCCGAGGACTCTTGCTGCTTACAGTAATACAGGCAGAGATCAGGCTTTATCGATCTGTTGTCTGCTAGGTGGTCTTCTATAAGTACATCAGATATGTCTGTTTTGATCACATATTAGCAAACTTTTTAAAGTATGAAGAGCCAATTTCCAATTCAAATATTCCTTCCCAGATTTCAAAGGTTTTATCAAGCAATGGCTCTACGAGGAACCACACAGCCCAGTAAAATGCCATTAAGGAACCGTTATTTTTAAGAGAGTATGGCATGGGCTCAGAAATACTTCATTTCTTTAGTTGGCATAGACAAATGAGCAGGCGTCTTACTCTGGCACTTCGTTATGCTGCTGGATTTTACTTCACATCAAATCACAGCTCTGGATGATGTGATCCTATACAAGCAGATTAAACAATTGTGGTAAACAGAAGGACGTCGCTCTCCATATTATCTACAAGGGTTTCGGAAAGCATTCAGGCCCCTTTACTTTCTGCACTCTTCATATCGTTGTCGATTTCATTCTAAACAGATCCATTTTTCATTTTTGCCCACCAATCTACACTCAATATTCCATAAGGTTTTCAGAGAGGCTTACAAATTCACTAAAATCAGAAACTGAAATCTCTCATTCGTTCTTCTTTTCTCCCCAACACCTATTGTCCATCTCATTATCGTTATCTCTGCAAACCCGTCAACAATGAATGCAGCTACGGAACTTCACATTATTGTTTAGCAGTTCCTTTTATCCAAAGCTTTAGCCTCCCTTAAACGGATAAGGATTTGCGCTGAACCTCGGCGGTCACCTTCACCGATGTTTACCTTTGCTTGTATCTTCTTTCACGCATACAATTAAATCACATTTAAGATTCCGGGAAACAACTAGGGGGTCCTCCCTAAAAAAGTCTGGTCGTAAACAGCTCATGTTGAAAAAACAATGAGAGAAACTGCACTCGTCAGTCAGAGTGACGGCATTCTTGTAAAAGGAGTGCTATGAGAAATGGGACAATTCACGGGAGCGTCGGCTTCCCAGTAATGAAGTGCGGCATGCTAGCCTTAGGTGGGTGGGGTTTCGACCTTGACATATTTGAATATTTGAACAAATAACATTCAGTAAAAAATAAAATCAGAAAGCAAAAAAACTCAGAGCCCACTTGTAGTATGTGTCGATCCGGAATTTGTATGTATTTTTAAGCGCAAAGAGACAATTGTTTTAATGCTTTGCAAATCATTACGGGAAGAAAAATCAAATAGTACTTTGAATAAGCTTTCATCCGACTTGATTTTTTCCCCATGTCTGCCACATTCTGACCTCGTATTTTTCATTTGGAAACTTTTTCAAAGCCGGCTAAAGCATTTTTTGCTGCCGCGAAGTTGTATATGGGGCCCTGATCATAGACATAGAATTACTAGACGCCGCATGACCAGCCGCATCGTACGTCAACGTCGCCGCCATATTGCGAGTGGCACTGCTGCGGAGTGAAGTAATGAATAACGTGCTGCTTGGGATTGTACAAACCGCTGTGCGCTCCAAACCAGATCCCGGGGATTACATTTCATAGGTAAGGCTGAACAACTGTTTTGGTTATATTTGACCATTAGAAAATCCTGTTTTATAATCTTAGCACTCAAGGTCACCTTACAATAAAATTAAACAATATTAGTAAAATTAAAACAAGAGAATGATAAATCAAAAAGCAATAATTAGCAAACAAACAAAGATAACTAGCAGTAACAGTGCAAAATACACAATTTGGTATGACAGTTTGAAAAGATAAGTTTTAAGGGCAGTTTTCAAATGTGTTATTAAATCGAGCTGAGGAATATGAGAGGGAAGAGAATTCCCGAGCTGAGGAGCACCAGGAGAGACGCTTGAGCTCCCATAGCACTGAGTCTGATGTGTGGTACAGAAAGTGGAGCTGAAGATGAGGATCTGAGTGAGCGAGAGGAGTGTCAGTCTGGAGGAGATCAGTGAGGTTGTGGAGAGCTTTAAATGTTCAGAGCGGTATTTAGTATTGTATTCTGTAGTTAACAGGGAGCCAGTGAAGTTAAGAGAGAATCAGTTTGATATGTTCAGTGGATTTAGAACAGCAGGTTATTATTCTGGCAGCAGAATTTTGAAGAAGTTGTAAGCGATGGATACGTTTTTGTGGGATGCCAGATAGAATAGCATTACAGTAATCTATACGTGGGGGGACTCGGGCATTAACCAATACTTCAGTACTGTGTTGGGTAAGAACAGGACGAAGTCTAGAAATGTTTCGGAGATGAAAGAAGGCAGTCCGAGAAATGTTACTTATATGGGAGGAATTATTTAATAATAATAATAATAATAATAATTATTATTATTATTATTATTATTATTATTATTATTATTATTATTATTATTATTTAATATTTGCCATTATTAGTATAGATAGATAGATATTAATCTCAAGAGGAAATTCACATTCACAGTGTATAAATGAATATAAATAATTGCATTTAAACGATTCGCCAAAACATGTTGTATGTAAACGATACTGTTTTAAACGTTATTGTTTTTTCATCAGAAAACCGGGTTTCCACGTCTACCTGTATTAATTTAAATGGCACTTTTGCCACTCGCAATAGGGCACACGCGCTGACGTATCGTGTCGACTGGGCACCACAGTGAATGCGGCGTCTACCTATATATGTCTATGGCCCTGACAAACCCTATGCTTTTTACTGGAATCATCAACGGCAGATTCTCTGCACTTGCGCGACGCATGGAAGGAGGGCTCGTATGAATTTGCAATCTGAGAATGTCAGGGGGGTTGACTCTTGAGGGGTACCATTTCGGAAAGCAAGTAGGCTTTATTTATTCATTTGATTATTTATTTATTTATTTTAAAAGAAATGAATAACAATCCAAATGAAGAGAATAAAAATGGGCAACAATCAAACTAATTTTCCATGGTCACCGCGAATTGATCGTTATTTAAACTTTAAACTAAGATAGTTGTGTTTTTCTATAATTTAAATCTTATCAAGGTAGTTCCGTAACATGTAGCCTACTTGCCATTTAAATTAATAATATAAATCAACAAACTAAATATCATTACAAGTTAAACAAAAGTGTAATATCTTTAAACAGGATTCGTTACCCATGATTAACTAAGTGCAGTTGAAGTAACCAATCAATGTACGGTTTTTTCTTTTTTCCCTGCGAGAGATAGAAGTAGTCGTCGCTGTCGGGCGCGGGACGGGGCGGAGACAGCGCTCCGGGGGCGGGGTCAGAGAAGTTACCGGAGTATGGAGAGCGGCTTTAGCGTGCCAACAGAGATGGTGCTGATCAAGAGAAAACGATATTTGCCGAGTTTGAACAAAGGCTTTACTGTAAGCAAATTTAAGAGATGATAATAGTGTGAAGTGAATTAACCCAATGCATTCAAGAGCGCTAGTCTTGTTGCCATATTGATTGTACAATTTTATTTTGCTTGTGACTGTGTCTTCTTCACTGCAGTCTGAGGATTATTAATATTATGATGATCATGATGATGTTTAACTATTGTCTCTTCTCGCCTTTTTGGTGGTTTGCAGGTAAACACAAATCTCAACAAAAGAACAAAGTGATTTACCCACGCAACATTACGACAGATGTGTGCTGTGTCCATAAGTGCGACCTTCTGCACTTCGCTAACTGATTGATGGCCCACATCGTCATTCGTACATTCTTTAATGTATCTAATGTTCCTACTATAACTTCTATTATTATTATTATTATTATTGGTTGCTGATGAGGGGAATATTGTTGGATTGTGTAGGTCGTCAAACGTTAACACTAAACATTGCTAGAATGTTAAACTAATACAAAACAACAAGCTCACGACCCCAGTACTTGCGCAGTGGGCTGTGGCCGATCCCCATTCACACATCCCGCTCGTTACCCCTGCCATAAAGGTGCTCAGCATTAAAAGTACAAGTGACATCGCAGTCACTAAGGGGTTTGTTTTTTTTTTTTTTTTTACAGATACTGTGGCCAAGACCCCTGGGAGCACCAACGATGCATTCATCTGAGCCAATTCCACGGTGAGAATAGGGGAGGAACGGGGGGCGGCGGGCGGCTACGGGGTGGTAGCGGGTATCCTGTTCGTGGCTGATGAAAAAACTCGCAGCGTAGTGGGACGCAGGGTGTGAGCAGAGAGCTTGTAAGGAGAATAGTTTTTTTTTTTTAATACTCGAGGTATTCCATATATATTTGAGATATAAGCCTGCCCGGCACTGTGCGAAGGAGCATGGGGATTATTAATACATAATGGCATTTATTCATATTGAATCGGTTCGCAGCTGAGTGTGAAGCGGCTGGGATGGGAATCAGCACCTCCAAATCCGAGACCAGAGGGCGGAGTGCCCTCTCAGGGTTGGGGGTGAGATCCTTCCCCAAGTGGAGGAGTTCAAGTCCGGGGTCTTGTTCACGAGTGAGGGAAGAATGGAGCGGGAGATCGACAGGCGTCCACAGGGAAGCAGGCTCTGCATCGGTCTGTCGTGGTGAAAAAGGAGTTGAGCCGTAAAGCAAAGCTCTCAAATTTACCAGTCGATCTATGTTCCTACCCTCACCTATGGTCATGAGCTATGGGTAGTGGCCGAAAGAACGAGATCGCGAATACAAGCGGCTGAAATGAGTTTCCTCCGCAGGGTGTCTGGGCTTTCTCTTAAAGAAAAGGTGAGAAGCTCAGTCATCCGGGAGGGGCTCAGAGTAGAGAGGAGTCAGATGAGGTGGCTCGGGCATCTGATCAGGATGCCTCCTGGACGCCTCCCTGGTGAGGTGTTCCGGGCACGTCCAACCGGGAGGAGGCCCCGGGGAAGACCCAGGACACGCCGGAGGGACTATGTCTCCCGGCTGGCATGGGAACGGCTTGGGATTCTCCCGGGAGAGCTAGAAAAAGTGGCCGGGGAGAGGGAAGCCTGGGCCTCTCTGCTCAAGTTGCTGCCCCCGCGACCCGATCTCGGATAAGCGGAAGATGATGGATGGATGGATGGATGGATATATTTACTTCGTTTAAGGATGAACGAATAATTTACAGATTTCCACCAGACTGTCCAAGTGATGACTATGTGTCCGAAAAAGAGTACAATCGGTTGTTATGTGCAGGCTTATTGTCTTTAGTATGCTTTTCTTTCCATCAACCCAGTTTTTAACCCGCTTATGCTGGACATGGACACACGGGGAGCTGGAGCCTATCCCAGAAAACATCACCCGGGTAGGAGCCATGCAGCCCACGACTGGGTGAACACCCACACACCCACCCAACACACACACACACAAACCCACACACCCCCACACCCACGCACACCCACCCAACACACACACACAATAGTGCTAATTTACGCCAATCCACCTAACTCTCGTGTCTCTGAACTGTTGTGTTGTGCAAGAACAAAATCTCTTGTAATGTTGTATTTCTAAGGTGGCCATGACAGACTGGACGCCTTGCTCAGTAAAGAGAATGACTTGTGTTCTGTTTTTGTGTGTTGTATGCGTTCCTTTTGTTGGCATCCATTGCATGCCCATCCTGCCTCGAAGGGGGTCACTTTCTGAATTGCCTTTCCCAAGATTTCTTCCATTTTATTCCTGTACTTTTTTTTTATTTTCTTATTCTTGTCTTCTTAGGGAGTCGAGGCTGGGGGTCCGTTAAAGTCCATGTAGCCATACCTCGTGTGTTTTTGTGCTATACAAGAAATTAATTGTTGTTGTTGGAGAAAACTCAGAAGGAGGGAACATGCCAACACAATAAAGGATCTCCTTGGGCCAACTCACTGTTGAAAAGAATAAAAAACGGGCTTTTTATTTATTTATTTATTTATTTATTTTTTAAAAAATATTTTTCCTTTTACGTTATGTGTCTATCATTTTTCTATGTTCGTTATAGAATCAATAAGTGTTCGAGTTTTCAAGTTACGTGTATGCTTTGTCCTGTCATGTTATTAAATGATGATGTTATGTTAACCGATTGTAAATGTTGTAAGTCGGCTTGGATAAAAGCGTCAGACAAATAAATACATGTAATGGTTATTTCATATTACTTTTCACCTTTTTTCATGTTAAAGCGTCTCCTTATAATGACGGTGACACCAGTGACTTCAGGGTGAAGTTTACTAAGCGGCACTTTCTGCTCGTTCGTCATGTTGAGTTGTTGGATAGACATATCTGGACGCGTCGCAAAATTTATCTAAGAAAAATAAATAAATAAAAAAGGACTCGAGGTTCTTGAGTTTAGAGTTTTTTTTGTTTTTTTTAAATACATCTATAACTATAGCATCCAAAAAACATTGAAAGAGATCCATGTTAGTCTGTGAAGGGTTCGTTGCGTTTGAAATTGGTACCTTGGGCTTTGAAAAGGTTTCCATGTTAGGCAGGCAGTGAGCGCAGGATTTCAAACCATGAGAGTTTGGGTTCAAAACCTCCTACCGACACTGTGTGACCATGAGCAAGTCACTTCACCTGCCTAATAATAATAATAATAATAAGAAGAAGAAGAGATGAATCAGGGAATGCCTTGAGATCCCACAGTATGAGCTGACAAATGTGGCTGGGAAAAGGACGTAAGGGCCTCATTGCCAGGACTGTTGCCCCCACGTCCAGGGTTTGGATAAACGGTGCAAAATGAATGATAATGTGGACAAAATAAAATCGTTGATGTGCAGGATATTGACAGATCTGCTTTAGTAAACCTTATTTTAGCCTACGCTATTATTATTTTTCAATCAAGAGCTTATTTGCATTTTACAAGGGTATCATATTCGTGATTATTTATGGACTCTGTTATGGACCGAAAGTCTTTTTCAGGAACCTTCACGTGGATGATTCTTTTGGGAAAGGCTCTGCATTACTCTGCATGAACCCCTTTGGCACTTTTATTTTTTAAAAGTGAGGGGAACGTTAAACGGGGGTTCTATTGTCATTTTTTTACTAATTGTTCTCCACCTCCTTTGCTGTTCTGCGCTACGCCACTGCCAGATCGCCCCACTTCAAGCATTTTTTTTTTTTTTTATGTATTATTTACTTGTTTGACTTTATCCAAGGCGACATTCAATATTCGATATGCAATTGAATTATATTTCTTTTTGTTTTTCCATTTGGACTCCAGCCAGGTGAGGTGACTTGCTCAGGGTCACACAGTGTCAGTAGCGGGGTTTGTCCCCACAACCTCAGGAGTTTTGAAGGACAAAGGCTTATCCACTACGCAGTTTGTCAAGCAATGAGTCTAACAGAATCCACCCAGCCTAGTAAAGTGACATTAAAGGACCGTTATTTTTAGGAGTTTAGGCAAATCACCAGTGCAAAATAAACCCCTAATGAGTTAAAAATAACCCCCTTAAAAGTGTGGCTATGAAAAAAGTGGACCCTCTCAAGTCTTAGGGTTAACTCTGGCGATTTTCGTGCTAATCCTCATTTACTCTTTAGGTTTGTTTGGGCGGCGCTCGGAGTCTGAAGACGCGCCTTTTGTCTCTTGCGCTGTGGGGCTGCCAGTCCAGCTTTGTACTTCATTAGTGTGACCTCCAGTGTGGTTATACTGGGAGGTCTGATGGTACTGGTTTATTTCTAATCCTAGCTATTGTGCTACTTACTGGCTCGGCACACTTGCTGTTAATGCCTGTGATTAAGCGGGTGGTGAATGTGAATGAAGTCATCTCTCTCTCTCTCTCTGTCTTTCATCCTCTCTCCATCTGTCTGTCACTTCCTCTCTCCCTCCTTTTCTCTCTCTCTTCCCTCCTTCTGTATGTCCGTCCGTCTGTCTGTCTGTCTGTTTGTCTCTCTTTCTCCCCCTCTCATTCTCCCCCTTCTTTCCTCTTTTCGCCTGTCTGCCTATCTGTCTGTCTCACATTCTCATTATCTCCCTCTCTTCCTCCCTCCCTCTGTCTGTCTGTTTGTCTCTCATTCTCTTTATCTCTTACATTATCTCTCTTGCATACCTTCTTTCTCTCCCCCTCTTCTTCTCTGTCTGCCTGTCTGTCTGCTCGTCTTTCTCTCTCACACACACTATTTTTCTCTCGTTCTCTTTTTCTCCCTCTCTTTTCTTCCCTCCTTTTGTTTGTCTGTCTGTTACTCTGTTTTTCTTTAATCTCTCTCTGTCTGTCTGCCTATCTGTCTGTCTGTCTCTCATTCTCACAACCCTTTCTCACTCCTTCCCTCCCTCTGTCTGTCTGCCTATCTTTCTGTTTCTCTCATTCTCTCTTTATTTACGATAATGTAAATGATGTGCTAAATATTGATGAATAAAGTTCAACTCAAATCTTTCAATTTCTTTCTGTCTCTCTCGCGCTCGCTCTCTCTCTTATTGACACCCGCCCGCCTGTTGATCTATCTATCTATCTATCTATCTATCTATCTATCTATCTATCTATCTATCTATCTATCTGTTCTGTCTGTCTGTCTGTCTCTCTCTCTCTCCCTCCCTCTCCCTCTCTCACTTTCTGGGTGGAGCTCCAAGGGAGGAGCCTCTGCGTCTCTCGGACTGTTAAGACCGATCTGAAAATCACTTTTCGCACCAGCTTTTTTAATCATCCGGCAAGGAAGGAAAAGCAGGTTTCTAAAGGATTACCGCATGAAACAAACTGCAAACAAGTGCGCTTTCCCCGCTGCTGTTTGCTGAGCGGCATTCATCACGATGGACTAACTAATTGTCCAGGAAAAATACAATAAAAATGAGGATTTAGAGCAACGCGTGAGCCCCGCCTGTCTGTCCAATCTGAAGTTTTTTGGGGTTTTTTTTGGAGGGGGGGACGCTTGAAAGTTTTTGAAACTGTTAATCGAAGCTCATTATGAAAATGCTGTCGATGGGAAAATAATGACAGTTGACACCGCGGGATCCCGAGCACAGTAAGGAGAATGTAAGTCACGAATGTTCACCTTTGTTTTGCGGCGCGGTCCTCGGGCTAAAGCGCAGGTTTTGATGTCGCTTCTCTCCCGTCTCTGGACTCGTAAACAGTACGGGCTGATGTGGGGCTTCACCTGTGAAGTGTGATTGCTGCTTTGCTCCTCGTTTGTCAGTTGTGTTTCGGATCATCAGCAGACGAACCGGACGACTAAACGCAGGTCGTGCCGCGCACGTTTAAGTTTTGTTCAGCGCTGGGTGGCGGGGCTCGGATTCCCGCAGCTTGGAAGGCAAGCCGGTCAGTGATGACAAATAATTCAGTTTAGATCCTTTTAATCTGGTAATGGCGACACATTGACTGTGCGGTCTGGATTTGGCTGAATGTCGCCTTTCAGAGAATGGAGAGTGCGCTGATTGCTGCGGGGGGCCGAACTGCGCTGCTAAGCCCGCGAGGCTCACCCTTTGTCATTTCGGATTTTACTCGGTCACTTTTCCTCATTTTTAACTTTTTACCCCCCACGTTGTGAGGCCCCACAGGGACCGAAGAGCAAATTAAAACGTGTCCGCAAAATGAGCAGAATGATTCTTACATTAACACAAACTTCACGAGGCATTGTATATAAATATTACAGCGAATACTTGAAAAGTCACGCAAAATGACACCTTGTTCAGGTAGCCAATAAAAGGTGTCATTTGACTTGACTTCTCATTGCATCCGTGATGGCTCCCACGGTACAGCACCCTCCTTGCTACGAACCCCGAATTCTTGAAAGGCACGTCGAATTTGGTTTTTCTGTTATAATCATGATTAATATTTTCCATCCCATGCATGACAACAGTGACACAAGATCGTCGTGCTTTACTGTTTATTTGCTCAGATTTACTGAATACAATACGGAGAGGTCGACTGTGCCCGGGAGATGTGGAGTCGATTTCACTCAGCCCAACATCTCAAATGGGCGATGGAATACAAAAGATAAATCCCATCCATCCATCCATCCATCCATCACCAAACCAGTTTCATCCAGCCCAGAATGTCGAGGGCTGGCGCCTGCCTGAGTAGTAAGGGGGTCAAGGCGAGAAATGCCGGTGACGTTTAAGAATCAGTTTTTTTGCTGGTAAAAAATAACGGGCTTTAAAGGTATTGTACTGGGTGGTGTGGTTTGTCATTGCTGGACCAAAAAAAATGAAACGATTTCACTCCTTTGAAGATTCTTAGCAGAGAAGGTTAATGTGGAGAAAACAGACATCTTAGTGTGTAGAAGGCAGGTACCCGCTGATCGTGAAAACCTGAACGCAACCCGTGGGGTTGTCGGCAGTGGGAGTCCTTTTAAAATCAGGAACCCCACAAATCTCATATTTATGGATAAAAGTCTAAATAAACAGAAGCTCTTTCTGGAACCTTCATATGGATTTTACTTTTGGGAACAATTTCAACGCTCTCAAGAATTGCTTTGTCGCCTTTATTTTTAAGCGGAAAATTTTAAATCATGTCTCGTTGCTGTTTGTCCCTATTGATATTAACTGTTACTCTCACTAAGCCGTTTCTTTTCGGAATTGCCCACCTCTGCCCGGTAATCTGACTCCAGGTGGATGCAATTTAAGTACTTTGTTGTGTTAAGTATGAGCCGAAGCGGTTTGCTTTATTATTCTTGTTGCCATTCCTTATTACTCGCAAAGACTAACGCAGTCCCCCTTATACCGGTCCCATTCACCCAATATGAATTCCTCGATTAGTCGTAATCAGTCTTTGCTCATTATTCAATTATTCCATTGTCAGCAATTGTCATATACAGTACTGCATATATCCCTTCATCTATTATCCGAAACCGCGAGATGCCGGCGCCTATCCGGACAGCGTCGGATGAAAGGCAGGAAAAGCCCCAGCCACAGGACAAGCACAGGCGGTCACTCACAGCTGCTTTATTTGTATTCGCAAGCCCACCCATCCCGAAAGTATTCGTGGGTGGGTGGGTTTAATAAAGAAACTGGAGTAGCTGGAGAAAACCCAAGAGAGAACACGGCAAAGACCTCCATATTGACTGCAGTGGCGACTGAGCCGGTAATCGAGTGCCGCTCTTTGGGATGATGAGACTTTACCGCTCATTGTGGAAGCGTTTTAGTTCATATGTAATGCACAATTATATTTATTGTAAAATAATATCTAGATATGTATTATCTTTAAAAGTTAGTTATTTAAGAGTAGCTTTGTATATCGTGGTCCAGCTATTATTCAATTTCGTGTTAGAATGCGTTTTATATTCGCGAGGCTCCAGTATTTCAAAAAAGCCAACCGTTCGTTTTTAGGACCCGCGTAGGTCTTTACACGGTCGAGTGGAGCCGAAGCCAATCCCGGCGTCAGTGGACGTAACGAGGAATTCCCAGGAACCTACCGTGGGCGTGAAGCCAGTCGACCGTTAGGTGTGTTACGTAACGCACGCGCGCTCGCGCACTTACAGCTGGCCAGTGGACTGCGGTCATTTGGGAAAAGTCATTTGCGAGAAAAGTCGGTGTATCGGAGGAAAGCCATACGTGCAAATGTACATTATTATTATTATTATTATTATTATTATTATTATTAGAGTCAAGACTCAGATAAACAAATATCAGTGCGGGATTCCATCCCTGCGGGCAATGGAGCCCTGAGGCAGTAAAGCTTACATAACAAGTTTAATAGTTAGCAGAAGAATATTATCGTAATGAAAGTCGTTTGGCACTTAAGTTGGTGAATGCTCATAGTTCCCTCCGTGATGAATATTCCCCTGCCTCATATTTTCATATATTTACATGACGTCTATCTATCTATCTATCTATCTATCTATCTATCTATCTATCTATCTATCTATCTATCTATCTATCTATCTATCTATCTATCTATCTATCCATATTCCCAACCCTCCATGGCAGGGTGAAAGGGCAGCTGAAGGCTAACCCAACAATGTAGGAACACCACCTGGTTAGTAATAATGTTCTATCAGATAATAAAAATGCACTAATATTCTAACAGATAGTAATACAAACATCATCATAATTGCTGTCCTCAATATCTGTTATCCTTTGTTATATTTATAAACTGTATTTTTCATATTTATTGGAGTAGATTAGGCTAGATAAATTTTATTCATCCCGTTGGGAAATTCAGGTGCATACAACAGCGTTAACATAAAAATCAAGCATTTAGGCACAATAGTAATAATCCAACTTAATAAACAGACAAGTGTCTGTGTGTCTGTCTGTCCGGGTTGCTATGTCTCTCTTATATGACATTTGGTATAGGATTTGTAAGAGCGGTGCTAATGTGAGTGACACACCATCTGTTGGAATGTGTAATGCAATGCAATGCATTTTAGTACCACACACGTTTGTGATGTGTCATCTGTTGAAATGAGAAATTCAAACATTAGAAAGATTTAGTCAAGAGCAGGACAACTGTGTCCCTGTGCTCTTGAGGAACTCATTTTAAAGTCACCGTCTTGCTCCACTGGACTAATTTCCTTCATAATTTTAAACACTTCAGTCATATCACCTTTTGATCTTCTTTTGCTTAAACTGCACAGGCTCAGCTCTTTTAATCTTTCCTCATAACTCATCCCCTTTAGCCCTCATCTCCTATTTAAAAGCGACCGAAGACTCCTCATTATAGGACCTAAAACCTTTCCACTTTACATTTATCCTCGCTCCGGATCTTCGCCCGTTCAATCCTCGGGTGAGCTGTGAGGTGTAACAGAGCACCTTTGAGATACTGTAAGTGTAATGGTAGAGACAAGCAACATTCATTTTTATTCACGTTTTTCCTCTCCATTTTCATCCTGAAGACATTTTTAAATACATATGGCTAAAGCTTTAACTGCCCAGGTAATGAATAACCAAATAAATATTGTCATACACGTGTGATTGCGGGGCAGCTAAAGGGCCTGAATAATAGTAGTACCACACCAGACCAGGGGGTGGCGAGCTGCACTGACTTTCTCTCTCACTCCTCTGAAGACCATCCACAGGAAATCCCGCTAGGTTCCAGCGCCATTGATGATGTCACTTCCAGTCCCGGGGGAGGGGGGTGGAGATGGGTATGTTGGGGTTTTGGCCATTGATGACATCACTTCTGTTTCCAGCGCCATTGATGACGTCACATCCAGTTCAGGTGCCATTGATGATATCACTTCCGGCACTTTATCAGGGGTGGCATTGATGACACAACTTCCGGTTCCAGTGCCATCAATGACGTCACTTCTGGTTGTGAAGGCACAGCTTCTGGTTCAGGTGTCATTGATGATGTCCCGTCCGGACCTGATGATGTCACTTCCGGTCCCGATGACATCACTTTCTGTCCCGGCCTTTAAAGCTGCCATGTTCTCACTCTCCACTCAGTTCTGTTCTGGACTCAAATCTGACAGCCAGGGCAATATATGGGTGGCTGCCCCAAAGCTTTTTGATGTCTTTGTGTTATTCTTGTGACAAAATATTCCTTCATAATGTACAGTATATGCGTTTTTGCTCTAATCTAAAATTGTAAACATTTTAGGTCTGCTTGTACTGTGGTGGCCAAATCACTCGTTTTGTGTGCAGAACATCTCGATGGCGTACGGACTAATGAGCTCAGCTCTGTTAGTCACAGAAATGCAAACCCCACAACATTCCTCACAACGTCTTGATTTCTAATATCCACATCATGCGTATGTTTAAAACATTATATATATATATATACATTTCTTGCTAAATCAACCACAAAGAACCATTATAGAGATAATAATTGCAAAAGTGGCAGTTTGAAAGTGGAAACGGGCACAAACTCAGAACACAAAATCAAATCTAAATGCAGACGTCAATAATCCTGCACACCACATAGTGCTGATGTTACGTAAGAAGGAGAAGTTGGTCATCTCTGATTGTGCAAAGTGCCTCAGTTTACCCTCATGTTTGTTCAGGGGTGTTCAAGTCCGGTCCTGGTGGGCCGCAGTGGCTGCAGGTTTTCATTCTAACCATCTTCTTCATTAGTCAGCTGTTTTTGCTGCCCATTAACTTGTTTTGCCTTCGTTTTAATTGGCATGACTCAGACCCACCTTAGTTGTTTCTTTTTCCTTAATGAGCAGCCAAACGATAATGAGTCACAAAACAACACCAGCTCACCTGAAAATAAAGAAAGGTGAAGGTCTCGGTCACGTTGGTCTGCTCAGGTCACCAAAACATCTTGATGGTGGTGTTAGAAAAAAACAGAAAATCAACAGAATGAGAGCAGCAACAAGTCCTGATAGTCAATAATGGCTTTAATTAAGAGCGAGAATCGGCTTCTCATTAAGAAACTGGTTGGAGTTTGAAATCCCAGTTTAGCCGGTCATCTGTTGGCTTGTTTCACATCTCATTTCTGTTTGGCTGCCATTTAATGAAGAAATGAATCAATTCAGGGGACTGAATCCTTAAAAACAGGGCAATTAAAATGAAGGGAAAAGGAGTTAATTAGCAGTGAAAACTGATTAGCAAAAGAGTTAGAATGAAAACCTGCAGCCACTGCGGCCCACCAGGACCAGCGCTGGACACCCCTGAATTAAAGCCTGCGACTGATGAGATCCTGGCCTCTGCTGTCCAAATTCATTTGTTTTGTGTGTGTTCAGAGTCTAGGGAGTCAGACGCTATGTGAGTACAGTTTATTATTACTATTGGTCTTTAGTTTTTTTGCATGTGTTTACAATGTATGTCCTCCCTGTGTTGGCTGATCACCAGTGGACCTTCTTAAAGGCTTTAAGTGGTCACCTTTGGTGTTTTGGTAGACTGCTTATAACTGAAGAGGTGGCAGAATTATGATGATGAGGTGTGTAAAGAACATTCTGGGTTGTTGAGTTCTTCCTGGCTGATCGAGGACACAAGGGATAGACTGAGCCGCTGTATGTCCCCCTTCATGTCTCTCATATTGGAGCGATAGTCTGTACTTGTGTATGTGATTTTATATATATTATATGTATGAGATTAATATCTATCTATCTATCTATCTATCTATCTATCTATGTATTTATTATAGTGCCTTTTCTTTCTTTCTATCTATCTATTATATAGTGCCTTTCATATCTATCTATCTATCTATCTATCTATCTATCTATCTATCTATCTATCTATCTATCTATCTATTATAGTGCCTTTTCTTTCTTTCTATCTATCTATTATATAGTGCCTTTCATATCTATCTATCTATCTATCTATCTATCTATCTATTATATAGTGCCTTTCATATCTATCTATCTATCTATCTATCTATCTATCTATCTATCTATCTATCTATCTATCTATCTATCTATCTATCTATCTATCTATCTATCTACCTACATATACATTTGGTTTAAATGAGACGGTGAGGTCCACCTGTCTGCTCCCTCAGGAGTTTCCACTCAATGGCACTGATCAGCTGATTCCAATGGTGATGTATCTGAAGTGGTGGTAAATGTACAGGTGGTCTTTCTTTTTCCATGATGACAGATCTGTATTTTTGTTCATTGAGATTATGAAACTGGACACACCAAGTCACTTTTAGGTGTCATCTGTTCAAGTCTGTCACCTTTATCTCTAGCCACAGTCTGCGTGAAGATTGCTGTGTTTGCCTGTTCAAATATGTCAAATAAGCTAACAATTTCCACAGGATGTGCTTACTTTTTCACATGACTGTGTATCTCAGCATTTCTCAACCTTTACGTATTTGCGACCCGAGTTTTCATAACAGTTTTAATTCGCGCCCCCCTAACGTTTTTTTTGAAAGGAGCCCACTAATACCAATTTGCTCTTTTTTAATTAATGATATATCATAGATGCATATTTTATTATACCTATTTAACTTTTATCGACATTTATCTAACTCTATATTTATTTTTCTAGTTTCAGAATGCAGTTTAAGTTAATTTGTTTTGGTTTCAATAGATGTATTTTTCATATTTTTGATTTTTGCTTTCTTTTTTTCACATCTTTGTGTCCCCCTTTTTGTTACTTCGTGCCCTCCTAGGGGGGCCGCCCCACAGACTGATGTGTCACCTAGACATATATGGCCATATATTTATAATTTTGGCAGTAGGGCATGTAAAATGAGGCTTAGGGTTCTCCTTTGATTCACAATTCTACAAGTGATTTTTCTTTTTCTGACACAACTTTTCCTCATTTAAATTAAAATCTAATAAATGAAGTCTGTCGAAAACACCAGAGAGAGTTTTACGGTAGAGGACATATTTATTGTATATTTCCATAGAAAGAGCAAAAAAATGTATCTTTGAGGACTCCTAAACATAAGTGCAGTTGATCGGTGCCATCTTATCATCAGAAACAATTTAGAAGAACAAACCACCACGGAAATCTTGAAATATGCTGACATAAAGAGACATATTGTACTGAAAGGTCAGCAGAAGCTTCCTGTGGGTTGTGTAACTGATAGCGACTGAGTATTTTTTAAGAAAAGTTACAATAGGGTGAAAAATACCCAGACTGCTTTTTAGAGCAGGGCACTAGGGGTCTGCCACTTGAAACGTGTGAGCTAGAAAGCAGCAGGCCAAGTGGACGACATCTGATACTGGCCCTGGGAGCCCAGGTCTAATGCCAGGATGACGGTCCAAGGGACCCCCATGTATTAACTAAATAGGTGGGGAAATTGGAACGGAATAACAAGGATAGAAGGCCGGCAGAGAATTGTGATGTCAAGTAGCTAAACACGAGGGATGAGCAACAGTGCCTGACGAGGCAGGTCGAAATGGCTGCGTTAGTCAAGATTACTTGCTGAAGTGGTGCCCACCCCACCAAACCAGAAATCCTTTTCCATTTGTCAAGGCAGACATCTTAAGGGTCTGTTCAGGGCTGGATTAACCATTAAGCAAAGTAAGCGCATGCTTATGGCATCAAGGGAAGGGGGGCACCACAGAAATTTTCCATTGCCAGATTTACCATGGACCAGAGACCACAAGACAGGGGCTCCCACATTAAATGAAAAACTTGCATACATATACATACAATAATACAAATAATAATAAAATAGTAAGTAATAATAGAGGTCTGCGGTGGGCTGGCGCCCTGCCCGGGGTTTGTTCCCTGCCTTGTGCCCTGTGTTGGCTGGGATTGGATCCAGCAGACAGCTGTGACCCTGTAGTTAGGATATAGCGGGTTGGATAATGGATGGGTGAATAATTGAGGTTGTGGCCATCAGGGGGCACGCCTGCTCCCCCAAACACCTGACACAAAGGCTCTGGACACAAGTGTAAAATAAAGAAGACGATTTTATTTGTGGGAAACTCTTATAGCAAGAGCTTCCCACAGGACCAAGGCACAGTTACAGAAGCAGCCCGCAGTAAACTCTCTGCAACACTTCATCTTCTCTTCCTCTTCCTCTGCCTCCTCCCCACTCAGGGTCCCTGAATGTAGGTAGTGGGCTTCTTTTATACATACAATAATACAAATAATAATAATAAAGGTTGTGGCCACTAGGGGGCGTGTCTGCTCTCCCAAACACCTGACACAAAGGCTGTGCCCACCTCCTCCCCGGCAGAACCCAACAAGACTGAGTCTGCCAACTCCAAGCGTGCCCTGTGGGAATCCGAGGGAATCTGCTGTAACCCGGAGCGCAGCCATCTAGCGATCAATCTGGGGGAGGTAATGCCCCGTGCACGCTCTCCCCCCAGTTTTTCTACTATGAAGGCATCCTGGCTGGGTGAGCATGCCAGCCATCCTTCACAAGATTAGTGAAATATAAATTAATCTTGGGAAGACAGCAAAATTAGAATCTGGTAAATGGCACACGGTCCACCGAGGCTCACGTGAGCGTTCTCGTCGTCGTCATGTCGCCTGTCCCGTTCAATTCTCCTCTGAGTGTGAGTTCAGCGTAGCATTGCCAGACACATGATCATTTTCAAAAAATAAAAGGGTTTATAGTTGTTTATATTTTGAATCAGATATATATGGGGGGAGCACCAGAACCTTAGGGCCTCTAAAGGTCTTCACCTTCCCAGGGTCCTTCTAATGGTAATCATCCTTCACACCAGTGGTTGGTGCTGTTACCTGACGCCTTTCTGTTTTGAAGATTGACAGCCAAAGCACTGAGCCCACAAACTTTAGACACAATATCACCCAACACAACTCTAGGTTTAAAATAGTCGATGTTTTTATTTTCCCCAACCTCCACAAATACCACAATTTATATCTTATCCATAAATGTCTTCCCTCTCCTTCCACTCCTTCTGATAAGTTTCTAACCTAAGTCTGAGAATCCAAACTAGGAATGCTTCTGGTATCTGCATGTTTGGTGCACTTCCAGGTGTCGTGGAAAGCAGTATTGCCAAAGGCAGTACTCTCTGGTGGCACCCAAGAACCCTGACAGGGCTGCAGTTATTCACTCCAATTCCCATGCAAACCTGCCCTGGGGTGGAGTTAGGGGGGTCCTGATTGGGATCATCCTAGAGGAACACTTATCACCTTTTGTGTTGGGGGTACGAACCTATCTTACAGGCAGACCTCACTATGTGCGCCTCAGGAACTGCAGGTCTGACATTCTGGTCAGCAACACCGGAGCACCGCAGGGGACTGGACTTTCTCCGGTCCTATTCAGCCAACATACATCGGACTTCCAATACAACTCGGAGTCCTGCCACGTGCAAAAGTTCACTGACGACACTGCTATGGTGGACTGCATCAGGAGTGGGCAGGAGGAGGAGTACAGGAACCTAATCAAGGACTTTGTTAAATGGTGCGACTCAAACCACTTACACCTGAACACCAGCAAAACCAAGGAGCTGGTGGTGGATTTTAGGAGGCCCCTCATGGACCCCATGATCATCAGAAGTGACTGTGCAGAGGGTACAGACCTATAAATACCTGGGAGTGCAGCTGGATGATAAATTGGACTGAACTGCCAATACTGATGCTCTGTGTAAGAAAGGTCAGAGCCGACTATACTTCTTAGAAGGCTGGCGTCATTCAACATCTGCAATAAGATGCTGCAGATGTTCTATCAGATGGTTGTGGCGAGCACCCTCTTCTATGCGGTGGTGTGCTGGGGAGGGCAACATAAAGAAGAGGGACGCCTCACGCCTGGACAAACTGGTGAGGAAGGCAGGCTGTATTGTAGGCACGGAGCTGGACAGTTTGACATCCGTGGCAGAGCAACGGGCGCTGAGCAGACTCCTGTCAGTCATGGAGAATCATCTATCTATCTATCTATTGTACCACTAGCACCACTAGCCTAGCCTGTTCTTTATCATTTGTGGTTCATTTGCTGGCCGGTTTTATCCGCAATCTCATTCTTAGCAGCCAGTCGATTCAGACCACCATGACATTAACATATTGCAACCATGAAAAATGGGAATGAAATGAAAAACAAGAATGGTTATGAAAGAAAGTGCTGTTTTCTATAATCCTAATGTCTTCAATTGTTTTATTACAGGTGGTCCCATTTCACGTTTCTGTGGTGTCGATTTTGGAAATGGAATTTCCGAAGTGTCCTCTGTGTGCTCATTCTACTTCAGCAGACGTATATGCAGCGTACAGGTAGGACTTCAGGATTTGACACCATCTGCCTTCTCCCAGCCCGGCTTAGTCCTCTGAAACGTAATTGGGCAAGCCTTCGACTCCCCAAGTTGGTGGACATCATGGCCGGCCTGTACGCTGGTACTGTGAGTGCTGTGCAGAGTGGCAGGCTGAACCTCTCCATTTTTGACTCTGGGGTTCATCAGGGGTTTGTTCTGCTCCTACTCTGGGTGTTGGGCAGGGTCTGTGGGTCCAGCGGCTGTGGGGGATCTGTTGGCGAAGAGAGATTCACTGATCTTGACTTGCTGTGATCTTCGCCGAGTCAATGCAGTGAAGGGCCTTTAATGACCTCTCGGGCACGGCCATCAGCAGTGTGTCTGTCTGCGGAGAGAGAGGTTTACTTACCTCGGCAGTGACATTCATGTGACTCTGGGGACTTCCTATGAAGTCCATAGACAGATTGGAAGAGCATGGGGGGCCATGAGGTTGCTGGAAAGGGGTGTGTGGCTCTCCTGATATGTCTGGAAAAGGACGAAGGTCCAAGTCTTTAGAGTCCTGGTGCTTCCTTGTCTTGCTATATGGATGCAATCCATTGACCTAAGAAGAAGACCTGACTCCTTCATGTGTGTCTCTTCGGAGAATCCTTGGGTACCACTGGTTGCTCATGGAGTCCCAAATGAGGCACATGACCTGCATTGTGGGGTCAGTTACGCCACCATGGCCACCCCAAAGGTGATCCAGCTTGGAGGACCCAAGTGACTGGACCAGGCCACATAACACGTGGCTGTGTCAGATAGACGGCCATTTCCTGGGGGGTGGGACTGGACTGCATGTCTGCCTGGGGGGGGATCCCGAGCTGTTTCGTCGTGTGGTGGGCGCTGTACCAGTGCATGCTCCCCAACCTGACCTGACCTTCTACTCCAAATGCCATAACATGAAGAACGCGGAAGGGGCTTTGCTTGAAATGACCAGCTACAGATGTGATGCAAATGTAATGTGAAGTTTAACGTGTTGTGAATTTAAAGGACACCCTTATCAGGCCCCCTTTGTGCTCTTTACTCTTCGCACTCTTCTTGCTTGTCTGCATCCTTTCTGTCATTAATAATTATCTTCTAATCCTGTCATGTCTTTGTTGCGCACGACAAATAGTAGCAAACAATGCCTTCTTTTTTGGAGTTTTCAGCGAGCCGGGGGGCATTTTGGATTTATTGGATGAAACTCTCCGTATTATTAAAGTTGAATGATAGATGAAAATATATTATTCATCATGTTCCTTTTATTGACATTTTATTTATAAGGGAGCACAAAGGCTCTCTCGTGGGATGTTTCCAAAGTAAATTACTGCAGGGGGAATCACGTGGCGCACAAATACTGGCATAAAAAGCCTTTGCCCAGGTTTTGTCAGCTTTTCATTTCTAACACCTCAATTATTTGTAAAGTAGGAAAAAAAAAAGGGTGGCACAAAAGCCACAAAACCAAAAGTTGTTCAAGTGTGGGTAGAACGAAGTGCGTCTGTCATGATTTTTAATGCAGACTTGTAATGCCAGTCCTGTGGTGGTTAAACGAGGTGACGTGACAAATGGGTGATGGTTAACTATTTTAGAGTCAGCTTGGTGAAGATATCGTAACAATCAAGCAAACGTAGAACTAGATCAGTACTTTCAGTTCTTTGGTTTTAATGCACTACTTTGCAAAATTAGTTTTAATATGCCAGCCTTTATTTCAGATGCCATCTTTTCTGGTGAGTGCTGCCCAGGTGTGCTTCATTTTATTTTCATTGGGTACTGCAAAGTACGATGGATCAAAGGCTTGTTCGCCTACAGCTGGATTTGAGTATCTATTTTAATTTACTGTATAGTTTTCTGTTTTAAACAAGGAGGCCACTGGGCGTTAGCCAAGCCAGTTGTAATACACATGGCGTTAAAACCTAATTACTTGGCAGATTGCAATGCGGGGTCAGTCACACGTTAATCAGCTCCATACGGCAGGAGGCTACAAGTCCATCGGCGACGTCATCTTCTTTATACCCACCCTGTAATTGCCATTAGAAACAATATATACATCACAATTCATCTCGGGACCACTCCAAAAAATCCTCACGGCAGAGGCAAAAGGTTCCAACATTTTGGAAATATTTCTTTTTCCATAGTAGTTAATTCCCAAAACTACTGCTAGTATAATGTTGGATTTTTCCCAGCCTAAGGCCGCTCTAATATAAACATTACAAAATACACTCTGTGAATAAAAAGGATGGTATAGTGTGAGAGAGTGTTAAAAAACGAAACAAAGAAGAGTTAGTGTTTTATTGCAGAACTAAGCAAAGCACTTAATGTAAAATGTATATGTAGTCTGGGTGGTCTCTAATCACACCGTGACCCCAAAATGGATTTAGTGGTTTTAAGAAATGGACTGAACTATTAGTATAATCACATATCTGGCGCAGGATGGACCCCCAGCAGGGCAGGGTGCCTCGCCTCACTCCTCTGCCTTACACGAGAGTGACATCGGACCACTCCAGCTACTCCAAAAACGCCCCCCCGAGAGTCAGCCCTCCGCCCCTCCAAAGGGGTTCTCCTCCCGGCGGCCTGCCTTCCTTTCCGTCTGCTCACCAATGGCTCCCTGTCATTAAGTTTTTTCCATCAGTCTTTTCTTTTCACCTCCGCCTCTCTTCACTGTCCCGATCTTTCGTTCTTTCTTTCTTTCTTTCTTTCATACAATGATATCATGTCTTTATAATCTGACTAATAAAATAAAACCCTTTTCTTTCTCTTATATATTGCCATTTATAAGCATCTTTACAAGGATTTTGTTACTTCTATTATATTCTATCTTTGATAATAAAATATATTAAGAAGTCATTTTCCTTTGCCTCACAAATGCAACTTTTCTTTTCTTTCTTTCTTTCTTTCTTTCTTTCTTTCTTTCTTTCCATCTGTCCCTCCCAGCCATGCAGGCTCTTCTTATATCTATTCTGTTCTATTTATTATATTATTCTATTATATTCTGCCTTTGATAATAGAAAATATTAAGAAGCCATTTTCCTTTTCCAATATAGTGCCTCACAAATGCATCTTTCTTTCTTTCTTTCTGTTATATAATGATATCATGCCTTTATAACTGACTAATAAAATAAAACCCTTTTTATTTTCTTATATAGTGCCATTTATAAGCATTTATTATATTCTACCTTTGATAATAAAAATATTAACAAGCCATTTTCCTTTTCCAATATAGTGCCTCACAAATGCATCTTTCTTTCTTTCTTTCATACAATGATATCATGTCTTTATAATCTGACTAATAAAATAAAACCCTTTTCTTTCTCTTATATATATTGCCATTTATAAGCATCTTTACAAGGATTTTGTTACTTCTATTATATTCTACTTTTGATAATAAAAAATATTAAGAAGTCATTTTCCTTTGCCTCACAAATGCAACTTTTCTTTCTTTCTTTCTTTCTTTCTTTCTTTCTTTCTTTCTTTCTTTCTTTCTTTCTTTCTTCTCCGTCTGTCCCTCCCAGCCGTGCAGGCTCCTCTTATATCGACCTAATTGGGCACAGATGTGACCCACTGCCCCACTCCGACACCGGACGGATCCGCTGGCTTTTGCCCGTGAGTGCGCAATCAGCCAAGCCTCGCAGTCAGCCCCGTCATGCGCATGTCTGGATCCACTCTGAGCCTGCACCGTCTCGGGACGTTGATTATTTATTTAAAACGTGTCCTACTCCACTGACAACTTCTCACACCAACTCACAAGCTGGAGTGGTGATTCCCTTCAGGTGTTTTTCCCCTGAGAGAGTAAAAAAAAAAAAAACAAAAAAACAGACAATGCCACCTGAATTTGTTACGCTGGCTGAAAGGATTCCCTCTTGTCATACGGCAGATGCGTCCGGAACTACAAACCGATTCTATTTTAGCCGAAGCTGAATGATCCCTTGGAAAGGCATCCTCTCGTTTTCCATGGCCTGTTGCGAGATATCTATTCACTGGCACCAGCTGGTGAGGATAATCAGCTGGCGATGAAAACGAAATGTGGAAGTGCTGCTCTCCATATCAACAAAACGCTTTGAGCTCTGGGTGATGATGATGATGAGCTGTAGGTACCCTGGATTTAGACTTGAGTGTAGCATCGTAATTAACATTGCTTCCTCACAGTCCCACAGCACTGATTTCTGGTCCTTGAATGAGCTTTGTCTTGGTGGAGTTGGCATGTGTTTCCCCTCGTCACACGGGTGGGTTTTCTCTCGGCACACCACATTGCATAGATGTACAAGTTATTTTGGTTGGAGGCTTTTAAGAATCCAAGTGGAGTCACCACTGGTTCTTTGGTGACATTTTATTGGGTTTTGTTGTTCCTTGTAGAACTGTTGCTTGATGAAGAACCATTTCATGTTGGGAAGGATTCTTTTCAAATAAAATTGGTTCTTTGAACTTTGAAAACGTTCCTAATAAGTGGAAAAAACAGAAGTCTTTAATGTATGGTGTGCTACCTAGCAGGATAGTGACAGATCAAAAAAACGTACACTTCATCGTTTAACTTTCCAGCACTTAACCGAGACCAGGCCGTAGGGGCAACAGTCTTAGCAGTGAGGCCCATACGTCTCTTTCTCCAGACCTACTTGTCAACACATACTTTGGGACCCAAAGGTGTTCTCAGGCCATCTGTAAGATTTAATCCTCCCAAGTATTTCACAAATCTGTTATTACCTATGCATGGTCATTTATGGAGTCTGTTAAATATCTAAAGGAAGTTAGGGGTCTTTCTGAAACCTTCATACACTTCGGTACCTTTTATTTTCAAGAGTATAGGGTTGATTTTTAGCCTAATGCTCAATGTTGTCATGGTGGTTTGCTGATATATGCATATCCGATGTAACCACAAGAGGGGGAGCCAGAGACCCCCAAACCACAAACACACGTTCATATGGTAAAATAAAGGATTTTTATTGCTTTCCCTGGCACTTCTTCACAATCCTCCCAAAAACAAGCCACAATGACACAATAAATGAGCACAAATCACTCAATTCTTCCTACTTCTCTCTTCCGCTGAGTGTTGCCTCCCGACTCTGACTCGTCCATGTGGAGCTGTGGAATGCTTCCGGGCCCACATCACATCTTCTGGGAAGCATTTCAAGGCCATAATGAAAGTAGGGAGGTCCTCCTTCTACAAAACCCTCTATTGATTCCAAGGGAACCCCTACAGGGCTGCACTTCTGGACTTCATCTCCCTAGCCCCTGTGCAGGTGTTTGGACTGGGTTCTTATACGAGGACCACTGACACCTTGAGCAAAGAAAATTGGAACCACTCCCAAGTTCTGGCTTCCGCTGGTACATCCATAAGTTTATACTCGCTAGGTATAGAGTTATCTTTCCACCCAGCCAGCCAATCCATCCATCGTTCCTCTCAAGCCTCGCTTCCTGGAAATAACACAGGCTCCTCCCTGACCAGGATGCCTGTTCTTATCCCACATGGGGAAATAAATGACTGCTCCTTGGTAGCTAGTTGGATCTGCTCCTTAGTAGCTAGTTGGATCTGCTCCTTAGTAGCTAGTTGCATCCGACACTGACTGCTCCTTAGTAGATAGTTGGATCCGACACTGACTGCTCCTTAGTAGCTAGTTGGATCTGATGCTGAATGGTCCTTAGTAATTAGTTGGATCTGCTCCTTAGTAGCTAGTTGGATCCGGCACTGAATGCTTCTTAGTAGCTAGCTGGTTCTGACAATCTCTGCTCCTTAGTAGCTAGTTAGATCTGCTCCTTAGTAGTTAGTTAGATCCAATACCTTATAGTCAAAAATTCAAGCCTGTTCTTTAGAAGGGATTTAGATATTGATGTTGCTTTGGCAGTAGTCTTATGTGCTACATATTGCTGAAATTAAAAATAAAAAATTCAAGTGTATACTTAATTGCTCCAAATAAATGTAATGGAGACAACCACCAACCATTTAACCTAGTACCAAACTTAGCACTCCCAAATTGTACAGTAAATAACACGGCACACACTGGGGGCAAATTTGCGTGTACAGTCCCATCTGGCTTGTGTCATGTTACACAGTAGATCAGCACCACAAGCTAGACTCCAAAGATGAAATTATGATGAGTCAGAAGAACATTTGATTACATCTGCAGCTTGAGTACAAAAGAGGAAGTCAAAGAAAAGGCATGTGCTGCAGGGAGGAAAAAAAGAGGACATCCTAGCAGACAAATTAGTCACTTGGGGCCAGCATGTTGTCCCTAACTGGGACACTCATGCTCTGGGTGACCACCTGAGTTTGCTCCCCTGGGATGTTGTGGTGGGCACCACTTCTGAGTGCTGGGAAGTCGATGGAACACGTTTGTTAATGGAGGGTTACAAGGCAGAGAGTACAGATTAAAAGAAAGAAAAGAGGAAGGAAATTTAATTAGATACCACTAGCAGCTCCGACCTCTCTCACTATGAAAACAGGCAATACTTATTAGTCAGTCATTGTCCAACCTGCTATATCCTAACCACAGGATCATGGGGGTCTGCAGGACCCAATCCCAGCCAACATAGGGCGCAAAGTAGGAACAAACCCTGGGCAGGGCGCCAGCCCACCACAGGGCACACACACCAAGCACACACTAGGGGCAATTTAGGATCGCCAATGCACCTAACCTGCATGTGTTTGGACTGTGGGAGGAAACCCACGCAGACACGGGAAGAACATGAAAACTCCACGCAGGGAGGACCCGGGAAGCGAACCTAGGTCTCCTAACTAGCAGCGCTACCCACTGCGCCACCGTGCCACCCTGCAGTATTTATTAGTACTGCAATAAAGGGGCAAGAGGATTAAAAAGAACATTATAAAACACCCAAGCAGGTATTTAGTTTGGTAAATGCAATCCCCTCTATCCGATACCCAACTACTCTCTCAAAAATAAAAGTGCCAACGAAGTTCTTCAGAATGAGACTATAGGGGAACCATAAAAGAACCATCCACATGAAAGTTCCAGAAAAGAATCTTGATATGTAATTGTGATGATGTGGGTTTGGCTCCACGCTCCCATCTCTCTTTTGGGAGCCTCTTGAACCTGACACCGTTGGTTATGTAACTGGATGAGCTGGACAATGACGACCCCAAATGAAGCAAGGGGAAGGTGCAAAGTGCAAACATTGCCTTTATTTAAAAACAGTCAAAACCTAAAATTGTCCAAATAAAGCGCAGTACATCAAAATGTCCATAAATAAATAATCCATAAAATCAGGGTGAAATGTGGAGGTTAAAATCCAATCAATAAATCCATTAAAATGAGGTTAAAACAATGGCTGGAAGAAGTCCTTTTAAAAACAAAAACCCCGGTGCCTTCCTTAGCTGGCGGCTCCCCTGTTTCTCCCATTCGGGCCCTGCACCATTGAAGTCGCCCTACCTGCAGCTGACCTTCTCCTTTTGGTCTGGTATCCTTCCGTCCTCTGGCTATGTAGAGCTCATCCAGACCGAGACTCGCGTTCCCCCAACGATCAGGGCGCTTACACTGGGGTTTCCACCTCCCAAGCCTCCGACTCCCAAGGGCAAGCCGTCCTCGATTGTGGTCACTCCTGCTCCTCTGCAAAACTCAGGAGTGACCCAATCTATATGTGCCTCTGCTGCCGGCCAAACAACCACTATGGGCTCCCTTCCAGCGAGCCTGCTCCTCCTGCTCACTCGTTCATACAGCTGCTTCGCAGTAAGGAGACCAAAGTTCGCATCCCGGGACCTCCCTGTGTGGAGGTTGCATGTTCTCCCCGTGTCTGGGTGGATTTCCTCCAGGTGCTCTGGTTTCTTCCCACAGTCCAAATTGATGTCATGGTGACATCAAACTGCCCCTAGTGTGTGTGTGTGTGTGTGTGTTTACCCTGTCATGGACTGGCACCCCGTCTAAGGTTTGTTCCTGCCATGTGCCCAATGCTAGCTGGCATAGGCTCTACTGACCCTGGTCTGTATTAAGTGGCTAAGAAAATGACATGACCTGTTGGTATCCTGCCTTCTGCCCACCAAAGGTTTCTGTTTTGTCCACGTTAACTTTTTCAAAGCCCAAAGAAACTCATTTTACATGCAAAGTGTCCTTCCCAGAATGAAACGGTTCTTAGTCAAGCAAATTTATGCAAGGAAGGGCCCAACCCTTTAAAATGCCGTTACAGGACCCCTATTTTTAGGAGTGTACCCAGTTGCCCACTGTGAGCCATCTTATACAGGTAAAGTGACAACTGCTGATCTTCTGAGATTTCCACACATGACAGTCTCTCGTGTTTAGTCAGAATGGTGCGAAAAACAGAAATCATTCACTGAGCAGCAGTTCTGTGGACAGAAACTCCTTGAGAGAGAAACGATACAAAGGGTGGCCGGTGGTTCCCCTACCATTCCCCTGCTTCAGAGGAGAGCGGCCAGACTGGTCTGAGCTGAGAGAAAGGCTACCATAACTCAGATAACCTCAAGCTTCTCTGTATGCATAACACATTGAAGATTAAGGCGGGCGGGCTACGACAGCAGAAGACCACGTCAGGTTCCACTCCTGTCAGCTGAGAACAGAAATTTGAGGCTGCAGTGGGCACAGGCTCACCAACGCTTCACACCTGAAGACTGGAAAAAAGTAGCCTGATGCGATGAATCTTAATTTCTGCCGAGATACACAAATAGTAGGGTCAGAAGATGGCACCAACAGCATGAGTCCATACCCCCAAACTGCTTTGTATCAAAAGTCCAGGCCAGTGCTAGTGGTGGTGTAATGGCGTGGGGAATGTTTTCATGGCCTGTTCATCACTTGAATACCATGGCCTGTTTGAGTCTTGTTGCCGTCCATATGCATCCCTTCATGGACACATCTTCCAGAGTGATAATGCACCATGCAACCAAGCGAAAGTCATCTAAAACTGGCTTCATGAACGTGACCATCAGCTCGGGGTTCTTCAGAGTACTTCTCGGAGTGACTCATTTTAGGGCCTGGTTGCTGACGTTAGGAACGACCTCATGTGGCGCCCCTCTGAAGGTTTCTGAAGGCACTCACTCCTCTGTGTAGTCCGTACAGCCTACCAAGAGGCCTGAGACTCACTGCCCTGAATAGTAAGCAATTTTTCATTCCAGTATTTCATGCAATACAGCATTTTAATATGTTTAGTCAGTACCGTCCCCGTTCTTCCTTCCTCATTTTATCACAGTGTATTCCACAATAAAAGATTACAAAATGAAACATTGCCACTGGTAAATGATGCCATACCACCTACTGCTTCTCCAATCCACTCAGATTTGTTCATGAAACATCGGTCATGCGAGGTTCTTTCAAATGAAACGCTCCAGGCTCCAATCTCTGATACATTATTTGCCGATCTGAGAGGTCACGTCAGGAATGATATGAGGCCTTCTAGCTCGTACTGCTTATCCGTTTGAAGTGGGAAGTCGGAACTTTCAACTGAAAAGCCCCCATAAGTCACATCACCAACTCAGAAACTTGGGGCTTGTCTGTCAAGTCCAACTTTGTCTGACTTCTGATCATGATGTCAATCCAAAATGGCGACGTACACCGTGAACTTTAGTGAAAGCGGTCATATTTGACTGCTTGTTAGCACTTCTGTCTATTTGTGTCTCATTAAATCAGTCGTGCTCATGGCCCTGCCCAGCTCTTATGTTACTACGGTGTTTGGAAGCGCAAAATACCGCGTAATGCGTTGTTATCAACTGCTACTTATTCCAAACGAATGAGCACAACCGAGGCTTTCCTGGAAGTGTCCAAATTGGTGTTCCGAATGTTTTACTGGAACGCGGTCAACTCGCATGTGACGTCATTCCCAGCTCCAATATATGAGATAAATAGAATGCAGCATTTGTGTAGTGGAGCAGAAGTGGCAGGTGAGGTCAGACCGTGGTATTTGGCAGCAGCCACATCAGTGACCCTCCGGATTGGCCTCCTCCAGTCTAAAGAAAATGGAACTTGGGTTAGCGGTGTCACCTTAAAATTGTTCCCCATTAATGGTGGAGCAACCCATCCTGGCGAGACACAACCTAATCTCTCATGCTTAACTATATATACACTATGTATACATCCATCCACCCATCCATTATCAAACCCACTATATCCCAACCACAGGGTCACGGGGGTCTGCTGGAGCCAATCCCAGCCAACACAGGGTGCAAGACAGGAAACAAACCATGGCCAAGGCGCCAGCCCACCGCATGGCACGCACATACACACACCAAGCACACCCATCCATCCATTATCCAAACCTTCATATCCTAACTACAGGGTAACGGGGGTCTGCTGGAGCCAATCCCAGCCAACACAGGGCGCAAGGCAGGAAACAAACCCCGGGCAGGGCACCAGCCCACCACAGGGCACAGACACACACACCAAGCGCACACTAGGGACAATTTAGGATCGCCAATACACGTAACCTGCATGTCTTTGGACTGGGGGAGGAAACCGGAGTACCCGGAGGAAACCCACGCCCTATGTATACACTATATATATATAATATATAATGTAATGTATACAGTATATATAATATGACACTGCCTGTGTTTAAGATTATAGGGTAATGGCCAAAAATGTCAGTCACTAAATGCCCTTTGAGTCAGATAAAACCCCCAACCCTAATCTTAACTAAGTAACCCCCATCCTCATAAGTACTGCGGTCTTCAATTACACTGTGTTGAGGGTGTGAAGGTTATTCCACTCAAGTGATCGCATCTTGGGAGTTACCTGGCCTACGTCACAGATACTGCAGGCTGCAATTGGACCCTTCTCAGCAGAGGTGTGGCGATGCCTTGGCCCACGATGCAACAAAAGGGGCGGATCTTTATGCAAATCAGTCGAGTGGGTACAACTTGTTCATTTTTGAACTGTGAAAACAGGCATACTGTACTATGTTTTAGTATGTTAAATTTTAAGTAATATGAACATAAAATAAATGAGTAATGACAACAGTCCCAGAGGTTTAAAAGAATATAATCGAATGGTTTTTTTCAACCTCATTTAATTGTGCTAATGTGCCATAAGATAATTATGTCAATATATAAAAGCGATGCAATATTAACCAACACGTCCAATCTAAGTGAAATTATTAACTAAGTAAGACGAACAGCCCCGTTAGTTCGTTTTTAAGTGGAAAAATGGACCGGCGAGCTCTCGCGGCGGCGGCGATCAGCAGTCCGCACCCGACGACTCACAGCCACCTTCTTACGTAACTCGCGCAGCCCGCACACGGACTTTCGGCAGTCATTTTCACTCCATCCTTTCTTACAGAAGACAACATAAATCCACGAAGTGATCGGCTTAAAAAGATCACTCGGAGGAATGGAGGGCCGTTTAACGTGAAGTTCTAAAAAGCGTCTCAACGCGTTTGAACTCCGCTCGTTACGGAGGAGTAACCTGAGGTGTTTTTGCGGGTTTCCTCCGGGAGCTCCTGCTTCCTTCCTCGGCATTAAGACCGCCAGACATTCTGATTGATTGGCTTGCCAAAACTTGGCCGGGATTTACACACGCGCACGTGTGTGTGTGTGTATCTTCCCGTTCTATTTTTCTCAATGTGTTTTGATCATATAGGGTGTCTTGGAGCAGAGCCATTGTGTTATCTTTATTGAACACAGCGTGTATTGCGGCAAACTGCGCCCTAAGACGCCCTTTTCACACCGCGAGGCGTTGTTATTTCAAGTGCTTGTGCTAATCCGTCAGTTTTGTTTAGTTTGGCAATCATGTGCGTCCAAATCTAAAGCACTTGAGTAAGGAAGGCCACGCAGAAGGAGCCCGTCTGGGTGCGTGACGTTGAGGAGCGTCCCGTCCCGTCCAGTCCAGAGCTCGAATGTTAAAATATATCTGAATGAACTAACGTGAAGCGTGCCAACGCCATCGGTGAGATTTTTATATTTTATAGCACCTCTTGCAGAAGACGCCAATACAAAGCCGTTTGCCAGGGACAGGCAACTGAAGAAATGCGTGGCTGAGCACACGATTGTGAAGTATTTAGTTCAGGGTCAGAATTTTTCTAATGATCATTTTCGTTGCAATCCAACGCATTAACCATTAGGCCATACTGCCTTAAACCTTTCGTTTAAAAGCTAAAACTGACTGGCAGTGTAGAGGTTAAGGCTATGGACCGCAAGTCTTGAGGTTGTGGGTTCAAATCCTCCTACTGCCATTTGTGCACTATTGGGAAAAGTAAATGGAATCTCCGGTGTGTGTTGTAAGTTTCCTTGGATGAAGGCTGTGAAATAGCCCTCCATCCATCCATTTTCTAACCCGCTGAATCCAAATAGGGTCACGGGGGTCTGCTGGAGCCAATCCCAGCCAACACAGGGCACAAGGCATGACCAATCCTGGGCAGGGTGTCAACCCACCGCAGGACACACACAAACACACCCACGGGCCAATTTAGAATCGCCAATCCACCTAACCTGCATGTCACGGGGAGAACATGCAAACTCCACGCAGGGAGGACCCGGGAAGTGAACCCAGGTCTCCTAACTGCGAGGCAGCAGCGCTGCCACCGTGCCGCCCTCTGTGAAATAGCTTTTTATATAAATATAACGCCGAGCGGCACGGTGGGTAGCGCTGCTGCCTCGCAGTTAGGAGACCCGGGTTCACTTCCATGTTCTCCTCGTGTCTGCGTGAGTTTCCTCCCACAGTCCAAAGACATGCAGGTTGGGTGAATTAGCGATTCTAAATTGTCCCTAGTGTGTGGTTTGTGTGTGTGTGTGTGTGCCCTGTGCTGGCTGGGATTGGCTCCGGCGGACCCCCGTGGCCCTGTAGTTAGGGTTGGATGATGGATGGATGGATAAATATAACTGACAAAATTCATGCAATTATTGGCCATTGAACGTCACGGACTATTCAATTCAATTCATTGAATTGCGTTCTTCACCGAGAACAAGCTGAGAGTGTTTTAACAAGTACAAGGATCAAGACAAATTACGAATTTTATAAAATGAACAAAAAGAAAAAAAAAAAAAACAGATTTGCGTAAACAAAAAAAAACAAAAAAAATCATTTGATTAAAATAAACGAAGCAACCGATCAACATAGACGATGTCGTCTGCCAGTAGCAGTGGAAGCCACTCCGTCATCAAAGAGCACAAGGAGCTGAAATAATTAAGCTAAGACATGATGCCAACCATTGCAGTGGGAGTAAATCGACAACCCAAACACAAACATATACAGGGAGACTTTAGACACTCTTTTCTTTTTAGTATTATTGATGTTAAATGAGAGATCAATTGGACCAGCGCAACAGCCCAGATGTGCAGTGCTATGTGTGGCACATAAATTCCACCGTCTGATGGCATTTAAAAAGGGGCAACAATGAACAAAACACGTCCAGGTGACTCCTAAGTCTCGCGGGGTCACATCGGTCCTCGTCCACTCAACCCAGAGAGCGCTTCTCCATTCAGTCATGCGTAGAACCTCTTTAAAGTTTACTCCTGACCCATATTGTAATTAAAAATCAGATTTGACGTATTCTTGTTTTTGTTTTATAAATAAACGAATGTCGAAGACGGTGAATATTTTCTCTTGCCTGTTCCTGTGGCGGGGTTTTAACACGCGAGTACCGTCACATCTGCGTCTGGCTTCAGTGAGACTAACAGACTAGATATAAATGAGTAACGTTACATTAAACGCGCTTGAACAAGATGGAAAGGCAGATGACATCGCCGATTGCCCCCCGCAGGGCACGAGTGGAACGCGATGTTCCAGTTTAGCGAAATACAACTTAAAGTTAAAATTTTTCAGTTAAAAAAAAAAAAACATTGAGGAACCTTTGTGACTTTCACTTCTTGTCATTAGCGTCCCGCGGGATCTGCTGGTTATTCCAAAAAGCTGAATCGACCAGCAAAGAAATAAAAGAAACGAACGCGCCCCGTGCTTGTTAAGCAGTCACACTCATTCCGCTAAGTAATCAGTCGCAAACCTGGTGGTATTTACGGAAGGATATTCCATGGAGGGTGGCGCAGTGGGTAGCTCTGCTGCCTCGCAGTTAGGAGACCCGGGTCCTCCCTGCGTGGAGTTTGCATGTTGCGTGTCTGCGTGGGTTTCCTCCGGGTACTCCGATTTACTCCCACAGTCCAAAGGTGCATTGGCAATTCTAAATTGTGTGTGTGTGTGTGTGTGTGTGTGCGCACGCGCCCTGCGGCGGGGTTTGTTTCCTGTGTTGGCTGGGATTGGCGCCAGCAGACCCCCGTGACCCTGTAGTTAGGATATAGCGGGTTGGATAATGGATGGATATTCCATGGACAAATCAGATGTGAATAAAGCGATCGTTCATACAGCCATTAGAAGCATTAAACGAGTCTGCCAATCCTCAATCCGTTATTTCAGATAGAGGATGCAGGGAGGAGTCGGATTTGACTTTCAATCAATCAATCAATCAATCAATCAAACTAATCAATCAATCGTTTTTTTTTTAAACCTTGTATAGCGCTATTCACAGCGCAAACGTTCAGCAGCAGGTGCCAGAAGCAGAGCGGCAGAGTCCATCCGTTATCATCCTGCTAATTTCTCACCGCTCTATTATTCGGTAGAAGGTTGCAGGGAGTCGAAACCTGCATCTATCTTACCAAACATGTATTTGTTACTTTATATAGCGCCAGTAATACTAAAAGCAGATCAATCAGTCAAAGCGTGTCAGCAAATAAAGAAAATCCTGAACTGTAATTGCGATCCTGAATTAGAAGGAGAGTCCGATCGCGGCTATTGTGAAGAGCGCCCTCTGCTGCTAACCGCACTCTAAAGCACTTTGCCGCCGAGAACTGGCACAGTTCGCTTTTATTTGTTTCTTATCTTTCCGGTAACTATGGCACCAGCAGTCTAATCTTCTGAGTCAATACCGCACTTCTTGTTTTCACTGTGTCTGCATGTCTGTCCTGAAAAGTCTTCGCCCCCTCCCCCAAACCAACACTGCTGTGTATTTTACCATATCGCTCTTTAACTCACCTATCCCTGTTTTGGTTTAGCAGACCACGACTGTCCCGTTGACTGCAGGCAAGTCCTCAGCGACCCCAATGGAACCTTTACATCGCCCTGTTACCCTAACGAGTATCCCAAATACACGTCGTGCAAGTGGACCCTCCAGGCCCCCGTGGGATTTATTATACAGATAACCTTCCTAGACTTTGAACTGGAGGAGACCCCCAAGTGCATCTTTGACAACGTCACGATTCACAACGGAAAGGATGAGCTCACCTTCTGCGGCCTGACTCTGAACAAGTCGACGTTAAACTCGACTGGTAATTCCATGACTGTGACTTTCTCCACCGACTTTAGCATCCAAAAGAGGGGCTTCAATGTCAGCTACAGGCAAGGTATGTGATGAGGAGGGCAACCTTTTCCTTTTGTTTTAATTTGGCTTCTTTATTATGTTTTTATATAAGTTGATGTTACTTTTTGAGTTTGATGGTTATTGTTTCATTATAATTTTTACTTTTTTTTATTATATTTATTTTCCTTAGACTTGTCTTAAACAGGTAGTCACACCCTCAGTTGGGCTGTCATGCAAGATCCATCCAACAAGATACAAAAAGTATTCATCTCCTTGGAAGTTTTCGAGTCACAGTGGATTTAATAATTTGGCTTTTTTGATGTTAATCATTTCTTCTTCTTCTCCTGTGTGGGGCCGATGTGCTCGATCAGCCCTCTCCATTCAGTTCCATCCTGCACACCCCCCCATCAAACCGGACCCTTTTCCCGTCAGGTCTTCTTTGACTTTATTCACTTCAGCCTCCCCTTCACTTCCCTCACCATCTTCATTGTCCCTCCTCATCTCATGTCCATACCACTCCCACCTACCATCCTACGTCCACACTACTACATTGTTGTTTAAAAATCCAAACATTTGTGTCGGTTTTCACCTTTCATCCACACTACCATGGAAACTTTAAGGAAATTTAGACTTTTGAGAACGCTCTCTCTAGAACCTTCTTCCGTCAGAACGAACTCCATTTTAACAAAATCGTCCTTTTAAGATTTACTTTTTAACTGCAAAATTCATTACAACACAGTCTGCATTTCTTCTGTCTTGGCCCAGAAAATCACAGCTGAACAGCCAATTGGATTGCATATTTAGGTCACTTGGTGTACTTGACGTTCGTCACACTCTTGCAACAGAGTGGAGTTTTGGGGGTGATGGTGCTGCGTACTGGAGACATTGAGGGCGGATCCAGGGGCGGGGCAACTGTCAATCAAATCCAACGTTAGCTCTACCTCTGAAACTCTGGAGGTCCGTAGCTTGAATCTATCAGTTAATCGAGTGCGATGTTACAGTGCCGATTTGGGGAGGGCGTCCATGATTGGCTGCCATCAACCAGCAATACCACAATGGTGAATCGAGCACGATCCTGAGAGTGTTGTTAAACCTCAGTGAATCGAGTGTGCGTGTCTGTATAATGTTGGCCACGGCCCACAGGTTGGGCATCGCTACAAATGGCATCTAGTATGTAGAAATAAAATTGATTGTGCGTGTCATTCCAACAGATGGCGCATCGCAAACATTTGTAGTGATAAAATGCATTGCTACAAAAGTTTGTGATGTGCCATCTGCTGGAATGAAAAACACAACACAATAGATATGTATCTGTTACATGCCATTTAGTTTGGGATTTGTAAAAGCTGCGTTACTGTTTGTGATGTGCCACCTGTTGGAATGAAAAACACAGCACAATAGATATGTATCGGTTTGCATGCCATTTAGTTTAGGATTTGTAAAAGCTGTGTTGCTGTTTGTGATGTCCCACTTCTTGGGAAGTCAAATAAAATGCATTTCATTACTAAAAATGCTTGTGATGCTCCATCTGTTGGAATGAAAAACACAACACAATAGCTATGTATCTGTTTGCATGCCATTTAGTTTGTGAAAGCAGTGTTACTGTTTGTGATGTGCCACCTGTTGGAATGGCAAATGCAATGCATTTTATTACTAAAAATATTTGTGATGCACCCTCATTTGCGATGACAGAGGCATAGCAATCGGATGAACACACAGACAGACACTTGTTGATTTATTAAGGCGGCTGATCGATTTCACAGAGATACTTATTAAGGCATATTCAGTGACTCAGATGTTTTTCTGTCTCCATGCCCTGACTTGGTGCTTCTCATGGAGTTTCTTGGAGTGTTCTTTTGTCTTCATTGTGTTGGTTAGGTCACCATACTGGCTTACCACAAGCTGGACCTTCCATATTTAGGTGCATTTATACTGCAATCAATGGAAACCCCAGGCAGGGGACCTCCATTGAGCTAATGATGGGACATCTGAAACCAATTGGCTGTACCAGTGAGGATTTGGGGATGTCATATTAAAGTATTTTGTATGTGATATTTGTCATTAATTTAACCCACTTTGCAGATACGTCTTTTCAATTAAAGAGTCTTTTTTTGCTGATCAATGCCCAAAAATCAGATTAAATTCACTGTGAGTCATTGATATGTAAAAATAAAATGAAAACCTCCAAGGAGATGAATACTCTTTATAGGCCCTGTATACTGGTCCATCCATTTCCTAAATTGAATGTTTCATTAAAAATAAAAGCTCACTGGCATCAATGGTGCACACACTCAGAGCTCTTTATCAGTCCCTCAGTTTCCTCAATCAGCTGTTCCTTTACAAGATTACGGATCAAAGCAGCTAGAAGCTGTCCCAGCATCAATGGTGGCAACCATAGATGAAGCAGCAGAGGGCTTCATTTCACAGTTTTCAGTTGCCAGTTAAGAAGGCAGCCTGTTAATGGACTGCGGACCGACAACCACAAGAAAACAACAGGAACGGGCAGACTACACGCTGACAGCCCCTCAAGCAGCACAGACGTCTGTATTCATTAGCCATTGGCGTGTAGGAAGTTTAAATGACTCCACTTTGTCTACTGTGGGCACCGGGGTGAGGGTCCATCCTGCACTCTGCAACTGCCAAAGTCAAATGTGTAGCCTGCCCACCGCAGCCCTGGGTTCTGCTCAGTTCACTTTTTCTTGTTTGCACTGTTTCTGACATGCGGCCCTCATCCGCCCACCGCCGCATTGGCAGCTGGCCCTTGGTGACACAAGGAACGGGTGTGGGATGTCCTGTTATTTTACATGACCTGGTGGCCCTTTTGTACCGCAGGGAAATTTGAATGGACCACTTTTATGTTTAGAGCCAGGTATGATGCTTCTTAAAATCATGGGGGGCTTCAAGTTGAATGCTTGAAAGAAACGTGAGGTTATTAAACGCAATGTGATACAGTTTTCTAAAATGCAATGCTTTTCATTTTGTTGAATTCATTTATTTGTTTATTCATTTGTTTATTTTCATTTGTTGCCCTTTTCATGGAAGTTTAGCTTAGCAAGGTTAAGACTAGCAGATATTATTCAGGGAAAAAAAAAAATTATATGCCAGTTATTGAATCACTAGCTGTGATAAGATAGGTTAACAAACAAATAATGAACATGGATCTCGGCTTTAACATTTGCACTGCACAATTTATTGGCATGTATTTTGTAAAGCATGTAGTAATGGGAGGCACGGTGGCACTCCCTGTGTGGAGTTTGCATGTTCTCCCCGTGTCTGTGTGGGTTTCCTTCTGGTGCTCCGATGTCTTCCCACAGTCCAAAGACATGCAGGTTAGGAGCACTGGTGATCCTAAACTGTCCCTAGTTTGTGCTTGGTGTGTGTGTGTGTGTGCCCTGTGGTGGGCTGGCACCCTGCCCAGGGATTTGTCCCTGCCTTACACCCTGTGTTGGCTGGGATTGGCTCCAGCAGACCCCCATGACCCTGTAGTTAGGATACATCCATTATCCAACCCGCTATATCCGAACACAGGGTCACGGGGGTCCTGCTGGAGCCAATCCCAGCCAACACAGGGCACAAGGCAGGAAACAAACCCTGGGCAGGGCGCCATTTGTTAGAATGAAAAATGCAATGCATATGTCTCTGTTGTATGCCATTTAGTATGGGATTCATAAAAGCAGTTAATGTTTGTGATGCGCCATCTGTTGGGATGACACTTCAATGGACGTTATTACTATAAAGGTTTGTGATGCACCGTCTGTTGGATGACAAATGCAATGTGTAGGTCTCTGTCATGTGCCATTTGGTATCAGATTCATAAAAGCAGTGTTAATGTTTGTGATGCACCATCTGTTGGAATAATAAATGCAATGCTTTACTCTCTGCTATATGCCATTTAGTATAGGGTTCATAAAAGCAGTTAATGTATGAGATGTGACATCTGTTGAAATGACACTTTCAGTGGATTTTATGACTATAAATGTTTCTGATGCGCCGCCTGTTAGAATGATAAATGCAATGCATATGTCTCTGTTATATCTCATTTGGTATGGGATTTGTAAAAGAAGTGTTAATGTTTGTGATGCACCAACTGTTGGAATGATAAATCAAATGCTTTACACTCTGTTATATGCCATTTAATATAGGATTCAGAAAAGCATTTAATGTTTGTGATGTGCCATCTGTTGGAATGACACATTCAATGGATTTTATCACTACAAATTTTTGTGATGCACCCTCTGTTGGAATGATAAATCCAATGCTTTACTCTCTATTATATGCCATTTAATATAGGATTCAGAAAAGCATTTAATGTTTGTGATGTGCCATCTGTTGGAATGGCAGAGCCATAGCAACCCGGAGAGAAACACAGATACACAGACACACACTCATTTATCCAAAGTGAATAAAGTGGATTATTTCATATAACATTGTCAACAGCTGCAATGCCCTGTCAAATGTAACATTTGAACACAACAATATAAAACAAAACGAAACATTGGTGCTGTACCTTTCCAGTATATCCACCCATTTTCTGGGAAAGGCCAGCTCTTATCCTGCCAACAACAACCAGCCAGTTCCATTAGGGGACACCAGTCAGGAGCCACCTCAGTTGCAACCCTGTAAATGGTGCCAGTCCACTGCAAGACAAATTCACGAGCCTATGCATACTTGGCCAGTTTAGAGTTTCCAGTCAGTCCTACATTATGAAGGAAATTGGAAAGACCCACACAAGCAAAGAGAGAACCTTCAAAGTAAATACAGATGATAGTAGGGTGCATCCCTGTTGGTTTGCCATTCTCTCTCTCTCTCTCTCTCTCTCATTGTTTTGTCACATCTTCAGTTTTGCAACAAGTGACAAATGCTAAATTCTGTTTCATTCATTTCATTGTGACTTGTGAAGATGGAAGCCCTTTCAGTTACCGTAGTTTGATCTTTTAGTCCACGGGCACTCAAGTTCAGTCCTGGAGGATTGATTGTAGTGCATGCAGGTTTTTGTTTCAGCCCAGTTGTTTAAGCCAATGTCACATTACATGACTTCAAGTCAGAGGGGATGTCATACTTGATGACCGAGATTACTGACCTTCTTGCCAGACCACGTCAAATTACACAACAACAAAAATTGCACAAGATGTGAAATCAGAGGACTTTCCAGCACATTTTGACACATCTATAGTATTGTAAGCTCGTCCCTTTTTTCTGATGGAGCCGATGCCCATGCCAAGGCTTTTCAAGTATGGCGGGTTCACCCACAATCTTGTTCCTTTTGTGCTCATAAGAATTATGAATGTTTTGAAATCACTTCAGGTTTTTTTTTTTTACAAGAAAATCCCCTCATATGATATACCGCTCAGTTTGCCTTGATGTGTAGTGTAATGAAAAAGCACAAACAAGCATAAAGAGTTGGGGGCACCCGCAGACAAACCCCCATATGATTGAAAGAAAACACAAAGCATAAATGCGTTAGGAAGGGCAAAACGAGTCTCAATATTGACCTCTCCAAGATGGCGACACTTCTGGTTAAGCACAGGCCAGGCAGGCAAAGGCGGGTCCAGAGGGCTGGACATGGGGAGTGACATCAGAGGTGGTAGAGCTGTCAATCATCCAGTCTGTAGAGGGAGGAATGGGAGAGGCGTTAGTGAACAGCACCACCTGGTGGATCGGTGAGGAATTCCCATCACCAGAGTCTTTACGCTGTCCCCAAAGGCGCACGTGTGTGGCAGTAATTATGCAAGCCATTGGGCTTTTTGGGGTTCCCCACTATTTTTGGACCTCAGAGCCTGAACAACCCTCATTTGTAGGCCATATGTCATGCAGGAAATTACACAATTGTGATAAAGAGTTTAGTTTAGCCTTTAATGACCTCTTGGGCACAGACATCAGCAGTGTGTCTGTCTGCAGAGAGAGTGTCGACCTCATTGAGAGGTTTACATACCTCAGCAGTGACATTCATGTCTCTGGTGACTCTTCCTATGAAGTCAGTAGACGGATTGGGTGAGCATGGGGGGTCATGAGGTCGCTGGAAAGGGGTGTGTGGCACTCCCGATATCTCTGCAAAAGGACGAAGGTCCAAGTCTTTAGAGTCCTGGTGCTTCCTGTTTTGTTACGAGACTTGGACGCTATCCAGTGACCTGAGACGAAGACTGGACTCCTTTGGTACCGTGTCTCTCCGGAAAATCCTTGGGTACATCTGGTTTGACTTTGTGTTGCTCATGGAGTCCTGAATGAGGCACGTGACCTGCATTGTGAGGTAGCGTCGGTTACGGCACTACGACCATGTGGTGCGATTACCCGAGGATGATCCAGCTCGTAAGATCCTCATTGTTGGGGACCCGAGTGGCTGGACCAGGCCAAGGGGTCGCCCACATAACACCTGGCTGCAGTAGATAAAGGGTCATTTCCACGGGGTGGGACTGGGCCGTGCGTCTGTCTGGGGGGTTGCAAACCGGGATCCGGAATGATGTTTCGTCGCGCCATAGGTGCGACGACGTGCTGTATCAGTGTATGCTCCCCAGCTTGACTTAATAAAGAGTAAACCAATAGGTGTCTTCAGGAGGAGAAATGATCAAAAAGGCCTTGAAGCTGTACCTGCCGCATCAACCCACCACAGGGGCTCACCCCCTAAATGAGGGTATGAGGGGTCAACATGACTCCTTTTCACAAAACTTGGAATAAATAGAGATTGGTAATATACAGTAAGTAGGAATCTGTATGATGGAAGACATCTGAGGTGAGCGTCAGCCCAGTGAAGCAGCCCTCCGTGTCCGTAAAGAGCGAATAGGCCAACAGTTTGACTCATGGGGGACATAATTTAAAGTTGAATGTGCTGATGCACAGGAAGCGCTATAAAACTGGGAAATGCTAATAAGTCACTACACCAAGTAAACAAGAATGCATGGCAAGATAAGTAAGAAAAAAACTAAGATAAGTTCCAGAGAAATATTAAGATATTTGGCAGTGACTGCAAACCGCCTGGCGGCCAGTCAGATTCTCAAACAATGGAGCTGAATGTTCACAGACGCTGGCGGGGAGAATGGGTGAACAACAGGGCAAGGTGAGAATTGACACGGAATGTGCCGGAGAGCTGGCTACTAACGAGTTAACTGTGGCCAAGGATGAAAGAGGTGGGCGTCAGGCACGGTCTGGGCATTCTGACTGACGGGGTCCTTGCAGGATCATGGTCATTAGTCACATGTCTTGGCTGCTATCTTCCCTTTCCCACGTTTTCTTGTTAATTTTTTTCCCCCTATCGCGAGTATTGTTGAATGAAGAAGAGGCAGAAGGTAAAGTGAATTCCAAACCGTTGGGTGCGTCCTTCACTAACTGCACCAGTTCTCTACTTCGTAACCTGCAATTGCAGGTGTGTGTTTGTGTGTGTCCTGCGGTGAGATGGCACCCTGTTCCTGTCTTGCACCCTGTGCTACTGGGATTGGCGCCAGCGGACCCCCGTGACCCTGTGTTAGGATGTAGCGGACGATGACTGACTGTAATCATACTTTTTAAGTATTTTCTTTTGTAATTATCTTTACATATTCTGCACATTTAAGCCTGTTCTTGCTATTGCGCTGGCAATTGGAAGGTCGCCATTTCGAATCCCGTAAAAAACGGCAAAGTGACTCTGCTCCGTTGGGGCCTTGTGCATGGCTCTTATCCTGAAATTGCTCCATCCTGGGTATGTCGTTAATCTGCATCCAGGCCTGCAAGTACGCCCTCCAACCTGCAGAATAAAACCTGGGGGTTGGTGGCAGAATTGGCACTCCAGCCACCATAACAAACCTCCCACTGGTTCCATTCCATCTGAACTATGTGGTGCTGAGGTATCATGGCTGCCCTCGGGTCCTAATCTGGAATGGTCAAATGGTGGGTGCGGCAATGCGCTGCATCAGTGCCTGCTCCTAACCTCCTCCTCCTCCTCCTCCTCTAGTCCTGATTAAGAGGCTGTGGCCTGCAGGGGGCACACCAGCCACCCAAACCCGACCCAGACAGACACCAGGCACAGGTTTCAGCACACCCCACGTTTATTTTCCAGGGGAGACTCTTTCCAATGGTGCCCCTCAGTGGCACAGTACACCAAGCACCAGTAAGCACACGTAAACACAGTACTTTCTCTCTCCTTCACTTTCTCTCTTCCTCCATTCCTCCCTCCAGCAAGGTTCATCTCTCTCCATCCCGACTCTCGCTCCCAAAGTAGTGGCAGTTGGCCCCTCTTAAGGAATACCAGGGAGTGGTCCAGGTGGCTCGTTAAAGGAGATCTGGGCTCCTCCCCCGGTGGGGTGAAAGCCCAAAGTAGGGCTCTGCAGCTCCCTCTGGTGGCGGCCACCACAGAACCCAACGGGGCTGCAGAGAACTCCAGCTCCCAGCATGCCTTGTGGGAATCCGTGGTGCTATAGCAATCCGTGGGGGTGGGCACTGCCCTCTAGTGTCCCAGGGGAGATAATGTCCTGTGCACACTCTCAGTCCTTCCATTCTGGGTAAGGACACGTTCCTCACAGCTGTCACCAAATGTCCTGAGATATCACGAGATAGGAAAACAAAGTGGGTTGAAACTGAGTACCATAAATGGAGCCTACCAACATCTGACCGTTTATTAATTGTTGAACTGTTGACAATGGAGCAGTAGAAAACAAAAAAACATTCAGTCTGCAGAGTCTCTGGGGAAAAGAAACCTCTGGAGGGTCCCTGGTCAGTCACAGTGTAACAGACAAAATCCTGGAGACCTCGGCCAACTGGCTGCCCACTCTTCCTCTTATCCATCCCCCCTAATTCCTCCATTCATCTTCAGCCATAGCCTTTATTTTTCATATGAAGTTATAATGAAGAGCAAGAAACATTCACTGCACTAGTCTAATTAACCACCGTATGCTGTGTTTTAAGCACTTCCCTTTCTTTTTGGATTACCCTAAGCCTAACCCTAACCCTAACCCTAAGTATAGTGTCTCATTAACTTGCTGTAAGCGCTTTTATCTTGTCACGCCGGAGAGCAAAACTGGAGATCAAAATTCATTCCAAGTGTGTCACCCTCCTGGTGGCTCTCTTAACTGAACTCATTCTCGACCCAGGAGCAGCACAATCTGTGATGAAGCCGTTTAGAAAGGGTTTGGCTCTTGTGCTCTGTATTTCAGCCCCTTAGGCATTATTGTAAAATGGGCAGCCTCACCTGTCTTGTACCTGTCAAACAAGTAACTGAATCTCTTAGCCACCCACCTATCCAGTCCTACAAGCAGGCCACCCCAGAATGGCATCTTAACGTATTTGCTGAAAATACACGCCAGATGTTCTTCTTCTTTAACGTAAAGGCTTAGGAGGAAGTTAAGAGTTTTACAGTTAATGCAGAACCACATCCTCCAATGTGTAATTATCTCAATCATCTGACCTCTTCTGTACTTTAAAGCATGAAGCATTATTGGCATTCACCGTGATAAAATCAGTTGGTATTTCTCGCAAAAAAGTGTGAGTGACCGCCGGGGTGTGCATGAGTCTGCCCTGTGTTGAAATGGCCAAGTCACATCTTAGGCAGGGTTCCTCCTCTGGCTGGGATTCAAAGCTCATATTTAATGTCTCTTTTGTTCATTTTTTTGTTTCGCTAATATACAGTCATATGAAAATGTTTGGGAACCCCTCTCAGCCTGCATAATAATTGACTCTCCTTTGAACAAAAAAGATAACAGTGGTGTGTCTTTCATTTCCTAGGAACATCTGAGCACTGGGGTGTTTTCCGAACATAGATTTTTAGTGAAGCAGTATGTAGTTGTATGAAATTAAAGCGAATGTGAATAACTGGCATTGCAAAACTGTGGGTCCCCTTGTCATTTTGCTGATTTCAGTGCCTGTCACTGCTCAGTGCTGATTACTTGCAACACCAAATTGGTTGGATGAGCTTGTTAAGCCTTGAACTTCATAAGACAGGTGTGTCCAATAATGAGTGATAAAAGGTATTTAAGGTGGTCAATCGCAAGTTGTGCTTTCCTTTGACTCTCCTGTGAAGAGTGACAGACAGCATGGGATCCTCAAAGCAACTCTCAAAAGATCTGAAAACAAAGATTGTTCAGTCTCCTGGTTTAGGGGAAGGCTACAAAAAGCCATCTCAGAGGTTTAAACTGTCAGTTTCAACTGTAAGGAATGGAATCAGGAAATGGAAGGCCACAGGCACAGTTGCTGTTAAACCCAGCAGGTCTGGCAGGCCAAGAAAAATACAGGAGCGGCATATGAGCAGGATTGTGAGAATGGTTACAGACAACCCACAGATCACCTCCAAAGACCTGCAAGAACATCTCGCTGCAGATGGTGTATCTGTACATCGTTCTACAATTCAGCACAATTTGCACAAAGAACATCTGTATGGCAGGGTGATGAGAAAGAAGCCCTTTCTGCACTCACACCACAAACAGAGTCGCTTGTTGTATCAAATGCTCATTTAGACAAGCCAGATTCATTTTGGAACAAAGTGCTTTGGACTGATGAGACAAAAATGGAGTTATTTGGTCATAACAAAAAGCGCTTTGCATGGCAGAAGAAGAACACCGCACTCCAAGAAAAACTCCTGCTACCTACTGTCAGATTTGGTGGAGGTTCCATCATGCTGTGGGGATGTGTGGCCAGTTCAGGGACTGGGGCCCTTGTTAAAGTCGAGGGTCGGATGAATTCAACCCAATATCAACAGATTCTTCAGGGTAATGTTCAAGCATCAGTCACAAAGTTGAAGTTACTTATGCAGGGGTTGGATATTCCAACAAGACAACAACCCAAAACACAGTTGGAAATCTACAAAGGCATTCATGCAGAGGGAGAAGTACAATGTTCTGGAATGGCCGTCACAGTCCCCTGACTTGAATATCATCGAAAATCTATGGGATGATTTGAAGCAGGCTGTCCATGCTCGGCAGCCATCAAATTGAACTGAACTGGAGAGATTTTGTATGGAAGAATGGTCAAAATACCTCCATCTAGAATCCAGACACTCATCAAAGGCTATAGGAGGCGTCTAGAGGCTGTTAGATTTGTAAAAAGGAGGCTCAACTAAGTATTGATGTCATATCTCTGTTGGGTGCCCAAATTTATGCACCTGTCTAATTTTGTTATGATGCATATTGTATATTTTCTGTTAATCTAATAAACGTAATGTCACTGCTGAAATACTACTGTTTCCATAAGGCATGTCAGATATTATAAGGAAGTTGCTACTTTGAAAGCTCAGCTAATGAGAAACAAAAATCCAAAGAATTAAGAGGAGTTCCCAAACTTTTTCATATGACTGTATACAGTATGTACTTAATATTCATTTGTTATTTTTGGCTTTCTCTGTGTAGCCTGTACTATTTTTTAGGGGTGGTACTCCAAGAGGTGGGGCCATCTGCCAATTACCACCAATAACTGCCCTTCACCCTATGAAATGGAGGGCCTCCCATGGTGCATTTCAGTTCAATTTGAATGCACTACGGAGCGGAGGGTTTACTTGGGTTCTGCTGTGCTTTGTACTGATTGCGAGATCCTGTATGTTTGAACCGGTGCTCTGTTTTTGACTTTTGCCTTGGAATTCTGTATTGTAAAAACAAGACAGACAATCACAAAGCATCTGGGGCACCTCGAAGGGAACCCCGTATATTGAATAGCGCAATAAAAATGGGTGTTACAAAGATTCTGTCCAAGATACGCTTCCGTTTTTGATCATTTCTGGGAGGAAAAGGTGGGGCCGGGTGGAGCGATCCAGGAAGTGACATCATGGTTGGAGGCACGTCAATCTTCCTTTCTGCAGAGGGGAAAGGAGGAGAGAAATCGTTATTGTGTAGCGCCCTCGTGTGTTCCAGGGGAGTAATGTAATTATCCAAGCCCTTAAATTGTTCCCTAAGTGCACGCGTGTGACAATATATATACTGTAGGTCTGAATCACAATCTGGACCAAATAACGCGTGTGATCGGTCGGCCAGTCGACAGATATCTGTGGCGTCCTCTCAGTTGTGAGAAGCAGCTCATACAGGGTGGTCCAGATCTAATTATGCAGATCCAGATCGTCTGGATGACTTTGATTTATGCAGGGACGATTCCAGTTCAGTGCAAAGATGATTCCTCATGACTCCTTCGCACACTTTTCGATGGTTTGAGATTTTTCGGGCTATTTTCTGTGTAATAAACTTAATAAAATTGCATAATTAGATCTGGACCACCCAATATATATGTGATACAATACCTGCCAAACAACACAAAGAGTACACGACACGTGTTCCACCCTAATTGGGGCTCGTGTTTCCCCTTATGGGGATCAAACCTTGGACGTCAGTACCTGAGGTGAATGATGTTGCGCCATGGCGGCCAGTTCGCTCACTTGACAGGGTGAAGATCTCAGTATTACATTCATAGGTCTGAATCACAATCTGATTATTTGGGCGGTCACCTACCAGGTAACACATGTGGTGGGCCGACCAGTCAGCACACATCTGCCACGTCATCTCAGTTACGAGAAACAGATCATAGATATGCGATACAGTACCTGCCAGATAATATAAAAAGTACATGACACGTGTTTTGCCCTAATTGGGCTCATTGGGTGTACGCACCTTTGCTTCCCTTTACAGGGATCAAAATTCGCACATCAGCGCCTGAGGTGAAGCCTCTGATGTTGTGCCACGGCGGCCAGTTCGCTCACTTGACAGGGTGAAGATCGCAGTATTACATTCATAGGTCTGAATCGCAAATCTGATTAACTGGGTGGTCACCTACCAGGTAAAGCTTGTGGTTGGTCGGCCAGTCGCCACACGTTCACTGCTTTTCTGATGTTGTACCACAGCGGGCAGGTCACTCACTTGACAGGGTGAAGATCGCAGTATTACATTCATAGATCTGAATTGTAATCTGATTATTTGGGCGGTCACCTACCAGGTAACACTTGTGGTGGGCCGGCCAGTCAGCACACATCCGCCACGTCGTCTCAGTTACGAGAAGCAGATCATAGATATGTGATACAGATTATACAAATAATATAAAGAGTGCACAACACGTGTTTCGCCCTAATTGGGTTCATTGAGTCTACGCACCTTTGCTTCCCTTTACGGGGATCAAACTTCGCACATCAGCGCCTGAGGTAAAGCCTCTGACGTTGTGCCATGGCAGCCGGTTCACTCTCTGACAGGGTGAAGATTGCAGTATTACATTCATAGGTCTGAATCGTAAATCTGATTAATTGGGTGGTCACCTACCAGGTAATGCTTGTGGTTGGGCGGGCAGTCGGCACACATTCACTGCTTTTCTGATGTTGTACCTCGACAGCTGGTTCGCTTACTTAACATGGTGAAGATCGCAGTATTATATTCATAGGTCTGAATCGCAATCTGATTATTTGGATGGTCACCTGCCAGGTAATGCTTGTGGTTGGTCGCAAATGAGAGGACGTGGCAGATGTTTGCCGACTGGCCTGGCATGCATCCCCTGCTGGGAAAGAGTAAACACTTGACATTCTGCATTGAATTATAATCCAAAAATGACCACATTTCTAAATCTCATCTCCAAATCATAAGAGGGTAAACAACCAGCTGTAATTTCTACCTCTCCTGGCAGACAGACCCACCCATCCATTTTCAAAACAGCTAAACTCAATATGGCATAAAGTGGAAAGAAAATGCACTGGACGTCTGCAATGCCACAGGAAATGTTACAGTTATTTAGGAATTTGTTCAAGGCAAACAAGTTTTTATTAGCATGCAGTGTGGTAAATTTATTTCTCCAAGGACTTCTTACGTAATGCTCATTTCAGAAGATGGGCTTTGAATGAATAAGAAACAGTGTCAGAAGACACAGCGGCTTGCAGTATTTTGTTATTCTGTAAATGAGTACATACAGGGGATTCAGGAAGCCCTCAGACCCCTTCACTTTCTGCACGCTTTACTGTGTTGTAGATTTCATTTCACACGGATACATTTTCCACATTTGCCCATCAATCTACACGCAGTGACCCTTAAAGACAAAGTCAGTCAGTCAGTGTCCAATCCGCTATATCCGAACACAGGGTCACGGGGGGCTGCTGGAGACAATCCCAGCCAACACAGGGTGCAAGGCAGGAACAAATCCTGGGCAGGGCGCCAGCCCACCGCAGGGCACAAACCCACACACACACACACGGGACAATTTAGGATCGCCAATGCACTTAATCTGCATGTCTTTGGACTGTGGGAGGAAACCCACGCAGACACGGGGAGAACATGCAAACTCCACGTAGGAAGGACCCGGGAAGCGAACCCGGGCCTCCTAACTGCAAGTTAGCAGCGCTACCACTGTGCCACCCTAAGAGCAAAGTGAAACGATATTTTCAGAGAGGAAATCCTAAACTGTAATATTGTGTTCCAATCCTAATTTCAGTTTGCAGTAGAAGTCGCCTTGGCATCAATTCCAGCTTCGAATCTTCGTGGTTAAGTCTCTGTGAGGTTTGCACACCTGTGTTTGGACTGTTTATGCCAATCTTCCTGGCAGATCCTCTCAAGGTCCATTATGTTAGATGAGGAGTATCTGCAAACTGCCCTCTCCACGGATGTTCTGTGGAGTTTAACTCTGGGCCACTCAATGGTACTCACCGACTTGTCCCAAATCACCCCAGCGTTGTCTTAGCTGTATGCTTTGAGCCATTGTCACGTGGAAAGGCGAAAACTGTCACCCAAATCTGAGGTGGTGTGCACTCTGGAGCATAATATTAAAATCACTGGGGGGCTTTGCCCCCTGCTCGCTTCGCTCGCCCACCGGATACACACTTGTAAGATTTTTTTTTTCTTTGAATTGTTGCTATTTCATTAGTTTCACTTTTATTTCAGAACTTCTGTAAAAACAATAGTTGGAATCTTTCATGTCCCAATATGCTGAGTCTTTTAAATGAGGTCTATGAGACGTGTGTTTAATGACTTTGTGCCATATTTCAGGATAGGTTTCTCTGTATGGAATTTTAGCACAGACAAAACAATCTTCATCATCAGCAGTTAATCAGTTTTTTTGCAAAGTAAACAATAAATGCATGTGAGGTAAACTCCGTTTTTGAAATTCTCTGACTTAAACTAATTTCCTTTTGTTTGCGTCAATGCGATCTGTGCTATCTTTTTTTTTTTGATTCTGTGGTGACTGACATAATAAAGTGGCACAGTAGTTCTACTTTAACAATCGCCGACCGCGTAACCCCAAACACAACTTTCTAGCACCTTCTCCAACGCCTCCTCCCATGGGTCTCGCCTCCCCCTTACCACATCAATCAGCACCCAGCTATCTGTCTGCCGTGCTGTACTCTGCCCTCCCTCGATCGGACCTAACAGTCACTTGGCTGGGACCCTACAATACTTTCGACTGTTACTGCTTTCATATTCTGTACCTCTCTCTGCATATGTATCGCGCCTTGGGTCTCTTTTCTCCACGCTGCTCTGTCTTCTTTGCTGAGAGCACAGGATCTGTGTGTGCCACGTGACTTTACATGACTGAATGTTTTGCTGGCTCTCCGTGCTCTTATTTGATAAGAAGGGCGTGTCTTGCAAGAATCTTATGTTCCACGTCCCCGCGAGACGGCCCTGGGACAATCTCTTGGCACCTAGTGTCATGTTTACGGTCCCCGCGAGATGCTGCGTGGCCAGTCTTTTTTGTCACGCGGGTCTTTAAAATGTCTTTCGAGAACTTACGAGAAGATCACGTATTGTCGTCTTGCTTTTCCATTCCAGGACTCTATTTTTATATATATAGAGAGATAGAGGGACATAAGTAAAGAACACAGCAATCAAGACATAAACTCGATTCAGATAAATAAAATATAGCAGTAAGCATAAAACGTCTGCTATAACATCAAAGATATTAAGCCTGTGGATGTTTATTAAAGTTGAGATTATTTAGGGTATTATTAGTAATTGTTTCTTTCAAGGGCGGCATGGTGGCACGGTAGGTAGCACTGCTGCCCCACAGTTAGGAGACCTGAGGTTCGTTTCCTGGGTCCTCCCTGCATGGAGTTTCCATGTTCTCCCCGTGTCTGCATTGGTTTCCTCCCACAGTCCAAAGACATACAGGTTAGGTGCTAAATTGTCCCTAGTGGGTGTGTGTGCCCTGCGGTGGGCTGGCACCCTGCCTGGAGTTTGTTTCCTGCCTTGCACCTATTGTTGGCTGGGATTGGCTCCAGCAGACCCCATGACCCTATAGTTAGGATATAACGGGATGGATGTTCCCTTCCAATATATCCAAGAGAGACTTACCAATGCCCTCAGCATCCTCTCAGAGTGTTACACTAAATGGTTCCTTAATGCCAACCCAGGGAAGACACAGGTCTGTACCTTCCATCTTAACAATAGACAAGCAAACACAACTCCACATATCAGGTGGAAGAACGCCAAACGTCCTGTTTACTTAGGCATCACTCTGGACACGACACCGTCTTTTAATTCTTTTAGGGCGGATGTCGACTTTTGTCGACACACTGGGTTGAGAATGGATGGAGAGGGCAATAAAAGTTAAAAACATGGACAAAAGTCGCAGTTACATTATAGGTAGACCCTCATTGCTGGGAGGACTGTTGGACTCGTTGACTTGACGTCGAATTTCTGTTTGTGTGTGAATTGCAGAAACAACGTTCTGAATGGCGTCGAAATTGGGCAAGAGAGCAAAGCACGCACACAAAACAAAATACTCTCTGTGTGTTATTTATTTCTTTTTTGCGTATTATTGCTGAAATGGACTCTGACTTATCAAACTCTGAAGAGGCAAGTAATAATAATACATTTTATTTATACAAGGCACCTTTCTGAGAACTCAAGGACACCGAACCAACAATAAATAAATAAATAAAAGACACGATTATAAACAACTAAAAACATCGAAAATATTAAAATCAAAACCAAACATAACCTCCGTAATCATAAAGAAAAAGCCATTTTAAACAGATGCGTTTTAAGTTTACATTTGAATGTTGAAAATGATTTGATATTTCTTAGCTTAGTAGGTAATGAATTCCAGAGCTTGGGAGCTGAACACTCCGCTCCCCATGGAGGTTAGACGGGCGAGAAGGACGGTCAGATGGATGGAGGAAGAGGATCTAAGGTTACGGGAGGGAATGGCAACATGAAGAAGGTCAGACAGATATGGAGGGGCGAGGTTATGAATGGCCTTAAAAGTTGATAGCAGAATCTTAAAATGAATTTGAAATTTAATCGGGAGCCAATGAAGCTGCTGCAAGGCCGGAGTAACATGGTGAATAGATGGGGTTCGAGTAATGATGAGTGCTGCAGAATTCTGGACTAGCTGAAGCTTATGAAGAGATTTATTAGAGAGACCAAAGAGGAGTGAATTGTAATAGTCCAGACGAGAAGTAACAAGACTATGAACAGGAATGGCAGTGGTATGGGGAGTGAGGGACGGCTGGATGCCATTAATATTACGTAAGTGGAAGTAAGCAGACCGGGTGATGTTATTAATGTGAGATTGAGAAGATAGAGGACTGTCAAGGATGATACCCAGACTCTTGACCTGAAGTGATGGGAAAACAGCGGAGTTATCAATCACAAGAGAAAGATTATCAGCTTTGGATAATAATGATTTTGAACCAATGAGGAGAACCTCAGTTTTGTCACTGTTTAATTTAAGAAAATTCAAAGAAAACCAGGATTTACTTTCAGCAATACAGTCAATAAGCGAAGGTGGTGGAAAGGAAGAGGTGGGTTTACTAGCAAGGCAGAGCTGGGTGTCATCAGCAGAACAGTGAAAATTGATGTTCTATTTATGAAAAATACTGCCAAGGGGAAGAAGGTAAATAATGAAAAGAAGAAGCTCCAGGACAGGTCCACCTGAAGTAACAGTGGTGGGTTGGGATGTGAAAGTTTTAAGCTGAATGAACTGAGTGCGCACTGAGAGGTAGGATCTGAACCAGTCAAGTGGAGTGTGGGTAATGCCAGTGAGGGATAATCTAGTAAGGAGAGTGGTGTGACAAATAGTGTCAGAGGCCGCACTCACATCAAGGAGGATGAGAATAGTGATTAGACCGGAGTCAGCAGCCATAAGAAGGTCATTGGTAATTTTAACAAGTCTCGTTTCTGTACTGTGAAGGGGGTGAATACCAGACTGGAACTTTTCATATAGATTATTATGGGATGAGTGGGAGTAGAGTTGGATACCCACTATTTTTTCAAGAATTTTGGAGATAAGGGCAAATTAGAAATAGGGCGAATATTATTGAAGTTAGTAGGTTTTTTCAGTATTGGGGTTATAGCAGTAGCTTAAAAAAAGTGGGAATAATACCAGTAGTAAGAGAAGAATGAATGATGGCAGAAATGAGAGGGACCAAAGAGAGGAGGCAGGCTTTAACCAGAACTGTAGGGAGGGGGTCCAGTTGACAGGTGGATGACTTGGATTTGCAGATGACATCTGAGATTTCAGAGGAAGTGGGAAGCTGGAAAGAAGAAAAAGAGTGAATAGGCGAGTGTAGTTCCGAAGAAATACAGAGAGGATCTGGACCGAGGTGCTGATGTATCCTCTGGACTTTCTCATTAAAAGCGAACATAAGAGAATTACAAAAGGCAGTTGAGTAAAGGTGAGATGGTAAAGAATCTGCGGGTTGTGTAAAATTATTAAGTAATGAAAACAAAGACTTGGAGTTACCTGTATTACAAGTGATCTGGATATTGAAAATGGAAGGCTGAACATGCAGCTGACATGCCTAAGGCAATATTCCCCTAGGATGACTACACAGACATTTATGGAACTCCAACATCGATGCAAACAATCTGAAAATCAAAAACAAAAGGCAGGTACCTGCATCAGCTGATCGTAGTGCTAAACACGCTTGTGTAGCTGACGTTCGCCCTGGGAGGACTACACAGACAGAGATCCGTAGAAGGTAAGCTGGCTACTGGACTTCATCAAATGACATGGCATGCTGATGGACACTAATGATTACCAGACACTCCAGAAAGTGCCTTTCAACCTTATAACTGAACAGACAAAGAGGCATGTAATAAGTATGTGGATTTACATACTGTAGAGGCTCATGGAACATAAAACATTTGTCAGAAATAAGTGTTTTGTGTTGATTTTGGTGTAAAGGCAGTGCTTTGTGTGTGCTTTCTGGAAAAATATTCATCCCTAGGACAAAAGGAAAAAAAAATAATTAGCCCTAAAAGAGTTAAAGAACATATTTTTAAACTCAAAATGAAGATATCCAGCAGGAATAATCTCCTTAGCACACTGGGAAGCAGACCCTAAGACCCTGCGATCAACGGCCATAGCACTCTGTTCTTCAACAGCAGAGTATTGCGCACCAGTGTGGGCTAGGTCAACCCATGCCAACAAGGTTGACCCCGAGCTTAATAAAGCATGCCCAGTCATCACGGGCAAATTGCGAACAACGTGCCTTCCTGCTTTAGATAGATAGATAGATAGATACTTTATTAATCCCAAGGGGAAATTCACAACCCTAACACTAACCCTTTATATAGGCTGGCTGGGATCGCACCTCGCCATATACGACGAGAAAGTAGTTCAAGAGTAGAAAGGTTCAAGCAGCTGACGGACTCCAGACACCCACTTCACCAGGAGGTTAATCGGCGACTACCTTCTCGTCAGAGTTTCGCCACAGTGGAACCCCTTATTCGAAAACAGGCTCGAGAGATGGTGAGAGACTGACTGTAGCCCTCACAGTGAAGCTCTTCCTACACCTCAAGAGCATCTACCCAGTGGAACATCCCCCTCTAGGATAGACTGGGTCGCGCTTAACCGAGCGAAGTCAAAGGTGGGCAAAACAACGGACAACCTATTTAGATGGGGCCTCACAACAAGCGCTGAATGTCCCTGTGGTGAGCCCCACCCAAATCAATGGACCACATTCTCCATGAATGTTCCCGAGGCCCTACATGTACCAATGAAGATCTTAAGGATGCTACTGACGCCGCTCTTACCTGGAGATGGCAGTGGTGTGATAAGATATGATGATTACTAATTGGAATGAAAGATCATTTGAACTGGCACCTTTGAACCCAGGACCCATAAAGCCTGTTTATTTTTGATTTTTCCCACCTCCTGTCCAATTTTACTTTACTTCCCCATCTTTGAAGGCGACTCTTGTCTTAGCGTGCCTCCTACATGTGTCTCGCACTCACACCCTCTCCAAAGTCAAACTAACCAATCACAACAAAGCCAAACTGACCAATCAGATTGCTGTGAAGGACTGGACCCACAGATCTGAGTGTTTTATTATATAGTAGATAGATGTTGCCTTGACTGGCAGTATTGGGTTCATGGCGGGGAAGGGGGCACCAGCCCATCACAGTCTACATGCAGGTACACACCGGCAATCGCTTACAGGTTCTAATGTCAGTCTCAGGTCCAATCACAGTGTAGCGTTAAGAGAGTTCTCCCCATTTTCTGGTGGCTGATAATTTCCTGCACTGGACTGATATTTCTTTCAGCGTTGGCTCCTGCCTCATTCCTGGTACCAGACAAGTCTCCCATTCTTTCTCCAGGTTATGCTTTACAAAGCGCACTCAGAAAATGGATACATGGATAGATAAACTGAAAGGCAAAAGAGTTGTTGCAAGCCATCTTGAATGTGCAAAACTGGCACGATTTGAGTGAATGTGGGCATTTCCTGTTTTGGAGCCGTCATCTCCTCTAGCATTAATCCTGCTTTGAACCTTGACTCCAAGATAAGATTCAGAGCCTCATCTGTGGTATGCGGCCTGCTTAATGCATTTCAACGTTTACATTTAATAATTTTGTGGCGAGCGATACAATGCCGCCCACTCATCTATTGTCATTACCTGCTTAATCCGGTAACGTTAAGAACCGGGATTCACCTCCTGGGTGGGGTGTCCTTTGTGTGAAGCTTGCGTGCACGTTCATACATGTTTCTAGAAACAGCCTAAAGACATTCCATCTGATTCACTGGCAGCTGGGTGTGAGTTTGTGTGGCTGCGTCCTGGGCCTGATGTCCCATTCTTGGCTTCTTCTAGTAGTGCCGAGAAAGATAAGACTTGGCAACTGAGCCATTAGTGTATTTCACTCACTAGCAGCATAACTATGGTTGGTGTCACTGAATGCAGTAACCAAGACCCCCACAGGCCCCTGGGTGTCTTTAAACCATTAAAACAATCTTGACAAGAACAGACCATTCAGCCCAACAAAGCTTGCCAGTCCTGTCCAACTTAAATCTTCCAAAATAACATCAAAAGTCCAACTGTCTCATCATCTATATGCTACACCGATCCCTCTCCCACTTGGACAGAGGCAGTGGTGCTGTAAGAATTATGTTTCTGGACTTCTCTGGCGCCTTCAACACCATCTAACCTCTACTCCTTAGGGACAAGCTGACAGACATGGGAGTAGATTCATACCTGGTGGCATGGATCGTGGACTATCTAACAGACAGACCTCAGTATGTGTGTCTTGGGAACTGCAGGTCTGACATTGTGGTCAGCAGCACAGGAGCGCCGCAGGGGACTGGACTTTCTCCGGTCCTGTTCAGCCAACATACATCAGACTTCCAATACAAGTCGGAGTCCTGCCACGCGCAAAAGTTCGCTGACAACATTGCTATCGTGGGCTGCATCAGGAGTGGGCAGGAGAAGGAGTATAGGAACCTAATCAAGGACTTTGTTAAATGGTGCGACTCAAACCACCTACACCTGAGCACCAGCAAAACCAAGGAGCTGGTGGTGGATTTTAGGAGGCCCAGGACCCTCATGGACCCCGTGATCATCAGAGGTGACTGTGTGCAGAGGGTATAAATATCTGGGAGTGCAGCTGGATGATAAATTGGACTGGACTGCCAATACTGATGCTCTGTGCAAGAAAGGACAGAGCAGAACTATGCTTCCTTAGAAGACTGGCGTCCTTCAACATCTGCAATAAGATACTGTAGATGTTCTACCAGGTGGTTGTGGTGAGCGCCCTCTTCTACACGGTGGTGTGCTGGGGAGGCAGCATAAAGAAGAGGGACACCTCACGCCTGGACAAACTGCTGAGAAAGACAGGCTCTATTGTAGGCACGGAGCTGGACAGTTTGACATCCGTGGCAGAGCGACGGGCACTGAGCAGGCTCCTGTCAATCATGGAGAATCTACTGAACAGGATCATCTCCAGACAGAGGAGCAGCTTCAGTGACACACTGCTGTCACCATCCTGCTCCACTAACAGACTGAGGAGTTCGTTCCTCCCTCACACTATGTGACTCTTCGATTCCACCCTGGCGGGGGGGTAAATGTTAACATTATACAAAGTTATTGTCTCTTTAATTTAATATTGTTTATATCAGTATGCTGCTGCTGGAGTATGTGAATTTCCCCTTGAGATTAATAAAGTATCTATCTATCTATCTATCTATCTATCTATCTATCTATCTATCTATCTATCTATCTATCTATCTATCTGTCACACTACTTGGTCACTCATTCCATGCGTCTGTGGTTCTCTTGTAAAGAAAAAGTTCCTAATGTTTGACCAACTGTGTCCCCGTGGTCTCAAACTCATTTTAAAGTCACCTTCTCGATCCACTGCACTAATTCCTTCATAATTTTAAACACTTCAGTCAGGTCACCTCTTAATCTCCTTTTACTTAAACTGTAAAGGCTCAGCTCTTTTAATCTTTCCTCATAACTCGTCCCCTGTAGCCTTGAATCAGCCTCGTCGCTCTTCTCTGGACTTTCTCTAGTGCTGTTATGTCCATTTCGTAGCCTGGAGACCAAAACTGCCCCCAGTACTCTAGATGAGGCCTCACCAGTGCGATATAAAGCTTGAACAGAACCTCCTGGGACTTGTGCTCCACACATCAAGGCGCTATATAACCTGACATTCTGTCACCCTGTTTACTGGCTTCTGAACACTGTCTGGTAGTTGATCATGACGAGTCCACAGCGACTCCTAAGTCCTTCTCATAAGGTGAACTTTTGATTTTCAGACCTCCCATTGTGTATTCAAACTTCACATTTTTACTTCCTTACTTAATATTTACTGACATTATGCAAGCATTCTGCAAAAATGGGCTGCCATCAGTCAGGATTTGGCCCAGATGTTGATTGCCACCATGCCAGGGCTAACTGCATAGGTCTTGAAAAGGAAAGAAGGACCAACACTGCAAATATTGACTCCTTGCATAAACTTTGTCAAAGAATGTCATTGTCAATAAAAGCCTTTGAAACTTCTGAAATGCTTGTAATTCTATTTCAGTATACCACAGAAACATCTGACAAAAAGATCTAAAAACACTGAAGCAGCACACTTTGTTAAAACCAACACTTGTGTCATTCGCAAACCTTTTGGCCACAACCGTAAGGTAACATTACAGGCTAATTGGAAATGCCAGAATAGCTGCAGCGTTTTAACACAAAACATATTCAGACTGCAATGCTCATTTGTTCGCTGTTATGACATACAGTGATACATCAATGGACTAACGATAAAAGGGAATGACATGCTGCCGCTGCTGCTGTGTGCGCTCTCTGTCGTTCAGTTATGATGATACTGTCAGAGTCGATGTAAAGTTGAAAGAACTGGTGGCTATGTTTGTGAAAATAAATTTCAAAGTATACATTAGATGTAAATGTTGTGTCACACCCCGTCAAAAGAAAGCAAAGAGGACTGCCATTAAGATAACGAAGTGCCACAGGAGATGCAGATTTCAGTACTCAACACACCTGAATCAACAAATAAGCCTAACAACAGCAGTAGAAACACGACGAGGCCGCACAGCGTCCTTTTAAATGAATAACTAAACTAAGTTAGCATTACCCTCTAACTGGAAATACAAATATGCTGCACCTGAATAGCCACAGCGTTTTAACATGAAGCATATTCATAGACTACAATGCTTATCTAGACTCTTGTCTGCTGTTGTGACATATAGTGATACACTAATGGACTAACAATAAAAGTGAGTGATGTTGTCACAGCTGCTGTGTGCGCTCTCTGTCGTTCAGTTATGATGATACTGTCAGAGTCGATGTAAAGTTGAAAGAACTGGTGCCTGTATTCGTGAAAATCCATCCATCCATCATCCAACCCGCTATATCCTAACTACAGGGTCACGGAGGTCTGCTGGAGCCAATCCCAGCCAAAACAGGGCGCAAGGCAGGAAATAAACCCCGGGCAGGGCACCAGACCATCGCAGGGCGCACACACACACCCACAGCACACACTAGGGACAATTTAGAATCGCCAGTGCACCTAACCTGCATGTCTTTGGACTGTGGGAGGAAACTGGAGTGCCCAGAGGGATCCCACACAGACATGGGGAGAACATGCAAACTCCACGAAGCAAACCCGGGCCTCCCAACTGAGGCAGCAGCGCTACCCATTGCGCCACTGTGCCGCCGTTCGTGAAAATGAATTGCAAAATATACATTTGATGTAAATGCTGTCTCACCCCGTCAAAAGGAAGCAAAGAGAACTGCTGTTAAGAGAGCTGATAACGAAGAACCACAAGAAATGCAGATTTCAGTACTCAACACACCTGAATCAACAAATAGGCCTAACAACAGCAGTAGAAACACGACGAGTTATTAAACGAATAACTAAGCTCAGTTAACATTATTCTCTAACTGGAAATGCAAACATGCTATGCCAGAATAGTTGCAGCATTTTAACACAAAGCATATTCATAGACTACAATGCTAATCTTGACTCTGTCTGCTGTTGTGACATATAGTGATACACTAATGGACTAACAATAAAAGTGAGTGACATGTTGTCACAGCTGCTGTGTGCGCTCTCTGTCGTTCAGTTATGATGAGTTGATGTAAACTTGAAAGATCTGGTGGCTATGTTCGTGAAAATAAATTGCAAAATATAAATTCGATATAAATGTCGTGTCACACCCCATCAAAAGGAAGCAAAGAGGACTGCCGTCAAGATAAGGAAGAGCCACAGGAAATGCAGATTTCAGTACCCAACACACCTGAATCAACAAATAGGCCTAACAATGGCAGTAGAAACACGACGAAGCCGCAAAGCGTCCTTTTAAATGAACAACTAAACTAAGTTAACATTACTCTGTGGAGCTTCAGCCCAGACCCAGACAGGCAGACACCAATGGTTCCAACACACACACATTTTATTCACAATATTTGCAGTTCCCAACACAGTCCCACACAGCACACAGTGCCCCTGCACCAATCACCTTCAATGTCCAGGCCTTCCAACAATCCTTCCCCTGCTTCACTGCCTCAACTCCTCTACTCCGAGCTTCATCCTCTTCCTACCGACTCTGGCTCCTGACTGGAGGCGGGCAGCCCCTTTTATTCCCACTCGGACATGCTCCAGGTGCCCCCTGATGAGCTTCCTGCGGAACTTCCTGGTGTGGCGGAAGTGGCGCATGAGCACCCGGAAGCACTCCGGGCATCCCTGGTAGTCGTGCTGATGTCTAGGGCTTCACAGTTGTCCAGGCGCCCCCCTGGCGGTGACCACGGGCCCCCTTAGGGTTGAGCTTCCATGCTCAGTTCCCGTGGCCCACATACAAACCAGGGTAGCTGCCCTCTCGTAGTCTGGGGGAGACGTAGTCCCTCTACTGAGCCTTCTAGGCATCCCGGCTGGGCACAGCCCCCAGCTGCCCGCCACACTCTCTAACTGGAAACGCAAACATGCTCTACCAGAGTAGCCACAACGTTTTAAAACGAAGCATATTCATAGACTACAGTACTTATCTAGACTCTGTCTGCTGTTATGACATATAGGGATACAACAGTCAAAATGTCAGAAACATATTGTAGCAGGCAGAAAGGCGCAGAGCCAAGTAGCGGTCTATTCTGTCTGAGCATTCAATATAACCTACAAATTAATAATTAAGCTTCAAATACCTTTTGCTAATGAATTAATAACAGCAATTTTAGATTTTCATTTTCTGTCAAGAGTCAAGTCTTGTGTTCAGTTTCTTTTACTTTCATAGTGCAACCCCGGTGGTTTAAAGTGCACAGACTGGAGAAGATTGAGGGTGCGCGGTTTAGGAAGACCCCCTGTGGGTGGAGCCTTTGCAGTACCAGATTTCACCGCTGTACACTTTTTAACGAGTTGTCCCCAGATGAGTACTCTCATTTGAGAATCACAATTTGCGTTACGAGACCAGTCCAGTCTGTCATTGGTGTGGACCCCCAAGTGCTTGTAGAAGTGCGCCACCTCCACATCCACGCCCTGAGCAGTGATGGTTCTTAAAGGGTCTTTGTTATGATGAAAGTCAATTACCCATTCTTTAGTAGACCTAGACAAATACAAAAGTGTAGCACATGTCATCCGTTCGTGAATAAATTAATGTGCAGCTCAAGCTAAAAAAAAAATAAAAAATGCTGCATAGAGGAAAAAAATGACACCAATGTTTAATGTCACAACATGTTTTAAACCCACAGGACAGCATTTTGTTTTTGTAATGGAATTATTACAAAGGAAAATATAACCCCCTCTCCCCCACCCCCCGGGCCCATTTCACTAGGTGCTGTTGAACAAACAAAGCTGGTATTCTTATTACAAGGCTGCATTTGGTGACAAAGCAATTTAGTGAGCGCTGCCCACGGTCAGGCTGGCACCTCAACAGCTGCTTTGTTCCACTTTCTCCCACACAGATGATCACATCATGCATGCGGCTGGAAAGACGCTCGCCTTCTGTTTATTTATTTGTGTGCATGAGTGGAGTCAATGTGTTTCATACATTGTAGTTAGCTGTAGAGCAACAAAATATCTTAGAAAATCGGATACAGGAAAGAAAAGGCATATTTGAATGAGTTACCCACAAACGGTGAAAAAGCCCCCCAAGGGATCAGATGATAGAACTTGGACCTTCCACCCTGGCAAACATGATTACTATTATTATAGTGTATTTGAAAAATGGTGTATCCCCAATTACTAAGGCCCTAACATGTGTGTGTGTTTGTCTCTGCCCTACAAAGGACTGGCACCACATCCAGAGATTGTTCTTGCCTTGTACTCGCTGGTTGTTGGGGTAGGCTCCAGCTGCCACCCACGACCCTGCTCACGATATGCAAAGTATTAAATATAGAAAGATTGATGGACCACAGAAAGCATCTGCATTAGAGGGGGTGTAATGTCCCGGTGCCCACCGTCTTCATCAAAAAACTCAATTCCGGGACATTCAGTCAGTACCCACTTCCTTCCGAACACAGGTTTTGAGACCCTGATGGCCAGTGTCATGGGTGGATTTGTTCTGTTTGTGATGTGAGTAGTACCAGAGAAAAAGGAGAGACTTTCATTGTTACAATTTTACGAAATTCCTTTTTTTTTTTGCTTCTTTTACAGTTGCTGTTTCACTGCGGAATCAGAAGGTGACAATTCCACAAAATAAAATTCACGTGGTGTCTTCAGCATCCAACGTGACCATCCCAGCCCTCCAACGGTTTACTGTGTGTCTTGAAGCCAAGCGCGCCGGCCTCAACAACAAGGACTGGAAACTTTTTTCTTACATGGACTCTTCATCTACAGATCTGCTGAGTTTTGGGAAGTCATCCTCATCCTTTGTGCTAAACGTGCTGGGTCACGACTGTGACGTCAGTGGTGCTGTGACACTCTACCCAGATGGGGAACTCTTTTCCTTAGAAATGACTCCATTCTGCCTCGCATGGAATGGCTCTCTCGGCGAGCTGAGTGTTTTCACGAAAAGCAGCCAGGCCTCCTGTCTTTGCCCAAACCTGACCAACAAAGTCATTCCAGGGAATGGATTATTTCTGCTCGGTTCAAATTCTAAAAATTTTGAGAGTGCAAATCTTGATGTTTACAATGTTCGCTTCTGGGCATCAGCCATGAGCAGCCAGAAACTTTCCAGTCTTACCTGTGATGAAAAGGGGAGCGTTATAGACTGGGACAACGATTACTGGAGCATCCACCCCAACTACCTGAAGACAGAAGTCAACTTAAGCTGTGGTGAGTCATTCAAATATTAACTTAATAGTACTTAACGTTTTTAGAATGTAAAATTATTACTAGTTTTCATTTTACCTCATTGGTGCTGAAAATGAATTGGGATATGGGGGAGATTCATCAAAACTTGGAAAATAAAATGTTACACAATTCAAGACTTCTAGATGGTCAAAGACGAACTTCAGCTACTTCTCTATCTACAATATAATAAAACACTAAGGTGTGGGTGTCCAGTCCCTCAGAGCAATCTGATTGGTCAGTTTGCCTTTGGTGACACAATCGTAAGGGGAAGTGTGAGTGTGAGACGCACGAGGAGGAGTAAAGGCATATGAGGCATGCTAAGAGAGCTGCCTTCAAAGATGGCAAGTAGAAAACCGGACAGGAGGCGAGAAAGGCGCCTCGAAAATATATGAAGCAGGCGTTACGGGAACACTCTCAAAAGAGGGGGCGCGCCGGTGAAGAGTCGTTAATAAAGACATAAGATGTGTGCTGACAGAGTCGACTTTGAAGACAGAAAGTATAAAACTAGACAGAAGGGGAGAAAGGAGCCTCGAAAATAATGAGAGTCTGAGAGGTAGGCGTTACGGGAACATGCACGAGAGAGGGAGCACCAATGAAGAGTCGTTAGTAAAGACATAAGATGTGTGCTGACAGAGTCGACTTCGAAGACAGAAAGTATTAAACTAGATGGGAGGGGAGAAAGGGGCCTCGAAAATAACAACAGAGTCTAAAAAGAGGGCATTACGAGAATGCGCTTGACCGAGGGAGTGCCGATGAAGTAACGTTGATAAAGACATAGGATGTGTGCTGACAGAGTCGCCTTCTCAAGACAGAAAGTATAAAAGTGAACGTGAGATTAGAAATGTGCCTCGAAAATAATGACTAAGTCTGAGAAGCGGGCGTTACGGGAACGCGCTCGATGGAGGAGTGCCGGCGAAGAGACATAAATAATTGCATAAGATGTGTGCTGACAGAGTCGCCGTTAAACACAGAAAGTATAAAACTGCATGTGAGGTGAGAAATGTGCCTCGTAAATAACGACAGAGTCTAAGAAGCGGGTGTTATGGGAAGGCGCTCGATGGAGGAGTGCCGGCGAAGAGACATAAATAATTGTGTAAGATGTGAGCTGACAGAATTGTCTTCAATGACAGAAAGTATAGAACTGGATGGGATGGGAAGAAAGGCACCTCGAAAATAGCGAGAGTCTGAGAAGTAGGCGTTACGGGAACACACGCGAGAGAGGGAGCACTGGTGAAGAGTCGTTAGTAAAGACGTAAGAGATATGCTGACAGAGTTGTCTTCAAAGAGATAGGCGTGAAAGGCACCTTGAAAACAACAACAGTCTGAGAAGCAGGATTTACGTTAACGCCGGTAAAGAGACATTCGCACATATGGGAATACAGAAGAAAGGCGCTAAAGGTACACGTAAGAACAAGTTATCATAAATATTTTTCAATTTTTCTATTACCTGTCTTCAATCGGTACCATGGCTTGTTTTTAATAAAAATCTAACCCGAGGCTCTGATTGGTTAGTTGAATGCTTCTCATTGATGGACTTGGCATAATTGAATTGAAGATTATCAAGATAAGTTCATTGCTACATGTTGTTGGTTAAATAAAGAAAGCTGACTCCAAATGGTGCTGTATGATGAATATATCAAAGTGTGCCGGGTACTACTCTGAAATATGTGCAGGGTGTATCATTTTAGATTTCCATGTTTTGTGTATATTAAATTAAAAGTAGGTGACAGTGTAATTGCAATTGATCCGCTACTAATAAGGAGATAACTAAACTGACCAAAATCTCAAGAATGTTTGAACTTACAGAAATATTTATAAGATTTATCTTTATATTTGGTACATTCAACCACAATTTGAGATACTGATAGTTATGAAACAAAATATTGCGAGGCAAAAAGCTCCATTGTGACTAAAAGTGAATCCTTAGAACACCATCCTTGACTTTCTCATAGAATGGGTGAATATTATTATAAGAATATACATATAAATATTCAGTTCCACTCAGAAACATCACGGAAAGTATCTTGTTTTTCATCATCTTCTTCATCATCATCATCATTTTCATTCAGTTTTTCCTGGTGAGGTGCTTGACTTGGGCTGTTCAGGCACCCTTACCCTTAAATGTCATTCAACTCTTCTTGTGGAATACCCAGGACGGCTGAGATATTTTCCTTTAGAGTCATGTTGGGTGTGCTTGTCTGTCGTCTCTCACTGGGCCAGGCCTTGTGCACCTCTGAAGGGGGGCACTCAAGTACAGGAGCATAGCCAGAAATTCATTCTGGTGGGGATGAGAAGGTATGTGAATCATAAATTTGTATATGATTAATTTATTGGAACTGTCATATATTTCAGGGAAATTTCTAACCTGAAATTACCCCCTACCCTTACACTCTACCCACTATGCCCATATCCAAGGGGTATTCTAACGATGTACAGAACATATACCAACTCTACTGGTTGCTGTCAGTCTGCAAAAGCAGGAGTTCTACTCGGAGGTCCTACTGTGATGTTGAGCTCATCACTCTACCACAGAGAATAAGGCCAGCATTCTTCCTCATGAACCTCATTTTAACCATCTGTACTTGAGGTCTCAATTCTTTCTGTCACTACAGTATACTAAGGATCTGACCATAGGTGAGGAGTGGCATGGAAACTGACTGGTAAATTGACAACTTCATCAGCAGAGTTAGCTCTCACTTCACGCCTACAGGTCAGTAAAACTCTTTGACAAGGGAACAGGGATGCTCGGATTTTAGGTTGGTGGCCAGGCTAAGTGTAGCATGAATAGGGGAAGGTAAACACAAGGAGTTATAGCAGTGCAAAATACACAAAACACAAAAGTCCAGAGGAAACCTGGCTCTGCCAATTAAAAAAAATAATACGGCAAGTCCTTACCATTACTTCTGTTTTGACTCCATGCCCAGTGGCCTTATTACCACAGATCCCTTTTATGTCTGATCTCGTGATTACCTTTTGAGTCAACCGGTTGCCTCAGAAGAAGGTCTGGGCCACATTTGATTCTATAAACACCTGAGGCAGTCCTTCAGCACCACTGGATTGTGGCAGCAGGTATCCCTACAAACTTGACGATCCATCTGTCACTAAAGGGTTACAGCAGGAGCCCAAACAGTGGCAGCTTCTGGGTACTGGCATTGATTGGCATGGGGACCTTGCCAGACCTGGTTATACTCCACTTCCCACCATATATTGATTGACTTTATTATCAGTGTAATTTCTACAGATTGGCTATTTCTGCCATAATGTGTTCTAACAGATCTCCTGTCCAAGATGCCATCCAAGATAGATAGATGTTAGGTCTGAGAACAAATTATACTATCTATCTATCTATCTATCTATCTATCTATCTATCTATCTATTATATAGTGCCTTTCATATCTATCTATCTATCTATTATATAGTGCCTTTCATATCTATCTATCTATCTATCTATCCATCCATCCATTCATTTTCTAACCCGCTGAATCCGAATACAGGGTCACGGGGGTCTGCTGGAGCCAATCCCAGCCAACACAGGGCACAAGGCAGGAACCAATCCTGGGCAGGGTGCCAACCCACCGCAGTCTATCTATCTATCTATCTATCTATCTATCTATCTATCTATCTATCTATCTATCTATTATATAGTGCCCTTCATATCTATCTATCTATTATATAGTGCCTTTCATATCTATCTATCTGGTTTTTATGCCTTGAGCACAGGAAAAGCACTATATAAATAAAATGTATTGTTATTATTATTTTCTTGTTTTATTTAGTGCCTTACATATCTATCTATCTATCTATCTATCTATCTATCTATCTATCTATCTATCTATCTATCTATCTATCATAGTGTATTTTCTGTCTATTTATCTATTATATAGTGTCTTTTCTATCTATCTATCTATCTATCTTATAGCGTTTTTCACAATTTATCTCTAATCAAGATTGTGTTAATGCACTGTATAAAATCAAGCCTGCGATGGAGTGAATTATATGTAATTTACAAGTAATAAATATTATTGATGATGCCTCAGGCTGTCACCATTTTGAACCCTCTAAAGTAATGAATAGGTTTCAATACAAAGATGGCTATCAACTCCTGCTAATACTGTGGTGTTCATTTCAAGCGGAGGTATTTCTGAGTTCAGAAAAGGGAAACAAAACATGAATTTCCTCAATGTTCAACGGGTTCCGTCATTTAAATTGTTCTCTGTCTGTGTTTCTTCTTCAGTGTGATACAAAAATAAACATTTCATCTGTACCGAGAAAGGCTCGAGTACACAATGAAAAGGACAAAGTGAGACGAGGGAGGAGAGCAGAAGTGAGGTGAAAGGATCAAAAATAAAGCATAACGGACTGGTGAAGGGTGTAAGGAAGAACAGGCAAGAAAGAAATCAAATAAGAGAAAGTACAATTTATAGGATAGAGAAAGGTGAGGGCTGCAGGATGAACTGTATCACCTGGTTGTTATGGATCCAGATGTGGGAAGACATTTCCTTGATATAGCACGTTGTATTGGTGTCCCTCTCCCAGACTGCTGTTACTTGTATAGTACAGTAGCCTACCATTCCCTCCAGAGGATAAGGTGGTATCAGATGGAACCTCTGCATCTTGCTACCTGGATATAGGAACACCATCTCCAGCTTAACCTGGAAAAGATGGACCTTCTTGTTATCCCAGCTTGTCTGTCTATTCAGCACCCTGTCTCTATTTAGCTTGGCTCCTTATCGCTAACACCTGCCACAGACTTGGGGTGATGATCGATTCTCAGCGGTCCTTCACTGACCGCTATCTCTTGGTCTTACAGATTCACTCAATAGAGTTGCGGCCAGGTTTAGTGTAGCACAAATAGTGGAAGGTAAACACAAGGAGTTTGACCGCTGACCATGTTGTCACTGCCTGTTGGTCTTACAGGTTCACTCAGATACTCAGACCATATCTGATGGAGCATGCAGCACAACTCCAGGACCAGGCTTTGGTCTTATCACATGTGGACAATTGCAACTCTCTGCCGGCTGGGATAACTGCTTGCCAAGCTGTGGCAGATGATTGAAAATGCCTCGGCATGTCTGGTGCTCAACCAGCGAACACGACACATGTCATTCCTCTTTTCTTTTTTTGATTTCTTTACATTTTATTGAATTTGTTAAGAGCAAGTCAAACTTGACAAAACTAAGTTCAAATCAACTCCCACCCATGAGAAAGAGAGCAAGGCCAGCAGCCAGAGTGAAACTTTAAGAGCAGAAACAAAGGGAAGCAAATACTTTTCCCCAATTTAAATGCTTATTGTAAAATGTCATTGATTAGATCCAACTTCAAATAGTATATAACATCAGTTGCCCACTGACTGATTCTTCCAGTTGATCAAAATAAGTCCACGTGCCAATAGTGAAGTAAAGGCCATTACAGTTTGTTCGTCCTTCTTCTCCACTTTAAGCCCACCAAACACAGCTGTTAGTAAATTAGGAGGGAATGTGACACCAAGGCTGTCTGAAAGGCATTTAAAGATTTTGGTCCAGAATAATGTTCATTTGTGGTTTGCCCAAAACTTGCGGCCCAGTGAGGCTAAAGCTCGATTGCAACATTCGCAGATTGGATCTTGCCCTGGAAACATTTTGGACAATTTTAAACGAGACAGATGTGCTCGATAAAAGATTTGAAGTCACTCCGCATTTCAGATCACCACATTGGCATCCCTGCAGCAGCACATATTCAGTTCAAATCCTTGATACTTGCCTGCAGAGTATAGTCAATGGTCAGCACCTGTACATGTGGAGACACTTGTGGGGTCCTGTGCTCCTTCTCGCCCACTCAGATCTGGTGATGCCACTTCTGTCAGACTCTTTTCATGTGTAACTCCTAGCTGCTGGAATGAACTGCCTACCTCCATTGTCAACTGCAACTCCCCCCAGTGCGTTTACAAATCGTTTGAAGACTATTTTGTTTGGTGAATGTCTGTCTAATGGACGATGGCCTTGATAAGCTCTTTTAACTAAGGAAGTGGTACTCACTTGTGTTTTTCTCTGAGCTCTTCACTTGTGATGGTCAATTTGGTGCCATTGTCATGTAACACTTCCCTCAGTCCCTCAGTCTGATGTTTACTCGATTGTGTTTGTAAGTCGCTTTGGATAAAAGTGTCTAATATACAAACAAATGTAAAGTTAATGAATGGTTAGATAGATAGATAGATAGATAGATAGATAGATAGATAGATAGATAGATAGATAGATAGATAGATACTTTATTAATCCAAAGGGAAATTACACCTTTTATTTGCTAACTAAAGTGATCAAAGAAGAAGAAGAAGAAGAAGAAGAAGGGGCCTGAGTTGCCTCGAAAGCTTGCATATTGTAATCCTTTTAGTTAGCCAATAAAAGGTGTCATTTTGCTTGGCTTTTCTCTACATTCATAATGGCTAACATGGTACAACACCCTAGTACTACTTAATCCCAAGGGGAAATTCACACACTCCAGCAGCAGCATACTGATAAAAAGCAATATTAAATTAAAGAGTGATAACAATGAAGGTATAACAGACAATAACTTTGTATAATGTTAACGTTTACCCCCCAGGTGGAATTGAAGAGTCGCATAGTGTGGGGTCTCCTCAGTCTGTCAGTGGAGCAGGATGGTGACAGCAGTCTGTCACTGAAGCTGCTCCTCTGTCTGGAGATGATCCTGTTCAGTGTCATCTTGATAAATTACCTTGATAAAGTAAGCCGGTCATCTTGTGTTTACTACCAGTTGTCTCTCCATCTTAGGATGTTGATTTGGTTTCTGGTCTGTTGTGGTCTGTTCTCCAGTCTGTACCCTCTGGCTGAGACGACAGCATGGCGTCTGCATGAATGGAGCATCATCTCTCTCTCAGCCCTTCATTTAAGTCTAGTCTTGTTAAACAAGTCTTTAGAGTCCTGGTGCTTCCTGTCTTGCTCTATGGTTGCGAGACATGGATGCTATCTAGTGACTTGAGACAAAGACTGGACTCCTTTGGTACTGTGTCTCTCCGGAAAATCCTTGGGTACCGTTGGTTTGACTTTGTGTCGCTCATGGAGTCCTGAATGAGGCACGTGACCTGCATTGTGAGGGAGCGTCAGGTACGGCACTACAGCCATGTGGTGCGATTACCTGAGGGTGATCCAGCTTGTAAGATCCTCATTGTTGGGGACCCGAGTGGCTGGACCAGGCCAAGGGTTCGTCCATGTAACACCTGGTTGCGGAAGATAGAGGGTCATTTCCGGAGGGTGGGACTGGACCGTGTGTCTGCCTGGGGGGTTGCCAACTGGGATCCCAAGCTGTTTCATCGTGTAATGGGTGCGGCAATGCACTGTACCAGTACACACTCCCCAACTTGACTTGTCAAACTTGACACACCTTTTGGACTAGTGGGGGTGTCAATGATTCAACTCTTCCTCATGACTCTGCCTCATTCCAGTCCAGCAGCAGACCTGTTCATATTCATTCATCTCAGCCACAAGCCTTGACTTTTCCTTTTGACCACCTGTATTTCCCCAGGGTGACTTTTTTGGAAAGGGAAGGGTTGCTCACAGTTTCTGCAACTTGCCCTCCTCCCAGAGGCTTTAAAATTTCTACCTATAGGCCCCCCACCACCACCACAATTATAAACCTCAGAGCCGCACTTAAAAGAATACTCCACTCAAAAATTCTATTTTTTTATTTACATTACTTACCTTATCTAGTTTGTAGGGTGGCATGGTGGCGCAGTGCTGGCGCTACTGCCTTACTGTAAGGAGATCAGGGTTTGCTTCCCCAGTCCCCCCTTCATGGAGCTTGCATGTTCTCCTCATGTGTGGGTTTCCTCCGGGTGCTCTGGTTTCCTCCCACAGTCCAAAGACATGCAAGTTAGAACTGGTGACACTGAATTGGCCCTAGTGTGTGTGTTTTGTGTGCGGGGATGTGGGTTTTCAACCTGCGACGGACTGGCACCCCGTCCAGAGTTTGTTCCTTGTTCCTGCTTTGAGCCCCATGCTAGCCGGGATAGACTCCACCCCACGACCCTGATTGGATTAAGAGGATCAGAAAATGACACGACGTGTAATTTGTAGTGACGGCCGAGAAAAATTCTTAATTTCACGTTTTCATTCAAATGCAGAGAAAAACATTTATGATGTAATAAAAGCCAACAGTGACAGCATCCAACAGCAAACGATGAGAAAAATGTCCATGGAAGAAAAGAGAAAAAGAATCTCACATTACTTGTGTCGCATAATCCACATGTCAGTTATCCAATCGTACGCTCAAAATGTCCAAAACGCATGACTTCGCTAAAGTTTTGTTACATCTGGAATGGTCAGGGTGCATCCTAAACAGGAAGCCTGAAGCCTCATAGGAACTCTTTATCAATGAATGAGTGGAAGAGGCAACCTCTAGCTAAAAAAAGGGAGCGTGCATATCCTCAGCTAGGATAAGTCCGCTCGCTACATGAGTTTAGCAGTGGCCACTTTTCAGTAGCCAGTTTTCCATTAGAGAAAATACAGCATTGTGCACGATGGTGCGTTTTAGGATGTGTAAAGGACGGCCGGCAGTCCAACCCTTGGGGAATGGAAGGATGGGGGGAGGTGGCACCTTATTTAGGACCCTGCCACCCCCAGAATGTTAAAGGGCAGCCCCTCTGGCTTGAAGCGGTGCATCAAATTCCCACAGGGCTCCAATGGAGTTGAAGTCTGGCGCAGGCCTGTTGGGTTTTGTGGGCGCCGCCAGGGTGTGCTGCAGCACTTCCACCACAGCCTTCTCACCCTTTGCCTCTCAATGGGTAAAAGATACGTGAATGTGGAATTTCCAAAAGGTGAAATGTCAGACCTTAAATCTTTTGTAACAACCCAAATACATTTTGAAAGCTGCCAGAATATAAACGGTAATTTTACTTATTGGCGTGTTCACAAAGTACAGAATGAGGTATGCCAATACGGTAGCTGCCAGCATTTGTTCTGGATCACTTAATAGTGATGGTAATTGGACCTGAAAGAGCATATTAGCCTTTTAAAGTTTCATTTTGGTTTTATTTGGCACGTTGAAAAAACTGAAACATTCATTTTATTTGAAACATCTAAACCTTGAATTGTGCTTATGCATCAAAAGAAATAAATGATTCAAAGCCGAGGGGATGGAGGGGGGTCACTCAGATGAACGCTAAATAGCTAAGCATGAGTTTTACTTTGTTTTTTGGAGGAGAGGCTGCCAGCCGTTTCAGTTCAGCCTACTGTGACGGCCAGCTAAAGACGTGTGTCATGGTGCTGTGATCACGTCGATTTCTTGATATCACCACATGTTACATTTTGAAGGAGTGTTCCCCCATACATGGCTATGCTGGACAGATGGTTTGAATAACTGTGCTATTGTGATTTTTGCTTTGCGCCATACCATCTATAGGGGAGGAGGGAAAGCTTTAGATGCGTCAAAAATTTCGATCTCCGGTTTTCGATGGATCTTGACGTTTTAGGGCCCCTTGATACCGAAAACATTGATATCTCGATGATGGGTGTGTGTCTGTGTGTCACAGTTTCTTGAGGTCGGTCTAGACTCTAGAGCTAAAACGGCTGGACAGAAGATTACCAAACTCGAAACTTAAGCCTGTTATGAGATGACAATGTGCTGATTGGTTTTTGAGCCAAATCCTGCAAAAGAAAGAGAAACTCTGGCGGAACCCGCAAATATCATAATTCTGCAATTCATTTCTATATATATCAATGGAACGTGTAGTATGTGTGGATAAATTCAGGGCATCTGCAATTGTGGGTCAGTAGGTCACAGTATGCGTCCACCATTACAACTGCTATTCTAATCCACCCAGTCGTTTTTTCCTCGGCACTAATGACAGAAGGTATAAATAATCAGCAATGCATTGCTTGCCATAATATTCACAATACATCCTGTATTAATAATTTATTTCTAAATTACTGGTGCAAACTGACAATACTGTAAAGGAGATCAAATTACCTTTTGTGTTCAGTGCAGCTCCTCCGGCCATCTGGGATCAAATTCCTGCATTTGTGCTGAATGGACACACATACGACAAAGAGCATCTCCTGTCACGTGGTCCTTGGGATTATTCCATCACCACAACATGAGTTGTTCTGCCGTACCTTGGACAATGTAATATAATTAATTTGCATTAGCATCTCATTAGCAGTATAAAAAGTGTGTAAAAGCTATTGTATTATAAAACACATTCTGATTAGTGTAGCCCTGCTGGGTGTCGTGGATGCCACTAGGGGGAGCTAATCCCTACCCCTTACTCTGAATTTAAAATATTTGTTGTTTAATGTTAAAGGAGTTTTCTTGATTGGGACCCCTAGGCTTTAAACAGATTCCTTCCCCTACATCTTTTCCAAATATTAAATAGTTTTAATGGAAACCCTAATCTTAAAAAAAAAAAAATTCTGAAATAGGGCCCTAAGGTTAAATTTGTATGTTGGCTCTTGTTTCTAACCCTATGATAATTCCCTGTATAATTTATATTACACCATGTTTAAAATATTCATTTTTATAGTTAGATTTTTATATAAAGTGTTTTAAGTAATTGTTTTTTTAAAAAACATTATTAATATACAGTATCCCCTATTTTAAGATCAATATTTTATGGATAATAGGCAGTGGGTATTCAGACAGAACAAGTAGTATCTGAAAACCTGATTTGATTGGGTTTTTGCAATGGAATTAATTTAGTTTTTTTTAGCATTCTATATAAATAAATGTATTTTGAGAACAGTAAAATGATGATTTATTAGAGAAATAACCAGACTGGGTTAAGACTTATTTCAATTAAATGTAATGTTTAAACTATGTGTGCCAGAGCATACCCCTTGGGGGCTTAATCTCCTGTAACCCTGTTTGCCTAAACATTGGACGTACTTCCAGGGTCTGTCTTAAAAGGAGCCCTCCACCTCACCTCGGCACTCAGTTGTAGTCATAGGAGTTGGGAGTAAGAGAAGATCGACGAAGGATTCACCATCCCTATACATCCAGTGCTGTGTAAAATGAAAATCGGGAGTGGTCTCCCCTCGACTTTTTTGTGTGTTAATCGAAACTGAAATTAATTTCTCAGTTTGTTCTAGGATGCGTTTCCCTTTTATAACTGCACAACTATCGATGTACGTTTTACTTTGTCCAGGATCTACTAAGCTTTGTGCATCACCCAGTCAGCCATGTCACCTCCTTGTTTGTGAGTCGTCTCTTTGAGAATTTCACACCCATGGCACACACTAATCTGTTATCATTTGCCACTAGCCAGCCACATCATTAAAACCTTTCACTGCTGACACCTGATAAAGTGAGGATGGATATTTGAGGAGTAAACCGCAAGACAGTGATTATATTTTATATTATGTACATTAAAGAACCATCAACAACAAATCAAATCATAGTAATAATATATTGAACAATTATTGTGAAAGTAAAGTTGAATAAATCGGAATCGAAAAATGTGTCATGATAATTTTATTTTGGCAAACAATTCTGGTAAATTACCACTTTCAGTAAGCAGGATTGGGTCTATAGCTGCAAGAGACTTTAGTAATGTGTGTAATGTAATACTTGTACACAAAATTTTGTTTATGTAAAGCAAAAATGTTCTCAAATATATATGTATTACCATTTGAACGGCAAACGGAAAATTGCAATTATCTCAAAAACCGGTCGTTTTTCCAAGAAATGCAAGGCGACAAAAAATGCTTAACATGTGGTGCTTTACCATAATATGTATGAGGTGAAATGATCACATTTTTAATATTTTTGGGGAAACGTCTAACAGAAATAGCTCAAAAGCTGATTGAAATCTACATTTTGTGCCAAATACTTGAATGCAAAATTCGTTTGACCTAAGAGAAAGTGTTTTCAGGTTATCATGTTTACATACACACACACACAGACATAATTCCAAAAATGGTATTTTCGGACTCACAGAGGTCAAAAACATTGAGATTCATCCAAATTTTTGGACGATTACAATAAAATACAATACAATTTATTTTTTGTATAGCCCAAAATCACACAAGAAGTGCCGCATTGGGCTTTAACAGGTCCTGCCTCTTGACAGCCCCCCAGCCTTGACTCTCTAAGAAGACAAGGAACAACTCCCAAAAAAAACACTTGTAGGGAAAAAAATGGAAGAAACCTTGGGAAAGGCAGTTCAAAGAGAGACCCCCTTTCCAGGCAGGATGGGCATGCAGTGGGTGTCAAAAAGAAGGGGGTCAATACAATACAATACAATACACAGAACAGAACAAATCCTCAATAGAGTATAAAAATAAAAATTTTAGAAGTACGGAGTAGAATTTCACAGTAGATGATATCCCATAATATGATTTGGATTTGTTTAGAGTCCTGGAGACCTAAGCCATCAAGCTGCCTCCCCCATTTAGCCATTCCACATCTGAAATAGCGCTAATCCGATGAAAGGACCCCTCTTTCCAACGATTCCTGCGATCCTCCATCAGGGATGACTTTACCTTAGGCAGGCAAAACAACTTGGCAGGTGGGCCGTGGCACCAAGTGCTACATTTGAGTACCGAGAAGAGAAACAGGATAGGTGAGGGTTAGTATCCAATTAGAACTCTCATGTCACTTATGTTTTAGTGCTAATGACTAACAACAGAGATGCTGTCTACACAGTTAATCAGCAGCTCTAGTCAGGGTGTGCTAAACTGAAGTAGTGAGTCTTCAGCAGGGATTTAAAAGCTGAGACCTAAGGGGTACCTCTTATAGTAGCAGGCAGACCACTCCACAGTTTAGGGGCCCTGTAACTAAAAGCTTGACCTCCCGCTATTATTTTATTAATTCTTGAAATCCTAAGCCGACCGTCATCTTGAGATCCTACTGTGCGCTCTGGTTTGTAAGTCATGATAAGTTCAGACAAGTAAGCCGGACCTCAGCCATTTAATGCTTTATATGTTAAAAGGAGGATTTTGAAATCTTCCCTAAACTTAACCGGGAGCCAGTGTAAGGGTTTAAGAACTGGAGTTGTGTTTGTATTTTCTTGTTCTTGTAATAATTCTAGCAGCAGCATTTTGGATTAACTGGAGGCTGTATAAAGAACAGTCTGAACATCCAGTGAACACCGCATTGCAGTAGTCAATCCTACTAGAAATAAATGCAGGAATTAATTGCTCAGAATCCTGTTTATTTAGAAAGCGCCTTAATTTCCCAACATTTTTAAGATGGAAGAAACATGATTTGGACAACCTTGTAATATGCGCTTTAAATGACTTTCTACAGTCAAAGATAACTCCTAGATTGTACCATTCCTATACTTTATATATGTGAAAGTAGAAATCATTATATTTGAACCCTTGACTGTTTGTGTTAGTTGTGTGTAGGGTTTGGAGGTCAGCGACGCCCCCTATCATTCACAACAGGTACACATGTGCCTTTCCAAATGATGTCAAATCAATTCATTGTGCCACAGGTGGACTCTGATCGAGTTCTAGAACCATCTCAAGGAGAATTAAAGGAATGCATTGCACAATCTTCAAAGCCTCAAGCAAAGGGTCTGTATACGTTTAGGAATGAGAGATTTCAGCATTTTAATTTTAGTAAATGTATTTAGACTTTGGCACTATAGGTTATTGAATTTAGATTTACGGGCATCTATTTAAAATGAAATCTACAACACAATACAGGGTGCCAAAAGTGAAAAGTTCTGAATATTTTCTGAATCCACTGTACGGTGGGGTGTGGGATTTTGAGTATGAACCCCTGAAATGTATTTTATGACCGTTCTAACTGATTGATCAGAGTCCCGAATTTCGACTCATGGACTTTCTCACCACCCCACTGCTCAAAATGAATTTTCCTGATATATTCGGTAGTTGCGTTACAAATAAACTTTACTCTTGCATCCTCCTATCCATTATAAAAGCCAGTTAAACCAATTTAAGCACAGAGTTTAACCAGAGCCTCTACTGGCAGCAGCATATGAGGTCTGCCTACATATTAAAATATGGAGCAGATGGACCGACACCCCATTCACGGCTGGCCATGAATCGGTTTAAGCAGATTTGAGAATGTTATGCTATGTTAAATACAAGTAAGATGGACTGGTCAGAGTCCTGGTTGAGATGGACCCTTCTCCTTTACCTGGCCTGGAAACCAAAATAAGGGATGGTCAAGAAAGGAGCTGCAATCTGCAAAAATGGAGGGGCACTATGGCAACTGGTGCACCATAGCTGGCCTCCTAGCAGCTGCGGGTGGACATGTTGGGTGGAGGCTGGTTGGAAACCTCTTCCCCAAGATAAGGAGGCCAGAAATACAAGACAGTGGGAAACTGCATGCTATGGGCAGATCATTAACCCCATGCACCGGGTGGCAGCATCCCTTCTGAACGGGGCTCCAGGGCATCATTTGAATTGTCATCTCATACAGCTGCCCTGTTGGGCTCTGTAGCAGCCACCAGAGGAAGCTGCCGGGAATTAAATTCTGAGTAGCCAGGGTGGTTTTGCCTCACCCAGAAGTGCTTCTCAGAGGCAACAGATTGAGTACTGGAAGTACTCTGTGGGTCAGGAGTTAAAATAAGAGTCACCCTCCACTACTCCCTGGAATCGGAGTTGGGAGTTGGGAGCGGTGACCTACTCAAAGCATCATGATGCACCAACATTAATGGACTGAAAGCCAGAAGTCTACGTGACCATCATCATCAAGTCCTTTCATGAAAACCCTAAATACAAAGAGGACTGTTTGACTTATGTTAGGTAGATTGCCCAGAGGGGACTGGGCGGTCTCTTGGTCTGGAACCCCTACAGATTTAATTTTTTCTCCAGCTTTTGGAGTTTTTTTTTTTCTGTCCACCCTGGCCATCGGACCTTACTTATTCTATGTTAATTAATGTTGACTTATGTTTATTTTTTATTGTGTCTTCTATTTTTCTATTCTTCATTTTGTAAAGCACTTTGAGCTACATATTTTTTTTGTATGAAAATGTGCTATAGAAATAAATGTTGATTGATTGAAGGGCGACACTCATCCGGGACACTAATTGTGAACCTGGGACTTGTCTGTGTAGTCACATCTGGAGTGTAGGGCTCAGTGACGCCTGCCTAGAGGCCACACCAGACAGAGTTCAAGATCCTAAACTGTGTCACTCATACTATAAGCCGTTGAGTGTGCACTTCTGCATTTCCATGTACGGCATGTTTATCCTTCGATTGTACTGGAAAGCTAAGCTTGCATGCCCCCGAATTGTGAGGGGGAAGGAGTATCACCAGGAGACCAGGCTGTTCCGCAGTTTGTCTGACTTTGAGAACTTTGGCTAGAAGTTTATTTTGCAGCCACGCTAAGTGTTGTACTTGGGTGTGGGTACTATTGAAAAAAATGGGTCATTAGTAATCCTTACATCATGGAGTTGAACTTAGCCAAAAAAAGCGCCTTGGGACATTGTCAGCGTAGGTGCTGTGTAGCATGTAATATCTGATAAAAATAAAAAAGTTGGCCAGAAGTGTTTTGTTCACCCTCTTTAAAGAAACAGTCTGCCATCACTGTGACTAATATGATTTGCAACTAATGATTAATCTTCTTTTTCAGTTTGCTACCCAAGTTGCTCTCAACTAACAACAACTACCCCATCTAGTGGTGAGTCCGCTCCTAACACTCTGCTTCTAACCGCAATGTTGCCCTTTTTATCGCATTACAGCCTGTTTAGCAAAAATGTCCTGTGTAGGTAAAGCTTGTAAAATGTCACCATTTGGGGCTAAACGAAAGCTGCACTCTGTCGACAGGTTGGGATGTCGCAATGCAGAAAAGTCTGGGTCTACGCCATGTTGTTCTAACCTCCTATGTATCTTAAGAAAGGGCTGAGATTTGAATTAATGTTAAAATTAAAGTGAAAGGAAGTTTGTTGGCTTTACGTCCTGAGGAGACGGAGGTTTGAATCTAAGTCTGTGTGGAGAGTGAATGTTTCCCATGTGTCGGCGTGGGTTTCCTCACACATCCTACAGATGTGCTTTTAGGTCAATTGACGTTGTGCCCCATCTGGGCTTACTCTGGGTCACACTTAACAACAGTTTTATTTTTTGGAAGACACCATTGCCAAGGTTTTATAATGAATACCAATTCTCTTTCTTGAAGTGACAATCAAAGCCCATTTGGAGCCCTAGGTGGGCCTGATGGAGGCCATTGTCGATAACGGGTAGTTGGTGTTAGTAGACTTTGACGACCTCCTCAGTGTCCAGAGAGCACGGCCCTTCACTAGTAGAAATGACACCCCTTTATGCATATACCACAAATTTTATGGAGCCGGCAAGCATGCGCACTTTAACTTTCACAAACAGCACCCAGCGGGTAACGGTGCACACTCATTATAATCATACTGTAGTTTGATGCCCAGGGTTGGGTTCTCTCTTGACATCCAAGGTGTGTGCGCCTTTAGAAACACAAACGGTGCCCCTTTGTGTTCATTTATTATCATACTTCTATTTTTATAAATGGCAATTCCTAAGATGGCACCCCCTAGGCGACCACCTATGACACCTAACAGATTAACTGGCACTGCTTTCTTGTAAACACGTTTGCTTTTTATTTAAAAATTAATAATACTAATAAATCTTTATCTTTATATAGCACTTTTCTCACTAGTCAAATTGCTTTTTTTTTTATAGTGAGCGGGGGGGGCACTTCAATCATCACTAACATGCGACACCCCCCTAGATGATGTAATGGAGGCCATTTTTGCACCAGTACACGCATCACACATGAGCTCTGAGGTAGTGAAGTGGTGAGAGAGGGAGGGCCAATTAGAGACAGGGGCTGATTAGGGGGGCCAGAATGACAAAGACCATGGTGGACAGTTTCACCAGGATATCGGAATACACCCTACTCTTTACATAGAATGCCCAGGGATCTTTAATGACCACAGTCAGTGCCTTGGTTTTACGTCTCATCCGAAGGATGGCGCCATTTTTACAGCACAGTGTCCTCATCACTGCACCGGGGCTTTGGCATCCGCATTCAGACCACAGGGTAAGCGCCCCCTGCTGGCCTCACCAACACCTCTTCCAGCAGCAACCCAAGCTTTTCCTTGATTTACAACCCCAGCACCTTTTGCTGATCCACTAAATTTGAACAGACCCGTCACCCAAACTAAATCTTAAGGTGGGCATTTGCATCTTTTGTGGGCAGAACAATGATTGATACAAATTTCTAATTTAAATCAAATTTCCAATTTAAAATCAGATGAATTCCTAATGAAGTCTTTGCTGTGAGAAGTATTTTAATGCTGCATTGATGTCAAAAGAATCTATATATATAATTCACTAAGCAGCCGACCATGGCACGCAAGACAGAGACCATGGGATACGCACGACAGAGCCACGCCCGCCAACTCACAGAGCTCTGCCCACCAACTCTAAGACCAGGGGATACGCACGACAGAGCCACGCCCGCCAACTCAGAGAGCTCTGCCCACCAACTCTAAGACCAGGGGATACGCACGACAGAGCCACGCCCGCCAACTCACAGAGCCCTGCCCACCAACTCTAAGACCAGGGGATACGCACGACAGAGCCACGCCCGCCAACTCTAACCCTCCTCCTACGTCCACCCTCGCAAACTGTTTTACATGCTGCATACAGCGATTCCCATCCACAACAAACATGCTTCTTCTTAGATGGTCCTTCAGGAACAGGGAAAACCTTTGTCTACAAAAACCTGATTCATACCATACTAAGAGCATAGTGTTTTTGTTGGCTTGCCCGCCCGCCCGACTGTTACCAGCATTCACCGCAATGTACTGGAGTGTAAAACTATCGCAGCTGCTGCCTGACAAACTGTCCTTATTCCCCGGATTTCCCTGACCCCATCAGATTCAAATTTGCCTTTTACTTTTACACGCAGACAATTTCCTGTTAGATTAGCCTTTGCTTTAGCCTTTAATGTCATTAAAGCACAGGGCCAAACTTTCAAAAAGATATGCCTGTATCTGCCAAAACCAGTTTACAGTCACAGACAATTGTATGTTGCTCTCTCCAGAGTTCCATCTTTTCATTCACTCACAGTCGTATTCTCAAACCCACCCCATTTGGAAAACTGTGTCTTTCAGGAAGTGTTCACCAATCAATAAATAATTATTAGGCGTATGCTATGCCTCGGGTTGGCTAGTTTAAATTAAATGAATGGCAGTGATGCAGACAATTTAGTCAATTAAGCACACCACGGAAGAGTCGGTTCATAACAAGAAGTCAGTGCCTGTCGTGACACAGGAGTCCCAAAGCACATTGGTCCCCACAAAGCCCATTAGAAGGGAACACCGTCAAACACAGGCAGTAACAAGAGCAAACACACAACTTTATCAAATAAAAAGGGTTATTTCCACAAAACTGCTCTGAAACCAAAGCAAACTCCACAGAGCACAAAGCAGAATTCAGAGCAAAGTCTCAAAGAAGGAGAGCAAGCAAGTGCATCTCAGAGCTTGAGGACGTGTCCTACTGTGACAAACTCAGAGAGTTAAAGCTGTGTAGTCTCGAGCAGGGGACCTCATTCATGTATTTAAAATCCTCAAAGGCATTGATCAAGCAGATCTGGCAACATTCACCCAGCTTAAGGGTGAATCCCGTACTTTAGGACATCAGTGGAAATGAAAAGGAAGTGCATAGAAGACTGGGGGACATTGGAAGAAACTACCGAGACATGGAGGTGAAGCAGAAACGTGGACAACCTTTTAAGAAGAATCTTGATTGAGTTATGGGGATTAGCTAAACAAACAGGCTTGATGAATTGAATGGCCTCCTCTTATTTGTCAGATTTCTCACATTCTTAAAGCAAAGCAGAATGTTCGAAAATGCAATAATTCACAAAAGCACAGAACAAGGCACAAGTAAACTCAGAACTCATACGCACATTCAAAATGAATCAGCAGGAACTGTGGGAGACCCCACATGAATTACAGAGTGCCGGGCAGTTCTTGGCAGTGATTCTCAGGTGGCCCTGCCTCTCTGGGAACCTAACGCATATTTTGGGATGTGAGAGGAACCAGCGTAAAATAAATCTGGATTTTGAATTTTGTTTAGTCCTTCCGTTGGGCCGCCCATATTTGTTTTGTCTCTGTCTGCTTCACCATGCAAACAACTGACTTGGGTTTTCATTTCTGTCTCCCTACTCTCTTTGTCACTGGCATATATATACTGTATATATATATTATTTTTTTTTTTTGCAAAATCAAAGTTTTCTAACAGAAAAATGTGATTTTTTTTTTAAAGGTACGGCAGTGGCATCACCCACAGATGTCGTAACAACCAGCTGTTCATTATCTGGACTTGGGTGCCCAGGTGAGACCCCCATCAAGCATGCTTGTCGTATGAGGTGGTGGCGAGATATGGCTTTTCTTCATTATATAGAAAACTTTTGGAATTTTTGATTATATATGACTCTGTTGTCATTGCTATGAATATACTGTACAATTACGAAAGTTTGAAAAAGTTAAAATTTAAATACTTTGGCCGGCACGGTGGCACAGTGGGTAGAACTGCTGCCTCGCAGTAAGGAGATCCGGGTTTGCTTCCCGGGTCCTCCCTGCGTGGAGTTTGCATGTTCTCCCCGTGTCTTCCTGGGTTTCCTCCCACAGTCCAAAGACATGCAGGTCAGGTGCATTGGCGATCCTACATTGTCCCTAGGGTGTGTGGGTGTGTGGGCTGGCGCCCTGCCCGGGAATTTGTTCCTGCCTTGCACCATGTGCTGGCTGGGATTGGCTCCAGCAGACCCCCGTGACCCTGTGTTAGGATATAGCAGGTTGGAAAATGACTAAATGAAATACTTTGTGTAAGCTAACATGAGGAATAGTAACGATTTATATGTCAGTTGTTTTTCTACAAGTCTTCTCGTTTTAATCTGCCAATCATTACAGCTGCATCGGAGTTTGAACATTCCAGAGATTTGGTGAATGTATTCCTCGCCTAGAGGTGGAGCGTCCAACTTGGAATTGCATTTAAACATAAGTGAAATTACAATCTGTGAAAAACAAATCCATGAAATGCATAGGATTTAACAGCAGGGAATGCTATAGTAGCAATCATTTACTTCCAGAGTAATGTCAATGAGGGCAGGGAGACAACTGCATTAAAAAAAAAAAATCTCTCCCTACCCCATGTTGCATTGTTTCCTGACAGTGCCTCCTACTGGCTAAAGATGAATGGAGCCATGAATGATTGGCGGTGGTGCAGTTACTGCCTCGCGGTTCAAGTCTTGGTCAAGGCCACTGATTGTACAGTTTGCAATTTCGCTAAAAGTCTGCATGGCTGTTGCCTATAACTATTTGTTATAATAATAATGCCCATTTTGCAATGTTTGATTACACACCCGTAGATGGTACTCAACTGTCCAAGGAGCATTTCAGTGTCCCTGGTCAGTTTCGCTCAGATGTATACAGCAGTTACATATCCAACAGAAGTCGCATGACTGCTCACAGCAGATATACTGTACAGCTAAGAAGAGCAAAATATAACTTGGAGTTGGTTAGCAACGTGGAAGGTGTATGGAAGACATTAGCTGTCAAAGGTATAATCATGCAGAAACGCGGGTTCTGTGCAGATCATCTTGCTTTCGTGCCAAACAGTAAGTATCCTTTTAATTGGAGTCTGTAGCTTTCACGTACGGATGATCGGGGAGTAACGGTGAAATTCAAGGTAGAGTTGGTTCCTTTCTTGCACCCGAGGTTCCTCAACCAGACTGAGGAGATTATTGATAATGGCTGGATGGATAGATGGATGAATCCCTGGAAGCAGAGTAGTATTACTACACTGAAACACACTCAATGTTCTGTATATTACACTGAAGGGTATCATTTCTTGCCTAAAATGCCTTGTGAAATATTGCTTGTGAAAGGCACTACATAAAATAAATAATGATTCATTGAAAGAAACAATATTAGGTGGAAGAAAACGGAGTACTGAAAGATTATTAAAATGTGCTGTTTAAGTAGATCGTGAGTGTTCAGAGTTTGCCTGGTAGGGAGCGAGACTTGGTCATCTCAGTATGGATAAGCAGACTGTTTACCAAGGAGACCCCACCTTTGATAAGACCCTGTGGCCAAGTTAGCTAATTCACATTTGGTGCCCTCAGTTTTTTTCAGGTTTTGACAGATAATTTTTATATTTACTTTATCTGATTGTGTGAAGTAGATGTCTTCAGCGTTTTCGAGTGTTTTCTTTTTAATAGGTATTCTTCTACAACAATAACAACATTTATTTCTATAGCACATTTTCATACAAATAATGGAGCTCAAAGTGCTTTACATGATGAAGAAAGAGAAAAAAAGACAAAGTAAGGATAAAATCAGAGAACACTAATTAACATAGAATAAAAGTAAGGTCCGATGGCCAGGAAAGACAGAAAAAAAAAAAATCCCAAGACAGCTGGAGAAAAAATAAAATCTGCAGGGGTTCAGAGGCCATGAGACCACCCGGTCCCCTATAGGCATTCTACCTAACATAAATGATCTCAATTAGTCCTCATTGTATTCAGGGTTCTCATGGAAGGACTTCATGATGACAGTCACATGGACTTCTGGCCCTTAATCCATCAATGTTGGGACATCACGGTGCTTTGATGAGGTGGTGGTTGCACAGATCGCCACGAGAGAAAACCAGAAAAACAACAGAAGAGAGAGTAGGGGTTAGTACGGATTTTGGAGCCACCATGAATAGTAATGATAATTAATTGAATATTCAATATTAAAATGAAGTTATGAGAAAGTCATGTTACAGTAATGTGTTTTTAGCAGTTTTTTTAAAGTGCTCCACCGTATCAGCTTGGCAAATTCCTATTGGCAGGCTATTCCAGATTTTAGGTGCATAACAGCAGAAGGCCGCCCGCCTCACCACTTCTTTTAAGTTTAGCTCTTGGAATTCTAAGCAGACACTCATTTGAAGATCTAAGGTTACGATTTGGAGTGTAAGATGTCAGACACTCCGATATATAAGATGGAGCGAGATTATTTAAGGCGTTGTGAACCATAAGCAGTATTTTAAAGTCAATTCTGAATGACACAGGTAACCAGTGTAGTGACATCAAAACTAGAGAGATGTGCTCGGTTTTTCTTTTCGTAGTTAGGATTCTAGCAGCTCCATTAATGCAGTCAATCAATGTCTTTTCTGGGTGGTCCTGAGAGGAGTGCGTTACTGTAATCTAGACGACTGAAAACAAAAGCGTGAACTCATTTCTCAGCATCTTTCAATGATATAAGAGGTCTAACTTATACCTTAACCCTAATTTCTAGCATGCAGTTTACTATTACCTCAACTTAATAGATAAATAGAAAATAAACCTCAATAAATTTTCAGTAATTGAATTTTTAAACTAATGTTTCCCTCATCCTATGGCTCCTTTTCTCTGTTTCTATCTGCAGCCACCAAAACCTCTATCATGACACCCATTACTGCCAACTAACAGCCTCACTGAGAGTTTGCAAACCGTTCCGTGTAAGTGCATGCATCTGTCACTTTTACTAACTGTTTGTTTCGTTTTTATCATGAAATGCCAGACAGCTAACATTCATATCTTGTAGGCATGGAACTAAATTAGATGGCTTGCATTCCTGGAATGTGAAAGGCACAAATGTGCACAAAAACTGTTGTCAGCAGCAAACTTACATGCTTCTCAGTATTCATCGGTACTTTAGTAGTTCTGATCGGAGGTACCTCAGCATGTTCCAGTTTTGCTGGGTAAGAAGGGACAGTCGGCCATTTCAGTGTTAAAAAGTAGAGCATGTACCAAGGAGATACCACTTTCGGTGATAGACCATGGCCATGTGCAAAACTTGTCCAATTCACATTGGTTCATTTGGTTTTTTCATGTTTTGGAAGGTAATGCATACAAATAACTTTTTAAAAAAAAATATTTAAATAAAGTAGATGTTTGTAACTCTTTGCAATGTTTTCTTTTTAATAGGTCATTTTCTATCATTCATCTTATTTTTGCCTCAACTTTCCTTCTTAGTATTACATGAGGGACGTTCAAAAAGTTTCCGCACTTTTATATTTCCGTTGGAAACGGTGAAGGAGGGAGGAGTAGTAATCGGTTGTGTCTCAGAGTGTCATGTGCCTGGGAAAACTGTGTCACAAAGGAAGGTGACTAGTAGAAAAGTGATGTCATTTGTTTTTGAAATTCTTAATAAACTGAGTTAAAAAAAAGTGCGGAAACTTTATGAACGTCCCTCGTATTAAAATGAACAAGACAACTCATTGCCTACTCATGAAATCCTACAATTTTAGTAGTAGAATTTTTAAACTAATCCTTTCCTTACCCCATGGCTCCCTATCTCTGTTTTTTTCTGCTGCCACCAAAACTTCTATCGTGACACCCATTATTTCTACAGTCCTGCCGACTAACAATCTCACTGAGAGTACGCAAACCGTTATTTGTAAATGGATGCCTGTTACTTTTATTAACTGTTGTTTTGTTTTTGTCATGAAGTGCCAAACACCTCACATTTATAACCTGTAAGCATGGACCTAAACTAGATGGGGTCCATTCCTGAAATGTGAAGGGAACAAATGTGCACATAAATCATTTGCAAAAGCAAACCGATGTGCATTTCGGTATTCATTGGCACTTTAGTAGCACTGATCTGTTGTAGCTCTCTGCATATTCTGATTTTGCAGTGCAGAGAGGGAGACTTGCTGTCGATTTATTTTTTGTAATGAAACGCCAAACAGCTAACATTCATAACGTGCAGGAATGGAACAAAACTAGATGGGTTTCATTACTGAAACGTGAAAGGAAGAAATTTGTGCCTAAACTATTTATAGATACAAATTTATGTGCTTTGGGGGGCATGGTGGCACAGTGGGTAGCGCTGCTGCCTCGCAGTAAGGAGACCTGGGTTTGCTTCCCGGGTCCTCCCTACGGGGAGTTTGCATGTTCTCCCCGTGTCTGCATGGGTTTCCTCCCACAGTCCAATGACATGCAGGTTGGGTGCATTGGGGATCCTAAATTGTCCCTAGTGTGTGCTGAATGTGTGCCCTGCGGTGGGCTGGCGCTCTGCCCAGGGTTTGTTTCCTGCCGTGTGCCCTGTGTTGGCTGGGATTGGCTCCAGCAGACCCCTGTGACCCTGCAGTTAGGATATAGCGGGTTGGATAATGGATGGATGGATAGATTTATGTGCTTTTCTGTTTTCATCGGTATTACAGATCTTCTGTAGCTCACCGTGACTTCTGGTTTTGCTGGGTTGGAAGGGAGACTCGGTCATTTCATCGTTGAAAAGCAGACTGTGTGCCAAGGAGACACCACTTTCGGTGATAGGCCATTGGCCAGTTCACATTGGAGAATTGTATTTTTTTATGTTTTGCAAGAAATTGCATATAGTTACATTTTTTTAAATGTGTGAACTAGGCGTTTTTAACTTTTGCAAATCTTTTTTTTTATTAGGTTCTCCTCTATCATGCAGCTTATTACTACCTCAGCTTTTCTTCACAGGATAATATTAAAATGAAAAAGACAACTCATTACCTAGTTAACAAATTATGTTTCAATAATTTAATTTTTAAACTAATCCTTTCCCCATCCCATGGCTCCCTATCTCTGTTTCTGTCTGCAGCTACCAAAACTTCTGTCACAACTCCTGTTATTTCCTCCACCCTACCGACTAGCAGCCTCACCGAGAGTTTGCAAACCATTATTTGTACATGCATGCCTGCTACTTTTATTAACCGTTGTTTTGTCTTTGTCATGAAGTGCTAAACACCTCACATTCATAACCTGTAAGCATGGACCTAAACTAGATGGGCTTCATTCCTGAAACGTGTAAGGAACAAATGTGCACATAAATCGTTAGCAAATGCAAACCGATGTGCATTTCAGTATTCATTGGTACTTTAGGAGCGCTGATCTCTGTGTGTATTCTGATTTGATTTTGCAGTGTAGAGAGGGAGACTTGCTGTTGATTTCTTTTGTAATGAAATGCCAAACAGCTAACATTCATAACTTGCAGGAACTCGTAGATGGGTTTCATTACTGAAACGTGAAGGGAACAAATTTGTGCCCAAGTTATCCATAGAAATAAATGTATGTGCTTTTCTATGTTCATCAGTATTTTAGATCTTCTGTAGCTCAGCGTGTCTTCTGGTTGATAGGAAGGGAGAGTCGGTTATTTCAGTGTTGAAAAGCAGACCGCGTACCAAGGAGACACCACTTTCGGTGAGAGACCGTGGCCAAGAGCAAACCTTCACCAATTCACGTTAGAGTGTTTCAATTAATTTCTTTCAGGTTTTGGAGCATCTTTTGTGTTTACATTTTTTAATGTGTGAAGTAGCTCTTTCAAACTTTGTGGAGTGTTTATGTTTTAATAGGTATTCTTCTAACATGCAGTTCATTCACAGGACTACATAACCTACTCAATAAATCCTAAGTTTCAGTAGCAGAATGTTTCAGCTAATCCTTTTCTCATTCTATGGCTCCCTTTCTCTGTTTCTGTCTGCAGCCACCAAAACTTCTATCACAACTCCCGTTATTTTCACCACCCTGCCAACTAACAGCCTCACCGAAAATACACAGGCCATTTTTTGTAAGTGCATGCTTGTTATTTTTATTAACTGTTGTTTTGTTTTTGTAATGAAATCCCAAAACAGCTAACATTTATAACTTGCAGGAATGGAACTAAGCTAGATGGGTTTCATTAACGAAACGTGAAGGGAACAAATTTGTGCCTAAACTATTTATAGAAACAAATGGATGTGCTTTTCTGTTTTCATCGGTACTTTAGCATTTCAGATCTTCTGTAGCTCACCGTGACTTCTGGTTTTGCAAGGTAGGATGGGAGACTCGGTCATTTCAGTGTTGAAAAGCAGACTGTGTACCGAGGAGACACCACTTTCGGTGGTAGACCGCGGCCAAGTGCAAAACTTCCTCAATTCACATTGGAGAATTGTATTATTTCATGTTTTGCAAGATAATGCATATATTTACAAGTTTTTTAAATGTGTGAAGTAGGTGTTTTTAACTTTTGGAAGTGTTTTTTTTATTAGGTTCTCCTCTAACATTACTACCTCAGCTTTTCTTCACAGGATAATATTAAAATGAAAAAGACAACTCATTACCTACTAAACAAATAATAGGTTTCAGTAATAGAATTCTTCAACTAATCCATTCCTCATCCCATGGCTCCCTATCTCTGTTTCTGTCTGCAGCCACCAAAACTTCTATCACAACTCCCGTTATTTCCACCATCCTGCCGACTAACAGACCCACTGAGAGTTCGCAAACCGTTGTTTGTAAGTGCATGCCTGTTACTTTTATTAACTGTTGTTTTGTTTTTGTCATGAAATGCTAAACCGTTAACATTCGTAAGTTGGAGGGAAGGAACTGAACTAGATGGGTTTCAATACTGAAATGTGAAGGGAACAAATCTATACCTAAACTATTCATAGAAACAAATGGATTCTGCTTATCCGTATTCATCAGTACTTTTGCAGCGCTGATCTGTTTTAGCTCTGCGTGTGTTCTGGTTTTGCAGGATATGAAGGGAGACTCGGTCATTTCAGTGTTGAAAAGCAGACTGTGTACCAAGGAGACACCACTTTCGGTGATAGACCGCGGCCAAATGCAAAACTTCCTCAACTCACATTGTAGAATTGTATTTTTTCGTGTTTTGCAAGATAATGCCTATATTTACATGTTTTTATATGTGTGAACTAGGTGTTTTTAACTTTTGGAAGTGTTTTTTTATTAGGTTCTCCTCTAACATTGCAGTTTATTATTACCTCAACTTCCTTTTCAGGATTATATTAAAATGGAAAAGATAATTACTTACCTACTCAAGAAATCCTAAGTTTCAGTAATAATAATTTTTAACTAATTCATTCCACACCCCATGGCTCCCTATCTCTGTTTCTGTCTGCAGCCACCAAAACCTCTATCACAACTCCCGTTATTTCCACCATCCTGCCAACTAACAGCCTCACCGAGAGTTCGCAAACCGTTCTTCGTAAGTGCATGCCTGTTATTTTTATTAACTGTTGTTTTGTTTTTGTCATGAAATGCCAAAGAATTAACATTCGTAAGTTGGAGGGATGAAACTGAACTAGATGGGTTTCAATACTGAAACGTGAAGGGAACAAATTTGTACCTAAACTATTCATAGAAACAAATGTATGTGCTTATTCATGATCATCAATAATTTTGTAGCTCTGATCTGTTTTAGCTCTGTTCTGGTTTTGCAGAATATGAAGGGAGACTTCGTCATTTCAGTGCTGAAAAGCACACTGTGTACTAAGGAGACACCACTTTCGGTGAAAGACCTCGGCCAAGTGCAAAACTTAGTCAATTCACCTTGTAAAATTGTATTTTTTTTTGTGTTTTGCGAAATAATGCAAAGGTGGCACAGTGGTAGTGCTGCTGCCTCACAGTTAGGAGACCCGGGTTCGCTTCCCGGGTCCTCCCTGCGTGGAGATTGCCCGTGTCTGCGTGGGTTTCCTCCCACAGTCCAATAACATGCAAGTTAGGTGCATTGGCGATCCTTCATTGTCCCTGATGTGTGTGCTTGGTGTGTGCATGCCCTGCAGTGGGCTGGCACCCTACCCGGGGTTTGTTTCCTGCCTTGCGCCCTGTGTTGGCTGGGATTAGCTCCAGCAGACCCCTGTGATCCTGTAGTTAGGATATAGTGAGTTGGATACTCGATGGATGGAAATAATGCAGATATTTACAGGTTTTTAACTTTTGGAAGTGTTTTTTTTTATTAGGTTCTCCTCTAACATTGCAGTTTATTGTTACCTCAACTTCCTTTATAGGATCATATTAAAATGAGAAAGACAACTCATTACCTACTCAAGAAATCCTAAGTTTCAGTAGTAGAATTTTACAACTAATCCGTTCCTCATCCCACGGCTCCCTATCTCTGTTTCTGTCTGCAGCCACCAAAACTTCTATCACAACTCCTATTATTTCCACCGTCCTGCCGACTAACAGCCTCACAGAGAGTTCGCAAACCGTTGTTTGTAAGTGCATGCCTGTTATTTTTATTAACTGTTGTTTTGTTTTTGTCGTGAAATGCCAAACCGTTAACATTCGTAAGTTAGAGGGATGGAACTGAACTAGATAGGTTTCAATACTGAAATTTGAAGGGAACACATTTGTGCCTCAGCTATTCATAGAAACAAACGTATGTACTTTTCTGTTTTCATCAGTTCTTTTGTAGCTCTGATGTGTTTTAGCTCTGCGTGTCTTCCGGTTTTGCAGGGTATGAAGGGAGACTCAGTCATTTCAGCATTGAAAAACAGACTGCGTACCAAGGAGACACCACTTTCGGTCATAGACCGCAGCCAAGTGCAAAACTTAGTCAATTCACCTTGTAAAATTGTATTTTTTTTTGTGTGTTTTGCAAAATAATGAAAATGTTTACATGTTTTTAACTTTTGGAAGTGTTTTTTTTATTAGGTTCTCCTCTAACATTGCAGTTTATTATTACCTCAACTTCCTTTTCAGGATTATATAAAAATGAAAAAGATAATTACTTACTTACTCATGAAAACCTAAGTTTCAGTAATAGAGTTTTTAACTAATCCATTCCTCATCCCATGGCTCCCTATCTCTGTTTCTGTCTGCAGCCACCAAAACTTCTATCACAACTCCCGTTATTTCCACCATCCTGCCAACTAACAGCCCCACCAAGAGTTTGCAAACAGTTCTTTGTAAGTGCATGCCTGTTATTTTTGTTAACTGTTGTTCTGTTTTTGTCATGAAATGCCAAACAGCTGATATTCTTAACTTGTAAGCAAGGAACTAAACCAGGTAGGTTTCATTCCTGAAACGTGAAGGGAACAAATTTGTGTATAAACTGTTTGCAGAAATAAACTTATGTGCTTTTCAGTGTTCATCGGCACTTCGTGACATATTACATTACGTAGCTTGCATAACCCGTTACATAAAGTGTAGGCATGGAACTAAACTTAAGATGGGTTTTTAATCATGAAATGAGTGTGTAAACTGTTGGTAGAAGCAAATTCATTTCCACTTCAGTATCCATCCATTTTTTTGTAGCTCTGATTAGTTTTGTAGTTACAAATTGATGTTACATCTGCTCATGACTGCTCACGGTGTGTGTGTAAATTCTAAATGTCAATAAATATTGCTTGTCATTTGTAAAAACAATTTTTTAAAAATCGCAGTTTGAATGTATATTTCGCTTTTTCACTTTCGCAATGGTACACAGAGGCCTTTGAAATGTAACTTGAAAATATTAGTTAATAGTAAGGATATAAGACACTCAGCAAAAATAGTTAGCAAACAGCAGTTGTAAGTTTAAGAGAAGGTTAATCAATAAAGATAAGTCGGTGCCTAATACAGTCACCCCTTCAGATATGTGGAATACGACATTCACAATTTTGTTAATTCAGGAGTTAGTCGTGAACAATGAATTTAAATGGGAATTTTTTTGGAGCTTGCCAAAACTCGCAATCGACATGTAAGCCAAAAATATGTAAACAATACAGAAAATGATTTGTGTCCCATAAAATGAAATATAAATACTAGCCGTGTAAGCCCGTGCTGCAAAACGCCTGGGCTCCTAGAATTCTGGCACTTCAATCAATCTATCACATCGGTTGTGCATAAGGTTCTTTTTTCTCTGTGGTTTCGTTTTGCTGACGTGCTCGCCTCCATTGTCTATCAGCGGCCAAGCGAGTTTCTCTCTCCTAGAAGGTCTCCTTTTGCCGTTGTGCTCGCTTCGCATATGTATTAGTGGCTTAGCGAGTTTCTTTTCTGACCAGCTTCACTTTGGCGATGGAGTCATTTTCTTTCAGCTTCATGCTGTAGCTTCATACTTCTTTCTTCTTCCAACTCGTTAACTTGGGGCCACCTTGCCAGCTCTTTGAGCTTCATGCTGTAGCCTTACACTTCCATGCCGGACAGACAAACACACGCACTTCCCCGCGTATAAAATGATATATAAATATATGTGCTATTTAATATTTGTTAATGTATGTGCATTCTATCTTTAATATTAAAAGTTATCTTTAGTATATTTGGCAAATAAAAAAATAAGAACTGTGGGATCTACACCAGTCACTTTAAACCTTCACAGCTCCCTTGGTTACTCAGCAGATCTGACATCTCTCCCCAGCTGGCGCACACCCACACTCTCTTGCTCCTACCAGAATTCCGCTTAGCGCTCTTACCCATCTTTCCCGAGGTCACTCCCACTTGTTAATTTCTCAATTTCCTTTCCTCTGATTTATTTTTCTCCTTTTCTTACCAGCTCCTCTCTTTTTCATCCGTACAGTCAACCAACTGGCTGGCGTACTGGCACCAATTAACCAATGGCATAAGTTTAAAAAAAAAACAAAAAATTATTAATAAATTAAAGTGACACACCCTACCACAGTAATAGGGGCCCAAGTATCATTTGCAAATTTTTACATTCGGTAGAGGACTTCTGCCCCCTAAACCTGACGAATGTGAAGGGGCGAATTTAAAAAGTTTTCATGTCTTATGTAGAAACATGGCCAGTACAGTATGTGGCCTTGCTTTTGTTTGGTGCACAGGTAGGCATCTTTTTATGCGTCTTATTTTAATTGAGTAGCTTGAGCCTAACTTCTTGAACAGTTTGCATGATGGTTGATGCTAAATTAACGGCATCTACTATCTGCTTGCAAGCTTTTATTCCCTTACTGATCCTAGAAAGTATATGTTTTTTCCCACTAAAACTAAAATAACGTGACCCTGAAAAGTCTTTCTTTCTTTCTTTAATCACCATCTCTTTATAGCTTGAATAACTCAGTACATAATATGTAGGCATGGAACTAAATTAGACGGGTTTTTAATCATGAAATGAGTGTGTAAACTGCTGGTAGAAGCAAATTATTGCAACTCCATTAATAATAATAGAGTTTATGGGTTTGAAATTTATAGTAATTGAGTAAAATTGACAGTTATTAAATAAAACCTGAGCACACTGATTTATGATTAACTGGGATTCATCAAACCTAAGGAGGTGGTTATAGCTAAATCTGGGCTCAACTCCGCATTCGTGAGTCGTACTATTGTTTGTGAAATATGCTTACAGATTTACTACTATTTTATGAATGAAACCCCATGTTTGTAAACAACTTTCTAAGACACCAAATCTTTAAACAATTGAACAGAGGGATAGAGGACAGATAATATTTTGCACGATGGCTTGGTTGCACAGTGACAGGGGCGTCAGATTCAAGTCTTGCCCTAGTGTACAGTTTTCCCAAATGTCTGCGTGGTTGTTTCCATGTATATTGCAGTCTCCCCACATACCCATAAATGCACTTGTAAGACTAGTTAGTGATTCCTCATTTTCTTAGTATGGTTGTCATCTCATCCAGGTGTCAATTGCATTTTACTGCAAAGGTAGTGGTCCCCTCACCCCGTAATCATCATCAAATTTTGTGATTACCATATGAAAGCAGCAGAAGGTGCTGTTCATTGTGAATTTCAGTATCCAGTTGTTACAAAGGGCTATTCAGGTAGGTGATGTGTTCATGTTTTGCCGGGTAGGCCAATAATATTGAACTGCACAGCTGCATCATCATATGACACTGCAGGTCTGCACCAGCAGAAGTTAAGATTAGGGGTTAATATGCTTAAGTGTGTAGTATAAACGGTTAAGATTAGGAGTAACTTAAGATCAGGGGTTAGTATAGTCAAGCATGTAGTATAAACAGTTAAGAATAGGGGTGATTTAATTTTAGGTTTCTTAAGGTTAGGGGTTGGTGTGGTTAGCATTTAGTGTAAACGGTTAAGATTAGTGTTGATTTAAGGTTAGGATTACGAAGGTTAGTGGTTTGCATGGTTAGATGTTAGTTTAAATTGTTAAGGTTAGGGATAACTTAAGGTTAGGGGTTAGTATGCTTAAGCGTGTAATATAAACTGTTGAGTTTAGGAGTAACTTAAGGTTAGGGTTAGTATGGTCAAGCATGTAGTATAAAAAGTTAAGAACGGGTAATTTAAGGTTAGGTTTCTTAAGGTTAGGGGTTAGTATGCTTAAGTGTGTAGTTTAAATATTTAAGATTAGGAGTAATTTAAGGTTAGGTTTGTTAAGGTTAGGGGTTGGTGTGGTTAGCATTTAGTGTAAACGGTTAAGATTTGTGGTGATTTAAGGTTAGGATTATGAAGGTTTGTAGTTCGCGTGGTTAGCAGTTAGTGTAAATTGTTAAGATTAGTGATAACTTAAGGTTAGGGGTTAGCATGATTACCGTTCAGTTTAGACGTGTGGTGACATCACTTCCTCCATGAAACTGCTGGTATAGACCTGCGGTGCAGTCCTGCAGTTGGATGCTTCTTGGGTACGAAGGGAGACTTGGTTACTTCAGTGTGGAAATGCAGACTGTTTGCCAAGGAGACACCACTTTCGGTAAGAGATCGTGACCAAGTGAAAAATGTGGCTAGTTCACATTGGATCAATTAAATTAAGTTTTTTTTCCCAGGTTTTCCTTTTCAAGCATACACTTTAAAAATGTTTTAATATGGAGGAATGTAGATGTTTTACACATTTTGGAATGTTTTCTGTTTAGGTCCTGTTCTAACATGCCTCAACTTTTCTTCACAGGATTACCTAGAATTATTAAAAAAAAAGATCTATTCATTACCTAAATCGTAAATTTCAGTAATAGAGTTTTTTAAACTAATCCTCCCTCACTCCATGGCTCCCTCTCTCTGTTTCTGTCTGCAGCCAACAATACCTCAGTCACGACACCCATTACTTCCACCACCCTGCTAACTAACACCATCACCGAGAGCACGCAAAACGGTTTTAGTAAGTGCATGCTTGTTATATTTCTTAACTGTTTTGTTGTGTTTTGTTATGTTATGAAGTACCAAACAGCTAACATTCATAAGTTGTAGGCATATAGCTAAGCCTGCATGGTCTCATTCATGAAACGAGTGTCTAAAGTGTTTGTGCTGTTTAGTTTTCATCCGTGCTTTAGTTTGGACTGATTCTTCGCCTCGTCATGAGTGCTCATGGTATGTGTGTAAATTACATGTAGCTAAAAATCCCTTGTCGTTTATATAACTCATAATTCTGACTTGTATTATGTTCTGTTTTATTCACAGTGTGCAGATACCTTTGAACAATTTTAAAATATTAAAAAATATTAAAAGTATAACACCTGTAAAAATAGTTTCCCATCAGCAGCTTTAGGTTTAAGGGTGGTTTAAAGCAGTGTTTCTCAACCTTTCTAATGTCATGACCCACTTTTACATAAGAAATCTGACAAACGAGAGGAGACCGTTCTGTCTGTTTGTCGCCTGTTTGTTTAGCTAATAGCTGAGCTGTCCCTTATCTCATCCAGATTCTTCTTAAAGGTTGTCAAGGTTTCTGCTTCAACTCCATGTGTCGGTAGTTTGCCCCAGAGTCCCACGACTCTTTGCGTAAAGAAGAACTTCCTGGTTTCAGTCTTCAGTGCACTTCCCCTTACTTTCCATTGATGTCTTTGAGTCTGTGACTCACCATTAATCTGAAAGAATGTTGATAGATCTTCTTTATCAATGCCTTAAAGGAGTTTGAATACCTGGATTAGGTTTCCACTCAGTCTCTTCTGCTCAATGCGTTGACGTAAATTCAACAGTTTTTATAATACTAGCTGTGTAAGCCTCTTTTGTAAAAAGTCCATGCTCCTAGAAACTATTGAAATCATCAGAAAAAAAATTGAAGTGCAGAGTCGGCATATATTTTCTCATAGATGTGTTTTCGTGATCTAGCAAAAGTTGTGAGATGTTTTTTGGACGCAGCACAGGTATGCAAACTTTCTCCTCACTGTTGGCTCCAAAACATTTCCCTGGAGGAGGGAATTTATTTAGTGACTGCACTTACACTTTATTGCATCCAGGGGCACACCGGGTACCCCTGCTCGTTGAGTAATAATGTACTCACATTGAGCATTTACGATTGATTGGGACTGGTCATCCTAATCATGTGGTTTACAAAATTTGGTTTCCATGAATCAAGAATGGAGGCTACTTTGGATGGCCCTGAAAGACATTGCAGCAGCCTTTCTAATGTCGTGACCCACTTTTACATAAGAAACATAAGAAATCTGACAAATGAGAGGAGACCGTTCTGTCCGTTTGTCACCCGTTTGTTTAGCTACTAGCTGAACTGTCTCTTATCTCATCCAGATTCTTCTTAAAGGTTGTCTGCTTCAGCTCCATGTGTCGGTAGTTTGCCCCAGAGTCCCACGACTCTTTGCATAAAGAAGAACTTCCTGGTTTCAGTCTTCAGTGCACTTCCTCTTACTTTCCATTGATGTCTTTGAGTCCGTGACTCACCATTAAGTTGAAAGGATGTTGATAGATCTTTTTTTATCAACGCCTTAGAGGATTTTGAATACCTGGATTAGGTTTCCACACAGTCTGCTCTGCTCAATGCGAAACAGGTTTAATTCTCTGAGTCTGTCACAGTAGGCCATGTCCTGAAGTGCCATGATGCACCTGGGTTTTTGTAGTGTGTTAACCAGAACTGCACATAATAGTCCAGATGCGGTCTGACTAGTGCTTTATATAGTTTGAACACAGCATCCCTTGACGTAAATTCAACAGTTTTTATAATACTAGCTGTGTAAGCATCTGTTGTAAAAAAACCCGGGCTCCTAGAAACTATTGAAATGCAGAGTCGGCGGTTTCGTTTTGCAGACGTGCTCGCCCCCCGTTGTCTACCAGCGGCTAAGCAAGTTTCTCTCTCGTTTGTCTTTCCTCGGTTGCTTTCTTTCAGCTTCTTGCTGTAGCCTTGCACTTCTTTCTTCTTCCGACTCGTTAACTTGGTGCTGCCTTGCCGGCTCTTTGAGCCTCATGCTGTAGCCTCTCACTTCCGGGCCGGACAGACAACACACACACTTCCACACATAGACGTTTATATATAAGATAACCTAACATTACTTCTGTGCATTGCTTAGTTGATGAAAATGTTGCATCAACGTAAACCCCTAAATCCTTTTCAGAGGTTGTTTACTGTATAACATTGTCTCCCATCTTGTATTTATAATTGATGATCCTTTTGTCCAGGTGTAGATCTTTTCACTTTTCTACATTAAACTGCATTTTTGTGAGTGTTTGTTCAGTTCTGAAGCTTGTCCAGGTCTTTTTGAATTCTTTTCGATGCCTCCTCAGTCTCTGCTATCCCTGCAATTTTAACGTTACCTGCAAATTTCACAAGTTTACTAATTATACCAGAATCAATGTCATTAATCTAAATCAGTCAAAGTAGCAGTCCAAGGATAGACTCCGCTGATGACCTCACTCCATGTGAAGCATCCTCCTCTTATCTCTACTCTTTGTCTCCTGACAGTTAACCAACTAGAGATCTAGTTTTGTAGGTTATCACTCATGTCAACAGCTCATACAGCCCATATATTTTCTCATAGATGTGTTTTCGTGATCTACCAAAAGTTGTGAGATGTTTTTAGGACGCAGCATAGGTATACAAAGTTTCTCCCTGCAAAATATTTTCATGGAGGAGGGAATTTATTTAGTGACCGCACTTACGATTTATTGCATCCAGGGCCACACCGGTACCCCTGCTCGTTGAGTAGTAATGTACTCGCATTGAACATTTACGATCGATTGGGACTGGTCAACCTAATCAGGTGGTTTCCAAAATTTGGTTTCCATGAATCAAGAATGGAGGCTACTTTGGATGGCTCTGAAAAACATTACAGCAACCTCGGCAGGGTGACCTGAAGTTTTGTGTTTCGCAACGGGCAGATGCACCTTTCTTCATGGACCTTAGGTGCAAGTCTTACTAGAATACTCATAAATTTCCAGCTGTTTCATGAATGAGACCTCATGTGTGTGGACAACTTTCACGTTATTGAGTTTAATGCACGACTAATTATCTCTTAAGAGAGATTCATTTCTATCTATCAGACCTGAAAAACACGGAAAGCCAGTCAGGAGACGGTGGCATAGTGGTTAGCACTGCTGTCCCATAGTTCCAGAGACCAGAAGCCCCCATGGATTTCATTTTACCTTCCAAAAAGACCACTCATTTGGGCCTAAAGAACAACAGGGTCTTACTGTTGTCTAAATGTGGATCCCTACTCACTATGCAAGGCCATATAATTGTAAAGAGTTATTATTAAATTGAACTGAACAAGCTCAAAAAATGGAGGGATGAAATCAGTATGATATGCCATATAATTAATGAATACGTAGCTGGTTTGGTTCTTCATAGTCTGGGATATTCATTATCATCCTCATTGAATGTGGTTATTCAAATTTTCCGAAATATGAGGTTTTCTGGTTCTTTGCTTTCTGTTGTAAACAACAACTCCTTGTTTAATGAATGCTGTTTAAACAAGAGAAAACATGTGATGCATGTTGTGTGGCTAACCTGTCGCTGCTGGAGAAAAGGAGACTTCATTCTAATGCGGAGAAGTCCACCATCATTAGCCACTTCCTTGGTCCAATTACGTGGAGCCAAGAGCTTTCAGCACGTCAGTGCCCTCCAAATCAGGCGTGTTGAGAAGCTCGTTAAGGTGGTCCCTAATGATTTCTTTCCTGCTGAATGACCTCCGATGTACTTTAATAATTGCTATGAGGCTCCTTGATGTAACCCTTCATGTTGAATTGTGCATCCATTGAACTGACGGGTCTTTTTTTTTTTTTTTCCCATTCCTCTTGCCAGCATTAATTCCTCCTACGCCATCCCTTGTCACCACTAACATGACTGATACTAACACAAGTGTAGACGGTAAGCATGCCTTTTTATGTTTTATTCTTATTTTTGCCCTTTCATAGATTGCCTTTCAGCTAGAAATAATTAATCTTTTTCCTCATTCTTTTTTTTAATATTATTCATCAAATTAAGACGTTGTGTGTGGATCCTGAATCAACCTGGGAGATGAATTAATGCGATGGCAATGGATGTCATTACCCATGAAGTCATTTTAATTAGAACCCTTGAGGCGTTGATACTCTTGCATGATGTCAAAAGAGATATTTAATGGTCAAAGTAACAGAAATAAGTGAGCCACAATGATAAGGATGAGATTTATTTTTTGTTATTTCTGGTCGTTATAGAAATAATGATTGTATACACCGTAAGTTTTAGATGTACAATGTCTTGTGCACTTTAAGAGAATCATATGCAGTTTGTGCGTAACCTTTATATTTTAATGTCATTTTTCTGTTTAATAATATTTCGTTAGTGAGCATGGGTTTCATCCCATCCCTAAAACCCAGAAGTCAGAAGCATTTCCTATCCTACAGAGAGATCAATAATGGAATAGTAGAAATACGGGGGACATTCAGAAAGTTTCCACACTTTTGTATTTTCATTGGAAACGGTGAAGACGAGAGAAGTAGTAATTGGGCATTAAACAGTTGGTTACGACGCCTGGAAAATTGCATCGGAAAGGAAGGTGACTGTGTCCAAAAGTGATGTAACATGTGTTTGAAATTCTTAACAGATTGAGTTAAAAAAAAAGTGTGGACACATTTTGAACGACCCTCATACGACATACACAAAACCCTTACGCTGTAGCCGCCACGCACACTGAGTAGCAAAGGAGGCGGCTGGCCTGCTTCAACCCCAACACTTCCTTATCCCCTGTGGCCAGGTACAGGAATGACAGGTCTTGAAAATAATAGTTGGGGCACCAATTGGGTTGTCCCATTTAAATTAACAAAAACGTTCAACCAAAAATAAATTAATCTTGCCGTTTAGGTGCCTTCAAATAAACAAAAAAGGCTTCACCTGCAGGTACAGGGTCTGTTTGCTTAGGAACTCCATCCGGGTAGTCGCTCTTGCCAAAAAGACACCTCCTTCTGGGCAGATGGGGTTCTTATACACTCTTAAACATGATGGTCCTTTAATGGCATTTTATGGTCCTTTGCTGGGTTGTGTGGTTCCTATTGCTTGACCAACCAGCATTTTATTCTGGGAAGGGTTCTTTGCATGTGAAGTTGGTTCTTCCAGTTTTGAAAAGTAGAAAAAAAGACTGACATTTTGAATGTTTGGTAGGCAGCCTAGCAGGGCATTAACAGATTAAAGTGGACTTAGTCTGTGGTAGTAGGAATGCAGTAAGATTCCTTTCTAATTCATGACCAATTGGCATTTCACAAATCTGTTACCATCTATTCATTGTTATTTGCTGTACAGAGCCTGTTATAGATCTAAATCAAGAGTTCCCAAACTTTTTTCGGCCGCAGACCCCTTTACCAAAAACTTTTAAAACCATCAACCCCCTAGGCAGTTACTTTACTTACTCAAATTAATACATTTGTACAGTACTCGATATTAAATATTTCACTAGATATCAAACTTTTCATTCTAATCACTTGTAATTAATGATTGAAAAAGATAAAAGGACTACGGAATATGACATTATCTTATGCAACATTTAATATCGAAACCTGCACTAATGAAAAAATTAAAGCAAAAAAATACGAGCATTACATTTTTGACATTTATGTAAATAAATGTAAATTCAAAATAAGTACAAATAGTCCAAGCTGTACTGTCTGCATTTCTTTTTTGGTTCAGTCATATTATTATCTGAAGAAATAAAAACTTTTATTAACAAACAATTTCGGCAGCCCCTGTGATAAAAAAATAAAAATAAAGTATGTACTTACTTGAAACAGAAGATTTTTCTTCAAACTCGAATAAATAAACTGTGTCCTCTGATTTTCTTTTTCGTAGTACTGCTCCTCAATAAATAATTATATTCAAAGTTCAAATCACAAATACGAACATGTCACATCAAACGAACCAATTTATAGTGTTTTATGAAAGCAGGACCGTACAAGACTCATAGATTCTGCTAATATCGAATATCCGTCATCTCGTCCCACCGCGAGCAAGTGTGAACGTGCAACGGTTTTTCATGTCCGCACTTGCTTTGATACATTCGATAAGACAATGCACAGACATGTTTGTGCTACATGTATTTTCACGCATTCTTACTTGTGACTCTTTTAAGGACACATTTTACCTTTTCATTCGCAAGTTTGGTATGTAATGTGTTTTTATCAAAAAAGTGTTTTTTTGAATAATTGTACTTGTTAATTAGGCACCTATTGGAATCCTAGATATTTTGAAGTAACAAACAAATAGTAGTAGTAAGAGGGTCTATTTTTGCTGTCGTCAACCCCCAAATTTTTTTAATTGAAACTATCGACCCCTAGAAAGTTCAAATCGACCCCAGGGGGTCAATATCGACCACTTTGGGAACTCTTGATCTAAATAAATAAAGGTTTTTTATGGAACCTTCATGTAGATGGGTCTTTTTGGAACCAAACATGGTTCCCTTGTAGCATTCGCTCTGAAGAACTGCTCTGGCACTTTTACTTTTAGGAGTGTAGCTGGGGAACCAGGAAGGGGCGGGGCTCAGTGTCCCTCACTGGGCGGGGATAGAAGGAGAAGACAATAAGAATCCCGGTGGGTTCTTACATACCTCAGTTGAGCTCTGTGTGGAGAGCCACCGACGCACATGCATGACACCCATCTGCTATATAGCACCTTCGGAAATTATTCAGACCTCTTCACTTTTTACACACTTTGCTAAAGTACAACCATGTGCTAAAATCATTTCAATTCCTTTTTTCCCCCTCATCATGTACCCCAAAGCGACAAAGTGAAAACACAGTTCTAGAAACATCCCACTGACACAAGTATTCAGACCCATTACTCAGTACTTTGTTGAAGCCCCTTTGACAGCGATTACAGGATAGTCTTCTTGAGTGTGACACAACAAGCTTCACACAGCTGGATTTTGGGGATTTTCTGCCATTCTTCCCTGAAGATCCTCCCAAGCTCTGTCGGGTTGGATGGAGAACGTCAGTAGACAGCTTGGTCTGGGCTCTCCAGAGTTGTTTGGTTGGGTTCAGGTCAGGGCTCTGGTTGGGCCATTCCAGAACATTCCTAAGTCTCTCCTGTGTTGTCTTTCCTTTGTGCTGAGGCTCATTGTCCTGGTGAATGTCTGAGGTCCAGGGTACTGTGGAGGAGGTTTTTATTGAGGATCTCTCTGTACTTTGTTCCATTTAGCTCTCCTTCAACCCTGACTAGTCTCCCAGTCAGTGATGCTGCCACCACCATGCTTCACCCCGTGTCATTACCTTGTGTTCTTCATAGTGACGTCAGTGAAAAATTATTAATGTCATGTTTTTATGGACTGCAGAGATAACAACATTCCTGATACAACAAGTGTCAAAAAAGACTAACACTGAGCAACAGCAAACAATTTCAAAATGGTCACGACAAACATCTCACGTTACTTGTGTCAAAATTTAGCTAAAATTGCATTAAGTAAACTATATTGGAAAATTCAATTTGTGCACTTGAGAAGTTTGACTTTTTTTTTCAACATTTTGAAATTATTTGCTACTGTCAACCATTGGTCGTCATTGGTGCCTACTGTATCAGGAATTTTGCTATCTCTGTGTTCCCTTTAAATATATAAAGTTAAGAATCATTCAGAGCCATAGCCACAAACAACACGGGGTAAGTGACAGAGTGAGATATATCATTCTGGGGTGGTCTTCCTTTAATGGTTTTTTATCACAGCTTTATAGACCTGCGTTCATCTGCCAACTAAATGAAATTTGCAGGTGTGCATTGTGCATTTTCTCCTTGGGTCTGTGATGAGGAATTACCCTGAGAAATCCATGCACGTGTGGATATTAGGTTAAGTATAAAATAGATAAGTATCTTTGGTTAATTAGAATTAGATGTGCATATTAGGTTAAATAGTAATTACAGTAGATGTGCATATTATCACTGGTTGGCTTAAAACAGTGAGTGTGGTATAGTGGATTGTCTACGGTTATTCCTATCTAGTTATCTCAAGATCTCTGTGACTCTGCAATGGAATAATAAGATCTAGAAAATGGATAGATGTATGGATTATTGGCTTGGTATCCTGGCACACTGATTGGACACAACAGGGCCAGCAGGCTCAATACAAGGAGTCCATCTGTGACAAACTAGTGAAGAATGTGGCCATACGGTTTCAACTCTGGGCAGTTAAGGAGCAGAGATAAGCCACTGTGATGTCCACCTTTCCATTTTAAGAAGCGACTCTTTCTAGTTCAGGATCACGACAATAGGGCCTGTCCTGTTAGACCAGGTGCTAAGCCTGGATAGGTTACTAGTCCATCACATGAATAAGTCCCTCACTCACATTCATTCATGCCAGGTCCGTTTAGATTATTCAGTCAACCTAAATGCATGCTTTAGGGTTTTGAAAGCAAACCAAATTACCAGAAAATGCATAAATAAGACACTAGGCTGTAGGTGAGAATGTTATAAGCCCTTCTTAAGATTGACCGAAAATTTTCCCCCAGGTCCCATTTTGTTATTCAATTTTAGCATTATCAAAACACAAACAAAACTCTTTATTAATTTTTGATTTATCATAAACAAATGTGGTGTTGTACAACATTCAGATGGTAGAATTTTGAATTATTGCTTTTTTAGATAAAGATTGTTTTGTTAAACGAGATTTTTTTCCTCACTTGACTCAAATGGAGCAGGTATTCAAGAAAGAGAAAATCGTTCATCTGCGCTGATCGATATGGATGAAAAAACCGCAGGCTATTTCCAGACATTTATAAGGCAACGCTCAAAGACGTCTAAAACCATCTTGGGAATCATTTCCACACCGCTTATCAGGCCGGTTAAAAGAAAGCCTGAGACTGTCACTCGCTTTCAGGAAAGAACGGCTGTATATTTGAGTAAACCAGAAGTATCGGGGGTCCAGAGCAAACTGGTTGAATCAGTAACGCAAACGGCCACTGTGTCTGCTGAAACTGTTAGTTCCAATGAAAAAACGTTTTCATTTTACAACAAAAACAGCAGTGAAAAAAACGATAGTGCTTCAGTCCAAAATCGCAAGAACAAGCCACTGTCTTTTTTCTGGCTTATAAAAGATGGGAACGAGAATGCAACGATCAACCTGACAGAGATTGCGGAGTATGGATCTGGCGCTTTGCCTTTGATGTACGACACTGACCTAAGGGAAGGCTTCTTTAGCGGCATGGAGCTTTCATCCAGTTTCCCCTTTTACGACTTTGAGCCATCATACTCAATATATGAAAACCTAAGCGTACTCGGCCTAAATATTTCTGAACATCAGACACTACAGAATCCACCAAATGAAAACCTGGAGTTACGCTCTGCTGTTGCCAGAGATTCACATCAGTTACTTTCCATTTTATTTTTTAAACCCCAAGTTGAAACAACACCCTTCAGTTTCATGAAAACTTCTGCCTCCATTTCTGAAAGTCTAACCTCATCACCAGAATGGATTAGGAAATCGTCAACAGCTTATCACAGCAGCTTGCAGACTTCTGGGTATTTCAACCCATCTTATGGGACTTTGCTTTCCGGGTTCCACATTCACCCGACTTCAACTTTTTCTACTGTTGAAATCAGCCGTCCTACAGCACCCCGTGATGACCATACGCCGGACCCTGCGTTGGTCCTTTTTGTTCAAAACCACCCCATCGAAGAAAGTCTGAAATTGCAGATGTCTTCAGTGATGTACCCAATTCATAATTTCATTTCTAGCACTGACCTGACCGTGTTTGCTTTATCTGTATTTAATGACAAATCTGTTCACATAGACAATATACCATTCATACAGTCAACCCCAGTATTACCTTCCCAAACTTTCACAGTAAAGGATGGTGAAGACACCTTTACTAAGAAATCTAAATCCAAGATACTAGTATCAGAATTACTGGGTCCAAATACACAATCCTTTCACTCTCACATTTCCAACATGTTACCATCAATATGGCATAAGAGTGAAATTTATGAGCCAGTGAACAGTGGCAGGTCATCTTCTGTGGTGCCCCATGAGTTAACAATGACTGAGAATATCGAGAATCTTCCTGATGAATTGTTCTCTTTCCCAGAACAAGATTTCACGCTAGTTACGATGAATTCTGCACGTGAAATTAAGAGTAACGAACGATATAAGGTAGCACAATCATCGAGTCTATCCGACTCAGAGTTATCAAATATCCACCAGTTTTCAAAGACTTTGGAGAATCCATTCTTCTCAAATAAGGATTTTTCACTTTTGGTTGGGCTAGATCTTTTATCCCCATCCGTTGCAGTGCCTGTTCAAAGAAATAAATCTAGCCTTTCAACTAATAGCACAGAATTAAACATAAATACACCGGTTTTAGGTACACCTCTTCAATTCCCTAAAGATATTGAGAAGGTATTTACGCCTGATTACAACTATTCACGTTTTCCACAAACCATTTCACCATTTCATGAAGTATTAAAGACTCTGGAGAAAAATGTCTCAAAGCCATTGTGGCAACAAATCGAAAATATCTCCGCTTCTCTGAGAGATGATCCTTTCCATGCCGTAGACGAAGTGCCCACAGACCTGTATAACGTGACTAACATTCTGTATGATCGATACAGAATCACTAGTGGGTCAATTTCTGGGATGGATAATATAAATCTGGCCTTCCCTTCTTCCAAGCAAATGTTAACCGAGGGCATTCACAAAGGGACAGCGGACTCCAAATATACTGAGTCACTGGAAAACAATAGTAATTTTTCCCAGTTGAGGTCTTCCTTGGTAATAACCAAAACTTCTAAGGTGTATTCAGAGCCCAGTGAGACCTATGATTTGCCTTTCGATATCCCTCCAGTGTCCTCTGCTAAATTTATGTCTCATTCTGGAAGTTATATGTTGGAAGATGATTATTCCTTGAAAATTCAGAACAGTGATCATTTACAAGAACCCAGTTTAGTATTCACCTTCCCCACACCTCCTCTACCACTAATGTTCTCTAAGCCTTCTACCGATCTCGACAGATCAACTGTGGTGTCACAGTCTATGGGGACAACTTACGAAACTGAGGTAGAACATAAAAGTGATGGATCTGGTACCCCCCAAACTCAAGAAGAGCTTTCAGAGGAATTTCTAATGGTACTAGCCACTACTAGTATAACATTTCATTCAGAACCACAAGACTCTAGTGGCGTCAACGGGTCTTTTTCTTCAGAAGGAGAAGATTTTTGGACATTTTTTGTTCATAATACAAGTAGTGAAAATCAAACTAGCACTCTAAAGCCATTTTCCGCTGAGCCTGTTATGCAAAACGGCACTGTAGATGTGGAGATAATCAGTGGAGATGACAACCTACAGTTTTGGGATGATGGCAGCAGCCAACCTATCATTTTCACTGAGGTGGAGAATATGACACTTTGGGACTTAATGTTGGATCCTCCTGCAAGAGAATCAAATGCACTGATAACACTCTCTGGAGCTATTAGCGATAATTTAAACACTGGAATTTATGAGTTTACCACCAGCGACAACTGGATCAGCATTAAACACGATAATTTTACACTGTGCCCATGTCAAAATGAAAGCGATATTGTGTGCGATTGTGGACCTAAAACCGACAAAAGTATGTGCTACAAATGCATAGTATATATGGAAATTTAACATAGAAGTAGAATGAATACTGCTTTTCTAATTTCACTTAAATTTCGTTTATAGTTGTATGAGTAGCAGTGAATTCTATTAGTCAGCATGGTACTGTCAATGATCTTAAATTGCTCACTTGCACAAAATGAAGAAGTTTGTAGAAAATGACCTTTTAACCAAAAAGTAGGATAATTCATTCTTCAAATCTGTGATTAGCATGTGCTTCATCAAAATCAAAGTAGCTGTTGGTGAACTCGGAGGAGACTGCTCTTACTCATACAAGAACACAGAGTTTTGGTTTATTTTTAATTTAATTTAAACTCACACCTAATAACAGTTTCACGAAAGGTAAATTCAGCATATAACCGAAAGATTCTGATATCTTTGCATCTTTATCACTGCTGTAATTGATTAACTTGGTTTTTACACATCAATATCGTTATGTCATAAAGAGTTTACTTTAGGCAGGCAATCGCTTGTTTGTTGGTTTTTTTTCCCTTATTCTTTTTATAATTCTCAAATGATTATATCAGATGTGTGATGTTAAAAAGAAGAAAAAAAAATGTAATGTATCAATTATAATTATGGGGTCAGGTGTTTAAAAATATTAATGCTAAAGCAAAAATAGTTCTGATATTTTGCAGCGAAAAACATACAGAACATTATTAGATATTGCTTGGTATTGTTAACATGATCATATTATCATACTGATGTGTTTATATATATATATATATTAATATATATACAGTATATATTGCAAGTGGAGCAGTGGAGTGTGTACGCCTGATGAGCCCAAATAAGGGCAAAACACGTGTCGCGTACTCTTTGCATTACTTGACAGTAAACTATGCAACATTCCATGATCTGCTTCTCGCAACTGAAAGAGGGCCCCATGGCGGATGTTTGCCGAATGGCAGACCAACCACATATGTTACCTGGTAGGTAACCACCCATATAATCAGGTTGGGACTCAGACTACGAATGCAATGAATATATATATATATATATATATACATACTAGGGGCTTGCCCCCTGCTCATGTCGCTCACCAACCCCCCTTGTCTGCGCTATGTGCCAGCCACTTCACGTCTCTGTCACTGACGTTGTAAAGAGGGGGGCTGAACGCACCCCAAGGAGACGCGGCCGCTCCTCCGAAACCCCCTCTTAAACGGTGATACCATGGGAAACAAATACAGTTTTGTTTTTTTTTTTTACCTCCTCTTTGCTCGATCAGCTGCTGGCCATGATCAGCATCTCTCACAGCGCTTTGAACATTTAAAATCCTGTACAGGAACTGTCCTACTCTTTGTCTTTTATTTCCATGGTTAAATCTCTTGGCAGAAAGTCTCGTCTTGCAGAACGTGAGTTCTTGATATTTTTTAGTTTATAATTTAAAAACAGAGTAAGGATCTGAAAATCTAACAACATCATATTAAAGTTCCATAAATTCCGAAAAGAATAATACCAAACATATGTATATATGTAGGATTTAAAATAAGCCCGATTTAAAGTTTGAAAAAATATGTGACATAAAATCTGTTGCACTTATAGGCATTGGATTTTATATATATAGAGTAGATAAATAAATATATACACTCACCTAAAGGATTATTAGGAACACCTGTTCAATTTCTCATTAATGCCATTATCTAATCAACCAATCACATGGCAGTTGCTTCAATGCATTTAGCGGTGTGGTCCTGGTCAAGACAATCTCCTGAACTCCAAACTGAATGTCAGAATGGGAAAGAAAGGGGATTTAAGCAATTTTGAGCGTGGCATGGTTGTTGGTGCCAGACGGGCCGGTCTGAGTATTTCACAATCTGCTCAGTTACTGGGATTTTTACGCACAACCATTTCTAGGGTTTACAAAGAATGGTGTGAAAAGGGAAAAACATCCAGTATGCGGCAGTCCTGTGGGCGAAAATGCCTTGTTGATGCTAGAGGTCAGAGGAGAAAGGGCCGACTGATTCAAGCTGATAGAAGAGCAACTTTGAGTGAAATAACCACTCGTTACAACCGAGGTATGCAGCAAAGCATTTGTGAAGCCACAACACGCACAACCTTGAGGCGGATGGGCTACAACAGCAGAAGACCCCACCGGTAACACTCATCTCCACTACAAATAAGAAAAAGAGGCTACAATTTGCACAAGCTCACCAAAATTGGACAGTTGAAGACTGGAAAAATGTTGCCTGGTCTGATGAGTCTCGATTTCTGTTGAGACATTCAAATGGTCAGAATTTGGCATAAACAGAATGAGAACATGGATCCATCATGCCTTGCTACCACTGTGCAGGCTGGTTGTGGTGGTGTAATGGTGTGGGGGATGTTTTCTTAGGCCCCTTAGTGCCAATTGGGCATCGTTTAAATGCCACGGGCTACCTGAGCATTGTTTCTGACCATGTCCATCCCTTCATGACCACCATGTACCCATCCTCTGATGGCTACTTCCAGCAGGATAATGCACCATGTCACAAAGCTCGAATCATTTCAAACTGGTTTCTTGAACATGACAATGAGTTCACTGTACTAAAATGGCCCCCGCAGTCACCAGATCTCAACCCAATAGAGCATCTTTGGGATGTGGTGGAACGGGAGCTTCATGCCCTGGATGTGCATCCCACAAATCTCCATCAACTTCAAGATGCTATCCTATCAATACGGGCCAACGTTTCTAAAGAATGCTTTCAGCACCTTGTTGAATCAATGCCACGTAGAATTAAGGCAGTTCTGAAGGCGAAAGGAGGTCAAACACCGTATTAGTATGGTGGTCCTAATAATCCTTTAGGTGAGTGTATATGTATATTTATCTACTCTATATATATAAAATCCAATGCCTATAAGTGCAACAGATTTTATGTCACATATTTTTTCAAACTTTAAATCGGGCTTATTTTAAATCCTACATATATACATATGTTTGGTATCATTCTTTTCGGAATTTATGGAACTTTAATATGATGTTGTTAGATTTTCAGATCCTTACTCCATTTTTAAATTATAAACTAAAAAATATCAAGAACTCACGTTCTGCAAGACGAGACTTTCTGCCAAGAGATTTAATATATTATATATATATATATACACAGACACACACACACACACACACAAACACACGCATACACATGTACACACACTTTATATACATATACTATATATGTATAAAATTCTGATTTATTTACTGCCAATGAATATATTGCTGTAAATGTATTTGATCTCTTTATTTTTTTTTCTTTTGAAGCGCCGCAGTCTCCGAAGAGTGAAAAGTACTGACATTACACTGTTAGTCTAACATGTTTGTTTAAAAGGCCAACTAAGTGGTGAATTTAATAACCTAATTAATCATAACCTATTTAGGATTGAAAAACCTGTTAAGACTGGAAGAATTCCCACCTTTTCCATTTATTTTCCTTTTCTTTTTTTATTTTTTCCTCTCAGACAGCCATCTCCTCCTCCTCCTCTGTCTCTCAGTTATTTTTTCATACGTCAATTGGAAGCCAAAATGCTCAATTCTAATTCCCATTTTGTACCGACTGTAACAAGAGCAGTCACTCCAAATAACTAAAGAGTGAGGATTAGGATAAAAAAGGGCAAAGCAAAGGTCAAAAACAAAAAGAGAGAACATTAAAACCAAACCATACACCAAAAATTGAAGTTAAAAAGCAGAGTTTAATTTCAAAATACCAATAATACCAAAGAAGAAAATAAGTGGTATGCTACATTGGGTTCAGTCTCAGATATTTGTGGCTATTTTAGGGGGATCTTTACACTGGCGCACTTATGACATCATGAGGGGTGTGGCCCCAGTGCATCATGGGCAATCCTCATGACACAAAACTTCTAAAAGTGTAGCACCGTCCCCAAAAACAAAATGGCATTGGAAAGGACAGTAAAAAGTATTAAACTTCTAAAACAAAGCTCTGAACACAGAATTGAGTGTTAAACACCCCCCTCAAGGTGGCATCTACTGTAGATAAGTAGTCCACCTTCAGGGAAAATCAAGAAAATGAAAGAGAAGCTCAAATTAATCATAACAGAGAAATATACGACATTGCAGCTCCAGAGAACCTTTCTAGCTCTTACAGTTTTGATTCATTTTTTAGCTCAGCTATTATCATCCATTCGTGAAAGAACATCTCCCTGGCAACATGATGGTTGGGTTAAAACTAACGTCTCCATATTGCCAAGTGACCAGAGCAAAACCAGAAGGCTGCGTTTCTTTAGAGTTTCCAGCAACTGGGATGGCAAAGGTTGAGGCCACCAAGTGTGACGTATAACACGAACGATTCTACAGTCAAGGTAGATTTGTTTTCAAAGTTTTAGTGTAATTAAAAGGAAAAACAAAATCACAAAAACTGAAGTGTGTGTAATGTGACATGGGCTTTAATGTGTTAGTGCGGTTTTAAACCCATGTCTGTCTGAGAGATGTACAAAAAATATTTGCCCAAACTGATTTAAATTTAGGTCATTTGCAAAACATATGTGCTGGAGATGCAAGAATCGAACGACATCGCTCGCATACTCAGCAAATGTTGAAAGAGTGTGTCAGGTTTACGATCTTAAAGAATCCATTGTTTAGTGCAGGGTTACTGAAACTTTATTTTTTGGTTGAGACCCAATCTTGTATTTGTAAGTGTCTTTGAGACCCATTGCTTGTTGAATGTCGGACAATCATCAGAGGATCCATCTTGGGATGATTGTCAGAGTTTGGGGTGGTCCCCCCGTGGAGAATTGTGGAAGATCACCAGAGTCGCCTTTGGAGAACTAGACGGTCGTTGGGTGGGAATAATCGAGAACGATTGTCATAGCAATGGCGATTGTTTAATCGAGCCTCGGTGACCAAATACCACTAAATACAAAAATCCAACGATAACTAGTGAGCAGCCATCCATACTTTAAAGAACCCTGGTATCGGCAGATCAGACAGACAGCATTTTCAGTGACTTAATTCTACTATTAGGCTGGAAATAATCATTTCCTTATTGCTGTTTTCTTTCCTAAACTTGTAACTCTTAACAAAAAAATGGAAATTATGTAGTTTTTTAACATTTAAAAAACTTTGAAAAATTACTTAGTAATTCAACACAATTATCCAAAGCAAAACATTCACCACTTTTTGGCCAAATTTATGCCATAATATGATTTGTAAACAGACAATTTTAAAAGAATTTTCCTAACTGCAATCACATCTGCTCAATGATTATTGTTTGAGTGTTTGTTGGAAACCTTTGCAGTGCTGGTTTTGTGCTAATTCACGTTATTCTTTAAACAGATGGATTGTACTACCGGCTTTCATTTGTTATTTATGATAACCAACATCTCGCTAACGAGCAGGACGTGGAAAATGCAGTCGGCGCCTGGGTAAGACATTCAACCCTCATTGTGTCCCACTTTTTAAAAGCCTTTTTCCTTCAAATAATATATTTTACAGAGACAAAATAATAAAAATCAATATAAAAGTTACAGTCTAATTTGTATTCATACATATTTCAGTGTTCAATGTTCAGTCTCTCCGAGTTTAGAAAAATGCTGATAATGTTTATTTATGCTGCAGCTGAACCAGACATTTGAAAACTGGACGCATACAGTTTACGTAGCCAATGTGAGGTAAGGATATTTTATTTGGTTTCCAATTTCATGCCTGAATTACATTAGGATGTCAAAGGACAGCAGAGAATGGGATTGGCTTCTGTACTCAAAAAGGGGATGGGAGTTAAAGGAGAAGTTCGGTAATTCAAAGTTATTTCTTCACAAACATCGTGGTATATATGCATTTGTCATGCAAGATTGTGTTTGGTATTCTAACTATTTAACATAAAGATGAAAGCAAATATATAATACAAATAGTTTAGAGAGCTATAAGAGGCACTATATCACACAAATAAATAGAACGATAGATGTGAAAGGCATATCTGATAGATAGATAGATATGAAAGGCACAATATATATGATAGAAAGATATGAAAGGCACAATATAATATATTAGATAGATGTGAAAGGCAATATATAATAAATAGATAGATAGACATGAAAGGCACTATATAATCGATAGATAGATAGATAGACATGAAAGGCACTATATAACAGATAGATAGATGTGAAAGGCACTATATAATAAATAGATAGATGGACAGGCATGAAAGGCACTATGTGATAAATAGAAAAACTTGAAGTTTTGCTCTGGCTGTTGACCTTGCTCTCTTTCTCATAGAGGGTGTTGATTTGAATTTAGTTTGTCAAGTTTTAATTACTTGTATGGAATGTTAGTTTGCTTTTAATAAATTCAATAAAATGTTAAAAAAAGAAAGATAGACTGCAAAAACATTAAATCTAAGCAAGTGAAAAGTATTTATATCATGACATTAAATCTTGTTTTACCTTATTGTAAGAATTACTGACTTGTCAAAAATCTTTATTTGCAATTATTTAACATATTTTAAGAAACCTCGTCAAGTACGTTTTGCTTACCCCACTGGCAGATTGTTTTGCTAAATAAAAGCAAAATAACTCCATGTAAAGTTGTTTTGGTTTTTTTTTTGTCTAGTTTTTGTGTATGCATTTTTTGCAGTGCAGTTAGACAGCTCATCATAGGCTTGAACTGAATTAAGAGTCCAAGCACTGCAAAGTAGCAACGCCTTCCTGCCACAATGGGCTTAAGAAAACAACAAATTTAATAAATGAAATTTCAGACATTTGGGATCATTTATGATTTTTTTTTTTATTTCATTTTTTTCTACTATTTAGCATTCAACCTAAGAGTGCAGCAAGAAGTAAAAGAAGTACTGCAAGGTAATGAATGCTTGTTTAAAGTTCAAAAACATTTTTTAATGTTCTACACTGTGATTATACAAAATTGTTTGCGTCAGGTTCATAGTGAAGAAACAAATGCTTTATTAAAGATTTCATTATTTTATTTACCATTTAATAATTTCACGCAAGAACGCAGCAAACGATTTCGATTACTTTAATAAACTTTGAACACGTCAAATCTATTGTGTTATTTCAAAAAAAGGAATACTCCACCCAAAAAATATGTTAATATGTTATCACATTGTAGTGGCAACCGAGAAAAAATTTTAATCTTATGTTTTCATGGAAAATAACATATCAAAGATTCAAACTGAACAGGACCCCGCAGTGACTACCACTTGATGTGCAACACTTCCATGGAAAAAACAAATAAAAAAAAATTGCAACTCATTTCGCATAATCTACTTGTCCGTTATTCATTCTTATGCTCAGAATGTGCAAAATACAGTACAGTATAAGCATGTTGTGCTAAAGTACTATTAAAACTTACTTTTGGAAAACTCGGTATACTGTATATATTCGTGTATAAGTTGGGTCTTGAAACCCAAAAAATCGATCATAAAAGCAGACCCCGACTTATACGCCCGTTCAATAATACGACACTTATTTTTTTTTTTTTACATCTTCTTGCCTCCTCCAATCTCGCACCAGTTTCTCAGACGCATCGAATTTTGTCAGTTGCTCAGTTACCAATTTTTTTCACCACTTGAACGCTCCATTGTAGATAAGGGATGCTCTTACAATGAAGGTGTATGAGGGTGTGAGATACAAAAAGCACAAATCAGTGTAAATGTCGCTTCGGAATAGTTTGGGTTTTACCATGTGGTCACTTAGGCACAATCGAGAAAAAATAAAGGCTGTGTGCTCCGTGGTTACTCTCTCAGGTGGGTGTTCGCATATCGTATTCTCTTGGATCAATACCGGGAGTTTTCCGTATTCAACTTATACGGCCGACATCATAAAATGGCAGAAATTATACAGTAAAATCAAGTTATCCACGGGAGGACTTAAGCGTGAGTATATATGGTAAATGTGAACGGGAAAGAAGCGTTTCCCACAATAGTGGGTATTTGAATTGAAGATCCGCTTCTCCCCCTCATTCATTGGCATCCACTTCTCCCCATAATTTATTGATCAAAAATTCAATCTTCAACTGCAATGAAAAGTCTTGTTTCTAATTCTGTGATCTTTCCTGTTACTTTGGCAATGTCTTTACTTTCTTCTTTTGTGTTTTTGTTTATTGTGGGTGAAGACATTTGTCCGTATGTTTTCGCAGGTGCTTCCATTTTGTAGATATAATGCTGTAATGAATGAGCCATATATGGAGAGAAGTGTCCAAAAATCTGGATATCAAAACAAAACCTTTCATTTAATGAAATAAAAACTCCTAACATAACTGAGTAAAAAGTACAAAAAAGAAGGATTAAAAGATGTAATTGAAAGCACAAAATGCAAAATTAGATTAACAAAAATATCAAACAAAAGCAAACAACTACTGATTTTAATCAAACAGACGAAGCCAACAATCCAAATGTTAAATCCTTTTACAAAGCCAAAATCAGTAAAAACCTGAATTCCAAAACGAAATGATAAAAAATTCACACAATTAAACAGAGGATTAGGATTCAAGTGGAGCAGAAGAACATAACATAAGCTTAATGGCACTGCAGCACGGAAGTGGCAGGAGGTGCTTATCATGGCCCTCAAGTACTGCTAAAAGCCTAATGTTACTGGGTTACTGTCCTTCAATTTAATAATTAACAAATAGTCTAAATTAGCTGAGCACACAAGGGAGAATTAAACTAGATGAATAAACAAGGGAAACATAATAGATAATGAAAACGTACTTAGTAGAGGGAACCAAATTAAAGCAGGAAAAATACAATATAACACAATACAATTTATTTTTGTATAGCCCAAAATCACACTGCAAGTGCCGCAATGGGCCCTGCCTTTTGACAGCCCCCCAGCCTTGACTCTCTAAGAAACAGGTGGGCAAATTCAGTCCTGGAGGGCCGCAGTGGTTGCAGGTTTTTGTTCTAACCCAGTTGCTTAATTAAAAAACAATTCTTACCAATAATTTAATTTCATGGCTTGTTAATGCTTTAACTCTGCCATGTCAGGTCATTCTCATATCCTAGATTTTCTTCCCCTTTCTAAGGATATCATCCAAATGATTGGAAGTCTTAAACAGACGAGTTATTCTCAGAGCCTCACTTTTTTCTCTTCACTTTCCTTTCAAGTATTTAATTAAACCCAATAGTGCATGGTAAATACACACAGAGGTGTAAATGGAAATAAGCTAAAAGGAGAAATGCTGGTTTCTTTTGTCATTTCCATTGTTATTGCCAATAAGGAGCCATTAAAAACCAAGACTACAGCTGTTTAAGCCTAAAAGAAGCAATAAGGGTTCAAAATCTTAACGAGCGAGACCACTAAAGTGAAGCAGAAATGTTACTTGAGCAATAAGAGCTTCTTATTAAGCAACTGGGTTGGAGCAAAAACCTGCAGCCACTGCGGCCCTTCAGAACTGAATCTGCAGTTAAAAAAAGAAAAAAATAAATGAAACCTCTGGGAGAAACACGTAACAGACCATAATAGAGGCTATGTGGTTATTAGGTATGTGATGCACATGCCACATGACACATCATATCATGCCAACCATGCCCTAAGCGACACTTTCTTGTATTATGATGTGTCTGAACTTTGTTACGCTGTCAATAAAGTAGTAAAGCCAGATGAAACCACGAGTAAGCCCGTGTTACTAGGCGCTCCTTTGACACAGCAATACTGCTTACTCCATTCTTTTACTTTCTAGTAGTGTTCGTGATCTTATTACAAATGGAGTACAAAATAGATTGAGGATGGCAATGTAGCATACAAATGTTGTGCCTCCATGCCATTTTACCTTAAGGACCAGCAAATGCCCCCATTCAGCCTTTTACAAAGACTAATGAAGAACAGCATCCTATAATGTCCATCCATCCATCCATTATCCAACCTGCTATTTCCTAACTACAGGGTCATGGAGGTCTGCTGGAGCCAATCCCAGCGAGCACAGGGCGCAAGGCAGGAAACAAACCCCGGGCAGCCCACCGAAGGACACGCACACACAACAAGCACACAATGGGGACAATTTAGGATCGCCAGTGCACCAAACCTGCATGTCTTTGAACTGTGGGAGGAATCCAAAGCACCCGGAGGAAACCCACACAGACACGGGGAGAACTATAATGTCCAATACTGTACCTTCTAAATTTAGTATACACATGTTGTAGTATGACCCCTAAATATCAAACCAAACTACCTTTCTATTATGCGTGACCATTTAGACCTGAAAATTAATATGTTTCACAATGTGATCGCTGTCTATAAATAGTCCATAAATGGTAATCAGAGGTGGGTAGAGTAGCCAAAAATTGTACTCAAGTAAGAGTAGCGTTACTTCAAAATAATATCACTCAAGTAGAAGTAAAAAGTGGGCGGCATGGTAGCGCAGTGGTAGCGCTGCTGCCTTGCAGTTAGGAGACCCGGGTTCACTTCCCGGGTCTTCCCTGCGTGGAGTTTGCATGTTCTCCCCGTGTCTGCGTGGGTTTCCTCTGGGCGGTCCGGTTTCCTCCCACAGTCCACAGACATGCAGGTTAGGTGGATTGCCGATTCTAAATTGGCCCGGGTGTGTGCTTGGTGTGTGGGTGTGTTTGTGTGTGTCCTGCGGTAGGTTGGCACCCTGCCCAGGATTGGTTCCTGCCTTGTGCCCTGTGTTGGCTGGGATTGGCTCCAGCAGGCCCCCGTGACCCTGTATTTGGATTCAGCGGGTTAGAAAATGGATGGATGGATAGAAGTAAAAAGTAGTCATCCAAAAACTTACTCAAGTAGGAGTAAAAAAAGTACTTGGTGAAAAGACTACTCAAGTACTGAGTAACTGTTTGAACATAATAAAGGATTTATTTTTGAGAAATGCTGTAATAAGACAGACAAAAATATAAAATAATGTGCAAATTCTGCTATTTCCAAATAAAAAAATGAGTAAAAATAAATCACATCTTTACAAAATAAAGATGCACAAATAACACAAAGTTCCAAATCTCAGTTTTTCACAACAAAGTTTTTGAAGCCGATACTTACAGTAGGTGACTTGTATGTCTGAACAGTGCAAACTACTTACAGTGACGAGATCTCCTGTACACTGACAGTATGATACTGCATATGCACTTTGTGGTGTAGCGGGTCGGCGGCTTCAAAAAAAAAAAACATAAGGCCAGTTTCGAATCCATAAAGCCGTGTCGCTGCCCATGGGCGCAATTGCACGACCCCGGGCAGTTAATGAGGTAGTTGGAGCGAGTCGCACCTGCACGTGCGGGTCCAATCATTCTCAATTGATTTATTGGCTTCCTGCGGCGTGTGATTAAGGCCCACGGAGATGGGAGTGTAGATATACGGGTCAGCACAATAAAGAAGGGGAATCAAAGAAAAGGAGAAAAGACATGAAAGGCAGGCTTGGGAACAAAGATCTGTGACCATTTAGCAGTGAACAGGAGCCCCGCATGACGCTGCAAGACGCAGGAAGTTTGTGTGTAGTCATGTGACTGCATGGCTACGTCTGATTGGTGAAACAGTCATGCAGTAGATCCACTCGCAACTTCTCTCTTGCAAAAATATAGTTTAACATAAAAATGGAAAAAAGTAACGAGTCGAGTCTTGCCCAAAGTAGCGGAGTAAGAGTAGTGTTTCTTCTTCACAAATGTACTCAAGTAAAAGTAAAAAGTATGGTGCAGTAAAACTACTCGTAGGAGTAAAAAAATTTTTAAAAGTTACTCAAGTAAATGTAATGAATTAAATATAACTCGTTACTACCCACCTTTGATGGTAATGATTACACTTTTTTTTTCTTTTTCTTTCAGTTACATCTGCAATGTCCTACTCATTCAGATATACAAGAATGATACCGTTTTACTAGAGACAACAATCCAGGAACGAATAATGAATAATAAAGAGTCATTACCACAAGATTTAAAAGTCGACCAGTTACATGTGATTCAAGTCGGTGCGTATATTTTGTGTCTTGACCTTCAAGCTTGCTTTCTTACAGCAGAACCTGTTGCTCTTCGTTTTGATACCCAACAACCCAGGAAATCATATTGTTATGCAGTTTCCATTTTCTTCCCTTACTTTGTGGGTTCCTGCCTGAGTAGTTTTTCATCATTTAGAGACATACTCTAGTAGCGAGTAGGTGTTTGTGTGTCTGGTTGTCCAGTCATGGATGACCTAAAACTTTGTAGTCGCCCCACAATGCCGGCAGTTTAGGTGCCACTGAAAATAGATGTAATCATTTCAACATAATTTGGTTTAAGGTGTATAATTTATTAAATCTATATGGATTCCCAAAAATGGCATAGAACAAAACCTTGGACTATTCAGAATTGGCCTTCTATGAGCTCTGATTGGAATCCCATCAATAGAAAGAACTGAAACATAAAGTCAGAAGAAGACCCCCCCTTCAATCCTGACACAGCTGGAGCAGTTTGCTCAACTAGAGTGGGCCAAACGACCTCTGGACAGGTGCAGAAGTCTCACAGAGAGCTCCAGGAATCACTTCTATCAAATAGCGGCCTCTAAAGGATATGCAACAAATTATCACATTAAGGGTCCCTCCATTTTTGTCCATACATTTTCATTTGTATTCTCATTTGAAATATTCCGTTCTGAATCAAAATTCTAAAAAGGGGCTGATTTTTGTTGAATACGGAATAAACAGTGATGGGTGCCAATGGCTTTTTTTATGGAGACAACTGTGGGTTCTTCTTTTTTTCGTGATGGATACCAACAAATTTGTCCACTTCTGTATACTCATTTTTGCCTGGTATGTCTTTTCTAAAATTAACTTGTATGATATTTTCATGTGTGGTACTTTATTTTAGGTCATGGATCTTTGCCTTTCTGAAATAAATCAAACATGCACTTAATGGCCTAACCTGCCATGCAATATTATATTTTGTTTTGGTAGAAAACTGCAAGAAAGAAGAATATCCTCCATCTTACAAGTGGCCTGAAAGCAGGCCTACAGTAGTTCAATACCTGCCGTGCTTTTATAATAAATCTCAAAATGCATCACGGACCTGGTAAGTTGCCTGTTCATTTTTATCAATCAGTTGTCATTTTTTGCATTTAAGATTTTCACAAAGTACACAAAAATACAAAGGAGAGCAGTGTCAGATAGCAATGTGGATTATAAGTCAAAGGAAATCAGAGGACAATATTAATACACTAGGCTGACCCTCCTTTTAAGGCGACCGACTTTTAAGTTGACCACTTCTTAAGGCAATTCAATATGTAGATCAATTTAGTATTTTATACAAACTCAGTAATTTGGTTATATTGCATTTGAGCGCTATTACTTTAATAGTTTCTGTTATTTCTGTGATGAAATTTAAACTTTGTTCTATATTGTGGTCGTCCTTTTGAACCCCCCTGATATTTACTACACGGTGAGGCATTTGTACTCCATCAACATTAATTATTTCCAGAGACATAATTTTGTCTATTTTTCCAGCGCATCGCGCACAAAAGCAAGGGAATGATGTGAGCACCAGAACTCTGCTCACATCATGTCGCTTCGTACCGCAAGCTGCAAGAAGTAAGTCTGTGATAAGCGGAATACCGCTACGCTTTCCACGTACGGGACGGAAGGACAATCCCGACCGTTTTTATATAGTAAGAAAGAAGAAGAAGATATCGCACAGTCTGGAGTCGAAAATCATCTTTTACCTGGAAAAACGAAACTACAAATCCCATCGTGCATTGCAAAATATTCGGGGCATGTGTGAAACTCCGTGCCTGCGTACAATACAATACAATACAATACAATACAGTTTATTTTTGTATAGCCCAAAATCCCACAGGAAGTGCCGCAATGGGCTTTAACAGGCCCTGCCTTTTCACAGCCCCCCAGCCTTTACTCTCTGAGAAGACAAGGAAAAACTCCCAATAAAAACCTTGTAGGGGAAAATGGAAGGAACCACGGGAAAGGCAGTTCAAAGAGAGACCCCTTTCCAGGTAGGTTGGGCGTGCAGTGGGTGTCAAAAGTAGGGGGTCAATACAATACAATACACAGAACAGAACAATTCCTTAAGACAGCATAATAATAAAATTTTTAGAAGTACGGTTTAACAGTAGATGATATGACATAATTAGGTTTGGATATTTTTAGACTCCTGGAGACCTCATCCATCAAGCTGCCTCCCCATTTGGCCATGCCATGGCTGAAACATTGCTCCGATGAAAGGACCCCTCTTTCCCATGATTCATGTGATCCTCCATCAGGGATGACTTTACCATAGGCAGGCAAACAACTTGGCAGGTGGGCCGTGGCACCAATTGCCACATTTGGGTACCGAGAAAAGAAACAGAATAGGTGAGGGTTAGTATTCAAATATAATTATCATGTTACTTCTGTTTTAGTGCTAATGACTAACAACAGAGATGCAGTCTGTACAGTTAATCAGCAGCTCTAGTCAGGGTGTGCTAAACTGAAGTTGTGAGTCTTCAGCCGGGATTTAAAGGCTGAGACTGAAGGGGCATCTCTTATAGTAGCAGGCAGACCACTCCACAGTTTAGGGGCCCTGTAACTAAAAGCTCGACCTCCCACTGTTATTTTATTAATCCTTGGAATCCTAAGCAGACCGGCATCTTGAGATCTTAATGTGCGCTCAGGTTTGTAAGTCATGATAAGTTCAGACAAGTAAGCCGGACCTTGGCCATTTAATGCTTTATATGTTAAAAGGAGGATTTTGAAATCTGCCCTGAACTTAACTGGGAGCCAGTGTAAAGATTTAAGAACTGGGGTTATGTGTTCATATTTTCTTGTTCTTGTAACTGCGTAGCACTCATTGGACGGAAGGACACTCGACCGCTTTTATATAGAAGGATTGTATAGGGAGAAGCTGCAGGAAATCTCAGTTTCAGTTATTTCAGTTAATGTTTTGTGTAGTGAGTGCAGTCACAAGTTTTCAGGTGAAATCGGGATACAAATGTTACAAATTACTAACTACATAAGGAGTACGCATAAAGACACACATTTCTTTAAACAGACTGGAAAACTAAGCAGTTTGAAACTGATTAACATAAATTGAACCCAACAAATATATACCCATTAATTACCTGTTAAACTCTGACCAGTTGAAGATGGAACTGAGGAAAATGCAAACTGCAGAAGAAAATAAACCTCTGGAGGGTCTACGGTCAACTATAATAGACAAAGTCAAAGACACAGAGTCATGGAGACCTCGGCCAACTGGTTACCCACCCAGTTCTTGGCATTGTACTGTACAGTAATGTCGATTGTGGCCTGTCTACTCTGATGACAGAACCTTCCCATCTGCTGATTCCAAGGCTCCCAGTATGTCAGATGACTTTTCTACTGGGCAGGAAAACAGCTTGAACACGGAGCAGTGACGCCAAGTGTCAAAGCAGGATGCCAAGAAGAGAAACAGAATAGAGGAAGGTTAATAACGGTTCGTAATGCTTACATTTTTGTACAAACTACTGACAAACAGAGATGTGATATACACAGCTAATCAGCAGCTCTAGTCAGGGTATGCCAGACTTAAGTAGTGAGCCTGGATTTAAAACCTGAGACTCAACAGGGATCTCTAATAGATGCAGGCAGATCATTCCACAGCTTCTGGACCCTATAATTAAAAGTTGAACCTCTCACTTCTATTTTATTAATCCTTAGAATAAGTAGGCTGACATCTTGAGATCTTAATGCACACTCGGGTGTGCAGTCGAACCTCGGTTTGCGAGCATAATTCGTTCCGGAAATGTGCTTGTAATCCAAAGCAGTTGTATATCAAAGTGAATTTCCTTATAAGAAATAATGGAAACTCAGATAATTCATTTCACAACCCACAAATATTTATATAAAAATGATGAATACAAAATATAAAGTAAAAATACGTAAAACAAATTAACCTACACTTTACCTTTGAAAAGAATCGTGGCTGGTGTGAGGGAGACGAGAGAGAGGAGAGGAGGAGGAGGGTTATTGTGTAGGACGACTTTCACTATACCTAACGGACTCCCTGCTATCTGTTGGCTCACTGGAATCTTCTTTTTTTGCGACTTTAAAAAGGAAACCTCTCCAATGACAGTTGCTTTTGCCTGAAGAGTCACTACACTTGGGCACAAAATTAAAAAAACGCTTTATGCATTGTAAGGTTTCTAAACTCTTTTGGGATTCCCCCCAAATGGGACAATACACGGAAGAGCGTCCCGAAGCAACCGCAGTCTCCCAGCGCTGTAGCAGTTCACCTGAAAAGTGAATCAGAAAAAATTGCAGTCAAGCTATAAGTGCCTGCCATCGATGGGTGATACAACGAACATTATAAATGCAAGAGCACAGTATTACTTTGCCACTAACCTCGTCACGACCCTGCCTGATTGCTGTGTCTGCGTATAGGAGAGCGGCAGATCCCGCCACAATAAATAACCGTGCTGTTCCGGTTTCACGCTGAATAAAGCTGATGTCGCTAAAGTACTGAGACTCAGCCTCGTGTTTTGGGGTGCATGACAGGGATTCGCACATTACAGCACACACACACACGTGGTCACAATGCTATAGTAAACAGTATACGCTCGTACAGACGTTGACTATATGAGTGAGGCACGCCGACTGAGAACGAGCATGGGAGACGATTACCCACAATCCCCACATGACGCTCGGCGGACAAAGCGTAGACATGCTACTCGTATTGCAAGAGCGCTCACTCGTTTATCAAGTTAAAATTTATTACAAATTTTAGCTCGTCTTGCAAAACACTCGCAGACCAAGTTACTCGCAGTCCAAGGTTTTACTGTATCAGGAGTTGAGAGAAGTAAGCTGGGCCTTGAAGAATTAAGGCTTTATATGTAAGAAGGAGGTTTTTAAATCAGCTCTAAACATTTTTAGATGCAGTTTGCAGTTCATCACATAGAATTATCCCAAGGCTTCTTCCTTGATTAGTATCCCTAAATTTGTGAAGGAATGTAAAACCATTTGGTGCTGCCTCTGCTAAAAGAATGATGTCAGAGTTACCGAGCCAGGTTTCAATAACAACAACAACAACATTTATTTCTAGAGCGCATTTTCATATAAATAATGGAGCTCAAAGTGCTTTACATGATAAAGAAAGAGAAAAAAGACAAAGTAAGAATAAAAATAAGACAAAACTCATTAACATAGAATAAAAGTAAGGTCCAATGGTCAGGGAGGACAGAAAAAAACAACAAAAAAAAAACTCCAGTCAGCTGGAAAAAAAAATAAAATCTGCAGGGGTTCAGAGGCCATGAAACCACCCGGCCCCCTCTAGGCATTCTACCTAACATCAATGATCTCAATCAGTCCTCATTGTATTCAGGGTTTTCATGGAAGTACTTGATGATGATGGTCATGTGGACTTCTGGCTTTTAATCCATCAATGTAGGAACATCACGGTGCTTTGATTAGGTGGTGGTGGAGCAGATCACCATCACAGAAAACCAGACAAATAACAGAAGAGAGAGTAGGGGTTAGTACGGATTTTGGAGCCACCATGAATAGTAATGATAATTAATTGAATACGCAGAGCATCAGGATTAAACTAAAATGAAGTTATGAGAAAGCCATGTTAAAGTAATGTGTCTTTAGCAGTCCACCATATCAGTCTGGCGAATTCCTATTGGCAGGCTATTCCAGATTTTAGGCGCCGGACAGCAGAAGGTTGCCTCACCACTTCTTTTAGGTTTAGCTCTTGGAATTCTAAGCAGACAATCATTTGAAGATCTAAGTTACGATTTGGAGTGTAAGATGTCAGACACTCCGATATATAAGATGGAGCAGAGATTATTTAAGGCTTTGTAAGCCATAAGCGGTATTTTAAAGTCAATTCTGAATGACACAGGCAACCAGTGTAGTGACGTCAGAACTGGGGTGATGTGCTCGGATTTCCTTTTCCTAGTTAGGATTCTAGCAGCTGCATGCTAAGATGACACAAATCAGATTTTGTGCTCAATATAATATCATTTATCAAAGCAGCTTTATTTCCAAGAGAGCAAATGCTTAGCAAACAGTATGTTAAACTGCAAAAGATATTTTTGAATCGCTATCATACCATTTTTTAATATGAATTAATTTACTAATACAGGTACCCCCTAGAGGAGGATCCGATGAGAATGTACATTTTTTAGTTAAATTCTATTTCTTTGGTGTAATTTTCATGTTTAACATAAAATGATGTTTGTTAAGAACATGTTGAGGTGTCCAGAGATTATCATGGGCACTGATAAATACCAGAAGATAAAAAAGATGTGGCCAGGAAAGCAAGGTTTTGAAAACTAAACCGAGGCTAGCAGGAATAAAGGAATAATACGCGACAGTCAAAGATAAATCCAAAAACAAAATCCTACCACTTGGGTCTACTTTTGGGAGAAAAGCAAACTGACACTAAAGATTCTTTTGAAGTTGTGTTGTCCACCGAGGGATGCCGTATAGTGTGAATGCTGCCATATTTATAGAGTAATTTCTGTTACATCATCGCCACAATGATCAAGGTCATGTGATCTGCAAAATGATGTCTCCTCAATAAAGAAAACCACAACTTTGAAAAAGTCAACATTTAAAATTCAAAGTAAAACATGAAAATAAGTCAAGAAATGGATTCCTTACATTTTAAAACCCTAGAATGTGCCAAGCAATATTGATAAATGGTTGCCTAATACTACTGTGCAGTGTTAGCCTGCTGGATTATAGAAGATTTTTAAATAATGCGACTGATTTTCTGTTTTTATTATTGCCTTTAGCTTGCTGAATCTGATGAATTATACATCCTTTTGGGGTCCAATGGAACTGAGTAACTGCATAAGTGGTGACATTGACAGTCTCTCTGTCTCAGCTGGTAAGAATTCTTCAGTGTCAGCGAAGAAAATACAAAAGCTTGTATTTTGATAATCATGTATGGATATATTTTAGTTTAGAGCATAATCCAAAATACTGTAAAATAATTCTTTATGGGTTCAGTTCAATCGACCTAAATTTCACCAAAATATCTTAACACTTCTAGACAGATATCGACAACAGTTGACACATTAAGAATTAAAGGCTAACCACCAAGAAAAATCACCGGGAATGTATTATATAGTTTTATCCACTAGATGGCAGCAAACACACTGAGATAAAGATGAATCAGCGTTCGTTTCATTACAACATAGAGTTAAATGCCGGCAGCCACTCTAGTCAAAAGAAATCCCCTGCCGAAGATGTGTCGTGTATTGTCGACGACTCGGATTCTGCTCCGTCAGATGTGGATTTTGAGCTGTCGGAGGAAATGTAACAACGAGAGTGCTGCTGTTTTATGTTTTTCACAGTTCTGGGTAATAAAAGGGAGTTTGATGAAACAATAAAATATTAAGCTTCCAAAGAGTTAATGCATATAGTGATGTCACTATGCAGTGAGGGGTGGCACTGTTGGCGCAGTGGGTAACGCTGCTGCCTCGCAGTTAGGAGACCAGGGTTCGCTTCCTGTGTCCTCCCTGCGTGGAGTTTGCATGTTCTCTGCGTGGGTTTCCTCCCACAGTCCAAAGACATGCAGGTTAGGTGGATTGGCGATTCTAAATTGTGCTTGGTGTTTGTTTTTGGTGCCCTGCCCGGGGTTTGTTTCCTGCCTTATGCCATGTGTTGGCTGGGATTGGCTCTCCCGTGACGCTGTGGTTAGGATATAGCGGGTTGGATAATGGATGGATGGACTAGGAGGTGAATATGATATTGTTAGCTACTCATGGCGTCTGCCAGATGTCCTTCAAGACCTCAAGCTGAAAGTATCTTTTCCATTGCCAGAGGTGGGTGGTCATCCTGGTAGCCGGGTGGGAAAATGTTCCTCAGTAAAAGTAGTGTACTAGTCGCACATGAAATTGTGTGCTTCTGTGGTTCTGCTACTTGGAGATTCTTCTGTGTCTGCTAGAGCGGTCCATCCACAAACATTGAGAGATCTTGCAACAACAACAACAATTTATTTCTTGTGTAGACCAGAGTCACATAAGGAATGCCTCAATGAGTTTTAACAGATGCTCTTTGTTTATAGCCCCCCTGGAATAATACAGAATATTATGCAAGTGAATAATACGGAATAGTGGTATTTAACTATGATACATTAGCAATCATTCATGGATGGATGGATGGAATTTTTTTGGTTTCCACAGTTTCTATTTCAAAAAAGGTCCTCCGTGGCCTTTTTACAGCAATGGATTGGACAGCAATTAACTTTGGATAATATGGTATGTATTTTTTTTTTTGTTCCTTTGCAGAAAATGCAGCCGAAATTGCCACTCAACTCAAAGACATAACGAATACTGAGCTTACCACTGATCAAGTAAACAAAATTGTCAGCAAGCTAAAGGAGTTAATCAGCGTAGCACAGATCAACGAGTCTTTGGCGACCACCGTGGTGGAAGTGTTTTCCAATGTCCTGAGTAGCCCTGATGAAGCTTTAGCGCATTCGTCAGATGTGTAAGTACAACTGCTATATTTTTACTGTGTAGAATTGCTTTAATACCTTCTTTCAAATCAATTGCAAATTCTTGTGCCTTCTTTTCCAGGTAGTAGCAAATAGGATGTATTGTGAAAACTTTTTAAGATAAAGGTTTATACCTTTGCTAAGAGTCTTCTAAGTCTTAATAAGCCTGAATAACACTCGGGATAGTATTCTGCTGCAGTCTAGTAGATGAAATAACTTCAAGCTGCGAAATATCCTCAATATTTCTATGTGTTTTGCCACTCTGAGTTACTCATCAATATTTATGAGTGGGGCGGAGCCTTCAAACAAAACAAGAAGCTGCATAGCAATTGTTAGAAGAAACTGAATTGGTTGTCAGACATTGACATCGATAGTGACTCTGCTGCATACAAACTGCAGTGATTTGCCTGGTGAATTCAGTTGTGTGAAGCTTCACTGTGTTGTGACAGTAGCTGCATGAAGAAAATACAAAATTATTCCAATCAATTAGAAGGACAAGAAAGACGTTAGTCCCCACTTAGGACAGTTCACAATGCAGCAATTGTCAATTTTCGTGTCTGGGAAAATGTGGAAGTCACTAAGCGCTGCGTTGAGGTAGCAATCATTAATACAAGGGGCAATTTGTATCGTGCGGATCAGTCATTGACATTCTACCATCCCAAGAACTTGTACTGTGGCAATTGTGATGTCGGGCTGTGCATTGGTGACACATGCATGACACATAGCATATTGCGTACTAAACCAGCATCCATACAGCAGTGGACACTCGACATGCCTTTCTTACTTCATTTATGTCAGCATTTTGGTATTTACATTTCTGCTAAACCTAATGATATATTTTCATAATGATAAAATAATTCAACATTTTTTGGCTCATTTCTTACGGGTAAACATAACTTTAAGGATTCTAATAGGAATAAACTTTTAAAACTTTTTTGAAAAACTTGAGTGGTGCAAACTATAAGTTTATTTATTTACTAGCCTGCGCTACGGTCCAGCCACTTCACATCTCCACCGCTCGCGTATGTGGATTTAACTTTCACAAAAACAACAAATCTTTTAATTCTCGCGGATAGGCCTCTTCATTGGGAAGAAACATTACTTTTCCCTGATGGCAACACGAATTAGACGATCTATAAGTTAAAATCTAAAGCCAAACAGTATCTACATACTTCTGTCACATCACCTATGTCCATATATTCAATCTTTTTTCGCTGTTCCGTTATTTCACCGAGTAATAATTTCCGTTTGTTAGCGCTAATGCGATCTTTACTATCATTTTTTTGAGACTTTCGAATTTTAGTACTTTCATTATCTTTAACCTGCTCTGCATGTGTATCGCGCCAACGTATTTGAACCTCTTTACGACATTCTACTTTGTCTTCTACTCTTTGTCTTTTATTTCCGACCCCACTTGGAGCTGAGAGTGCAGGAACTGTGTCTGACAATAGCATTCACAAGAATGAGAAGTGAGTGGACCGTGAGCGTGGTCCTAAATGTTTGAAAGGAGTGCAGGACTTGTCAAAATCTCTTGTCTCGTGGGACCTGAAATTATCTCTCGCGGGAGTTGAAATTATCTCTGAGAAAGTCTAATCTCAGGATTTAATTTTATTATTTATGTATGTATGTATTTATTTATGTATGTATGTACTTGATACTTTTTTCATGTGTTTGTAGAGCCCTAAAAACAGTTGATGAATTAGCAATGAAAATCCTTTTTACTGGCCCATCCATCGCCATCACATCCAAAAATCTTGCATTGGGAATTTCAGCTCTGAATCAAAGCACTTTCAATGGGACAGCTTTCTCTGCAGGGTCACCTATGAGGTCTGATGAACTCCAGGTAAACATAATACGTCCTTCCATCCATTCATTTTTACAATTCAAGCAGTAGAAGCTTTTTCTATTTTGAACTCATAAGGAAATGTTTCATGACATCATAACATCAATTTCTAATTTTTTGGCATGTGTGCACAATACAATATGTACATGTTTACCAAAGACACCAGTAATAAAATATAAACATTGTGACTATATCACTATAAGTTGGATATTTTTCAAATCAAAGTTATTTCTTCACAAACATGCTGTATATGTATTTGCCACAGAAAATTGTGTTCTAAGGTTAAACGCTTCCTATTAATTAAAAAAAAAACTATCTTGCTCACGCTGGCAAGTTACATTGGAGGCTATGGGGCATTGAAGAAAAGCTTAAAAACTCACCGAACACGTCATTTTCAAGTCAGTTGTCGAGTACTGAGCTGCATCTTCCATATTTCCAACACATGACTGGATTAAACGGATTAGAAAAATAACATAACATGCCATCTTCTGGTCGATTTTGAATTTATGTTTTCTTTATGAACAAAGATCTCTCCCAAGGTGGTTCACAACTGGCCCTTACTATCTCAGCAGGATGCTTTTTTCCAGAGCTGATGTTCAACAATGTGTATTATCAGCAAATGAAATAATGTACATACTTTGTATAATTTTAATAGGTCAATTTTGAGAGAGACCAGCAGAATGCACTGGCAGAAGTTATCCTCCCTCCAAGTTTACTGCTTAATTTGAACGAAGGCCTACTTGATACCGTTTCCCGAATTCAGTTTGCTTTCTTTACCAAAACAGGACTTTTTCAGGTGAGTGCTTCATGTAATCTTCTGTGTTTAATTACAGCGTACAGACGTGAAAATGACAGAGAAACGTCTGTAAATTGGTTCTGCACTGGGAAGTGTCAAAACTTTTGCACGTAACAGATATTTGATGGACGAGGCATGCACAGCTTTTTGGGACTTTTCCCAATGAAATATTTCATTTTCTAACCTGGTAAAGCTTTCTGTAGGGCAGCGTTTCTCAACCTTTATGTATTTGCGACCCGAGTATTCATAACAGTTTTAATTCGCGCTCCCCTAACGTTTTTATGAAAGGAGCCCACTAATACCAATTTGTTCTTTTTTAATTAATGATATATCATAGATGCATATTTTATTATACCTACTTAACTTTTATCGACATTTATCTAACTCTATATTTATTTTTCTAGTATCAGAATGTAGTTTAACTCTTTGAGGGCTGAATATTTTTTCCAAAGAACTCAGTTGTCTGAAAAGCACACACAGCAATGGTTTCACACTTAAGTGAACATAAAACGTCAGCTGCTATGTGCTGTGACTGCTGTTGGCGTATGTTCGGCATCTCTGGTGGCAGTGGCTGCGTTGGGGGCACCTTGATGGTCAGCAGGAATGCACGGTGGGCCAGCTGCCTGCCTCTCTTGGCACAGCAGGTGGGTGGTGGTGGCGGTCACAGTGTGACACAATCTGGTTTGTACCTCTTGACATCATAAGTGGTGGTCCTACCAGGCAAATGCTGCTGTAGGCATTTCAGCAACACGATTACCTGGGGACCGATCAGATGATGCTGGTACCTCACTTTCGTTTTTGATCTCCATCTCCAGATCACTTGCATCAAACTCGTAGTCCGACAAGTCAGAGTCCTAGTCAACAAAATTACGTAAAATGTCCATGGAGCATTTTGCTTTGTACATTCGCTTTGGTCTCTCACCAGATATCGGTGCCATTTTAGAAGTTGTTTGCTCTTCGCTACTTACTCACGCACCCGTAGGGTATCGACGTTAAATCAGCAAAGCTATGTAACTTTCCTTCTAGCAAAGAGAGTCGAACAAAAATGTAAGGGCGAGTTTTGTTGCAGTTTACGGCTGATTACCGTCCTCTACTCCTGAATTTTGACAAAAGTTGACATCAGCCCTGAAAGAGTTAAGTTCATTTGTTTTGGTTTCAATAGATGTATTTTTCATATTTATGATTCTTGTTTTCTTTTTTTCACGTCTTTGCACCCCCCTTTTTGTTACTTCGCACCCCCCTAGGGGGGTCCACCCCACAGGTTGAGAACCACTGCTGTACGGGTTTTATTCAAATATTATCAAATGAAATATTAAATAAAATATTAAAGAGGAAAATCTTTGTCAAAAAGCCTGTCCCTTTGTACACAGTTGGATGTTTAATTATTTGATTTTAATTATTTCAGGACCAGAATAAAAACAAGTTATCATTAGTGGTAGCGACGAGTGTTGGAAATGTTTCCATTAAGAATCTTAAAGATCCCGTCATGATTGTCATTCAACATACGCAAAAGCAGGTAAAGCAAATCCTGAACTTGTTAATTTGACTAATATTTATGAGACGCTTTCTAATTTGATGTAATTGTAATATCATTGCCAGATTATGTAACGTTTTAGAACCGAACCAGTGTACGGTGACCAAGTGCCACTTGCTGTGTGGAGTTTGAATGTCGTCCTCTAGTCAGTAAAGTGATTATTCATCTCTTCAGTGCGGTTGACCACAATAACTTCACTTTGTCATGGTCAGAGTTGGCTTGAGGGAGACGTATTTCTCTTGATATTGCATACTTTAGTGTAATAACTTTATATTCATTTTCCCAGCACATCAAAGACCGTTAATATACCGCACTGCTTGGAGATGAATAACCATTTACAAGTTAGGGGTGACAATAGAACCTTCCATTAGTTATGTACTTTAAGGCCTGGAAAGCATCACTGATTCACATAAAGGGCAATTAATGCTAAGGTTTTTTAAATTTTTGTTTAAACGATATGGGAACTTAGTTGAATATTAAGCCATAATTACTCTGTTCACAACACCCGAGAAAGATAACACATTCACCACAATATCTTACGATAAACAATAACGTATTTAAAGACACCAATTTGGGTGGCACGGTGGCACAGTGGGTAGCGCTGCTGCCTTGTAGTTAGGAGACCCAGGTTCGCATCCCAGGTCCTCCCTGCTTGGAGTTTGCATGTTCTCCCCGTGTCTGCGTGGGTTTCTTCCCACCGTCCAAAGACATGCAGGATAGGTGCATTGGCGATCCTAAATTGTGCTTGGTGTGTGTGTGACCTGCGGTGGGCTGGCAGGGTTTGTTTCCTGCCTTGTGTTGGCTGGGATTGGCTCCAGCAGACCCCCGTGACCCTGTAGTTAGGATATAGCAGGTTGGATAATGGATGGATGGAGGACACCAATTCAATATTCTTGCAAGACAACAAAATAACGCATACACTCCCCCTGACAATTACATTATAAACCAGAACATGAAAAACAGAAAAAAATCAATAACCAGAATATGAAAAGCTCAGTCCTTCTCTTCAATAAATAGGAAGCGGTCCAGTGTTTAGGGTGTGCCTGCTATAAAATGTGTAGGAGTTCCTGGAACTAGAGAGGTGATAATTTGCTCCAGAGTTCCCCAGTAACTACCAGGGTCTCACCCATTCCCTGGTGTGTCGCAAAACATAATTTTGTGATGCGTGAGAGGCCAGCATTGTCTTTGAGGTCCGGTTTACTCGTTCAGTGAGGTGGGTTTGAGGGTGGCAGGCCGTAGTCATTTTATATTTGCATCCCCCTGAAGGAAGAAACATCTCCATCACCGAACTTGTAAACTGGGGACCTCTGTCTGAGAGTAGATGTTTAGGAAAACCCCAATGCGTAAAAATGTCATTTTTCAAAATGTCATCTATCTTCTCAGTCTTAGCCTTAGCAGGCACACATATTTCCACCGAATTTGAATGTATAGCCAAACATATTAACATAACTATATAAACACTTTATTTTAATTTAACTTATTTAACTAAAAATGTCTCTTACAGTTACTGTTGGAAAAGCCACAGTAAGCTGAATAATTTCTTGTAGCATTTAGTTTGAACAATTAAATGTATTATAACTTTTAAATTCACTCTTACATTTTGTCCGCAGATAAATTCAACCTTCAAACCATTTTGTGTTTTCTGGGACTTCAAAGCCAATGGTAAGTATACTCTGTTTATTGATAGTTCTATTAAGGAGATTTAGGATTTGCGTTTGCTCTGGGAAATAATAAAAGGCTGGGAAATGAAAGCATTGGAAGTGGTAAAACAAAATCTGGGAAAACCTGGAGGACAGAGAAAGAATGAGAGGGAGATACCAGGCAGAGTGGTAGCATTGAGGTGGCTGGCAGTTCAAATCTGGTTACTGCTAGAAGGGATCCTACTCGTTTGGCCCTTGAGCAAGGCCCTTAACCTGATATCTGCTCCAGGAGTGCCGTACAATGGCTAACCATGCACTCTGACCCGGTTCGGTTGCAACTGGGCGACAGTTAACTCGGTGAAAAGACATCTCGGCGAAAGACATCTCGGCGAAAAGACAACTCGGCGAAAGACATCTCGGTGAAAAGACAAGTCGGTGAAAGACAATTCGGCGATGAAACAACTTGCCGAAATACATCCCGGTAACATCCTTTACCAGTTAGGTAATAGTTAGGTTCAAAGAGATTTTTTAATTATATTTAAATGTCGTGATTTAAAATGTTGAAAATAAATTTTTATAACTGACGCACAAACTTTATTCTGCAGATGGAACAAACTCTATCTTACGTTATCTTCTGCAACCAAAATTGCTAATCCTTTAAATAAATTGTATTGATTGTAATCGTATGATTACGTTATTTAGAATACAAAAGGTGACCTGCGAGTACAGCTTAAGGAATATCTTAGGAATATACTCTCAACATATTGGGACTCTCATAAAGCAGGTGATTTTAAATATCATTAAAAAATCTCTTTGAACCTAACTGTTACCTAACTGGTAAAGGATGTTGCCAAGTTATCTTTCGCCGACTTGTCTTTTCGCTGAGTTGTCTTTTCACCGAGTTGTCTGTTGCCCAGTTGCCCCTGAATGCTCTGACCCTTATGAATTAACAAAGTATATAAAAAAAATGACAAAACCCCATATGTGAATAACTAAATGCGGTCAAAAGAAGGGTCCTAACATTGAAAGCCTCTTTTCGCTTCCTTAAATGCTAACGGGAAAGAAAGAATGATTTGGAAAAATTGTTTGAAAGGAGATCTTGAGCAAGCAGCAGAAGACGTGTAAAGCCAGTTTCGAAATCGAGTAGATAAGCCACAAACCCGATAGATGCATTTTTTTTAGATGGCATCATTTATGTTGATTACAAAGTCTTTAATATGACGACGGATACTTGTCCTAACAGCGTGACACTGGGTAGTGATGCTGACTCCATTGCACTCTCGCCCTGTGCCACTGAGCGTGTTTACATGTGCTTTAATGACCCCGTTATTCACAGAAACCTGGTTTCAGAAATTCCATGTAAACCCTTTATTCTGTTTGCAGAAATCGGGATATTGGTCCCTGGTTAACACGCGTAGATTTCTCTGTGAGGATTTTATAATCTTCACATGTCACACACGCGTCAAGCAACCACTGGTAGAAAACGGTTCACCGACAAAAGCGCGATAGACATATGCGCCCCGACAAAACCACGACGGACAATTGAGCACCGACAAACCCGCTAATTGGTCTTCGACAAATGCGCGCCGACAAAATCACCACGACGAAATCGCGATAGAGGCCAAGAGAGTGGGACGCGTACGTGCGCATTATGTACACATTATGTGCTAAGTTATAACTGTTATAACTGCTGATGGCATGCCGCGAACAAATAACTCAGTCGAGGATTGGCATAATGCGTCGTATACAAAGCGGAATTACCAGCAGTCAGGCAGCCAGCAAGTCTAAATACGCTCAATTATCAAGACGTCTTGCTGCAATTCTTCCTACATATGCAGGGCGTGATCTTAAGGACGATCTGCGAGCCGTGCTGATGGCATGCCGCGTCTCATAATATTGACTTTTGAAATAAACATTATTATATATGCTTTAAACTAGTAATTCATATTTAATGAAACTTTCGAGATTTTGTCGGCACAATTTTGTCTGCGCGATTTTGACGCCGCGTTTTAATCGGAGCTGTTTTGTCGGCGCGCAAATGTCGGGTCACAGTAGAAAACAGAGTCCACAAAGATACATTTCCTGAGTCGAATGCTCATGTGATTTCATTATTCCTTCTCCTGGCTGAATAAATCGACGAAGAAGAAGAATCAATAAGAACTCGATAAATTAATGTTGACAAACTGAATGCACAGTGCTAAGCTCAGCAGCACAATCGTGGGAGACACAGGCTCCATGCTTGTTTTTTGGAGTCACGGCAGAAGTTGATGACGTTTAAAATATGTCTTTAGTACATTTCTATGACATCGAAGAGTTTTTCTAAAGGAGAACTCCATAAGGGGGCTCTCACACATGTAAGTGTGGGTTTTTAAGAAACCAGGTTTCTGCCTTAACCGGGTTCTTCACCTTATCCTGGTTCCATTTGTGCATGTAAACACACTTAACTGTGGAGTCTTCTGGTTTTGCCCCCATTTTCCAAAGAAATGTGTGTGTCAGGTTGATTGGTGGTTTCCAGTTTCCTCTGTAAGAGGGTCCACATAAGTGACGAGTGACACATCAAGGATGGTTTCTACCTGCACCCGAATGCTGCCCCTGTTTTCCTGGAATACAAAAATGTTTCAAAATAATACACTTTTCAAAGGAAATAAAAAAAATAATGTTTTAATTCTAAATAGTATCACGGAAATGTTTGTGATCAACTCTTAGTCTAGTACAGGGGTCCTGGTGGTTTCATTCCAACCACCCTGGCCTAGCAGATCATGAAATTTGGTGTTTAATTGCACGGCGTGTTAGCGTTTTCATCTTACAAGACAAATCTTTTATCACATTGCAGATTTTTCATTTTTGGAGAACATTATTCATATGTTTTGTGGTCCGGAATAGATTTATATCTCTTGGTCCTTCCCTTCTCTCCCATCCATCCATCCGTTTTCTAACCATCTATATCCTAACTACAGGGTCATGGGGGTCTGCTGGAGCCAATCCCAGCCAACACAGGGCAACAAATCCCACAAATCCCAGGCAGGACACCAGCCCACTGCAGGACACACACACACACACACACCAAGCACACACTAAGGACAATTTAGGATCATCAATACACCTAACCTGCATGTCTTTGGACTGTGGGAGGAAACCATGCAAACTCCACGTCGGGAGGTCCCGGGAAGCGAACCCAGGTCTCCTTACTGCGAGGCAGCAGCGCTACCCACTGTGCCACCGTGCCGCCTATCTCTCCCATTTATTTCTAAATATTTTATCAACGCAGATACTTCATTGCACACGTGCACAGGTTTAAATGGAAGCACGTTAGCTGGGGAGATGCCGGGTTATTTGCACCTCGCTGTTTACGGATGATTAAGAAAACGGGCAGCAATTAAATCCCAAATGGCAAAGTTTCAAGCTAAAATAGGCACTTATTGGTTCTGAATCATAATAAATGAGATAACTAAAACTAAGCCACATTGTGTTACTAATAAATAAATGGGTTGTAATTAAAAATCTGATTAAAGCAAAAACCTGCAGCCACAGGATTTGAGTACCCGTAGTCTAGTGAATACTGTAGATTATGTAGATATGGTGCAACTTAATACATGTTTGGTTATTTAATTACACTCCCAAAAGCTTAATCACTTGTCATTTAATAGCATAATTGAAGCAGCTATTAAAATTACACACAATCAAAGAGCAACAACTTTATGTATAGACTCAAGTATTTTAATGATTGACCAACACTGCCATGTATGCTCATATTTTAATAATATTTTATTTATTAATATTTTAACATTTATATTAAATATTTGAATAATTCTTTATTTATGGAGCCAAGTATTTTTTAGCAGTGTTGTTGCCTCATGGATTCTGTGTTCTTAATTTGAACTTCATTCTTGTTTGCTGTCTGTGGAGTTTGAAATAACTGCACATTACAAAGGATTGTCTTTTGTTTTTTCTCCACAAGATGGCAGTGGAGGGTGGAGTGGTGATGGCTGCCACGTGGGCCCTGAATCGAATGGAAACAGCACGGTGTGCTTATGTTACCATCTCACGCATTTTGGGGTGTTAATGGTAAGCATAATATCATGATAATAACTGTAATCTTCATCATCACCCACTGAATATATAAAATCCAAGTCTCTGCTGAAAATTATTTTTAAATTAATAGATAGATAGATAGATAGAGAGATAGATAGATAGATAGATAGATAGATAGATAGATAGATAGATAGATAGATAGATAGATACTTTATTAATCCCAAGGGGAAATTCACATAATTCAGCTATGTTTAGGATTTAGACTGATAAAAAAAGTTTTTGGTTGCTTCTTTGGTTTACTACATTGCTTATTAAACGAGGAAGAGTCAAAAAGTATCTGAATTTATTTTAATCGACTATCAGAAAAGACAAATCTATAAGTTTTTGACATAACTGCCCTGCTTTTCAATCCGCAATCCTTCATTAAAAAATGTTTTAGGTTGCGCTGTGAGCCACGAATGCATCATCAGACGGGAATCTTCATCTTCGTAGGGTTTCTTTCAGGGGACCAAACAGGTGATGGTCTGATGGGGTGAGATCAGGACTATAGCAACAATTAATGCTGTAATACTTCAAAACAAAGTTTTTGCAGAGTGTCAATAGTGTTGGCAGCGGTGCGCGGACGTTCAATTGTCATGCAAGAACACAATGCCATCGAATGTCTCTAGAGTATTGTGTGCAGATATCCAAACGCTTCTGTTTGTGCTTTTCTGTGAGTTGTACCCATCTCACACAAACTTTTCCATACCCAAGTCTGTCATGGATTGTTGCATAGGCAGAGCCATGGCTGATTTGCAAATGATTGGTCATTTACTGTCAATCGTCTATTCAACAGAATCATTTCATGAGCGCGCTCAATGTTGTCGTGGATGGACATCCGGTTCCATAATTGGCTGAGATTTGAACTTCTCTATCCATTCATACACACTTCTTTGCGACAAAACACTTTCTCCATACTGTGCACAAAGTCGTCGATAAATATCGGCACCAGGCACTCCCTCAGACCACAAAAAAACGGATCACTGCACGTCGCTCTTCTTTCGTGCAGATCACAAGTGGGGCACAAGTGGATAGAACTGGCGAGTTTGGTTTTGCTGACTGGCCTGTTCTCATCCAGATTCTTCTGTCCTTGTGAAGGGACGGACAAAATAGAGGACAGCCAAAGTTCGATATTTGCACTTTGTACTTTTTCTTTGTGCTCAAATATTTTGGAGAATGTGGCTTTATCCACAGTGAGGATGAGGCCGTTGGGTCCTGTAGGTTAAAAGTCCTAATCACTCTTTGATGAACTCCTCTTGTCGTTTCAGGATATTTCAGGAGCCGCCCCTCAGATTGATGCACGGAACACAAAGATTTTGACGTTCATCTCTTACATTGGCTGTGGCATTTCTGCAGTTTTCTCAGCTGCCACCCTACTGACTTACTTGGCTTTTGAGTAAGTAGCCAAGCATTTGAACTGGGCTGTGTATGAGAGGCTCTACCAGGAATGAATGGCCGTGTGTTATGTGGTGCAAATCCAACCAATACAATCTGATATCTAGCAGGACAGTTGACTTATGTCTTCTTTTATGATTATGTGTTTATACCTGACAAACTTGAAATATTCTTCATCTGACACAATTTCTTACTCCTACTCTGTTCAATGCTTGTATGGAATGGATGTTGGGCAGGGTCGTGGGGTCCAGTGGCTGCAGGGCATCTGTTGGTGAAGAAAGATTCACGGATCTTGACTTTGCTGACGATGCTGTGATCTTTGAGGAGTCAATGGAGGCTCTGATCGGGGATCTCGTGGGACTCAGTGAGGAGTCTGAGTGTCTGGGCTTGCGAGTGTCCTGATAAAAACCAAGAGCCAGGCCTTTAATGACCTTTAAAAGTTACCAAGGAAGCCTTATGTGTGCTCCTTCCATTTTGTAGAAGAGAAGCAAAGCAGTGTGATGTGTGATGTCGGTGAGACGCTCCTGTTTCAATGCAGCATTGACATTTATGTGGTGTGCTTAAAGACGAGAGAACTCTGGAAAAATCTGCCAGCTCTACATGAGCCCTACCCTGGGCAGAATTTGAACCAGACATTTTGTGAATGTTAGGGAGCTAACCAGTGTGCCACTATGCCACCTGAACATTTAGCAGATTTTAGAATTATTGACTTTATGCGATGGAGAGTCAGGCTACCCCATCCTTTTCACCATCTACATGCTTCCCCTTGGAATTGTCATTAGCAGACATGGTTTATCTTTCCATTGCTATGCCGATGACACTCAGCTTTACCTCAGGACTACTCCAACCTCCTCTATTGCTCCTCCACCAATATCTACACTGACTACCTGTCTGGAGGTGATAGAGACTTGGATGAGGCTCAACTTCCTTCAGCTGAACAGTTCATAAACAGAAGCCATCTTAGTTGGTACACCGCACCATCTCCGTTCTTCTACTATCACCAGCATCACTTTCTCTGGTCAAAATATCCCTCTTTCCACATCTGTTACCAATTTGGGTGTTATAATGGACTCACAACTCACCTTGGACACCCACATCAAACACCTCTGTAAGTCATCTTTTTACCACCTCAAGAACATCGCCAAACTACGCCCAACACTCACCCTGGTAGATGCAGAGAAGCTCGTCCATGCCTTTGTCTCTTCCAGGCTGGATTATTGTAATGCGCTCCTCATTGGGATTCCCGGTAAGAGTATCCAGAGACTTCAGTATATTCAGAACAGAATCCTGATGACGATCACATCACCACCAAACCATGAAAACTCTTCATTGGCTCCCTGTCTAGCTCAGAATAGAGTACAAGGTCTCCTTTCTCACCCATCAGTGCATCTATGGACATGCCCCTCTTTACCTACAGGAACTTCTCACTCCTTATACTTCCTCACGTGCCCTCCGTTCTGTACACATAAACACCCTCCAAGTCCCCAGAACTAAGCTCAGCAGCATGGGTGACAGGGCTTTGTCATCTGTGGCGCCGAAGCTTTGGAAAGCCCTCCCTGATTACCTGAGAGCTCCACAGTCGACTGATGTTTTTAAACGAAACCTAAAAACTCATCTCTTTAGAAAGACTTTTTGTTAAAGTATTTTTCTTTATTATAGACTCTTATTTTTCACTCTGTAGCACTTTGAGATTGCTAAAATATAAAGTGCATTACAAATAAAATTTATTATTATTATTATTTACCCGAACAAAACCAATTGCTTGGGAGAGAAGGGATGATTCTCAATATGCTCATTAGAAGAGCTGACAAAACGATCAAAATAATCCGGCGGAAAAAGCCGAAACACTGTCTATGCGAGGCCACGAGAGCAAGTGGCTTCTGATACAGGCGTCCATCCCAGATGGTGCCATCTGCATGTGCGGATCCTCTCGAGTTTTTTCATACATGCTCCATTAGCAGCCTGGAAAGGCTGACCGGTGATTGCTGCCATCCCCAGTTTGTTTGAGTCCAAAAAGCAGAATGCGTCATATCCAGACATTCATCACACCCACGGGCAGGGTCTGTTCTTTTTACCAAAGAGAGAGAGAAAAAAAGACAAACTGTACCCCTGCTGTGATCTTTGCTCATTTTGCTGCAGGTGTTGCCTACTGAAGATGATGGCCTCACTTATCACCGAAAGACTTGATTTTGAACATCATGGAAACACAAATGTGTCGCTAGGTAGTGTGTGTGTGCAATAAACACACAATAGCAAGCATCACCGCCTTTATATGTGCTGCCTTTCATATTGTGAAACCAGGTGTAAACACCAGAGGGCACTGTCGCTCCTTGAACCCAACAGACAGACACTGAGGACACAAGTTTAAAGCACCAAGACTCGTTTTATTCTTTGTTTCAATTCTTCACATTGCTCACACCGCCTGCAATTATTCTTTCTTTCTTTCTTTTCTTTTCTTCTCGACACCTCCCAGCAAGCTTTGTCCACCTTCCACCGGACTCTGGCTCGTCGACTGGGTTTTTGGGCAGTCCTTTATATATTGTCCAACCCAGAAATGCTTTTGCTCATGCCCCCAGTTCATTCACAGCACCCATGGCACCCAATAGGGTTGAGATATAGAACTCCAAGTCCCATTGTGCCCTGTGGGAATCAAGGGCACTGCTGTAAACCAGGGGAGCTGCCCTCTAGAGTCTTGAGGGAGGCGGTGCCCTAAAAAAGCTGCCTTCCCTCATCCTTCCATATCCAGGGTGTCCCAGCTGGGTTGAGCTGCCAGGTCAAGTCTGTTCTGGTTGGGGAGCATGCACAGGTACAGTGTATTGCCGCACCCACCACAACAGATCGGGATTCTGGTTAGCAACCCCCCAGGCAGACATGCGGTCCAGTCTCACCCTCTGGAAATGACCATCTATCTCCAGCAGCCAGGTGTTATGTGGGTGACCCCTTGGCCTGGTCCAGCCACTTGGGTCCTCAACAATGGCCCGGATCACCCTCAGGGAATCACAGCACATGGCCATAATGCAGTAACTGACGCTCCCTCACAATGCAGGTAACGTGCCTCATTCGGGACTCCATAAGCAACAACAAAGTCAAACCAGTGGTACCCAAGGATTCTCTGAAGAGACACAGTACCAAAGGAGTCCAGTCTTGGTCTCAGGTCACTGGATAGCGTCCATGTCTCACGACCTTATAGCAAGACAGGAAGCACCAGGACTCTAAAGACTTGGACCTTAGTCTCTAAGAAGAAATATCGGGAGCACCACACACCCCTTTACAGCAACCTCACGACCCCTCACGCTCTCCCAATCCATCTACTGACTTCACAGGAAGAGTGACATTAAAGTCTAATATCTCATTGTTGAACAAGTTAGATGAATATTTGTTTGGAATTAAAAGGCAGCAAGGTTTGAATGCACGAAAAAACAGTTTGGGAAAGTCACTACAGCTTCCATTGTGAGACAAATCAGACTAATCAGAACTGTAAGGCATGTTGGGATATAGCGGATTCAGAAAGTCTTCAGACCGCTTCACTTTCTGCACACTTTATTGTGTTGTATATTTAAAGTGAAATGAATCAGCCTGCACTAAATACCCCATAATGACAAAGTGAAAACATGGCTTAAAGGTAACAAAAATAATACGACTTATTTATAGAATGCCTTTCCCACGCTCAAGGCACTTCACAGAGTCTCTGAAAGAGCTGCAGGGTATATACGATATTGGATACAGATAGCAGTGGATATGCAAATGATTTGTGAAGCGGCTCACACATTTCCCGTTCATCTGATTTGTGAAGCGAATCATTACCCGAGAACGAGTCGCACAATTCACATTTCTTTGATTTGTGAAGGCAATCATTACCCAAGAACGAGTCGCAACACAATACAATACAGTTTATTTTTGTATAGCCCAAAATTACACAAGGAGTGTTGCAATGGGCTTTAACAGGCCCTGCCTTTTGACAGCCCCCCAGCCTTGACTCTCCAAGAAGACAGGGGAATAACTCCCAAGAAAACCTTTAGAGGGAAAAACTGGAAGAAACCTCGGGAAAGGCTGTTCAAAGAGAGACCCCTTTCCAGGTAGGTTGGGTGTGCAGTGGGTGTCAAAAAGAAGGGGGTCAATACAATTCAATACACAGAACAGAGCACACGTGATCCTCAATACAATATAATAGTGCAATAGAAATATTACAAGTGCAGAGCAGTAGATGATATCACATAACACGATTTGGATTTGTTCAGAGTCACACCATTCATGTCCACTTATAATTCTCAAACTAAGTGTTTTAATTTTTAAAAGTATGAATAATCTTTCCTTTGGCACTCCACATTGTGCTCGGGTGCATCCTGTTGGCTTTAATTCTCCTTGAGATGCTTCTAGAACTTGATTGGAGCCCACCAGCGGCCAACTGAATTGACTGGACATCATTTAGAAAGGCATGCGTGTACCTATGCATAGAGGGCCCTAAAATTCACAATGCATATGAAGACAAAATGCAAACCGTAAAGTCTAAGGAACTCTCGGTAGGCCTCCACAATCAAATTGAGGTGAGTTATAGATCACGACAAACGTAAAAACCACTTTAGAAAAGCCCATTTCTAAAACTTTTGAGTGTTCCCACTGGTATGGTGGCCTCAAAAATTCCAAAAAGGAAGAAGTGTAGAACCACCAGGACTCTTCCTAGAGCTGACAATCCACCCAAACTGAGTAACTGGGCTAGAAGGTCCATGAATACCAAGAACCCAATGGTCACTCTAACAGAGCTTCAGAAGTCTTGTGCTGAGATGGAAGAACCTGTCAGAAGGAGGGCCATCTCAGCAGCACTCCATCAATCAGTAAAGTGGCTAAACAGAAGCCATTCTTGAGTAAAATGCATATGAGGGCATATAAAGGACTCTGAGCATGAAGAAAATAGGATTTCTTGGTCTGATAAGACAAAAACCCCAGCAGCCCTTAGTAGTGCTTTGCCACTGGGCATCTTCAGGTGTTGCCACAGGGGTTGCTGGTATGCTGCGGACTTTCAAGTTGCACCAGGGGAAGCCGGTAAGAAGTTCAATCGTTTATCTTTTGTGTTTCCACGCCTCACCTCCTCCTTTGAATTACAAATCACCAATTGGATTACAGGTCCGTTCTGTGCTTGTCCTGTGCCTGGGTGTTTGTGTGATTTTGTCAGGATTGCTAAACGTCTTCGTCCGCTCCCAATTTCGACAGATCTTCATGCGACAGTTGGACATAAAATAAGACAAAACTTTCCTAACATTCGGGACGCTGTTCACTGAGCTTCTCGATCTGTTTTCACCGTCGTTGCATCTTTGGAACTGGAATGTTTGTGGACTGTATTGAGTGTTTACCGTTTTGTCACACGACTGACCGCTACAAAGAGATTTCATTATTCACATTTCCCAAATGAGTGGGCACCCACCACTGACCGCTAGAAAAAGAAGGGAAAAAAAAGAAACTAGCTTTATTGACCAAAAGAGAAACTGAACATCTGTTGCTTAAATCTCACCATTCTTATTTATAAGTGCGCATGCAGACAAGACTAATAAGATGCACATGTAATACATACGAATGGGGACGCAAAGATTCCTGGTGTTTATAGCAGAGGGGCTATGATGGCATTTAAAGGACTCTGAGTGCACGAGGGGAAAGATTCTTTGGTCCGATGAGAGAAAAAAATGAACTCTTTGGGCCAAACCCCAAGCACTGTGTCTGGTGAAGAACAGGCACTGCTCATCACCTACCTAATAGCATCCCTACGGTGAAGTATGGTGGTGGTGGCAGCAACATGCTGTGGGCATGCTTCTCAGTGGCAGGGACAGGCAGACTAGTCAGAATTGAGGTAAAGATGAATGCAGGCAAGTACAGAGAGGTGGTCTAATGATATTCCCCATTTTGATTTCTTTACAGAAAACTACGTCGGGACTATCCTTCCAAGATTCTAATGAACCTCAGCACAGCCCTCCTGTTCCTCAACATGTTCTTCTTATTAGATGGCTGGCTGGCTTCTTTCAGAATCGATGGTTTTTGCATAGCAGTGGCAGCTTTCCTCCACTTTTTCCTCTTGACGTCTTTCACATGGATGGGACTTGAAGCCGTGCACATGTACATCGCGTTGGTCAAAGTCTTTAACACGTACATCAGGAGATACATCCTCAAGTTCTGCATTGTTGGCTGGGGTAAGCTCTGTAACATACTGTACAGTATATTGTTATACGGGGTTGTCCAGATCTAATTATGCAGATCCAGATCATCTGGATGACCTTGATTTATGTTGCGGGGACGATTCCAGTTCGGCACGAACATGATTCTTCATGTCATAAGTTCGAACACTTCTCAATGGTCCGAGATTTTTCAGGTGATTTTCTATTTAATAAACTTAATAAGTTATAGTGTAATGAAAATTACATAATTAGATCTGGACCACCCTACACATCAACCTTGGCTGAGCAAAAGCTCCTATTTACAACAGTAAGAAAACAATATTTACTTAAACTTGAATATGAAGATAAATAAATAATATCACAGCGCTCAATTTCCATGAGTTATGCTAACTTCATTTTCGCCTAACGTAATGTTAGACCTGGCCAGTTGACAATGGAAAACAGGGAAATGAAAGCTTCATTTAAGAAGACACCTGGAGAAAACATTGTAAATATCAGAAGAATCCAAAGCCACGAGTCTGCAGTGTCCAATAAAATCCACAACTGTACAAAAAGTGCGGTGGAAGTAAAAAAAGATAGTTGAGCGTTAACTAGCATTGGAGAAAAGGAGCACTTAGCTTGGCTTTGAATGCTGGTTTAACATCACACGTCAGGCCTCATCAGAACAAGATCCTCTGCTCCAGAAGAGAAAGCAGGTCTCAGTTACTGAGTTCCTGGATCTTCAGATATGTGCAGGTGGCTCAGTTCGGGAGAAAACATATCCAAATCAGGAGAGCTTGTTAAATTCCAAGAAGACAGAGTTCCATTATTTGATCATTCCAATGGACAGAAAGCCATCCGCTAGGTACAGTGGCTTTGCTTTTTATCATTTAACTCAAATATTTTGTACAGCAATGCACCTCAGCGACCTGCCGTGGATTCAGAATGCATTCAGATTCCTTTACTTTTATTGTACACTTTTTTGAGTTGTGGATTTCGTTTTAAATGGATACAGTTAATATTTTTGCCCATCAATCCATACTTAATAACCCCGAAATGACAAGCAGAAAACATGTTTTCAGAAAGGTTTGCATATTTATTAAAAATGAAAGACTAAAAAAAAAAAAATCACATTGATTTAAGAATGAATCATTACCCAAGAATGAGTCACATGATTCTTGTTCATTTGATTTGTGGAGTGAATCATTACCTTAGAACAAGTTGCACGATTCTTATTCATTTGATTTGTGAAGCAAATCATTACCTGAGAAGGAGTCACACAATTTTCAGTCATTTGATTTGTGAGTGATTCATTACCTGAGAATAAGGCACACAATTCTCATTAATTTCATTTGTGAAGTGAATTGTTCAGCAAGAACGTGTCACATGAGTCTCATTCATTTGATTTGTGAAATGCGTTGTTATTTGTGGATGAGTCACAGAATTCTCATTCATATTATTTGCAAAGTGAGTCATTAGCTGAGAATGAGTCACACGATTCTCGTTCATTTCATTTGTGAAGTGAATCGTTAAGCAAGAAAGTGTCACAAGACTCTTGTTCATTTGATTTGTAAAGTGAATTATTACCCAAAAACGAGTCGCACGATTCTTGTTCATCTGATTTGTGGAGCAAATCATTACCTGAGAAGGAGTCACACAATTTTCGGACATTTGATTTATGAGTGACTCATTACCTGAGAATGAGGCACACAATTCTCATTAATTTCATTTGTGAAGTGAATTGTTAAGCAAGAATGTGTCACATGATTTTCGTTCATTTGATTTGTGAAGCAAATCGTTACCCGAGAATGATTCGCACAATTTTCCTTCGTTTGTTTTGTGATATAATTCATTACCCGAGAATGAGTCGCACGGTCCTTGTTAATTTCATTTGTGAGGTGAATCATTAAGCGAGAATGTGTCACATGATTCTTGTTCACTTGATTTGTGAAGTGAATCATTACCCAAGAATGGGTCAAATGATTTTTATTCATTTGATTTGTGATGTGACTTATTACCCGAGAATAAGTTGCACCATTTTCGTTAACTTCATTTTTGAAGTGAATTGTTAAGTGAGAATGTGTTGCATGATTCTTGTTCATTTGATCTGTGAAGTGAATCATTACCTGAGAACAAGTCATACAGTTTGTTAACCTAAGAATTTCAAACTTAGCGTCTGATTTTAATGATGTATTTTCACTATTTTGTCATTCTTCATGCTTTCAAAGAGGTTAATATTATATAATGTGAATTATCAACAGGTTTAATATTCAATTTAATAAATACTTTGTAAATTGTAATGAAATAAATTACTTTGTGATTCATTTAAAGAGAGCCCCACCACCTCCGAAAGGTTTTGCTTTATATAATTATTGAATCAAATGACTCAATTCACTTAATCGGGAAGTTCAGGAGAATCAAATGGAAATGGCCAGCACTAAAAACTTGTCTCTTTCTTTTTAGGTCTTCCTGCCATTACAGTTACTATTGTCGTTGCAATTGACCGAAACTTTTATGGAAAGAAGTTTTATGGCAAAGATGAAAATACAGGAGAATATTCTGAGTTGTAAGTTCACACATTAACTTCTCTATTTACAGTATTTGTTTTAGTCTTCAGCACAAAACATCAGCATAAAGTTTAGGCAAGCTTGAAAGTGTTTTTTTTTTTTTGCCAATTTCATATTATTTATTTTATAAAGGTGCTTTTGAGCAATAATCCTATAGTGCTTTTTATTACAATTTACAATCTCTACATATATAAAATAAGACATCCGTGCCCTTGCCTGGGCGTAATGTCGTCTGGTGTCCACAAGAGGGTGGGACTGTCCAATGAATACAAGCAGGTGTCCAGCATGAGACTGTAAACTGTGCAGCTTACTAGGGGCGGAGTCAATTGCCCTCACTGGTTGTCTTCTCAGTACTGTGGAGGGAATAGAAGAGGATTAACTTAGTGCTGGCGCCCCCTCACAACCTGGACTGCTAGTACATACCTTAGATGAGCCCGAAGATAGTGACAATCTACTGACGTGACAATGTATAATTTGTGTGTGACAAATCAATTTGATTTTTATTTGAAAGATTAACTAAAAGCAATATGAAACATTCATCTAGGCTGCTTTATCCAAAACAAACATAGCATACTTGAATTTCATTGAATATTGTCTGTCCTTTTAAAATTGTCATAAGAAAAATAATTTGGAAATTGCATAAATCATTTTTGGCACCACGTGCGTTTGAGACTTGTGTGACATATTTTGTTACTTTTTCAGCTGCTGGATTGAAAACCAAATCGTTTTCTACATCACCTGCGTCGCCTACTTTGGAATCGTTTTCCTGCTGAATGTTGCCATGTTTATCGTGGTGATGGTTCAGATCTGCGGAAGGAACGGGAAGAGAACCAACCGCACGATGAGGGAGGAAGTTCTGCGCAACCTCCGGAGTGTCGTCAGCTTGACATTCTTGCTGGGGATGACTTGGGGCTTTGCATTTTTTTCCTGGGGCCCAGTCCACCTCGCTTTTACTTACCTTTTTGCAATTTTTAACTCCCTGCAAGGTAAGTGGTAGACATGCAATATAAATGAGCCTGTTGTCTGTTTTGCATATTAAACTTCCATCCATCCATCCACCCTCTTCCGCTTATCCGAGGTCGGGTCGCGGGGGTAGCAGCTTAAGCAGAGAGGCCCAGACTTCCCTCTCCCCGGCCACTTCTTCCAGCTCTTCGGGAGAATCCCAAATGCGTTCCCAGGCCAGCCGGAGACATAGTCCCTCCAGCGTGTCCTGGGTCTTCCCCGGGGCCTCCTCCCAGTTGGACATGCCCGGAACACCTCACCAGGGAGGCGTCCAGGAGGCATCCTGATCCGATGCCCGAGCCACCTCATCTGATTCCTCTCGATGCGGAGGAGCAGCTGCTCTACTCTGAGCCCCTCCCAGATGACTGAGCTTCTCACCCTATCTTTAAGGGAAAGCCCAGACACCCTGCGGAGGAAACTCATTTCAGCCGCTTGTATTCGCAATCTCGTTCTTTCGGTCACTACCCATAGCTCATGACCATAGGTGAGGGTAGGAGCGTAGATCGACTGGTAAATTGAGAGCTTTGCCTTACGGCTCAGCTCCTTTTTCACCACGACAGACCGATGCAGAGCCCGCATCACTGCGGATGCCGCACCGATCCACCTGTCGATCTCACGGTCCATTCTTCCCTCACTCGTGAACAAGACCCCAAGATACTCCTCCACTTGGGGCAGGATCTCTCCTCCAACCCTGAGAGGGCACTCCACCCTTTTCCGGCTGAGGACCATGCTCTCGGATTTTGAGGTGCTGATTCTCATCCCAGCCGCTTCACACTCAGCTGCAAACCGATCCAGAGAGCTGAAGATCACGGCCTGATGAAGCAAACAGGACAACATCATCTGCAAAAAGCAGTGACCCAATCCTGAGTCCACCAAACCGGACCCCTTCAACACCCTGGCTGCGCCTAGAAATTCTGTCCATAAAAGTTATGAACAGAATCGGTGACAAAGGGCAGCCCTGGCGGAGTCCAACTCTCACTGGAAACGGGCTCGACTTACTCATATTAAACTTGTTACTCTGAAAAAGGCGGTGCAGATGTGAGTCCCGCTGCTTCACAAAAGTGGTATCCCAGGTTTGAACTTCATGCCTAGTCACGGTCTGTGTGGAAAATGTACGCATTGCATGTGTTGATCTGATTTTCCTCTAATAACTTAATGAGGTACACATTACGGTAATTGGTCATTTCAAGTTTGCATCCACACTACGACTTTTTCACTTACAAGTCTGCTAGGCGATCTTGGGGAGCACCTACCTTGTGTAGTGAGATTTTACCCTAAAGAGATCACGCCAGTGAACAGGATGGTGCATTCTAGTGGATCTTCTTGTAGAAAATAAAAAGCATGTCATATTAAAAAGAAATAAACCCACTGTGCTGTCCTATGGCAATGCGGCTGACAGGAATAAATAGAATTAATTTCACCTATGGGCCACAGATTGCTAGCATCACACAGGTAGGCCTTCTGACCCAAAACACCTTTAAAGCTACCAAAAAAACTCTTCAGTAAGTTTCGTCGGTGCAATTCATTTTTGAGTCAGCTTTGTGAATCGGCAAATCAACACTTGCCTGTTTCGCTCATCGCTATTTTTGGAATGACAGGATGCAGCAATTAAATTTCTGGGGTGCCAACCGGATCAATATCAAACAGCAAATAACCAAAATAACACTTGTTGGCGGGGAATTCAAAATAATGAGAAGATGTTGTTGCTCCGTCTTGTGGGTTGCTCAAGCCAGTAATGATGTCTCCTTCCGGGATGCCCAGGGGTTGTTATGGCAGCTGGACCTGAAGGGGCAGAGTTAAATGCCTTCACGGACACTGTGGGAACAGAAGGGGATGACAGCACAGCATTCCCCCCCCCAATTAGGTTATGACATATCTCGACTGAACCTGCAAGGATGTCCTCCGATGTGCATGTGGGACACTATGTACAGTGATCCCTCCTCGATCGCGGGGGTTCCAGAACCCCCCGTGAAAGCTCAAAATCCGCGAAGTAAAAACCATACGTTTATATTGTTATTTTAATATTGTCACGCTTGGGTCACAGATTTGCACAGAAACACAGGAGGTTGTAGAGACAGGGACTTTAAAACACTGCAAACAAACATTTGTCTCTTTTTCAAAAGTTTAAACTGTGCTCTATGACAAGACAGAGATGACAGTTCCATCTCACAATTAAAAGAATGCAAACATATCTTCCTCTTCAAAGGAGTGTGCGTCAGGAGCAGAGAATGTCAGAGAGAGAGAGAGAGAGAAAAGCAAACAATCAAAAATCAAAGGTGCTTTTTTAAGTATGCGAAGCACCGCCTGACAAAGCAGCTGCAAGGAAGGGTGCAACGTGAAGGTAGTCTTTCAGCATTTTTTAGAGGAGCGTCCGTATCCTCTAGGCCAGTGTGCGAACAGCCCCTCCGTCAGGAGCAGAGAATGTCAGAGAGAGAGAGAAAAGCAAACAATCAAAAATCAATAGGTGCTGTTCGGGCTTTTAAGTGTGCGAAGCACCGTGAGGGAAGCATATCGTATATCTTTGAGGAGTTTTATTTAATACGTAATATGTGCTCTGATTGGGTAGCTTCTCAGCCATCCGCCAGTAGCGTCCCTTGTATGAAATCAACTGGGCAAACCAACTGAGGAAGCACGTACCATGAATTAAAAGACCCATTGTCTACAGAAATCCGCGAACCAGCGAAAAATCCATGATATATATTTAGATATGCTTAAATATAAAATCTGTGATGGAGTGAAGCCGTGAAAGTCGAAGCACGATATAGTGAGGGATCACTGTATTACTTCTAATAACAATAATAATTCTTGACAATCAAAGCACTTCAGAAAGTGGACAGCCACTTCAACCACCACTAAGGGCCGCTTTATACTCCGTGTTCAGAACACATACACGCACGCATCATGGCTGCCATGCATTCCTAGCATTCATTATGTCGTGTTATCTGAGCACGTCCTCAGAAGTTAACACAACGCGTGCACGAGTTGCAGTACCAGCAAAAAGTTGGGGGGTGCAGATTAAAGTTGGAACTTGACGTCAGAGTCTCCGTTTACTATCTACATGTGACAGAAAACCGCTTTGGAGATCATCTAGGATAGATGTGCACGCTTTGATGTTTGATGAACAGTTCGATGTGGTGAAGCATAATGCCGACATACAAATGCATTTGTGGTGCTTTTATATTCAAGTGTTGCATATTCTCCATCGTAATGAAACGATACATCTTATTTTTTTTTGTACTTTCGCAATAGCATCAGAATGTACGACGGCATTTTAGGCTACAGAGAAAAAATGAAGGACATGGTGAAAAGGTGTATTTAAAGTGGAAATTTCGGCTTTAATCTCGAAATGTCCACTTTAGCCTCATAGTTTACTTTATCATTAAAGCAGACCGTCGTAAACGTCGTCCTAAAACCGACCCAGTTGTTAATCGCTGCGTGCTGCTGGGGCTTCCTCCTGACCTGACAGCAGCAATCGCCACACAGAACTCAATCCATTTATAATATTCCAGCTCTCTGCACATTTAGAATCCTTAGATTTACTAGCCGAGCGGTGTAAGAATAGGAACGGAAAACGGTGAGAAAGGAATTCAGAAATCAAGAAGAAATAAATACTTCTTGAAAGACGCAGTGTGCATGTAGAATTTCCGGCCAAGTAGGATTACATGTGAAAGTGATAAATAAATCAGGCTTTCCGAATTTACATACTATGGCCGTGGCATCCTGATAGTTTTTTGCATGTATTTTGGACTTCCTGAAAATGTGGACAGTAATATGATCATTTTGCCTACACGTACGTTGTTATTTTCAGCGACTGCTTGCAGTGCATCTGTATTCAAACATTGCATTGTTCCACGCGCAGATCTTCTTGATGTAATCTGAGATAGTTGAGACGCGCGCCCTCTGTTTTAACATACATATCTACGACGTACTGTTGGAATAGTTTGCCGCTGGAGTGCAAAATACTAAATGTATTCCTCATTGCTAATCTGTACGCATAAAATTGGCATTGAGTAAGCTTTATTCGCTTGGCGGTTCTTTTATCGGGAACATGTTGTAAATCTTTGTGCCAGCCAATGTCTCTGTAAGGGAATAAAAGTGGGTAAACCATAGGATCGCAATTCATATTAAGCTTGGAAATCTGTTTACAGGAGTTGCGTATGGGATAGATTCAAATGTCCCTTTTCGGTGTTTCGCCATCTTCTCCAACGAAAATCGCTGCAACGTCGGGGCATTGTATCGTTGTAAATCCTGCCTAGGGTTTTCTTTGATTCGTACAGATGCTATTGGATTGGACTGAGCAATTTCATGCATGTGTTTGTATGGTTTAGCGAAGGGGTTGATGGTTCTGAGCATGGAATCTAGCTGGAGAAGTACATTTTCGCTGCATGCAGAGTTTGCTTTATTTTGTAAGCGTACTGCAGTAGCTTGCGCTGTGTCAAAAACATACAACTGTCCATATCCTGGAGAAGTAGAAGTGTTCGCATATAGTGGAGAGATTTGGTGATAAACTTGTCCATGTATTTTAAAACAGTATGGTCCGTGGCCAGGAGGAAGAGTTATCTATGCACCCATGGAAGCAAACGCTAGAGAAGTGTTCACGATAATTTTTAGCTTCTGATGTTTACTGCGTAAGAAGCTGTTGTAAAGACACAGGTGGCTCCCGCGAAAGTGGTAAAGCTACTTTACTGTTGTGGCAGCACCTCAAGTACTTGTTGGATGTATTACGCTCAGCAAGCCAGTATAGTGCATGACATGGAAGACGACCAATAGGAATCGAGAAATGCCATGTCGGCTGCGTGTGGGCGGGACCAGTTTTGAAGTGGAAGCAGGACGAACCAGAAGGGAAATAAATATAAGCGATACAGTACTTGATATCACTTTCATGATGAAGTACAATACATTAAAATATGTACTTTATATTACATTTTACAGATAAAGTGTTAACTTCATTTAAATAATGAATACCGATAATAATTACATGTTGTGGCGGAGCGGTAGGGCTGCTGTCTCACTAGGAGTCGCATCACTGGCATTCCTTGCTTGGAGTTTGCGTGTTTTCCTGGTGTTGTTCCACGGTGTTCTCCAGTGTCCATCCAAAGACATGCAGGTTTGGGGATTTGGTGATACTAAACTCATGCCAGTGAGTTCACCTTACGATGAGCTGATGCCCCATCCCGGGATTTTGTTTCGGTCTCGTGCTTGATGCTTGCTGGAAATCCCCGGATTGATGGCTGTAATTATTAAACATCTTTTTTAGAGATATTGTGGCAAGTTGTCCTTGGAATTGAGTGGATGATTCAGGCAATTCACAACACAGCGGAGCCGAATGTTGTTTTCTCACCATGATGATATCTCGCACTGCCACCTGGTGGAATCTTCCAGTATGCGCTCAAGTATAAACAGTAAAACGGTTGCATAGAGCCCACGTCACGTCATGTGAAGTATAAACCTGGCCTAATGTGTGTCATCCACACCTGGATGATTTGACAGCAGCCATTTTTGGCAGCGGTATGTTCACCACACATGAGCTGTTAGGTGGTGAAGGGGTGAGAGATAGTTAGCCACTGATTAGGGTTATGATTAAGGGGCCAGAATGACTAAGCTGTGGTGGTCAGTATAGCCAGGACATCAGGATACACCCTACTCTTTATGAAGGATGTTCAGGGAACTTTAATGACCACAGAGAGTGAAGACTTCGGTTTTACATCTCATCCAAAGGAAGGTGCCATTTTTACACTGCACTGGGCATTGAGATCCATACACAAACCACAGGGTAAGTACCCCCTGCTGGCCTTGCCAAAACGTCTTCCGCCTTAATAAAGAGAAAAGTATTGTGGTCATGGAAGGTATGACACGGCATCCAAAATAAATGTTGGGGCACCAACTGGGTCACCCTGTTTAATAAAGAAGATGGTATAACAGAAATGGTGTGCTATAGCCACACTCAAGTAAAAATATAAGGCTACACTGCCTTTTCAATTGACGTGGTCAGGTCTGGGGTTGAGCTCCATCCTGGGCTGAGCTCATGTCCAAATGAGACCCCACCTTCTGGGAGCTCCTCGAATTTATAGATGGGAAGAGGTGAAGTCAGTTGCCCCCCATTGGCTGCAGACCCCCAGAGCTCCACTCCACTGAGGAGGTTGTCGCTTGCATATTAAACGTCAGTGATAACACCTGGTTACACTATGGTTAGGATTAGGGTTGAGGGAGGGTCATTGGGCTCAAGTCAAGTAAACCAGGTGACAGAGTCCTGCAATCCAACTGGCTGTCCAGCAGAGCTACTGACTCACAGAGATGCAGAGGTCTGCGACTGGACCCATCTCCTCACTAGATGTCTTTCTCGATGCCATATAAGCAGAAAAATACGATACCGTTGGTGACAGTACCGCCGATCTCATCCCAAAGGGGTATTGCTTACCTTGGATGAGCCTAGAAGGTGACCCTCAGACATGCATGTGTGACACTGTCTATGTGTCCATCTGGCGATGCGTCACAAGCACTTTTAGTAATAAAATGCATTGCACTGTCATTCCAACAGAGGGTGCAGCGCAAATCTTAGCACTGCTTTTACAAATCCCATACCAAATGGCACATAACAGAGATGGTGCACTGCAGGTGTTAATGCTGAGGTCTTCGTTGATTACTTAGATTTCAACCCGTGTTAGAAGGGTAGCACAGTTAGTCTTTATACGAGGTGCAATTTGGACTGCTAATCAGCAGACTAAAATAGTGAGTCTTCAGCCTGGAGAGTGAAGGGTCCCATGAGAGCTGAATTTGTTTCCGACGCTCTTATAAATAAAGGTTCTAAAATGGCACTTTGCTGGGTGGTGTGGTTCATCATAGAATCGTTGTTTCATTCTGTGAAGGGTTCTTTGCATATGAAGTTGGTTATTTGGGCTTTGTAAAGGTTCCTAATATGTGGAGAAATAAAAAATCATTAATGTATATTGGGATAAAAGAAATTGTGAACATGGCCTGTGTGATTGCGTGTAGCAAGATTCTTTTTAATGTTCCTTTAACGTCAGGGAGCCAGTGGTATTTTATAAATCTGCTATCATCTATTCATGATCTAAATAAATGAAAGATCTTTCTGCAAATGCAATGGGGAAGGTTCTTTAAGAAACCAAAAATGGTTCCCTGTGAAGAACCGCTGTGGCACCTTGATTTTGTAAGAATGTACTTTGTGCCCATTGCTACCCCATATGGCCAACTAGGTTTGAAAATGAGAATGTTATTTTATCCTGAAGAAAACAAGAAACCATTGCTAAGGTGTGTATATATATTTTTTTAATATTTCTTTTGCCCATATGGAAATAGTTGTGGGCAGACAAGACGAACAGTTTCTCAGTGGCTTCTATAGAAGAAACCACTTGTACAATAAAGCCATTTCTACTTAATGAGACTTCTAAATATGTGAGTTTCCATCTGCAGTGTAAAAGCAGGCTGTTAGCTCAATGATGACTCCATCCTGAAAGTAAATGTGGGTGGGTGAGTGTGATTTGACCCCCCCAAAATGCTGTCACATGTTTTGGATTCCTCTAATCCAGAAAAAAAATTGCATCTATGGGTTATTGTTAACAGTTTTGAACAAGACAATGTAATACCCAGTTTTTCCACTAGAGGTCAGGCAAAGACCTGATTATTCCAGCATTTTATTGGCTAGTGGATCTCCAAGCATTTATCCTTCACCAGGAGAAAATCTGGAGTAGGAAAACAAAAGGGAGAATTTCAAGTATTTGATCTGATTGCTGGGCGGCACGTTAACATAGTTGGGTGGCACGGTGGTGCAGTGGTAGCATTGATGCCTCACAGGAAGGAAAGCAGGGTTACGTGTCCCAATGTCTGAGTGGGTTTCCTCCTACTGTCCAAAGACATGTGACTTGGTAACACTGAATTGGTCCTGGAATGTTTTGAATTATTGTTTCTCATTGGCTGAGCTTTCAAATTAGCAACTTCCTTTTAGTATATGACATGCCTTATGGAAACAGGAGTATTTCAGGAAGTGACATTAAGTTTATTTGGATTGGCAGAAAATATGCAATATGCATCATCACAAAATTAGACCGGTGCGTAAATGTGGGCACCCCAACAGAGATATGGCATCAATACTTAGTTGAGCCTCCTTTTGCTCCTTTGAGCCTCTAGACGCCTCCTATAGCCTTTGATGAGTGTCTGGATTCTGGATGGAGGTATTGTTGACCATTCTTCCATACAAAATCTCTCCAGTTCAGTTAAATTTGATGGCTGCTGAGCATGGACAGCCTGCTTCAAATCATCCCATAGATTTTCGATGATATTCAACTCAGGGGACTGTGACGGCCATTCCAGAACATTGAACTTCTCCCTCTGCATGAATGCCTTTGTAGATTTCGAACTGTGTTTTGGGTCATTGTCTTGTTGGAATATCCAACCCCTGAGGAACTTCAACTTTGTGACTGATTCTTGAACATTATCTTAAAGAATTTGTTAATGTTGGGTTGAATTCATCCGACCCTCGACTTTAACAAGGGCCCCAGTCCCTGAACTAGCCACTCAGCCCCACAGCATGATGGAACCTCCACCAAATTTGACAGTAGGTAGCAGGTGTTTTTCTTGGAATGCCGTGTTCTTCTTCCACCATGCAAAATGCTTTTTGATATGACCAATAAACTCCATTTTTGTCTCATCAGTCCAAAGTCCACTGTGTTCCAAAATGAATCTGGCTTGTCTAAATGAACATTTGCATACAACAAGCAACTCTGTTTGTGGTGTGAGTGCAGAAAGGGCTTTATTCTCATCACCCTGCCATACAGATGTTCTTTGTGCAAATTGTGCTGCATTGTAGAACGATGTACAGAAACACCCAATCTGCAGCGAGATGTTCTTGCAGGTCTTTGGAGGTGATCTGTGTGTTATCTGTAGCCATTCTCACAATCCTGCTCATGTGCCGCTCCTGTATTGTTCTTGGCCTGCCAGACCTGAGCTGGTTTAACAGCAACTGTGCCTGTGGCCTTCCATTTCCTGATTCCATTCCTTACAGTTGACACTGACAGTTTAAACCTCTGAGATGGCTTTTTGTAGCCTTCCCCTAAACCACGAGACTCAACAATCTTTGTTTTCAGATCTTTTGAGAGTTGCTTTGAGGATCCCATGCTGTCTGTCACTCTTCAGAGGAGAGTCAAAGGAAAGGAAGCACAACTTGCAATTGACCACCTTAAATAACTTTTAACGCTCATGATTGGACACTCCTGTCTATGAAGTTCAAGGCTTCACGAGTTAATCAAACCAAGTAATCAGCATTGAGCAGCGACAGGCATTCAAATCAGCACAATGACAAGGGGACCCACATTTGTGCACAGCCAGTTTTTCACATTTGATTTAATTTCATTCAACTAAATACTGATTCACTAAAAATCTTTGTTTGGAAAACACCCTCCAGTACTCGGATGTTCCTAGGAAATGAAAGCCACACCACTGTTATCTTTTTTGTTAAAAGGAGAGTCAATCATTATGCAGGCTGAGAGGGGTTCCCAAACTTTTTCATGTGACTTTATGTGTGTCTGTGGTCACCCTATGTTGGATGGGCACCCTGTCCAGGGTTTGTTCCTGCCTTGCACCCTGTGCTAAGCTAATTCATTAAGACAAATGTTGTTTCTGTATTCCTCTTTTATCAGTTGAGCGTCTTGTATTGTAATCTGTTACTGCGGTGGGTGCACTGCAGTGAGTGATTTGTGTAAGTAGTCAATTTATTTATTTACAATAATAATTTTATTTCAGTCATCATTCTGCTTGTGTTGGTGTGCTCCGTACTTGTTGTGTGGTTAATAGGGAAGTAGTATTGGTCACACCCGCTCTGGATCATTTATTTATTTATTTGTTTTATTTTTTCTGATGTTCTAGGGATGTGTAATGCATATTTATAATTGTGTCATCCTGGAGGCAGGAAAAGGGTCAGAAGGAGCGGCACAACCTAAGACAGGAACCCACCATTCCATGCCAGGACCCACTCACCCTCATACTCACCCACGCTAAATCAATTCAAAGTCATCTGTAGAATATGGGAAGAGCCCCCCCATATCTGGAGAAAAGCCACATCAAGACATCAAGAAAACATGCATACCCCACACAGATAGTTTTGGTGGCTGGGATTCGATTTGAACCCCTGAAGTCCTTAAGTAATCCGAGATAGAAGATTCTAACAAGTCCCCCAGGATAAACATCCAATATAAATAGTTAGGCAACATTCATCAAAATACAGACGCGGCGCTCACTGTGCAATAGCAACTGTTGGGCACACAGCCCTGGGAACGCCACCTTGTTAATGCCTTTGCCTGTTTTTGTTTTTGTCCGTTGCCAGGTTTATTTATATTTGTATTTCACTGTGCGCTGAAAGAGAACGTTCAGAAGCAATGGAGGAGATATCTGTGCTGTGGTAGATTCCGTCTGGCGGAAAATTCAGGTAAGGGTCGGGGGCACACTCTGTAGTCATTATACTACTAATAATAATACATTGTATTTATATAGCACCTTTCCCATGCTCAGAATGAGGCTTAAAGTTGGAAAGTACCTGATCGTTTTCTTGTTGGCAATTTCAATTTTCAATTCATGCGGAAATTTCACTAATAATACATTACTCTGATAAACTCTGTATAATATGATAGAAAACGTAAACCCATAAAAGGTAACTGATGTGTTGCTCCTGTGCAGCACTGTCAACGCTGTCAGATGGGGGGCCTGGGCATGAAAACATGCACTTGAAGCCTAAAGCCATCATGAACACGTTAGGGCAAGAGGGGCAAATTAAGTGAAAGCAGAAAGTCTGTTGTCCCCTCCATGCAAAATAGAATGCAGTGTTATCAGGGAGGTTGAAAAATGTGGGGTGTTGATTAGGGAATATTAGGAATAATTAAGGGGATGAATGATTGAAAGACTTGACATGCTGTAATGATGTCACAGGTCCCACAGTGGGGATGTGCCAGTCCTGCTAAGGATGGCACTTCCAATGTTACTGAATCCCCGGCACCATTTATATCCAGTTTTGCCAACTATAATCAGGAGGTCAAGCATCTGGACTTGCATCCATATCATTGAGTTCAGGAGTTTCATTGTTCAACTCAGCACGTGGTCATGAAATCTCCATTGTTGCACAGAATGGGTCGTACTGAAGTGCTCAGTGACTCTAAACGTAACACTGTCATCAGATGCCCCCTTTGCCACAAATCATTACATCACATTTCTGCCCCGGTCAACTGTTGGATTGTGAAGTGGAACCACTGAGGAGCGACAACAGCTCAGTCACAAAATGGCAGACCACGCAAACTCACAGAGCGGAGACACAAGCCTACGATGACTATGTGCAAGTGGTGTGAATCACACCGCCATTGGACTGTGGACCTCAGGAGACATGAAGAAATGCATCACCTGTCACTGTCTGGCAGTCTGAAGGACAAATCTAGCAGATGCCAGGAGGACTGCTGCCTTCTGGATTGCATGGTGCCTCCTGTAAAGTAGGGGCTCTTTTTCGGGGTCCGGATTTCGACTCCTTGGTTTCACTGAAGAGTGCTGTTAATGCTACATCATACAAGGACACTTTAGATAAATGTAGGCTTCCAGCTTTGTGGCATCCGTTTAGGGACACAGCTCCTGTGCACAAAGTCAGATCCATAAAGTCATGGAGGAACTCGAATGGCCTGCACAGAGACCCGACCTCAGCCCTACAACAACAACAACAACAACAACAACATTTATTTCTAGAACACGTTTTCATACAAATGCTGTAGCTCAAAGTGCTTTACAAGACGAAGAAAGGAAAATATAAAAATAAAATACGGCATTGCTAAGTAACAAAGAATAAAGTAAGACCTCAGACTGGGCTGAAGGTTCACCTTCAAAGAACAAAGCAAAGACAACACCAGAGTGGCTTAGGGACAACTCTGTGAAGATTCTTGAGTGGCCCGACTTGAGGCCGGACCTCAACCTAATCAATCATTGCTGGAGAGACCTGAAGATGGCTGTCCTCTGGTGGTCTAAATCCAACCATGAAAGGATCTATAGGGAAGAATGGCAGAAATTCCCAAAATCTGGGTATGTAAAGCTTGTCGTGTCACAAACAAGAACTCAATTCAACTCAACTAAACAACAGAATGTAACAAAGTACTGAATTGAAGGGTATGAATACTTGTGTCAATATGATAATTCAGTTTTATCATTTTTAATAACTTTTACAAAATTTCTAAAATGTTGTTTTCATTTTGTCATTCTGGGATATTGAGTGTTGCTTGCTGAGGGAAAATATAATTAAATGATTTTAGCATAAGGCTGCAATATAATAAAATGAAGGCTTTCTAAAAGCACTCTATTTGGCCAGGTGACCTTCGAAGCCATGAAACAGTATAGTTTAAAATGTGTTTAGCTGCTTCTCTTTTCATTTGGGATTCCACCATCTCTGTTTTTGTGCCATTCCCATGTATTGCACTGGAGACTGTATCCTTTGCTTGGTGGCATGGTTGCCTCAGATGGTGCCCAGGAAATCTGCCATTGCTTCTTCAGTTTGTGCAAATCAGCCAGAACACCAAAGTTTGATAGTTAGGATTTTGTCATCGTCAGCCAGTCATGTTGGTATTGTGCACTGGCAGTTGTCTAGTTAAAGGTGCAGCAAAGAAAATTGGCCAACGGTTCACACCTGTACAGTGCTGCATGCCCACATGGCAAACATCTGGGGGGGTTTTCCATATGCCATAGAATTTGTGTTATCCAAAAAATACAAAGTACTGCCAAAGAATAATTGTAAAATGAATCCACAGAGAAGAAAAGTATGAAAGAATAATTTAACTCTTTAAGGAAAAAAATGAACAAAGATAAGTTAACGGCTTTTTTTTTCTATTGTTTTATCCATTTGCAGACTGGAGTAAAACAGCCACCAATACAAAGAAAGTCAGTTCTGATAATTTGGGAAAATCGTTATCGTCCAGCTCCTTTGGATCGTCTTCAGCCAACTGGCAGGCCAAATCCAGCTTCAACCCCTTTGCCAGGCGAAAGGGTAAGACAGGTAATGTCTGGGGTATATGGGGGGGGATTAGAATAGAAATGAGGAGGCTCAGCTTCTGTGTTATTCAGTAGGAGGGCATGCAAGTCCAAGGAGATCACACAAATTCATGTCAAGATTTCAACGCATTTTTTGAAACTTTTAATTATATTGTGTGTAGAGGATGAAAAGCCCAAAATCCTACCTGATATATTGATAAGTGTGTGCGTATGTGTGTGTGAATGTATAGACATATATTCATTTATATACAGGGTGGGCCATTTATATGGATACACCTTAATAAAATGGGAATGGTTGGTGATATTAACTTCCTGTTTGTGGCACATTAGTATATGTGAGGGGAAACTTTTCAAGATGGGTGGTGACCATGGTGGCCATTTTGAAGTCGGCCATTTTGGATCCAACTTTTGTTTTTTCAATAGGAAGAGGGTCATGTGACACATCAAACTTATTGGGAATTTCAAAAGAAAAACAATGGTGTGCTTGGTTTTAACGTAACTTTATTCTTTCATGAGTTATTTACAAGTTTCTGACCACTTATAAAATGTGTTCAATGTGCTGCCCATTGTGTTGGATTGTCAATGCAACCCTCTTCTCCCACTCTTCACACACTGATAGCAACACCGCAGGAGAAATGCTAGCACAGGCTTCCAGTATCCGTAGTTTCAGGTGCTGCACATCTCGTATCTTCACAGCATAGACAATTGCCTTCAGATGACCCCAAAGATAAAAGTCTAAGGGGTCAGATCGGGAGACCTTGGGGGCCATTCAACTGGCCCACACGACCAATCCACTTTCCAGGAAACTGTTCATCTAGGAATGCTCGGACCTGACACCCATAATGTGGTGGTGCACCATCTTGCTGGAAAAACTCAGGGAACGTGCCAGCTTCAGTGCATAAAGAGGGAAACACATCATCATGTAGCAATTTCGCATATCCAGTGGCCTTGAGGTTTCCATTGATGAAGAATGGCCCCACTATCTTTGTACCCCATATACCACACCATACCATCAATTTTTGTTGTTCCAACAGTCTTGGAGGGATCTATCCAATGTGGGTTAGTGTCAGACCAATAGCGGTGGTTTTGTTTGTTAACTTCACCATTCACATAAAAGTTTGCCTCATCACTGAACAAAATCTTCTGTGTAAACTGAGGGTCCTGTTCCAATTTTGTTTTGCCCATTCTGCAAATTCAGTGCGCTGATCTGGGTCATCCTCGTTGAGATGCTGCAGTAGCTGGAGTTTGTAAGGGTGCCATTTGTGAGTAGCTAATATCCGCCGAAGGGATGTTCGACTAATGCCACTCTCCAGTGACATGCGGCGAGTGCTACGCTGTGGGCTCTTGCTGAATGAAGCTAGGACAGCCACTGATGTTTCTTCATTAGTGACAGTTTTCATGCGTCCACATTTTGGCAAATCCAACACTGAACCAGTTTCACGAAACTTAGCAAGCAGTTTGCTAACTGTAGCATGGGAGATGGGTGGTCTCGTAGGGTGTCTTGCATTGAAATCTGCTGCAATGACCCGGTTACTGCGTTCACCAGACATCAACACAATTTCTATCCGCTCCTCACATGTTAACCTCTGTGACATGTCAATGGCTGTAAACAAAGAGAAACTTGTAAATAACTCATGAAAGAATAAAGTTACGTTAAAACCAAGCACACCATTGTTTTTCTTGTGAAATTCCCAATAAGTTTGATGTGTCACATGACCCTCTTCCTATTGAAAAAACAAAAGTTTGATCCAAAATGGCCGACTTCCAAATGGCCACCATGGTCACCACCCATCTTGAAAAGTATTCCCCCTCACATATACTAATGTGCCACAAACAGGAAGTTAATATCACCAACCATTCCCATTTTATTAAGGTGTATCCATATAAATGGCCCACCCTGTATATATATATATATATTCAGTTATACTACTAACTATGCTGACCTCATATTAATGTTTGCAGTGCACCATTTATTGGAATGTATTTCATAGTGCATGTAGTGATAAAAAATGCATTGCATTTGTCATTTCAACAGATGGCGCATCACAAAGCTTTCCATTCATAAATGTATGTTTATTGTTGGAATGACAAATTCTATGCATTTTTGTCTGTTACAGTATATTCCATTTGGTGTGGGCTTCGTATAAATGGTGTTAATGTCTGTTGGAATGACAAATACAATACATTTTATTACTACAAATTTTTGTGATGCGCCATCTGTTGGAATAACAAAAACATAGCAACCGGATGGACACACAGATACATAGACACTTGTCCTTTTATTAAGGGGTAAAATGACTAAGTGTATTTAGTGTCATGTATATCCACCAAGTACATCCAGAGTTTATTTATATATAATGTCTTGGTGTTTGTAAGTGTATATGTTTATAATATATGCACAGTGATTAGCACTGTCGCTCCACAAGTGCAGTGTTCATACTTAAGTTTTTATTTGTATATATTTGTACAGTCTCTGTGTCTACATATTTTTTCAGGGTTATTCCACATTTTCTTTTCTTTCACCTAAAATGTTGATTGGTGATTCTAAATAGTCTCCGTGTCAGTGTGCGTCACCCCTGAGATCAAGTGCTGTCCCATCCAGGGTTGCCTGTTGCATTTCACACAGTGGTGTTGAGATAAGCTGTAGTTCCTGTGACCTTAACATCAATTACACAGGTTTGAGAATGCAGTTTCAGTGCTTTTCTAGCAGCCATACCACCTGCACTTTAGAAGAGCGCATCCATCTGAAGCTGAGCATGGTCAGACTCGGCCAGTACTCTGGATGGGAGACCAACCAGGAAAGCTTGGGTTGCTGCTTGAAAAGGTGTTGGTGAGGCCAGCAGGGAGTTCCTGCCCTGTGCTCAGAATATGGATCCCAAAGACCCAGTGCAGTGACGAGGGAACACTGTGTTTTAAAACCGAGGTCCTCACTCTTAGTGGTCAAAAAAGATGCCTAGGCTCCTTCATAAAGAGTGAGGTGTGTCCCGATGTCCTGGCTAAATTGTCCTAAATGGTCCAGTCATTCTGGCTGCCTAATCAACCCGTTGTGTCTAATTGGCTAATCTCTCTCAGTCCTTCACCACCTAACAGCTCTTGTGTGGATAGCATACTGGTGCAAATATGGCTGCCGTCACATCATCCTGGTGGATGCTACATATTAGTGGTGGTTGACGTGGCTCCCCACTCTCTGTGTAAAGTGCTTTGAGTAGTGAGCAAAAACCAAGGTCCTGACTCTGTGGTCATTAAAGGTCCATGAGCATCCTTTGTAAGAGTAACGTGTATCCCAATGTCCTGGCTAAATTGCTATCCATGGCTTAGTCATTCTAGACCATTAATCATCCCTTGTCTATTATTGGCTAATCTCTCTCACCCTTTCACCACCTAATAGCTCATGTGTGGTGAGCAGACTGGCACAAAAATGGCTGCCATTGCATCGTCCTGGTGGATGCTGCACATTAGTAGCAATTGAAGTGGCTCAACACTCACTGTGTAAAGCACTTTGAGTAGCTAGAGAAACACTACATAAATGTAAAGAATTATTATTATTATTATTTAAAACTCTGTATGTGTATAATATGTGTATGTGTTAAATAAATCTGTATATTTGTGTGACATTTGGCCATAGTCAAAGCAAAATTTGCAGTTACTATTGTTTTATAAGCTACAATTACTCGGTGATTCCCATGAGAGCGTCTCAGAAACTGCTATAAAGTTATTTAAGTTGACATATTAATTCCGCAGCTAATTTAGCCAATTTTTACTTTTCTTGATGTTTGTGGTGTAGATGATATCGTCTACAGTAAATGCTACCAAAATTCAGAAGTGGAACCTTTATAAAGGTAAATCAGTTTGTCGCATTGTTCTCTATGCTTGCAGCTTGCACTTCTGGGGAAGGAAATGTGTTTTTCTTTTTTCCTCTTTAGACACATTCCGGGCTAATACACAATATACAGGTTGATGTGCACCTCAAATGTTTCGGATTGAAGCGGCTACAGGGTTGCAATCAAACGCTTGCTGATGCAAACGCTTTGGCGAAATCATTTCTTTGTCTTCACGTAATTAGAAACATTTCATGTTTACACCTCTCAATAGTTTTCTTACTCGCATCATCATGGCTTTCTCTGAAGCTCAGCTTTTAATGCATATTTCCACAGTTGGTGGTTATGCAACACTGCATTATCACTTCAGGAACTTGGATCTGATTTTTGGACCCCCCGCTTCTGTCTGTCATGTCCCCATAAACTTTTATTTGTTATTTCAGGTTTCCTTTCACATCAGATATTATTATGTCTTACATCAATTGGCAACTAGAATTCGAATGAAGATGGAGGGATACTAGTGCCTCTCTCATCATTTGTTATTCTGATAGCTCCAAAAGCAGATCAGCAGCCCACATGTTCTCTACCATTCTCTTTGTGGGCAAATCCACAAAACAGCACAAAACAGAGTCACTGATGGTGGAAACGGTACCGTGCAGTACAGTGAGAGCTGAGACATTGAGACCTCAACTCAAGTCACCAGAAAGTGCTCCACTTTGCACTGGTCACAGTTGATCTCAGTGTGAAAAGCCAAGGGAGTGTTCCTTTAGCTGACGCTTTAGTGAATCTTCTTCTGAGAACCCAGATGTCACATGTTTGCGGCTGACCACCAGCAGTTACCACAGTGTGCAATCTAGGATAAGTCATTGCACTATTCTACAGCATTACATTTGGCGTAGTCGGCAGGATTTAAACTGTGAACAGATGGAGTATAGTGGGGACTGAGAGAGAGAGAAAGCTCAGCTGATATCACCAGGAAGTGCTCTGCTTTGCATTGCTCACAGTCAGTCTCTGCACAAACAGCCAGGGGAGTTCTCCTTTAGCTGATGCTTTAGGGAAGCTGCTTCTGAGAATCCAAATGTCACAAGTTTGCAACTGACCACCAGCAGTTACCACAGCGTGCAACCTGGGATAAGTCATTGCACTATTCTTCAGCATTACACTTGGCGTAGTCGACAGGATTTGAACTGTGAACAGGTGGAGTATAGTGGGGACTGAGAGAGAGAGAAAGCTCAGCTGATGTCACCAGGAAGCGCTCTGCTTTGCTTTGCTCACTGTCAGTCTCTGCACAAACAGCCAGGGGAGTTCTCCTTTAGCTTACGATTTAGTGACGCTGCTTCTAAGAGTCCTTGTAACATTGATGCCGTGGGGTCATAGCTGACCACCAGTAGTTACCACTGTACAAAATGTGTGATCTGGGAAGGATTGTGTTGTGATTCCACAGCAATACACTGGCTGTTGTCTAAGGGTGCTTGCTTTTGTGAAAGATGTCAATGTCTTCTAATAAGGTAAGCATTTTTACTGAACAGGTCTTGCATCAGAATCGTTATTTTTTCTGTTGCAGTTTTTCAGACCATGGAGAACAGTTCATTTCATATGTCTGGAAATTGTATCGTTGTAGTTGATTTCAGTATGACATTATTAGTATAGAAGAAAGACTAAGAAACTATTGTGATCTGGAAATTTACCTCTCGTGTTTTACCACCCTAACTTAGAAAATTTGGAGTAGGCAATATCCTGGGTAGAATTTTCCAAAAATTTTCTAAAGAAATTCTTTTATGGGTGTTTCATATTTTTCTGTCTTTTTCCAACATTAAAATTCCAGCCGATAGAAGGAAAAAGAGAACCATCCCTTTCTGTCTATTGATCCCAATTCTTGTAGGATAACTAATGATAAAACATAGAATCAATTTAGGCGTCGACATTTTGGATCGTTTAGTTGATACGACTTGCTGTGAAAGACATGATAATCAAAGAAATTTCATTATCATGAGGAGGTGCGGGTATGGTTATCCAGTATCCCATCCACAAGATTGGCTTTCCAGTTTTTGGTCTGTAGATTAATCGTTTATACAGAGAAATATAGAGAAAAAACAGAATGGATTGCTGTTTATTGATTTGGAAAAGGTTTATGATAGAGTGCCACGTCTGAGGTCTGGAAGTGCATGAGAGACAAAGGAACACCAAAATAAGGATTATTCAGGATATGTATAAGGGAGTGAGGGCTCCGGTTAAAAGCAGTGTTGGAGTAACAGATGAGAACTGAGTTAGAGGGGGTCTGCACCAGGGATCTTCTTTAAGTCATTACTTTGATCTGGTAATGGATGTGTGGAGTCATGAGATAAAAGACCACCCCCCGAATACAGGCTTTGAATTAAGACAACACAAAGACACAAAGAACAAGATAAAGATATGGGGATCCACCCCCATATAGTTTAAGGTTTTCGCGCAAAATAGCAAAAAATCTCAACAAAGTGATCATCAAAGTCTGAGTCCTAACAAAACACTGATTAAAGGATAGGAACGGTCGGGTTTTATAGGTGGAGGACAGGAAGAGGTGGGTTCTCAGGGGGAAGTCAGTAGGAGGGTGTGGACTGGAGCAAGAAGTGGGAGGAGCTTTAGATGGGCTTTCCTTCTGGTGACCTGTGGAAGAGGGAGAGAAGGCGTTAGTGTAAGTAGTCAACCCCAGAATCTGTATCTTACCACCTATGCCCTTAGACACGTGTGTGACAATACTTAATCCAGATCCTCATCATGTTTTCATTGTCTTCTGAGATCATTTTGAACTAATTAGGACTGTGATGCTACCCTTCTCCCCTGCTTACAAATCTGCTTTACACACTTTTGCTTCAGACTTTCAATACTCAAACTTAACCTATTTAGTGATTGCAGTTTTTATGGAATATGGAAATCCAGAAGATGTTTTGATGGCCAAGATGACAGTTGTCCTCAATGAAGATGATTATGTATGGTGATCTGAACTCTCCTTATTTTCACAAAATTTCTTACTGTCCCTCTTAACTAAACATCTTCATAAGGCTCAGACAAGAAAAGCGAGCATGCATTTCATTCACTAATGCGTAACGCAAGCCAAGTTTTTATAATGTGGTGGGCTTCATTTTGGGAGGAGATGAATGGTAGACTGGGGTGTTAACGGTCACTCATGACAGTGTAGTGCTAAAGCAGAAAACTATCTTACTTATTTGCTACAGGGCTGCTTTGAGAGGGCCTGACCAAGGTGAGCGGTTGAAGCCAGGAGTTGTGACTACGTTGTTGAGACCACCAAAGAAGAAACATGATCCCACCACTTTGTAATTTGGAATAAGGATATGCTCACTGGACTGATTGTGTTGCTCTTGCTCCATGTCTGTCTACATTATGCTGATAAATACAACCGTGCTTACCGGATTTCTGAATGCCATGGAGAAGAACTGTCACCAAGATTCACTGGGCAAGACTCTTGAACTTTCTGTTTCATGTCTTTTCATTTTGGAGAAACATAGGACATTTATGAGGATGCACCTGCAAGACTAACCTGGATATGAGTTATGGAGGAAATGTTTCCATGGAACATCACAGATTGCACTATTCTTTCTAAACATGGGACTTTGTGCCAGTCGTACTTTGTTGGATTGGGTTGCAGAGGAATATTCACAAAATGGTTGTATGCTCATTTGTTTCCCATAAGGCAGCTATTTGTCAGTATGGCCAACATGGACACTGTGATGAGAGAGATGGATAAAAGGCCGTCTGATTTTAGGGACTACCAGCAATAATGCAGCGTTGCAATAAATGAACCTTAAAAGAAACTCTTGCTGAGGTCCTACAACTGTCATCCTAGCCGGAAAGAGCAAGCATATGAAGATAAGTTGGAACATCAGCAGCAAGAATAAAACTGTAACCAGGTGAATCTGGCAAGGCGTCAAATGGAGAAATAAAAAGCCTTATCTTCCTGAAATATGCACATTTATTCTTTGGAAGACCAAAATGTTGTGGAGCAGATGTGGACCAAATATGGACTAAATACTGTATGTAAATGTTTTAACATGAAGTACTAAATTATGCCAACGCATAAAATGTATTTGTGACTGAATTTCACATCACCAAATGTATCCAGTATCACAACACACTGTAAATGGTCAACAGTTTTATATTCCAGTTTCAACTGGAAGTCTGGATGGATGGTCAACTGACAATAATATTTTGTTCACTTTGGGGTCAATAATTCTGAATACCGAAGGAGATTGCTGTATCAGAAACAAAATGGGGGTTTGAACCAACTATAAATTGAAAATGAGAGGATCTCAATGCTTGCTGCTGGGAATGGCACCCCAAAATATGTAGGTGTCCAGTCTTATCTCAGACAAGATCGCCTGAAAATGTATCTTCTCCTGAAGGTTCCAGTGAGAATAATAAAGCCGAGCCACACCGTAAATCAGGTAGCGGCACTGACTGAAAAATACTTTGAGAATCACTAGATTGATTAACTCTTTGAGGGCTGAATATTTTTTCCACAAAACTCAGTTTTCTGAAAAGCACACAATGTACTGGTGTCACACATATATCAACATAAATCGTCTGTTGCTGTGTGCTGTGGCTGCTGTTGGCGCTTGTTTGGCATCTCTGGCAGCAGTGGCTGCGCAGGGGCGGCTTGATAGCCAGCAGGAATGCTTGGTGGGCCGGCTACCTCTCCATCTTCGCACAGCAGGTGGGCGACGGTGGCAGTCACAGTGTGACGCAATATGGTTTGTACCTCTTGTCATCATAAGTGGTGGTCCTCCTAGGCAAACGCTGCTGTAAGCGTATCAGCTACATGAACGTGTTCAGCACCACGATCAGCTGGGGACCGACAGGCTGATGCTGGTACCTCACTTTCATTTTCGATATCCATCTCCAGATCACTTGCATTAAACTCAGAATCCGATTCAGCAATAATACTTAAAATGTCCATGGGGTATTTTGCTTTGCACATTTGCTTTAATCTGAGGAGATGTCGATGCCATTTTAGAGGCTGTTTGAACATGCAGGGAATCGTGGTCAAATCAACACGGCTACGTAACTCTCCTTCAAGCAAAGAGAATCGAACTAAAAAGATAGGGCGAGTTTTGGCGCAGTTTACAGCTGATTTCCATCCTCTACCCCTGAATTTTGACAAAAGTCAACATCAGCCCAGAAAGAGTTCATACGTTAGTGACATTAATATGGTGTTTCATTTGAAAATGTGCATGTGTCAGATCTTTGCAAAAGTTTTGAAGCCTTTTTTTTATTATTGAAATTGAATTAAATGCTAGCGAGGAATCACAGGATGCCGCCAGTGGATCAGTCTTGGGAACTATAAAAGAGATTCCAGCCTCATAGACATGGCAGATCAATTCACATTTGCTGTGGTTCCTCTTCCAGCTCCATTTACTGAACATTAGAAGCGCCGTGGACATTTAACAGAGTTGGGTGTATTTTACCAGACCATGAAGGACAGTTCATTTCATATCTGTGGAAAGTATTTTGCTGCAGTGGATATTATTCATTAGTATAGAAGAACAACTAAGAAACTATCACAATCTGGAACTTTACCTTGACTGTTTCGCCACCCTAAATTATTTCACAGGACTATCCCATGTTGCACAATTTCGATTTCTACCATAATCACCAATGAGAATTCTTTCTACTTTCAGATGACCATTAACCAGTTTTTGTGCAATCCTGTCATACTGAAGTTGGTGGTACCGTTATAAACATTAAACGTGCATGCTGCCCCAAAACGATATTTTTTTATATATTACGTACTCCACATACTTTGTAGTGTCAACTGAGGGAAAATTTCAATCCTGTGTTTCATGAACGATGGAGATGAAAAGTTTATGCTATTATACAGAGCAATGGTGACCAATACAGTACAACGATAAACGACGTAAAAAACATCCATGGAAAAAAGGAAAAACAAAAGAGCTCACGTTACTCGGGTTGTACAATCCACATGTCTGGTATCCAGTTGTATGCGTAAAATGTGCAAAACACATTTTTTTTTTTTGCAAAAATCTAAATAGATTCTTCTGGAAAATTCTGCCCAACTCATACATAGGCTTCGACTCTTAACAAAACGAGTGAGAGTGGACAGGCAGATGTTTAATTCAAAAAGGCATTCCTAGATGACTTGTGCTTCCTGTTTATGATGTTTAAACAATCGGCATCTTTATATGCGCTTTAATAACCCGGTTATTCAAAGAATCCTGGTTTCAAAAATTCCATGTGTACGCTTATTCTGGTTAGAGAATCAGGAATATCTGACTCTAAAAAACCAGGTTAACACATGTAGACTTCTCCACAAGTACCACAGTTATGTGGCCATATAATCGCATAACTGGTTTGTATTTCAGAATTTTTGTAGACTGCACATTGTACTCTATTAGCCGGCACATTTGTGACGCTATAGCCTCACCGTAATGCGGATACCTGGTGGATTAAATGGATATGGGGCAGGAATATCAAAGTTTTAAGTGTGAATAATATATCAGCAAGTTTACCACGGGGGAAAGATTTTTTTTTCCTTTTTTCATTTAGGATTTTTGGGCTTACCCTCCGGTTGTTTAGTTTATTTTCTAGATGTTTTACCATTTGGTTCTATTGCGAGTGTTGCGCGTAATCGATCGGGTTTTTTTTTCCGTTTAACAAGGGTGGGCACATACGCTAAATGCAGTCACAGGTGCCTGGGAAGATCAAACGACAGCTATAGGGGGAGTCCAAGTTGCGTTAGTAGTGTGCGTGTATCGTAATGTTCAAGTTTGTTTATTAGTAATCTCGAGGTTAGTTATAAATGTGGTGTTTTGTTGTTTGTTGTTTTATTATGTAGATGATGTTGTTGTCGGCTATTTTTGATTTGTACTAGCAGTGTACGATTTTCCCCGTCAGGACATAAATGGTTCCTTCCTATGATTAGGCAAGCTGATCCTGGCAATGGAAAAGGCTTTAAATACTGTTGTGGCGGCAAGAAGGGGAGAAAAAGTAGGTAGTGCGAGGGACGCCAGCCTAAGAGGTGCCTAGGGGCTGAGCTGTTGGTTGCTGTAAAGGAGTGGGTTAAGCTCCTGAGGACCAGAAAAAAACGATTCCTGAGATTTTTTTTGGAAGAGTTGTACTGGTGACCTGGACTGAAACAGAGTCTAGTTTTTGGTATTATTTTAAGGCTGCCCTGGACTTTTCATGAACGAGAATTGATTATATTAGGGTAAGAGCCTTGGTGTTTCCCAATTTCTATTTTTTGTTTTTTTTTCTTTATAATTTGATTGTGTCTTATCACTGGATTATTTATACATTTTTGTTCATTTTTTTTTTTTTTTGTTCTTTTTTCTTTCAACAACTTTAATTTATTTTTTTTTTATTCCATCGTGGTATAAATAAATTACCTTCTGTTTTGAACATCTGCCTCTCTTGTTACTCCCTCAGTCCTGTTCGGTCCCAAACTACTAGCAGGCCATCTGCTTTAGTAGACGGCTTGTGACAACATTTTTTTTTTTTGCCTCACACCCACGTATCCAGCTCTCGTGAGTGGAAAATGGTGGAAGTATCCACAAAGATACACTTCCTGAGAGAAATTCTGTGGCAATCGCACTAGTCCTTCTTCGGGTTGAAATACTCTGCCTCAATAATTTACACATTTCTAAAATTATGTTGATGAGCCAAACGTACGGAGCTCATCCAAGCGGCACAATTTCGGTAGACATAGGCTCCATGCTTGTTTTCAAACTCACGGTGGCCATTGATGAAGCTTAATTTGTTTTCTTTTTCAGCACAATGGAGAACTCCATAAAAGGACTTGTGCATGTAAACGGAGATTTTTAAGAAACCAGGTTGCCTGCCTTAACTGGGTTACTTACAGTCTTCTTCTTCCTCCTCTTTATCTTTTCCCACTTCTATGTGGGATCGATGTGTTTGGTCAACTTCCTCCATACACTCTTCCCTAGTGAGGCTCTTTTCCTGTACTCCGCTTTGGCCTTCCTTCTCATGGACTTCCATTCCCATCATTCTTTTGCACACACTTTCTATGTCTCTCCTCATAACGTGTCCATACCACTTGAGTCTACTTCCCTCTCCTTTCTTAGATATCCATCCCACTTTTATGGTACCTCTGATTGTCTCATTTCTTATTCTGTCTTTTTTCTGTCCACACATCCATCTCAACCTTCTCATTTCAGCCACATCCAACATCTTCTCCTGTGCTCCCTTTACTGCCCATGTCTCAGTGCCATACATTGTTCATGGTGTTACCTTCTTCTTTTTTCTCTTCATCTTTTCCTTCTGTATTGAGTCAATGAGCTTGATCAACCTTTCCTGTACACCTCAGTCCTGCAGTTCCTCATCAGTCAGGTCCTTTTCCTTCAGATCTTCTGTTATTTTTTTTCATCCACCTCAGCCTTATCCTCCCTGGCTCTTTCTTCCCCTGGACTTTCATGCCCATCATTCTTTTGCCCACATATTCATTGTCTCTCCTTATCACAGGTCCATACCACTTCAGCCTGCTTTCCTGTCCTTTCTTTGATATCTCACACCAGTTTTGTTATACCAGTGATTAGCTCATTTCTTATTCCATCCACACAAACGTCACAACATTTTTATTTTTTCCACATCTGACTTCTTCTCCTGCGCTCCCTTTACTGCCCGTGTTTCAGCTCCATACATCATTGCTGGTCTTAAGACTAGCAAAAAATCGATTTTTTTTTTTATGCTGTTAGCATACGACTGGCTGAATTGACTTTTTTGTGGATTGTACACAATTAACATGAGATTTTTTCATGGATTTTTTTAATAGTATTGTTATGCTAATGAACTAGCCAAAAGATTTGGAATAGCAAACTGGGAGAAAAGATGTTATCAGAACCAGAAAAAGGACACAAAATGAGACAAAAATCGAGGTTGAGAACTGGAGTATTCAAAATTTAGGGAAGGCGTTGGTCCCCATAAAACATGAGCTTTAAAATTTTTTTGGCTACAAAGCACTTGGGTAAGTACCATTAAAAAACAGATTTTTAGATGTAGTGTTCCTTTCTATTATTTGGAATTCCTCACAATAAGCAGCTGTACCAACTGTTTTACATTTAGAGTAAGCTGGAGGTTATTAGCTAGTTAGGTCTGGTAACCACTAGGGCACACCACTGAGTCCCAAACCACAGACACAGCAATACCCAACACAATTTGAGATTCAAATGAAACAATTTGTTTTTTTCAACAAAACCCCTTCTTTTCCAGAACACCAGCAAAATACACCACTCACGGTTCTCTCCTCCTTCCTCCAAGAGTGTTGCCCGCTGCTTCCTGACACTGACCCGATCTAAGTGAGGTGGTGGGCTCCCTTTTAAAGGTTGACCCGGGAACTGCTTCTGGTTTCCTTTCCAATTCTTCCAAAGCACTTCTGGGCATTTAGTAAACCAAGGCAGTCCTCCTCCCGGCCCCACCCTTTGGTGGTCCCCAAAGACCCCAACAGGGCTAAGTCTCCGGACTTCAACTCCCGTGCCACCCTGTGGGTGTCCTGATTGGGTTTAGCTCTGAGGAACTCTGCCACCTGCTGTATGGGGGACTAAATTACTCCCAATGAACTTGTTCCCCCAATCATTTCTTTACGATCTCTTCTCTGGGTATGAATCCTTCCTTTATGTCTATCCCTCTGGGCAGTTACAGGTTATATACACTAATCATATAACTCATGATCTAGAGGATACCATATTATTATCATCTTGCATTTTTTAGGATTTATCAGTCAAGTTAGCAGTTGCCAAAGTCTGAAGAGTAAAGAAATGTTGTACCATGAAGAAGCCTGAATTTGAAGTTCAGGGGGAGAAAAGCCTAGAAGACTGTATGGGAGCAGATAGTTAATGGTTTTAGGAGGAGGCGCAATAATTAAAACAGGAGTTTGGGACACACCTGGAAGAACACTCACTGCGCTGTTAATGTTTGTTATAGTCAGATGTGTGATTTTCTTTATTCTATCTAGAAAGCCCTTGGAACTTGGTGAGGCGAGCCTCTAGGGAATTTTTCTTTGAAAAGGATGATGTACAGAGTTTTGCTATTGCAAAGTCTAAAGAAAAGCCTTCAAATGTGAATAGACACAACTCTGCATATTCATATACAGTAGTGGAAACATGTGGTGTGTGTGTGTGTGTGTTCTTTCTTTTTCTTGTGTTAATATGTAAATATGTAAATACAAATCCAAACTGATGCTGTTAATTGTTCCTACGGGAGGGCCTTCATTTGAGCCGACAACTGGTGTAATTTAGGAATTGTTTCCTTTTCTAACTGAGAAAAAGGGAATGTGACTGCCATTGAAATTTTGCCTCAAGAACAAAAGAATGTTTTTTTTTTTTTTTAAAGATTTACCGTTCAAGTGTATGTCATTCTTTGTACAGAACTCCTGCCTAGTTATATGATACATTTGATCATTTTGTTGGAATATTTGCTATTTTTTTTAAATTGTGTCATTTTCCTGTCCTGTAAAATAAAGACAATGGTCTCTGAATCTTCTGGAAACAAAATTTAACAATGTAATTCTTTTAAAAGATGTAATACTGTCCAGCAGTGAATATCTAATTATGACAAAACATCCATATTTAAATGATTGGTCATCACCTGCTGTAAATATCCTGGGTATGGATTATTCCAAATACTACATATTTGTCAATAGATAATAATAATAATAATAATAATAATATATCACTTTCGGACAGGTCATCCACGTGAAGTTAAGCCTGTTCAGGCCCAGGCAGTAGTTGGATGGGAGACCATCTAGGAAAAGCTTGGGCTGCTGCTGGAAGAGGTGTTGGTGAGGTCAGGGGCAGCCTTAGGCCTGTGAAAACTGTGCACCTGCACAGGGCTGCCAAATCCCAGGGGCCGCCACGCCAATATATATTGAATATAAAACAGAAAGAGAAAATAACGACACAGCTGACACCAATGTGGCAGAAAAACATTGTGTTTCTTGTTATTTAGTATGCTGTATTTACTAATGTCGCTAGAGTCGGAGCAGTAAACTATATGCAGTATTATAAAGTTCTGCTGTAATGAGAATATCATGGGCCGCCACTTGGTTTTCAAGTTACGGACACGCGCATATAGAAGCGAAGCTAGTCGTCTTACAAGTTAATGTTTCACCTAGTTTTAATAAGGTATTAGTGTTAGCGCAATAGTCATAGTGAATATCTGGTCTGCTACCTCCACGTCATGGTGCCCGGTGGAAACAGCAAAAGCTGGCAAAACACAGCGGCAAATTTCGGCAAAAGTTAAACGCTTGTGTCATGAGCACAAGGCGGCTATGCGTTGTCTGCAACGGACGTGGCCATCGGCCGTGCACAAGATACCACATTGACATTGACAGGCGAAGGGGCCACCAATTCTTTCTCTGCCCAGGGCCGCCACGAGCCTAAAGCTGTCCCTGGTGAGGCAAGCAGGGGTGTGCCTACCCTGTGGTCTGAATGTGGACCCCAATACCCCAGTGCAGTGACGGGGGTGAAACTGTGCTGTAAAAATGGTGTCATCCTTTAGATGACACGTAAAACTGAGGTCCTGACATTTAGTGGTCATAAATGACCCTTGGACATCCGTCGTAAAGAGTAGGGTGTATTCTGATGTGCCACCACAGCCTAGTCACTCGGCACCCTAATGATCCCCTGTCTGTAATTGGCTAACTTTCTCTCACCACTTCACCACCTAACAGCTTATGGGTGGTAAGCGTACTGACATCCAGGTGGATGCTACACATTACTGGTGGTTGAAGTGGTTCCCAAATCAATGAAGCACTTTAAGTAGCGAGAAAAGCACTAATTAAATGTAAAGAATTATATATATACTGTATACTGTATTTCCACAACAAAAAGCCGTCCCACATTATAGGCCGCCCCATTCTATAAGCCGCAGAAAATGGTTCATTTATGTTTTAAAGCTCTAAGATAAGCTGCCCCATGTTATTAGCCGCAGCATTACTGAATTTACCAATCTGAAGTAAAAGCATCTAGTTTGTCACGCCCCTGTATGCCTTTGCAGCTCTATAGTGACATTATAGTTGAGCGTGAACAATTAAATTGATGAATTTTTGGACTTACTCATATAATGCCGCAACGCAAGTCCTACGCTGCAGAATTTAAGCTCCAGGTCGTCGCTTTCACTAAAGAAAATGGCAGTCGTGCATCTGGATGCAACTTTGAAGTACAAAGTAGATGAAAAACAAGTGAGAAATTGCCAGAAAGATGATGAAGCTTTGCACGTGCTTCCACCACGTAGGCATGCAAGGTGTACAAGGGAAGCAAAATGGCCAAACTTGGAGAAGTGACTTAAAGAATGTGTGAGAACAATCGGATAGTTTCAACAATAGCCATCAAAATGAAGGCATGAGGAATGGCGACTGAAATGTTTTTAGATAGGCCACCCCATTTAAGCAAGCCACACCCAATACGCAGGTTTGTAAAATTAATGTATAAGCCGTGGCCTATTGTGACACCAGAGTCGTTGTCTTGCACCTCAAAGACGAGGCTGAGTTTCAGTACTTAATCAAAACCAGCTTTTATTTAATTTGTAACAGGAACAGCAAGGCTATTTATTGTAGCGGGATCTACCATTCTATTATACACAGACACATCAAGCAGGCAGAGCCAGGGCCAGGTGTAGCCAAGTTATAATTCTCCCTGCATTACCCATTGCGGCAGTCGTGTTTCTACATGTCATCCCTTGGAGAGAGTCTCAAAAAAGTGCAACGGTCTCACAATATATATATGTATACTTTATTAATCCTTAAAAGGAAATTATCTTTTTGCAGGACCTTTGAGGGTCAATAATAACAACAATAGTAATAATAATAATAGCTGAGTAGTAGTAAGCATAATAACTGAGTCTAGCAGAAGAGTGACAAAGTATACAGTATACGAATAAAAGAAATCTGACAAATGGGAGGATACCATTCAGTCTATCAAGCTAATAGCTAAGCTGTCCCCATATCTCATCCAGATTCTTCCTAAAGGTTCTCAAGGTTTCTCCTCCAGCTTCATGTCTCAGTAGTTTATTTTTACATTCCCTCAACTGTTTGCTGCCAATGCCTGGGAAGAAGTGAAGACTCATCGCTGAAGATTACCTTCCCGTGTTCTTCCAGACTATTTAAACAAACAATTCAGATGTGGACATTGATTGTGAGCAGTCAATGAAAAAATGCCATAAATTGTCTCACCGGTGACCCTGTTTGCCAAACTTTTCTGTGACACTTTGCTGTGTGACTTTTTTATCCCAGCACTACATGATGCCTGATGATGTCAGTGTGACATCGCAGAGTTGTAGCAGCCAATGATGAATGGAGATGTCACTACCTGATCTGCACTACAAAAAGGCAAAACTGTCTTTAATTTTTACCGTGCCAATTTGTTGCTCAGTTGCTAACATACAACAAGAGGTTGCTAGGGGTGTGGCCCAGAAGTTGTGCTGGATTGCATCCTCAACGCATAACTTTATAAACTGGCTTCACAACCTCATCAACTTCCCCAACTGGTGGATGATAAAAGTTCTCTTGTGCACAATTAGTGATGGGGGATTCAGGAATGATTCTTTATTTTTGAACGTCTCTTTTCAGTGAGTCATATGAATCAATTCACGAACAAACTGATTCCAAATAGTTCAATAGGAATGCTGAATCACATGCATTATCTTTTGCTTCATATGCACATGTTTAAGCCCCATGTGCAAATACTGCCTCTCTGATTTCATGATTCTCATGCACTTCATTTATGATTCTTTGTTTTGTACAATTTTTTACATTCATTGTTTTAAACAGATATAGTAACATAATTTTAAGCTAGTACCTTTATGCTCCTTTATACATTTAGGAAATTAGTCACACAAAATTAAAACTTATAAAAAATATTTTTTTCATTTTTTAACAGTTACTTGCCTTCAGCTTTACTTCAACACTTTGTATGGCTCATTGACTTCACATTGTGTCATTCACTGATTCTTTCAACTTGGAACTGAATCATTAACACAAGAGCAAGTCTCATGATTCTTATTCATTTGATTCACAAACTGAATCATTACCCAATAATGAGTCCCTCAATTCTCATTCATTTGATTCATAAGCTCAGTTATTACCTGAGAATGAGCCCCATGATTCTTGTTCATTTGGTTTGTGAACAGAATCACTACCCAATCACAAATCTAACAATTCTTGATTTGATTATAGAACTGAATCATTACCCGTAAACGAGTCTCACAGTTCTCATTCACTTGATTTGTAAACTTATCATTACCAGAGAATGAGTCTCACAACTCTTGTTCATTTGATTTGTGAATAGAATCATTACCCACAAACATGTAGCACAATTCTTATTCATTAATTTCAGAGAGGAATAATTACCAAAATAATTACAAAGTCTCACAATTTTAGTTCATTTGGTTTGTAACCTGAAACATTACCTGATAATGATTCTCACAGTTCTCGTTCATTTGATTTGTAAACTGAATCATTACCTGTGATTATGGCGCACAACTTTTCTTCACTGATACGTGAAATGAATCATTACCCAAAAACAAGTCTCACAATGCTCATTCATTTAATTTGTAAACTGAATCATTACTTGCTAATGAGTCTCACAATTCTTCTTTCTTTGATTTGTAAACTGAATCATTACCTGAGAATAAGTTTCACAGTTCTTGTTCATTTGATTTGTGAACTAAACCATTACCTGAGAAAGAGTTGAACAATTCTCATTCTCTAGCATATTGTCTCATTTTAGTTATTGATTTTAATGGTGCTGCCATGCTTTGTGCACTGATACAGGACAATTAGTTATCATTATATTAAGTATATAATGTATTATATTTAATAATACAGTGGGATGCAAAAGTTTTGGCAACCTTGTTAATAGTCATTATTTTCCTGCATAAATCATTGGTTGTTACGATAAAAAATGTCAGTTAAATATATCATACAGGAGACACACACAGTGATATTTGAGAAGTGAAATGAAGTTTATTGAGCATGGACAGCTCTCTTTAACTCACACCACAGATTTTCAATTCTATTCAGGTCTGGGGACTGAGATGGCCATTCCAGAACGTTGTACTTGTTCCTCTGCATGAATGCCTTAGTGGATTTTGAGCAGTGTTTCGGGTCGTTGTCTTGTTGAAAGATCCAGCCCCGGTGGGCGCAGCTTCAGCTTTGTCACTGATTCCTGGACATTGGTCTCCAGAATCTGCTGATACTGAGTGGAATCCATGCGTCCCTCAACTTTGACAAGATTCCCAGTCCCTCCACTGGCCACACAGCTCCACAGAATGATGGGACCACCACCATATTTTACTGTAGGTAGCAGGTGTTTTTCTTGGAATGCTGTGTTCTTTTTCCTCCATGCATAACGCCCCTTGTTATGCCCAAATAACTCCATTTTAGTTTCATCAGTCCACAGCACCTTATTCCAAAATGAAGCTGGCTTGTCCAAATGTGCTTGAGCAGACCTCAAGTGGCTCTGTTTGTGCTTCCTCTGCATCACTCTCGCATACAGCATCTCCTTGTGTAAAGTGTGCCGAATGGTTGAACGATGCCCAGTGACTCCATCTGTTGCAAGATGATGTTGGAGGTCTTTGGTGCTGCTCTGTAGGTTGACTCTGACTGTTCTCACCATTCGTCGCTTCTGTCTGTCCGAAATCTTTCTTGGTCTGCCACTTTGAGCCTTAACTTGAACTGAGCCGGTGGTCTTCCATTTCCTCAATATGTTCCTAACTGTGGAAACAGACAGCTTCAATCTCTGGGACAGCTTTCTGTATCCTTCCCCTAAACCATGATGGTGAACAATCTTTGTCTTCAGGTCATTTGAGAGTTGTTTTGTGACCCCCATGTTGCTACTCTTCAGAGAACATTAAAGGAGGAGGGAAACTTACAATGGACCCCCTTAAATACTCGGATTCACCTGTGTATGTAGGTCAGGGGTCACTGAGCTTACCGAGCCAATTGGAGTTCCAATAATTAGTTCTAAAAGTTTGGGAATCAATAAAATGACAACGGTGCCCAAATTTATGCACCTGCCTGATTTTGTTTGAACAATTATTGCACACTTTCTGTAAATCCAATAAACTTAATTTCTCTTCTCAAATATCACTGTGTGTGTCTCCTATATTTAACTGACATTTTTTATCGTAACAACCAACGATTTATACAGGAAAATAATGACTACAAGGTTGCCCAAACTTTTGCATCCCACTGTATATTAGCACTGTGATTTCCCCAAACATCCCAAATGAGCTGTCCTTGAATTATATTAATGAATCAAATGAATCAGCAAAATCGATTATTTGCTTAGTTCAAAAGAATGAAATCAGTAAAGTGAAGCAAAATCCCCACTTCTGATATCAAATAGTCTTTATTTTGGAGCTGGCCTTGTCCCTTGTTTTGACGAAAATGCTACTTGTGTTTCTTGCTCTTTCTCGTCTTCCTAAGCCTCAATCTTCATTCATTGATGGTCCCACTCAGGCATCTGACTATATAAATGAGTGGGACCATCAATGCCTTGTGTGGGACAGGCTCTGAATTGGAGGAAGCACTCTTGGGCATGTTGTGCTGTGATTTAGTCCACTTTCAATGTTTTAAAGATCAAACCTTACAAATAATCATTTGAAGGAAGTTTGTGACTGGTGTTAGGAATCAAATCTCAATTCAACTAATTCTTTATTTTAGTTATCACAACATAAAGGAGGACTTGGATGGCCAGCATCTAACTTTATATCCATTTCTTATTTTTATTTTTCTCATTCATTTCTTGGCAGGTCAAGGCTACGTCGACCAAGGCAAATCAAAATGCGGCCAGCTGGAGGCAGACCAGACGTCAATCATCCCCGTACACCAAGTTATCGACAAAGTGAAAGGATACTGCTCGGTCCGTTCAGATAATTTCTACAAGAATATTTTCATGTCTGACAGCTTCAGTCACAGCACTAAATTCTAGGAAGCTTGTGTCACAGTTGAGAACTTCCGAAAATATCATTGGTACAAGTTAGTGAAAACTTATAATGCTACAAAAGTTTGAACAAACAGTTTAACGCTCAAGTATATAATTTGTTAAAGTCATTCGTTTTCTGCTACCAGGAGAGTTTTCCCTGATTTATCCAGTCACGTCAAATTGCACCGTTAAAATGGCGAAAAAGCCAGAAATTATTTCAATGGAACAAAACCATAACATATTTTTTTTAATTTATAAATTTATAATTAATTCCTTTTTCAAACCTGCTTTTTAAACATGGAATCGGAGTAGAAAAAAAATGTGCCTCATGATTTGCGTAAAGTGAAGGAAATACATGCAATTTTTACATTTTCAGGGAAGGACACTTATGCCAAATTTAGGTGAATGGTTTTGTTTTTTTTCTTTTATGAAATATTTAGCAAGAAATTGATCCAAAATAATGAAGTGACAGTGAGGGTAAGAGATGGGATTGGAGTTTAAGCTCTAGAATGATCGAGTAAAAGTTGGCTTTGGTCAATTGGATATAGTTGGGTGTTTGTTGCCCCTCAGGAAACATGAAAAATGAAAAAAAAAATGTAGAAAACTTAAACAAAAAACCAGTAAGTCTTAAAATGTCTTACTTAAAATGTGAAGTTGTGGCCCTTTGAGCATAAAGACCTTTCTGTGATGTCAGAGAGAGACTTTGAAGCTGATTGGTTGAAGGTGAACGAGTCTCCTTTAATTGTGTTCCAGGAACAACACAAACCTGACCAAATGCGTCACTGATTTTCATATAAAATCATTTGCTCTACAGCTCGGTGTTTGAATTGTTTCTGTGGGATTTCAACTATCAGCATCGCTTTGCGAGCAAAGATCTCAGGAGCTCATCCATATCATAAGATTAATGATTATTCTCATCGTTCTGTTAGGCCGTTGTAGACAAAAAGATTAGAAATAGGAAGGAATCAAGGTGGGAAATGAGAAAGGGGAAAAAAGTAACAAAGTCTCTAACCAAAAAAATCATCCAAGCCAATCATCAAACCCAAAACTCTAACCAAAAAAAGTTATCGATACCAAAGATTTGAACTATCTACACCAGGGGTAGGCAGCATCGGTCCTGGAGGGCCGCAATGGCTGCCAGTTTCTGTTCCCACCCAGTTTTTTTTTTAATGAGAAGTCAAGTATTGCTGATGAAGCACTAATTGCTCGAGTGACGTTTTGATGTTTCATTTCAGTGGTCTCGCTTGCTAAGGTTCCCCACCCTTAATTAGTTATTTGAATCTTAGACAGCTGCATTCACTCTTTTTAATTGGCTCCTTATTAGCAATAAGATGCAAATGACAAAGGAGCCAGCAGTTCTCCATCTAACGTCTTTCCATTCACACCTGTGCAAATTCATCACACACTATCTGGTTTAAGAAAACACTTAAGAGAAAAATGTGACAGACTGAAAATTATCCAACCTAACCTACAACAACCTAACAGCCATAAAATGAAATAAGGTCTGAGATTGGCAAGGATTGCTGTCTAATTAAGCAAATGGGTTGGAACAAACACCTGCAGCTACTGCGGCCCTCCAAGATCAACGTTGCCCACCCCTGATCTACACCACAAGGGCTTCCACAAAGTTAAACTTCAGTCTTTGTACTGTCATGCTGATGAAGTTACTTGTCGTGATTTCCAGTCATTGTGGGGTAGCAATTGTGTTCGTTGTCGACACCTGAAGAAAAGGCTCTGTGAAGCACAAAATGGTGGTGCGTGTGAAATCAAAGATGGCTGTGAGGTAATAATAGAAATAGAATTTCATAAAATAGCAACACCAAAAAAAGCGAGTCAAAATCCATCCATTATCTAACCCGCTATATCCTAACTACAGGGTCTGCTGGAGCCAATCCCAGCCAACACAGGGAGCAAGGCAGGAAACAAACCCCGGGCAGGGCGCCAGCCCACCGCAGCTGAGTCAAAATAACATATTGAAATATTTCAAAAACACCCCCAGATCATGACTCCTTCTCTGGTTAAAAGTTTGTAAAATTGTACAGGGTCATGCTTGTGTCTCCAGCTTGTTTCAATCGTTTCCAAGACTTAACTTCTTCCCCAGCAAAATGGGGAGCAGCAATACACAAAACAAATTGGAGCACATTTTAGTTTTTAACATTCCCGAGCAGACTCCATCACGAAACGACAAGGAAATTTTACAAAGCTTTTCTAAAGCCTTATTTGGATGAAATTAGCTTTATATCAAGAGGTGCTGGGGGAATTAATTTTTACTGTAGGACATCTGCACTTTTAGTTCTGTCCAAATCACTCATGCCACTAATTTTTGCAAATAGTGTATTCACATCTCAGAGCCTTTTACATTCAACAACAACAACATTTATTTCTAGAGCACGTTTTCATACAAATGATGTAGCTCAAAGGGCTTTACAAGATAAAGTAAGAAAAAAATAAAAATAAGATTAGGCAATTCAAATAACTAGCTGTGTAAGAAAGAATTGAAAACTCATAGAAAGTATTGAAATTGTTAGAAAAAAATTGAAATGTAGAGATGTCAAATAATTGGAAGGAACTACTCTGGGCATCTCCCTCTTAGGAGGTTTCGTTTTGCCAACGTGCTCGCCTCGCTTGTGCTTTAGCGGCTAAGTGACTTTGTCTTTCTTCTGTAGTTTCATTTTGCCAAACTGCTTGCATCACTTGACTTGTGTATTAGTAATTAAGCGACTTTGTCTTTCTTTGGAGGTTTCATTTTGCTGACGTGCTCGCATCGCTTCTGTATCCTCGGAGGTGGAGCCCTGACCCCAACTCCACCTCTCACTTTCGGGCCGGACAGACACACACACACACTTACACGTGTTGTATCTAGAAGGGGGAGCTAGCTCCCTTGTTGGAATAAGTTCTTTTTTAATTGTGCCGTGTTACATAACCCGAAACTATATAGATATAAAAAGGTGATACCCCTCCCTTAGTGATACGGCAGTAAGAAATCACATAGGAGAAATAACGTAGCTTTCCTTAAAGACGGTTTTTGCGGCATAACAAACAAAGGAAGCCATGATAAGAACCCAGTTCGGGTGTGGGGGCCTGATGTGTAGAGTCTGCCATTTTTGTCACTGCATTGGAAGGGATTTTCCAGATTGGATAACAATATCTCCCATCCATTCGTTGGCTTCAAAGGTGTGCCGGGCAATATTCCAAGGCTTTATACTCTTTCTTCATGTGCAGGACCCCACTTCAGTGAATCATGCCATTCCAACCAAGGCAAAGAGGATACAGTTTCATGCTGACTGTGACACGCTTTGATTTTCAGGCTTCATGTGGAAGAATTTGATGATAATGGTCATCTGGCCTTCAATCCATCAATGTAAGGACTGCACGGTGCTTTGATCAGGTGGTGGTGGCGCAGACCACCACCACAGAAAACCGGAACAAGAACAGCAGAGAAAGTCGGGGTTAGTATGAATTGCGGAGATATGATAAAAACGATAATTAAATGCATATACACCGTATCAGCCTGGCGAATTTCTATCTGTCAGCAATTCCAGATTTTAGGTGCATAACAGCAGAAGGCCGCCTCACCACTTCTTTTAAGTTTAGCTTTTGGAATTATAATTATTCCATTATAGTTATGGTTAGGCTTAGGGTTCCATTATAATTCTAATTCCACAAAAAGTAACCCCTGGTTAAACTAGTCACTTGTTAACCGACATGTCAGTAATACCACCATTTCAGCGATTTGGGCAGGTTCTCCGTTCTCCGAGATTCTCCGTTAATAATTACCTTACCCAGTATCTGACGTGGGGAAAAAAAAAATAATAAATGCCAGGATGCCTTGTTGTGCACATGAAGAACAGGGGACTGAGGTATCCCCTCAGAGATCCGAAATTTATTTCAAACCATGGGGATGTGTGGGGTCCCTCTAAGGAAGTGCAAACAGACATATTGTTATAAATAAGAGCTGCTAATGTGGTCTGAAGTGGTATCATGCTCCGGTAGGTATGTATTAATTAAGGGAAGAAGGGGGGAAATGGTGGTATGGAGTAGCGGTGCATACCAGCTCACTCTAAGCACCGACTTCAACCCACCTTCTGGTGTCAGGCTTATTCTGCCAGAATGGGGCTAAAGTTCCATCCAAACTACTCCTGCCAATATTGACATCTCAGTAAAGATGACAGAGCCTTTTACATTCCAGAAAAAACGTTTTAACCCTGGTTTAACTAATCCGGTGTAAATCGACACATCAGTAACATCATCACAGAGGTTCTCCGTAGTACTAGAGTGTTGTTCCCATGTGAGGCCATTATGGATGTAGTGAGAAGTCAAGCAAAATGACCCCTCTTATTGGCTAACTAAAAAGATTACAATATTCAAGCTTTCAAAGCAACTCAGGGCCCTTCTTCAGGCAAGAAGATGTGATCAAAGAAGAAGAAGAAGGGGCCTGAGTTACCTCGAAAGCTTGCATATTGTAATCTTTTTAGTTAGCCAACAAAAGGTCTCATTTTGCTTGACTTCAGTGGTTCTCCAGTAATAATTACATTACCCAGTGTCTGACGTGGAAAAATGAAACCCCAGTACTCCTTGCTGTGCGTGATGAATAAACGGTGGACTGAGGTATCCCTTTGGAGGTCCAAAGGTCCTCTGATATGCACAATTTAAAGTGAAACGTGTAGGGTAGAGTTCCCGTAGGAAGTGCAAAAAGACATATTGTTTGTTATAAATAAGGGCTGCTAATGTGGTCTGAACTGACAGCATGCACCAGTATGTGTATATTAACTAAGGCAAGAATAGGGGAATGCCAGTATGGAGTACCAAAGCATACCAGCTCACTCTACTCACAGACTTCAACTAATCCCATCCAATTAGAGCTAACATCCCATCCAAACTACTCATGCCAGTAACTTTTTATGTTGTAGTAAAGATTACAGAGCCTTTTATCTTCTATTAAAAAGTCTGAGGAAAATAACCGCTGGTCATATCCGTCCCGTGCAAATTAACATGCCAGCAAAATTCTGTCATTTGAGTGGTTTGGACAGGAAGAAAATTACAAAGGCCCTTGGATATTATTATTTTAGCCCACCTACTGGTGTAAAACTAATCCCATCAAAATAGGGCTTAAAAATGAAAGTGGTCCTTGGGTAATAATTACTTTACCCCACCTTCTAGAACCTTGTAAAACTTATCCCACCTGAATAGGGCTATAGAAACTAAAAAATGATAAATAAAGGCACTCTATGAATATTCATCTCACGGAAACATTAACATATAATAATGCTGATGCAAAGCTTTCCTTGCTGAAGTCCACTGTGACTTGTTGCTCAGACATGGGCCTCAATATGGAGCTTCACATTCTATACGACAGTGTCATTAAGACAGTAGGAGATGGTACAGTGATGTTCATGATGGGCCAGTGCCCTTACCATTTAGTTCAACTTAGGACATTGGCCATGCGATTGTAAAGATTGCTGGAGTGGGGCCATCTACTTGGTTGACTTTGGCTTTCAGGAACCCCAAGTCAACCTCGTAATCATTGTCTCCCCTATCAAATTAAGACCGTGTAGTTCTTCCGAATGGAGAGCCCTGTCATTAAATGTAAGACGTTTAATAGATTTTCTGTGAAGGGTGGGGTTGAAGCTGATAGATTTATTATACAAGATTTCATCATTGTGTCTTTTGTCCTTGTCTAACACTGGAATCATGCGCACCATGTTTTGTATATTTAACTTTGAAATGCATAACTGTAGAAATATAAGCTACAAAATAGTTACTGTCTTTTTTAAATAACATTAGTACTAATATCGCGATGCCCTGTGGGACGTTCTGAGTCTTTGCGGGATCCCCTCAAAGTTGTTGGATGTCATGGCCGGCCTGTACACTGGGACTGTGAGTGCTGTGCAGAGTGGAGGCAGAACCTCTGCAGTTTTCCCAGTTGATTCTGGGGTCCATCAGGGGTGAGTTCTGCTCCTACTCTGTTCAGTACTTGCATGGACTGGGTGTTGGACAAGGTTATGGGGCCCAGCGGCTTTGGGGCATTTGTTGGCAAAGAGAGATTCACTGATCTTGACTTTGCTGACGATGCTGTGATCTTCGCCGAGTCAATGGAGGCTCTGATCAGGGCTCTCGAGAGACTGAGTGAGGAGTTTGAGTGTCCTGGATAAAAACCGAGATCCAGGCCTTTAATGATCTCTTGGGCACGGCCATCAGCAGTGTGTCCGTCTGTGGAGAGAGTGTCGACCTCGTTGAGAGGTTTACTTACCTCAACACTGACATTCATGTCTCTGGTGACTCTTCCTATGATGTCAGTAGACGGATTGGGAGAGCATGGGGGGGTCATGAGGTCACTGGAAAGCACTCCTGATATCTCTGCAGAAGGACGAAGGTCCTGGTGAGAGACCTGGTGCGTCCTGTCTTGCTGTATGGTTATGAGATATGGACGCTATCCAGTGACCTGAGATGAAGACAGGACTCCTTCAGTACTGTGTCTCTCTGGAAAATCCTTGGGTACCGCTGGTCTGACTTTGTGTTGCACATGGAGTCCTGAATGAGGCACATGACCTGCATTGTGAGGGAGTGTCAGTTACAGCACTACGGCCATGTGGTGCGATTCCCAGAGGGTGATCCGGCTCAAAGGATCCTCATTGCTAAGGACCCTAGTGGCTGGACCAGGCCAAGGGGACACCTATGTGACACCTGGCTATGGCAGATAGAGGGTCATTTCCGGAGGATGGAAGGATGTCTGCTTGAGAGGTTGCCAACCAGGATCCTGAGTTGTTATGTTGTGTGGTGGGTGTGGCAACGCGTATTACCAGTGCATGGTCCCCAACCTGACCTGACATTGACCTGTACCGATATTATAGCTGAAATTAATACAGGATTTCACAAGAACATTCACAACGAGGAGCTTCAAGGCTGCAGAAGTTCTCGAGGTCAGACCCTCCACCTTTTCTGCTTTTCTCAGTATTGTAGCAGCTCCATTTTACCATATGGTTTCTTTTTTTTTTCTTCACTGGCTCACATGTATACTTTAACACCCAAAAATAAGCAGCATAAATTGCCAGCATTTATTTTTTTCCGACTAGGCTTTAGAATTTTTACTCCATGATATCATTCAAGGCAGCTTCATGCATATGCACTGCATGGTAAAAACACAAGTAAAAAATGTGAATGTATAAGTTACTCTTACAATACGTTCTCAGAGGAAATAGATAATAATGAGTTAAAACCTGCGGAACGGGCATTAGGTGGATGAATAATGTAAAAAAGTTCAACATTCTTGACCAATAAATATATTCCCACACCGAAATTGTAATGCAGTTAAGTCACCTACAGTACAAGACTTGATCGAAAAGAAATCAGATTGATTTCTGAGAGCCATTATGGCCAACAAGTGTTGTCACAAGTTAAAAAATTGGGAGGTTATGGTTAAATTCTATTCAGATATTTAAGATGAAAGAACTAGCTTAGTCAAAGTTAATAATCATTCAAAAAGTGAAAACGTAAGGCTCTGGTACATTATTTCTCGAATTTTCCAGCGTATTTTAAATTACGTAATGTTAGCAAAATGGAGGCAGTTATAGCGACGTCCCATGACCACAATCATGTAGTCTGACATCCACAGCAACTCATTATGACCAATCTCCTTGACCAAATCAAAAAGATTTAACGCTTTCTTGAGTCGTATGCGTGTGCGGGAGCAGACAACCCATGAGCGCATACCAAGAAACACAAGGCATAGAATGCAGCTATGCAGAATAAGGACCTCGTAAACAGAAGAGAGGCTTCTGTGTTTTACTTACCATGAGAAAATGGGGAAAAAAAGCAAAAAAATGGGCAGAGATTTTGCCCAAAGTTGCCATACCTGGAAGAGCGTTCGTACAACACCGTCTCTGCTAGTCAGCCCGTTATTGGACGTCAGAAAAAGGAGCGAGTTTGCAACACTTTGGAAATGTGAAACTGTGCTGGAAAGCTGCCATGGAGTTGTCTAATTTGTCATCCTCTGTGGTTTCTAGTCATGTCTACTCAGGTGATGAGATCAGCACCTTACATTGTCAAATTTGACATCCCTTCTGAATAGAAGTCATGCAGACAAACTTTAATAAAAGAATGAAGGGCTTCAAGGAGAAAGCAAAGAATTACTAAGAATTAATATATACATTTTAACCACAAGGGGACTCCCGAGAGCCCCAAACCACAGACACGGCAATACAGCACACACTGTATGAATAAAATAAAGGAGTTTTTATTCCACAGGGCACTTCTCTTTGCTAGTAATCATCCACCAATACAATTACAAGCACAATAAAGCAAAACCAAACAATTCTTCCTCCTTCTCTCCTCTGCTGAATGTTGTCCGCTACCTCCTGACTCTAACTCCTTGATGTCAGGCAGCGAAATCTTTTTATGTCGGACCCGGTGCCACGTAATGTCTTCTGAAAAGCACTTCCAGGCCGTAAAGAAAGTAGGGAGGTCCTCCTCCAACAGTGCCCTCTAACGAGACAGGGCAGCACTTCTGGACTCCAAATCCCAAGCACCCCTGTTGCCATATGAGAACCACTGCCACCTGACATATGGGGGATGGAACAGCTCCCGAATCTCATCTTTCACTTGTTCATCCATTATTTCATGCAAGCCATTCCAAGTTATTTCTCCAATCTGCTGGCCAAACTGTTTGCGTTGTCTCAGTGGCCTCCTGTCTGGATATATATATAGGGCGGCACAGTGGCAGCAAGGAGTAAGGAGACCTGGGTTCACTTCCCAGGTCCTCCCTGTGTGGAGTTTGCATGTTTTCTCCGTGTCTGCTCAGGTTTCCTCCCACAGTCCAAAGATGTGCAGGTTAGGTGCATTGGTGATCCTAAATTGTACTTAGTGTGTGCTTGGTGTGTGTGTGTCCTGCGATGGGCTGGCGCCTTGCCCGGGGTTTGTTTCCTGCCTTGCGTCCTGTGATGGCTGGGATTGGCTCCAGTGTATATATAAGGCTATCAAACAATTACATTTTTAATTGTAGTCAAGCAAAAAAATTTCATTCAATTAGTTCAATTTATCGCGTGTTTAACAGAGGTGGTTTTCATTCCTTATTGATATCCAGTAGCCTATGGCTTTCATATAAAATGTCGATAGATAGATAGATAGATAGATACTTTATTAATCCCAATGGGAAATTCACACACAATACATGTCCTATGTGAAGGTAATATGTGAGAATTGTCAGAAGTCACTATTTGAATGAAGTCTCTCATCTTGTGCTGTATTTCTGATGCATTGTATTTTTTCAGTTGCGGATGTTAACTCTTTAGATTTTGTTTTATTCACAGACATTGATTTAGCTGTACATTCATAGATTGTAGCCTGGCATGGATTGTGCTAATTAAAAGTTAATTTAGCAGCAGAATGTCTTGTTCTTAACAAAAATGTCTTACTGCTGTGAACTTTGTACTTTACTTTGCCAGCACTAAGTTTACAAGTATCAACATTTTTGTCTTTTGAAACATCTGGTAGAGTTTTAAATCAAAAGCAACCATCATAAAGTTCATCTTTCTCAACATCAGTAAAAGGACTGACCTAATTAACAAGAAGTGTGGAACAAAATATGCTCTAGAAGTGATTAAAGAAAAATAACATTATCTGTTTAAAATTAATCACATGCAATAAGACTTTAACTCTGGCAGCCCTTATTTATATATATATATACAGTATGTATATATATATATATATATATATATATATATATATATATATATATGTATATATATGTATATATGTATATATATATATATGTATATATATGTATATATGTATATATATATATATATATATATATATATATATATATATATATATATATATATATATATATATGTATATATATATGTATATATAATGTGTGTGTGTGTTACGGCCAAAACCCGAAGTTCGGCCAGTTCTTGAATTGACCGGCTGTTTCGCATTTTGGCCGTGAGGTGTAGTCAAAGTCCGAATTACTAGAAATGACCAGCGTATATGCTATATAGCCAGCCATTTTGCGAAGTGGCAAGAACTCCCTGGCCAAAATCTAATGCACTGATGTAAGACTGTCCGCTCAAGGTGCGAAGATGCTTAAAAACTTTCAGATGCAGATTCAGAAGTGAGTTTTCCATTCTGCACGAGAAACTGCTCAAGGCGGGTCTTGTTTAGAAAGCGGATGCCACTTGAGACGGCCTTCCCCTCGCCCAAATATTAACCTTAAGGTCAATAAAGTAGGTCCCTGATGTTACGTCACTATTTTAGGGCTAAAATGGTAACAGAAATGTGAAACCTACTTATATAACTATTCTTAAATATTGTGAAACAACCAAGTGGCGTCCGCTTTCTGAACAAGAGCCGCCAAGGCTACACTCGATGCAATTGCACTACTAAGTGTGCAACAAATCACTGTTTATACCCTTTTCTTCCGACTTTGGCTGATCGCCCCTTGTCAGTTCACAAACTGGCTGGCCAAATCCCGAAATCGAGGAAAAAATCAAACATTGGCCATTCCCCGATTTGGCTGGCCACTTCCTGCTTTGGCCAGTCACACACACACACTCACACACACATATATATATACTGTACATATAGTAAACAAAACCAAACGTGGAACAATATATGAAAAGGCTTCCAAAGATCAAACCTCGGACGTCAGAGACGAAGTCCTTTTACGCTGCGCCACGCCACGCCATGTGGTTCGTTTATTTGACAGCCTGGAGATCGGAGTAATTACATTCATGGTATCCGTAGTCTGAGTCTCGATCTGATTGTAAGGGTGGTTACCTACCAGGTAACGCATATGGTTGATCTGCCAGTCTGCAAACATCCGTCACAGGTCCTCTGCAGCACATGCATTAGGTAGGTAACCACCCATACAATCAGATACGGATACTATGAATATATATATATATATATGTAAAAGAAAGCTACTTCTGTAAAAATGGTAAAAACTCACTACAACCGATAATTAGTATATCTCTAATATTGATGCTGTGCTTTACATTGATATAATAATGTTAATTTAAAATGTTCAAAAGAAATCAGAAATCACATAAAGACCTTTGAATATGAGTACTTCAATATTTGGTTTGTCACTTAAAAAAAAAACATAATAATCAAAATTTTTTGCATTACCATAAATATGAGGTATCTTCCTGGGCTCTACTCCTTGTCCTCGTTTTTTGTGTCTACACACCATTAACAATTCAACAGTCACATGAGAAGAAGGGTAAGGAAAGAAAAGATAACCACACCCTTCGCTCTTTGCTGAATCTGATTTGTCAAAACGGAATTCAAAGGGTTAAATACATTCATAACAATATGACTGAATAAATAAATAACAATATCAATAAATAAATAACAATATTCAGTCAGACTCGACTGAAACATAAGAAAACCTTTAATGCTTGACCCAAACATAAAGCACAAGGCTTAATATGTTGACTGCCACAGTGGAAATATGTAAATTTGTTCCTGCCACCAAAGTACAGTCAGGATGCTTTTTAAATATACTAAATAAATGTAATTTGTTATAGATCATAACTCACAATTAAAATGTATTTTAATCAAAAAATCTGTTTGAGTTACCTCATAGCAGGCGCATGGTGCACACCAGCTGTATGGTAATGGCTTTGCGCACACCCAAAAATCGGCCAGGACTAACAAATTAGATCTTTGCACGTTTTGTTGTAATTCAGTGCAGCAGTTTCCATTCAAACTTCAAAGTGGTGAAACGCTAATCGCTGAGAGATATTCAGATGGTTCTGGTTCTACATACAGTATATGTATTATTTTACAGAAAAAATAACTGTGATCTCATTACGGTCAGTCATTTTCTAATCCTTTTTGTCCTGAATACGGTGGCGGTTGGGGGTTTGCTGGAACCATTCATAGCATAGGGTGCGAGGCAGGAACAAACTGTGGCAGGGCGTTAGTCCATTGCAGGGCGAAGGTTATCCCAGAAAATGGCCCATAGTCAAAAATGAAATATTCTGTCCTGTGATGCTACAACGACTTTTACTCTAATTTCAGATGCCAACTATCCTCTATTTTCTATGCTCGTATTTTGGCAGTACAACCCCAGACACATTTTTTTTTATTTTTATTTTTGATTTGATATACTTTGTTAATCCCTGAGGGGAAATTGTCAGTGCAGGGTCACCCATGGTGCAGCAACCCGGAGCGATTTTACGAGATGAGTCATTAATGGAGTCCATCTGTAGATCGCTGACTACAAACCAACTCGTGTTTAGCTATCAATGCGTTAAGCCCAGCTGAAAAAGTGTTTGTGTGTCTTTTATTCCCCGTAGATCCTATCAAGTGACTGCCACATAGCAAGAACAATAAGGCAGAATGTGAGGGGAGAGGCGAGGCGAGGACAGGCCAAAGAACAATAACTGATAAGCCAGGACTGTTCATCCAAAAAAATGTGAAAAGAGATTTAATGCAGTTAAGATTGTAACAGTCTTTTAAACATGATTTAGATAAGAAAATGTCTCACATTTGAAGTGTATAATTATAGCAAGAATGCTATTGTTATTTTTTTTTACTGTAATGTGCTTATAATGTGCTGAAAAGTTCTTCTTGCTACCACATAACATTTTGCAGGTCAGTAGTGTAGTTTCAACTATGCTGTACATAGCATCTTAAGTTAAAACTGTTTTACTACCATGTAGTAGTGTTTCAGAAAGTCCATGCCACTACGTCTGTGTGCTTTTAATATAGCTCTAAAATATAAGGCTGGACAATTATTAATACTTTATTTATTTATTTGTTGTCGTTACAGAAATGTTTGAAACATGTGAAACCATTTTTATTCAGCAGTCGGTTTTTTTTGTATTTGCATTTTTCTATTCTGATTCCAGCTCTGTGTACTGATTGTGATTCTATTCAAAGGATGTAAATAATTAAATAAATTGCTGTCCACTAATCCTTCACTTTTTTTTTTTTCTAAGACTCTGTTGTGTGTACATGTCTGTGTGTCTTGTGGTAGAAATTTAATTGATATAAATTATCGCCCTGAGGAATCAGGCAGAAGGAAGCTTGTCATTCATCTTTATTTCTTTTCGTGAAGAGGGGGATCCCTGCAGCTAACAGAATAGTAGAAGGGATGGTCCATAAACAAAAGGCACAGTCCCTATTTAAACACTCAACTTACATAACAGATTTGCATATTACAGTGATGTAATACAAAAGAACACTTCTTATTGGCTACAAAAATAAGGCAGCTTGAATCACACAGTTTAACGCTTCACTGATCTGTGGAAACCACAACATCATGCGCTGGGCCTGTGCTGCATGCCTCACATCCATTACAGTAATCCCTCCTCGATCGAGGTGGTTGCATTCAAGAACCCCCCGCGAAAGGTGAAAATCCATAAAGTAAAAACCATATGTGTATATGGTTATTTTTATATATTTTAAGCCCTTATAAACTCTCCCACACTCTTACAAACATTTCCCGCACAGTTATACAGCATAAACCCTTTGCATTTTCTTAGATATTAGGTAAGATTAATTGAAATTATGTATGTAAACACACTGTTTATATACAGTAAAACCTAAATATTATTTTAAAGATATCGAGCATCTCTTATATCACATATGTTACAGCCATTACGATAGACAGGCCACCAGCAATAAATACGTACAATGCAAGAAAAATTGTATACAGTAAATGTGTGTACAGTGACACTAAACGTACGTAGAAACTTACTTATGCTTACTCACCAACAATGACACGATGACTAATCCGATAACGATGGGTTTAGTTTTACTGCACAACAAAGGAAAGCGTTACAGCTCTTCTAAAGGAGCCTCTTCAGGCGACTGTGTAGCACCGCCATTGTTCTTCTTCTGGCCGTCTTCAACCCAAATCCCTAAAGCAGATTCCATCCAGACTACTGCCTTATTACGTCCACTTACAACTCATTTTGCGCCCTGGTTAAAAGGACAATGCGGCCATAGATCTTATATTCTTTTCATCCTTTTTAAATAAAAAGAATCGTGGACTCATTGATGCCGTAATGGCATCCTACAGCGGTGTAGCTTTTCCCTTCCTTCAACATATCCAAAACTTTTACCTTTTCGGCAATCGTTAGCATATTCCGCTGGCGCTTGGGTACGGCCCCTGAAGCAGGAGCAGATCTTTTTGGAGCCATAATGAAGGGCTTGACTACGCACAGATAAACACAAAAGAGCACAAAAGTTAACTCTTTATACAGCGAAACATGTTGATGCTGAATGAGCGAGACGAGACTTCCTGGTTAACGCAGCAGAATCGAATTTGGTATTCCGTCGCTCAGCCAATCAGTATACAGGAACTTAACTGCGTGCTCTGATTGGTTAGCTTCTCAGCCATCCGCCAATAGTGTCCCTTGTATGAAATCAATTGGCCAAACCAACTGAGGAAGCATGTACAGGAAGTAAAAACCCATGAAGCAGCGAAAAATCTGCGTTATATATTTAGATATGCTTATATATAAAATCCACGATAGAGTGAAGCCGCAAAAGTCGAAGGGATCTCTTATCGATTAAAGCCACGTTTCCTTCCTCATCATGCAGCTTGCTATCTTGGTAGGCTGAGAACTCTACAGACTTGTGCAGCGTCTCGATTTGCCTGGTCAGCTCGAGTTCTGCGTGTATGACATTTATAGCCTGCTCATTGTCCAGAGCTGTCTGAAGCTGGGTGTGCAGCCTCTGTCTTTGTCTGGCCAGACCGCTTCATGCTCTGTGCCTCAGAAGTTTCAAGCAGAGGTTTGTGCTTTCTTTTACAGTCTCTGTACAGTACATTGGAACCTTGGATTGTGAGCATAATTCGTTCTGGAAAAGTGCTTGTAATCCAAAGCACTCGTATATCAAAGCGAATTTCCCCATAAGACATAATGGAAACTCAGATGATTCATTCCACAACCCAAAACCATTCATATAAAAATGATTAATACAAAATATAAAGTAAAAATACATAAAACAAATTAACCTGCACTTTACCTTTGAAAAGAATCATGGCTGGTGTGAGGGAGACAACAACAACAACATTTATTTCTATAGCAGATTTTCATACAAACAGTATAGCTCAAAGTGCTTTACATGATGAAGAAAAAGAAAAATAAAGACAAATAAGAATTAAAATTAGGGAACACTAATTAACATGGAATAAAATAAAGGTCCGATGGCAAGGGAGGACAGAAAAAACAAAAAAAAAACTCCAGAAGGCTGGAGAAAAAATAAAATCTGCAGGGGGTCCGAGGCCATGAGACCACCCAGCCTCCTCTAGGCATTCTACCTAACATAAATGACCAGTCCTCATTGTATTCAGGGTTCTCATGGAAGGATTTGATGATGACGGTCACGTGGACTTCTGGCCTTTACCCCATCAATGTAAGGACATCACGGTGCTTTGATTAGGTGGTGGTTGCACAGGTCGCTACCACAGAAAACCGGAAAAGGAACAGAAGAGAAAGTAGGGGTGAGTACAGATTTTGGAGCCACCATGAATAATAATGACAATTAATTGAATATACAGAGCATCAGGATTAAACTAAGATGAAGCTATGAGAAAGTCATGTTAAAGTAATGTGTTTCCAGCAATTTTTTAAAGTGGTCCACCGTATTAGCCTGGCAAATTCCTCTTGGCAAGCTATTCCAGATTTTCGGTGACGAGAGAGGTTATTGTGTAGGACGACTTTCACTCTAACTAACCGAGTCACTGCTATCTGTTGGCTCACTGGAATCTTCTTCATTTTTTGCGACTTTAACAAGGAGACCTCTCCCATGACAGTCGAATTTGCCTGAAGAGTCACTACACTTGGAAACAAAATAAAAAAAATGCTTTACACACTGTAAGGTTTCTAAAGTCTTTTGAGATTGAGAGTGTACCGAAGCAACCGCAGGCTCCAGGCGCTGTAGCAGTTCGCCGTAAAAGCGAATCCTTAAAGATCGCAGACATACTATTAGTGCCTGCCGTTGATGGGTGATAGAAGGAACATTATAAATGCAGGGAACAGGATTACTTGGCCACTAACCTGATCACGACCCTGCCTGACTGCTGTGTCTCTGTATAGGAGAGCGGCAGATCCCGCTACAATAAATAACCGTGCTGTTCCTGTTTCAAGCTGAATAAAGCTGATGTTGCTGTACTGAGTACTGAGACTCAGCTTTGTGTTTTGGGGTGCAAGACAGGGACTCGCATTTCTCCATGAAAACATTTTTTCCCAGCCTCCACTACAAAGTACATGGAGGTAAGTAACATATGAATAAAGTATGAAGTGAATTATTCCTTTAAAGCATTGATTAACTTTTCTGGAGGACATTAATTTTATGTGAGATGTAGCAAACAAAGATATCTCGTTATGTCCAAACACAAGGCCTCGGGAATGTACTTGTCATGTAGTAAAGTGACATGAGAGATTCAAACAAACAAGTGAAAAGGGTGGTGAGCAGCACCTTAGTGTGAGAAGTTTATTCAGATCAAACTTATAAATATTTAATATCAATGAAATTATTACTATTATTATTATTATTATTAAGAGCAGGGCAACATAGCAATCTCTCCCAATAATTAAAATCTTTACAAGGCAATACAAGTTCCACTCTAATAAGAAGATTTTCTTGGATTACATCTGCAGTGATTCTTCGAGCTGCAACTGAAAGTGCATATCATGTCAGAGTCCAAACTTAACACTAGCTTGACCATTTTCAGAGGAACTGGTGAAAGTTAACCTTTTCCCATTAAATTCTTACAATCCAATTGTTTTGGGTAATGACCGAAAGAAGGAGATTGTGGTTACAAGCGGCCGAAATGAGCTTAATCCGCAGGGTAGCTGGGAAGCACAGACACCTGGGAGAGGCTCAGAGTAGAGTCGCCAAACATCCGCGCCGAGAGGAGCCAATTGAGGTGGTTCAGGTATGGAGATTTTATAGCCATGACCAGCTGGGAGGAAACCCCCGGGAGAAGACCCAAGGCTCATTGGGAGGATTATAGTTCCCACACGGCCTGGGAATGCTTTGGGATCCCACAGTCTGAGTTGGCAAGTGTGGATGGGAAAAGAGATGTATGAGTCTCACTGCTAAGACTGTAAATCTGTGAAGTAAATGAGTGGGAAACATTACCATTGATCACTATTAGTATACAAGAATATGTTTTGGGATTGCAAACACACTTAGGACTTTTCAAACATTCATAAATTACGTATTGAAATTATTTAGGGAATTATGTGAATCAGTATATCAATGTCATGTACTTTTTTTTTTAACAGGTAAAAGCCATACAGTGGAACCTTGGGTCACGAATGTAATTCATTCCAAAATTCTGGTCGCAACTCGATTTGGTTGTGACCCAAAGTAATTTCCCCCATAGGATTGTATGTAAATACAATTAATCCGTTCTGGACCGAATGAGCTGTATGTAAATATATTTTTTTAAAGATTTTTAAGCACAGTAATAGTTAACTATACCATAGAATGCACAGCGTAACAATAAACTAAATGTAAAAACATTGAATAACACTGAGAAAACCTTGAACAGAGAATGCTCGAATCAGTCTCTTTAAAAACAAGCCCGGTGCATTCTTTAGCTGCCTTCTCGCTCTCTCGCACTCTCTCTCTCGATGTACAGGGAGAGATTGAACACGTGCGGAAATCATCGGCGCGTACAAACCAGAAGGCGGAGTGGTGGCTCTGAGGCTAGAGATCTGCACTGGCAATCGGAAGGTTGCCAGTTCGAATCTCGTAAATGCCAAAAAGGGACTCTGCTCTGTTGGGCCCTTCAGCAAGGCCCTTAACCTGCAATTGCTGAGCGCTTTGAGTAACTGATAAAAAAGCGCTATATAAATGTAATGTATTATTATTATTATTAGAAGGGAAACTGGCTTGTTCGTCACCCGAGTGTGTGGTCGTGAACAGATGCAAAAGTTTGGCGAAATTTTTGGTCGTAACCCGATTTGTACGTGTTCAGAGACGTCCGTGACCCGAGGTTCCACTGTACTATAAATCTTCAAAAACTATTGCTGTGCAATAACAGTATCTTAGCCAACCTTAAGAAATGTGAATTTCATAAGTTAATCAAATTTCTCCCAATTATTCATGAATTCAGAGAAAAAAAGTAGAAGTACGGGATTGGGAAGAGCCTCTGCCTTCTACTGAGGATGGATAAATTTGATATTTAAGTTGTACAAAGAATCTCAGTATCATGATCCCCCATTTTCTTCCTTGACAATGAAAGGCACCAAAAAAAGTCATTGTTCAGCTTAACACAGGTAGCATTCAAGTGTCACCGTTTACTAAAACTTGCGGCTGCTAAGATTGAAGTAGTATTGTCAGTCAGTCATTTTTTAACCTGCTTATTCCTGATGCGAGCAGCGTTATACATCCCGCAAGAAAAAGATTTAACCACACCCAGGGCCGGAAATAAAGGACATGTATTATTTTTACAACGTTACGTGAGACAAAGCAGTGAGCCAGCATTTAAAACAAGTCCACGGACATCTAACCTAGCAGTTGTTGGATTGCTGTTGGCAGACATGCATCATGTGCTCCCAGCTCTTAAAACAACGATATGTGACAAGCAGAACAGGCAGCTCACCATTAGCAGCAGAAAGACAGCAGATGATCTGACGGCATCTCCTTAGTGTGTGTTCAGCCATCCCCCCATTCACAACGTGAGCAGCATTATACACCCAACGAGAAAGGGATGTAACCATGCATGGGGCCGGAAATAAAGAACAAGTATTGTTTTTACAAAAGTTTTTAAAGTAAAAGTGAAAATAATGAATGTAGCCGCGTTTTCCCAAAATTACCAAAGTTCAGCAGCTTCAACTCAAAAAATGTGATTCAACAAAAGCCTGACGCACAGAAATGATTCCACAGACAAAATATCTTCGTTTTTAAAAGTTTAGTTAAGTTTCAAAGTAAAACAGTTCACACAAAAAGAAAAATTAAAATAACAAAAAAGAAAGAAAAGATTGATGTTAAGAAAAGTTCAGTTCAAAGCTTAAATCTTATTAAATCTCAAATCATTACTATTTACTTAACATTTCTGAACCATCTCAAAACGGTCAGAAAACTGTATGCTTATCCCATCTCTGAGTAGAAAATGGGTCTTTCAAGTCCCTCTTAACTGGGACCTGTTATTTCCACAACTAAGCTTATTATCACACTGTTACTCAGTTATAGTAAGAAGGTTCTATCTCTTACTAACTTATAGGGGGAAAAGACTATACCATAAGTTATGACTATGAAAGAAATTTACATTCTATTTAAATTAAGCAAACATTAATATGAGTTTAACTCAAACTTTAACTTTCTATAATTGGCTCTTACAATGCATATGTAACAATTCCCATGAAAATAACAATCTCTTTAAATTGCATATCCGGATAACCAAACACGGGGGTGGCCGCCCCCTAGTCTGTCTAAAGAGAAACACCCTAATGTTTGTGTGAAATTTGCCCTTAACAAGTTTCTAAACTGTGTTCCCGTGTTCTTGATGAACTCATTTTAAAGTCACGGTCTCGCTCCACTGCACTAATTCCCCTCATAATTTTAAACACTTCAATCATGTCTCCTCTTAATCTCCATTTCCTAATGTGAAAAGCCTGAAACCTGAGCGTAAGAATTCTATTATTGATCTAGCTGTAAAGGAACTGCTTCTGAATGCTCTTGTGATCCAGACATCACAGCTTCTCAGCTGACCACTGGCCATTCCATTCTTAATAATAATGGTTCATTACTGGGTTTTGAGGTTTCTCATTGAACTATTGGCTTAACAAGCACCATTTCATTCTGGGATGGTGTTGTGATGTGGGATTTTGCATATAACATGATAAATGTTTTATATGCCTTTATTCTGGGTATTAATTAATTAAGTGGGATAATTAATACTATTAAGGAAAATGTATACTAAGAAAATTGGTGAACTTTTCAGGAAAGCAGGTGCAGCTGATACATTTGCAAGACATATGGGCTCTGATGTTTAGGTACAGTCTAATTGGGAAAATATGGAGGGCCCTGCTGAGATTGTCGGCTATGGTACAAGCAGAGGACCAGTGAGCCAATTCTGAACTGAGGTGTTTAGCACAACGAGCATGCATATGGTGAACAAACAACTCTAGGGGTGGCCTACGGGGGAATGATGAGAGTTGCAAAGCTTTGATGTCTCATGGTGGTGATGCCAGCCTATACTGGTAAAGGCTGATGGCAGTCAAGAGTTGCACCATGGGTAGGAAAGCACAAGAGGCAACTAAGTCAACCCCAAATGTGTGCAGAGGGGCCACAGATGTTGGTTTGTGAACAGTTTATGCAGTGGCACATGTGCTGTCACTTGGGCAGAAGTGGTTGTACTGGCACCTGTGGCATGTTACCTTTCAAATTTTGATGTTAATTGTACAGCTGCATGTGCTTAAACAGATAGTTTGGGACAGGGGTCTAATTAGCAGTCAGACTGAGAACAAGTACAGAGTAAAAATTCACACAATAGACTAAATTGTAGTGGGCTAGTTTAGTGGAGGGTGTGGACTTGTCTCATTTTGAACCACCAGATCTGATGACATATGAAGACTGCAGAAAGCTAAAGAAACAGTTGAAGCAAGCTGGAGCAGATACAAGTCATCAGGAGAGCTTCCAAGTTCTTCAGATTGTCTTTGAAATAAAGAAGATGTGTAATGGACTGGTCAAGGACAACTTTTGACACTGGGAGAGCAAATACTGCCAATCAAAGCACAAGTTATGCATCAGACTCTTTAATAAATTGAAAGACATTGTTTATAAAGACATTGTACAAAACATTCATCGGGGTGGAGTGTTGTGATGTGGGATTTTGCATATAACTTGATAAATGTTTTATATGCCTTTATTTATAATTTAGGCAAACCAATGTAATTTAGAGGTATTCATGTTTGCCTCCCCCCCTTTTTACAACTGTCTCTTTGTAATTTTCTGACAGGATTTCGGGGGAATGTCTTAAACCAGTTTGATCCCCCACACAAAGCCAGGTTAGCTTAACATATGGTCTTGGGGGGTTGAGGTGTTAAATGTTCTATTTCTCCCATTGGTCTGAGATATGGCTGTTTGGAATTGGCTTGTCTCAGAGGCCTTTAAGTACCATGATGTCCTATTGGTTCTAGGAATTGGAGAGAACATCTATAAATGTACTTGCTCAACCACATTCTCTCTCTCTAACCAACATATGATGAAGAAGCATCTCTCTTGCTAACCTGTGATGATGAAGACAACACAATGAAGAGCACAGCTCAGCAGCCATATTGAACAGACATGTGGCTGAAACCTGAGCACCAACGATGCCTTAACTAGAGACATTTTAAGTAACTACAAGTCTGTGTGCCACCTGAACTACACATCACCATTTTATCAGGTTGTATGGTTGCCAATATTCAAATGTACTTTGCATTTTGTTATTATTTATGTATATTATCAGTAATACATTATTTTATGTGTAACTTAACTCCTGCTTGTCTTTTTACTACATCTAATTGCCTGAGGTTATAGATATAGAGGGGAAGGTGGGGATAAGTTATATAAAATAATATCTTAGAAACAGTGGTAAGTCTGTGAGATTAGGCATTCAAAGGCTGCATATTAATAATACAATAGGGGAAAGTAGAGCAATACATATATTACTCTACCAAGATAAAACAATGGGTTCTTTGCATATGAAGTTGGTTGTTTGTGCTCTAAAAAACTTCCATATATGTAGGAAAAACCTGAAAACTTTAATGTATGGTAGACTGCCTCGCAGGACACTATCAGATCAAGAAACCCTGAAGCTAGCCTGTGTTATTATATACAGTGAGAGTCCTTTTAAAATAATGAATCATTTTACTTCACAGATCTTTTGTCATCTGTTCGTGGTTATTTACTTTATGGAGCCTGTTACAAATCTAACTTAAATAATGTTTCTTTTCTGGAACCTTCATTTGGATGAGTCTTTTAGGACCCAAAAATGTTCTCCCTATGGCAACACTTTGAAGAATCACCTTGGCACCTTTATTTTTAAGAGTGTACAATAGTGCACTGGAATGGATCTTGGTGTGATTCCACCACAGACCACTTGGTGTAGTCAGTGTGATTTGCCTTGTGGACAATGTGGAGTGTAGTTGTAGTTCTATGTAGAAGGTAGGAGCTGAGTGAGGAAGAACTCAGTTGACCTCACCAGGTGTCACACACGTGTGACATGAGGCAGCTAAAGGGCCTGAGTAATTGTAATTCTACATCAGACCAGTGGGTGGCGGAGTGTGCTAACTGTCTCTCTCAGTTCCTTGCAGTCCATTCCCGTGAAATCCTGCCAGGTTCCGGCACCTCTGATGGTGCCACTTCCAGTCCCAAAGACGTCACTTCCAGTTCTGGCCTAGATGACACCATTTCCTCCACCAGCCCTTAAAACCCCCATCTTACCTCCACATATTCAATTCTGTTTTGGACTCAACTAAACTACTCAATCATTTTTCAACCTTTTGCAGCCAGGATCATAAAATACGGGTGGCAGCCCCAAACCTTTTTGTCTGTCTGGAGTATTTTTTGTGATACCAGAAAGTGCTGCACTGGCACTGCGGTTCCCTTATTGCTCTCAAAGTAAAGAAACTACTTCCGAGGGCCGTTTTAATTCTAGACGTTGAAGGTTTGAGGCTGATAAACAACTAGTGCCACAGTGTAGCATGTTTGACCTGGGATAGATCGTGATAAGGTTTGATTCCACAACAAAACACTTGGCGTAGTCAGCAGGATCTGCACGATTGAAGGTTGGTGTGTAGTAGTGCTGCTGCTCGGAAAATTTAGGCTGAATGAAAGAGAGAAGTTGGCTGACACCACCAGGTAGTACTTCGCTTGCAATGCTTACAGCCCCTGTGCTCCTGAGCATTAGAGTTCTCTTATTGCTCTCACTATAAAGAAACCACTTCTGAGAGCCATTTTAATTCCAGACATTGCAGGTTTGCGGCTAATCACTGTCCAGTACCAAAATGACCTAGGATAGATCAGGGAGTGATTCCACAACAAAACACTTGGCGTAGTCAGCAGGATCTGTACGATCGAAGGTTGTTGTGTAGTTGTGGTGCTGCTCAGCAAGGTCTAGGCTGAGTGAAAGAGAGAAGTCAGCTGACACCACCAGGTAGCACTCTGCGTTCAGTGCTTACAGGCAGGCCTTGTATTCCTGAGGATAAGAATTCTCTTAGTGGTTACATTATAAAGGAACTGCTTCTCAGGATCCTTACATTTAAGGATGTAATGAGATTGCGGCTGACCTCCAGCAGTGTGCGAGCTGGGATGGATTCCACGACAAAACACATGACATAAAAGTCATGTGAAATAAGGACCCACCTGTCAAAAGATGACAGCATGCTCCGGCTAGCATTACAAGTATTTCGTTAAATATTTATCACCCCCTTACTTTACTATTTCCTTTTGTCTTCCTAGTTGTATTTTTGACCCTTTTGCTTACGTTTTTTTTTGTGTGTCTTTGAGTTTTGGTGCTTGCTTTGGTTTTTGGTCGCAGGATGCTTTGAGCTGAAATGAATAAATCTCGGCCTATTGTTATCTACTCCTCTCCACCTTCCGAACTCGTTGCTTCAGGACAGCAAACTTGTTTTCTTGACAGGCATTTCACATTTTTCATGTGGGGTGTTTGATTCAAAAATATCACAGCAACAACTGGCTTTTTCTCTCTCACTGCTGTGACATTTATTGCTTAGCGGCTGCCAAAGCACCTGCAATTTATCATTACAGTACACAACAACAAAGGGGTGATGTGATGTTAACTGAGAACATAAAAATGGGATTCTTTATTGCACCCTTTGGGTATTCCATTAGTTATTTACGACCTTTAGAAATATGTTAAAGGATACATCTGACCTGTAATTACTTAAATATGCCACCTAGTAAGACTTCATAGTGCTCCCTGGCTTGTGTCCAGTATTGGTCATCCAACCGCTCCAGATCATTTATGAGGATAGCGTAGAGCGAAGGGATTAATCACCTTTTAACCATTTCTGAAAAGTACCTGCCAAAATGGAAGAGAGCCTTGTGAGCCAATCTCAGGGGAGGTTGAGAGGTTTAATTTTTTTCTTTTCAGTTGGATGCCTCACCATGCTGTCTTACAGTCAGGTGTACTGGAACTGCCCCATGCGTCTCTATGTTTGTGGTACACACATTTTCTGAGCACTCTGTGAGTGGCTTCCTCACTGCAATTTGTGAAGACGCTGCTAGGAAGGACAGTGGCAAGATGAGGTCCCATAAGCAGGTTTAAAAATGAATGAAGGAATTAATTAGTTGTATACACTCACCGGCCACTTTATTAGGTACATGTTTCTAGTACCAGATTGGACCCACTTTTGTCTTTACAACTGCCATAATTCTTCATTGAATAGATTCAACAAGGTGTTGGAAACATTCCTCAAGGATTCATATTGGTCCATATTGACATGATAGCATCACACAGGTTTTACAGATTTGTCGGCTGGACATCCATGATGCGAATCTCCCATTCCACCACATTCCTGTACTGGATTGAGATCTGGTGACTGTGGAGGCATTCTGAGTACAGTGAACTCTTGGTCACGTTCAGTAAACCAGTTTGAGAGGATTTGAACTTTGGGATGTGGCGTGTTAGCCTGCTGGAAGGAGCCTTCAGAAGAGGGGGACACTGTGGTCATAAAGGGATAGACAAGGTCAGCAACAATACTCAGACAGGCTGTGGCATTTAAATGTTGTTCAGTTGGTACTAAGGAGCCCAAAGTATGCCAAGAAAATATCCCCCACACCATTAAACCACCAGCACCAGCCTGAACTGTTGATACAAGGCAGGATGGATCCACGCTTTCATGTTGTTGGCACTAAATTCTGACCCTACTGTCTGAATGTTGCAAAAGAAAGACTTATCAGACCAGACAACATTTTTCCAATCTTCTAATTGTCCAACTTTGTTAAACTTTGAAAATTCTAGCCTCAGTTGCATGTTCTAGCAGACAGGAATGTCAACTAGTTTGGTCTCCTGCTACTGTAGCCCATCTGCTTCAAGGTTTGATGTGTTGTGTGTTCAGAGATGCTCTTCTGCATCGGTTGTAACGAGTGCTTATTTCAGTTACTGTTACGTTTCGATCAGCTCAAACCAGTTTGGGCATTCTCCTCTGACTTCTGGCATCAACAAGGCATTGTCACCCAGAGAACTGCCACTCACTGGATGTTTTCCCTTTTTCTGACCATTCTCTGTAAACCCTAGAGATGGTTATGTGTGAAAATCCCAGTAGATCAGCAGCTTCTGAAATGCTCAGACCAACAATCACGTCACGTTCAAAGTCACTTCAGTCACCTTTCATCCCCATTCTGATGCTCTGTTTCAACTTTAGCAGGTCGTCTTGCCGATGTCTACAGGCCGAAATGCATTGAGTTGCTGCCATGTGACTGGAGATTAGATATTTGCATTAACATACACTTCAGCAGGTCGTCATGATGATGTCTACAGGCCTTAAATGCATTGAGTTGCTGCCATGTGATTGGCTGATTAGATATTTGCATTAACACGCACTCGGACTGGCGTACCTAATAAAGTGGCTGGTGAGTATATGCAGTGCAGCATACAAACATTACTGTTCAAAAGACTCACCCACATTTTTACAGTTTTTATTAAAATTTAAGCCATTCATAAGAACTATAGTGACCAAATATTGTTTGGAGTGCGGGATTCACAAGTCTGTCAATTCAAAGTAGGCATCTGGAAATAAATTATCCTCCTACCACTTGAAAAATTGCACAATCGGTATTCTGTTTGCAGTTAAGTTTTTTGTGACATGGAAAGCTAAATGTTATTTTGACAGATCTAGAGGTTCAGGCCCAGAAAACGTTTAATAATCGGTGGCAGGCCTCAGAAGACATGCAATTGCTATGAATGGGCAGAACAACTAACAAAAGTGACAAATCCAATAGAGGCTTACTGTTTGAATGATCCGGAGTCTTCGAGAGCGATTATCTGACACAGAACCCATAATCCTTTTGAGAATACAGCAATACACAGTCAGGCACTTGTAGTTTATTCACTGCCCTGCCAGAATGCATCCCAAGAAATGCTTTGTAAGAGGACTTGATTTTGACGAAATTCAAAGCAGGTGCTGCGAGTGTTTTTATATGCAGATGAGTGGACTGTGCCCTTAGGCAGGGCCTAAACCTTGAGTCATCTGCCAGATGATATTTGCAAAATATGAAATTTTGACCGCACGTAGTATTTTTCATTTTTTGTGATGGGGCAGGGAGGACGCTTGTTTGACATAACACGCTTTCTCATTTTTCATATTTGTTTAGCAGGTATTCGTATTTTGATTCTGGCTTCCTGTTCCTATAGGCTGCTGTGAAATTTAATTTTCTGTTGGAGTTCTGGCTGTACGTCACTATAGTGTCACAGGGCTTTGGGAGGCTTTTACAATACTTGGCTTGGAGCTAAGAGGTTCATTGCTTAGTGGTTGAACACCACATCATTTATTAGAAAGCGGCCAAAACTGAATGATCAATGGTGCCATTTAAATGGTCACATGGATCAAAAAAGTAATGGCATCCAAAACTAGTTGCCCTGATATCTGTTAAAACCATTCTAAAGAATGGAGGACACTGGAATAAAGCCGGGACAGAGGAATAACTTTTGGTCTAGAGTGTGGCAAAGTGTGGTGAATTCAGGAAGAACTCACACCCCTTATAGTTCTGCACACTTTATTGGACACATTACCCATCAATCTAATCTGAAGAGCCCATAATGATAATGTGTTCTCAGAGAGGATTGCAAATTTATTAAAAACTAAAAAGTGAAATCTTTCATTCATGTAAGTATTCAGACCATTAATCGCAGAAGCTGAATTATTTCTGGCCTGTTGCTCTGACGTCACATGTAATGAAGACCATGGAGCGGCTGATGCTTCACCACCTGAGGCCACAGGTCCGCCACGCCCTTGACGCTCTGCAGTTCGCATACCAGGAGAGGTTGGGAGTGGAGGATGCCATCATCTATATGCTACACCGATCCCTCTCCCACTTGGACAGAGGCAGTGGTGCTGTAAGAATTATGTTTCCTGACTTCTCTAGCACCTTCAACACCATCCAACCTCTGCTCCTTAGAGACAAGCTGACAGACATGGGAGTAGATTCACACCTGGTGGCATGGATAGTGGACTATCTTACAGACAGACCTCAATATGTGCGTCTTGGGAACTGCAGATCTGACATTGTGGTCAGCAGCACAGGAGTGCCGCAGTGGACTGGACTTTCTCCGGTCCTGTTCAGTCAACATACATCAGACTTCCAATACAACTCGTAGTCCTGCCACGTGCAAAAGTTCACTGACAACACTGCTATCGTGGGCTGCATCAGGAGTGGGCAGGAGGAGGAGTATAGGAACCTAATCAAGGACTTTGTTAAATGGCGCGACTCAAACCACCTACACCTGAGCACCAGCAAAACCAAAGAGCTGGTGATGGATTTTAGGAGGACCAGGTCCCTCTTAGACCCCGTGATTATCAGAGGTGACTGTGCAGAGAGTGCAGACCTATAAAAACCTGGGAGTGCAGCTGGTTGATAAATTGGACTGGACTGCCAATACTGATGATCTGTGCAAGAGAGGACAGAGCCGACTATACTTCATTAGAAGGCTGGCGTCCTTCAACATCTGCAATAAGATGCTGCAGATGTTCTATCAGACGGTTGTGGTGAGTGCCCTCTTCTACGCGGTGGTGTGCTGGGGTGGCAGCATAAAGATGAAAGACGTGTCACTCCTGGACAAACTGGTGAGGAAGGCAGGCTCTATTGTAGGAGTAAAGTTGGACGGCAGAGCGACGGGCACTGAACAGACTCCTGTCAATCATGGAGAATCCACAGCATCCACTGAACAGGATCATCTCCAGACAGAGGAGCAGCTTCAGTGACAGACTGCTGTCACCGTCCTGCTCCACTGACAGACTAAGGAGACCCCACACTATGCGACTGTTCAGTTCCACCCGGGGGGTAAACGTTAACATTATACAAAGTTATTGTCTGTTATACCTTCATTGTTATGAAGCCCACACACACACACCCATACACCAAGCACACACCAGGGACAAGGTCGCCAATGCACCTAACCTGGATGTCTTTGGACTATAGGAGTAAACCAGAGTACCCGGAGGAAACCCACGCAGACACAGGGAGAACATGCAAACTCCACGCAGGACCCAGGAAGTGAACCCAGGTCTCCTAACTGTGAGGCAGCAGCGCTACCACTGCGCCACCGTGCTGCCCAACTTGAGAGTCTGCTATGAATTCTGGCAAACTCTAACCGAAATGTAGGGCAATTTTTTTCTCCTTGCCACTTGGGTTTGTTTCTGACATATGCCCTGTGCCAGCTGGGATAGGCTCCAGTACCTCGCACAACCCTCGTCTGGATTAAGTGGGTTAGAAAATGACATGGCTTTCCCATAAAGCGGCAACTGGTGAATCACCTGGACGCAGTTATCGTCTGCACAGCCTCTCTACTTTCACACACTGCAGCTTGTAACTCTTTCAGAGATATCACCTCCTTCAGATGCCACCTTCTTCCATAGTCACTCGATTTTTGTGGCCAGCCTGCTCTAGTACATTGGCCTTCTCTGTCGTACCCTTTTCATTTCAATTCAATGACTTGGACATTTTCCTGTCTCCTTCTGTCTTGTGCTTTTCAAGGAGTTGCTTGTTTGTTCTTTTGCCTTAATTATGTAGGTTAGGCTACCATAGCGACTCCCCAAGAAGTTAGACCTTCCACATTTAGGAAGATTTATGTGACAATCAAGTGAAACCCCAGATAGGTGATATCCACTGAAACAATTCTGAGCTTTCTAAAACCAGCTTGTTTTATTACATAGTGCCTTTCATATCTATATATATATATATATATATATATTGTATAGTGCCTTTCCTATCTATCTATCTATCTATCTATCTATCTATCTATCTATCTATCTATCTATCTATCTATCTTAATAGATCTATCTATCTTATCTAGTGTCATTCCAACAGATGGTGCATCGCAAACATTTGCTGGACTAAAATTCATTAGTACTACAAATGTTGGTTATGCGCCATCTGTTGGAACGACCAATGCAATACACATGTCTGTGTTATATGCCATTTGGTATACGCTTCGTAAAAGCAGTGTTAAAGTTTGTGATGCTCTATCTGTTGAAATGACAGATACAATAAAATGTTTCTATCTATCTATCTATCTGGAGTCTTTTCTATCTATCTATCTGATCGTGCCTTCCATATCTGTCTATCTCCAGCCTTTCTTGCCTTGATGAAAGTAGGACTAGTACATTAAGAATTTTAATTCTCCAGTTTAATTATACTATAACACCATCCAACTATGAGACAAGACCATGAAACACAAGTGTGTCCTTTAGAAAAATAACAACTCTAGAAACATCAACCCGGTTTCTGAAGCCTTTTATGAATGTACATCTGCTTCTTTTTATTAAATAAAAGTGCCCGATACTTTTTTTTCTGCTGTCATCTTTCATCTTTTCCAAAAGTTTTACTTGTTTAGCATAATGTAATGAAAATGTCAAACACAGGACCCCACAGGTGCAGCTTCTTAAAGCTGTTCATAACATAAATGATTTAATGTGCATATTTTCTAACTGGATGCATCCTGCTTAAACAGCTTTTGTACATATCGATATCATCATTAAGATGAAACTTTACAAAAGAAATAAAGGAGTTGTACTGTGTTAGCCATTATGGATGTAGTGAGAAGTCAAGCAAAATGAGACCTTTTACTGGCTTACTAGAAAGATTACAACATGCAAGCTTTTGAGGCAACTCAGGCCCCTTCTTCAAGCAAGACCTGATCGAAGAAGAAGAAAGGACCCTGAGTTGCCTCAAAAGCTTGCTTGTTACGATCTTTCTAGTTAGTCAGTAAAATGCCTCATTTTGCTTGACTTCTCACGGCAAAAGAAATCCATAAAACAATAAAATAAATGCAGTACTTTTGGCAGAGCAAACTACAATGCTGGATGTTGGATAGATAGATAGATAGATAGACACGAAAGGCACTGTATAATAGATAGATAGATAGATAGATATGAAAGGCACTATATAATAGATAGATAGATAGATACTACATTGTCCTCTATAATGTTTTGGACAAAGATCCATTTTTATCTTGATTCCCCCTCTTCTCCACAGTTTAAAATTACAAATCAAACCATTCAGACATCATGATTACAGTTCACACTGCCGACTTTCATTTAAAGGATTTGCAGACATTTTGGTCACACAGAACTTTTTCTACATGTGCCCCACTACCCCCCGCAAATTCAGGGCACTATAATGTTCGGGACACTCAGCACTGGCAGGTCTATTAAAGCCGTTGTCACATTTAGTTCTTTGTTGCATATCCCCCCATGTGTAATGACTGCATGACGTTGGCCATTCACAGACATCAGCAGGTGCTGAGCGTCTCCAAAGTGTAGACGTAACCCCAGGTATATTCCAACTGCACTAATGAGGCAATGAATCACCCCAAGTGAACTTAAACTCCTGTGACGCCGATGGTCCCAAACATTATCCTTTACATCCCCAACACGGAGGTGCAGTACATTTTTAAAATTGTGACATGCTGCATTTATCTCATTTCAATTTCTGCCACCTCAAGAAAAGGATGTTAATAAAAGCTGCTTTTAGAGATGAACTGCTGGATTTGCACATTTTTCTGTATATCAGGTGTGCTCTAAGATATTTAAGTTTCCTAGCATAAGAAAAGGTGGATTTATTTTTAAACCAAATAGCATGTAAAAATATTTTTTCCTTAGCACTTCTGTTTTCACCAATAAAACAAAGAGAACACATCAGCGTGAGTCTCTGGTCCCCTGTGCTCATTTTCAGGAGTTTTCATGATTCTTGTTGCTTATTTTCATCTTTATTAATCTTCTGAAAAAGATTGCTGCATTTTCCTTTGTAACTGTAAAAAACAGAAAACATAAAAAATCTGATTTTCACTGCCCAGCACAGACGGGAAAGCATTTATTCTTGAGCCATTTCTATTCAAAATGTCACAACAGTAGAAAGATGGCCTACATTGATTACTTTGATTTCAACCCATCTCAGATAGGTAGCACAGCTAGTTCTATTATACTATATTATATTACATTACATTATACTAGCTGTGCTACCTGTCTGAGGCAGAATGAAATCTAAGTAAGCATCGTAGATCTCATAATTAACAATATCAATTCACTATCCATTGGAATGTATTTTGTGAAATGCATTGCATTGGTCATTCCAACAGATGGTGCATCACAAACATTTACTGGACTAAAATTCATTAGTACTACATATGTTGGTTATATGCCATCTGTTGGAACGACCAATGCAATACACATGTCTGTGTTATATGCCATTTGGTATACGATTCGTAAAAGCAGTGTTAAAGTTTGTGATGCTCCATCTGTTGAAATGACAGATACAATAAAATGTCTCTATTATATTCCATTTGGTATTAGATTTTAAAAGCAGAGTTACTGTTTGTGTTGTGCCATCTGTTGGAACGACACATGCAATGCCATTTGAAAAGGCAGTGTTAATATTAGTGATGCATCATCTGTAGGAATGACAGAGACACAACAACTGGACGGACACACAGACACAAATCCTTTAATTGAGGTGGATATAATATAATAGAATAAAACAGAATAGAAACAAAGTACCCTTCATAAAAATATATACAGTATAACAAATATTGCCTTAATGTTATTGTACAATACTACAAATATCTTCAAGTTTAATCTAATCCTAATCCTGCCAACTACGCTATCTATCTATATCTTTATCAATTTATCTAATATATAGCGCCTTTTCCTATCTATCTATTATATAGTGCCTTTTCATCTATCTATCTATCTATTATATAGTGCCTTTTCCTATATCTATCTATCTATCTATCTATCTCCATTTGTTATTAGACTATAAAAGAAAAGTTACTGTTTGTGATGTGCCATCTGTTGGAATGACAAATGCAATGCACATCTCTCTGTTATATGCCATTTGTAAAGGCAGTGTTAATATTAGTGATTCGCCATCTATAGGAATGACAAATGCACACGGTTTTAGTACTAAAAGTGTTTGTTATGCACCACCTTTTGGAGTGACATAGACACAGCAATTGGATGGACACACAGACATGTATCCTTTTACTGAGATGGATTGGATATAATATAATATAATATAATATAATATAATATAATATAATATAATATAATATAATATAATATAATATAATATAATATAATGGAAACAAAGTCCCCTTCATGAAAAATATATAACAAATATTGTTTTAATGTTATTGCACAATACTGCAAACATCTTCAAGTTTAAGTTCTGGCTTATGACAATAAATATTAATTAGCGTCACCTCTTGATGTACAATTGCAAGTGTGACTTCCGCCAGACTCTGCACACTTGACAGAAATGATGTTTGAAAGTGGCCCAGAATCAAGGTGTGGAAAGAACAGATATGTACAGTATGTATTATCACCATATTATCACTAAATTTAATGTGATCGTTTTTTGTAATATCCACAATTAATGTTCACGCATATTTTGAAGTAAATACATACTGCTCCTTGGCAACTGAAGGCATGCAGAAATTCAGGCATTTTGTGTCGTCACTGGAGGTACAAAGGCACCTCGTGGCATCTCTTTTAAGTCGTTGTGGGTAACTGCCCACCCCATAAGGAACAACTTTTCTAAAAAATCAAGAAACAGAAAAAAGGAAGAAATTAGATGGCTGCTCCAGTAATGTTTGATCTCTTACAACTTTTGTGTTTGGGTTACTTTTTGAAGAATGCAGCAATTGCAAGCAATATTTTCCTAAATAAATCAATTACTGTATTTGCCAAGATATATGATATAAAAAGACAAATCCTCTAATGACAGCTCTGTCTCTGTCAGCAGAACCAAGGAACTGCTTATTGACTTTCACTACACCAAAGAGCCTCCATGCCCATTCACCATTCAGAGAGTACTGGAGAAGAAAGGGCAGAGCAGGCTCTTTACCTTAGAAGGCAACATTCCTTTATTGTGGGATTTTCTACAACTCTTGGGATGGTCAGTGCCATTTTCTACTCTGTGGTGCACTGAGCTTGTAACATCACTGCACGAGTGGCCCACCAAACAACAGCCGATTAAAAGGGCAGGCTCAGTTATGGTATACAATCTGGACCCCTGGAATTAGTAGTGGTGGAGAGACTCAAACATTAGGAACAATGGTGCGCACCCGCTCTGGGACCTTTAACACTAATCCAGCCAACTAATCTATCTATCTATCTATCTATCTATCTATCTATCTATCTATCTATCTATCTATCTATCTATCTATCTATCTATCTATCTATCGTCCCCTTCAAATGAAAACATATGTGGAGTGTAAATCCAACTGGAACACTAATAAGACAGGGACATCACATATCAGTGTATGCATTATTAATTATTGACGCATGCATGAAGCAGATCAGGCATTGCTGTAAAATATGAGGTGAAATACGCTTATAGAACGCATGCCTAAAAGTCCTGCGTATGACTGATGTAAATCAGGGAGGTAGCACAGATCGGGTAGTGAGGTCCCCATCTAGCATTGGCTGTTACAGCTCTGTGATGTCACACTGGCCTTCACAAAACGTTATGGTGTGCTGGAAATAAAGTCTGTCTAAGCTAGCTGCACTACGAATTTTCAGGTTAAATTTCAGCAAATAAGGTCACAGGAGAGTCGAGCAAATGTGTGGTGAAAAACAACACATTCTGTCTATCGACACAACTCCTGACCGAGTCTGACTGCTTTATGTTTTTTAGGTGCCACCACATGATTGCCTGTTTGGAGGAGGGGGGCATTTGATTTAACTGACAAGTGTACGTAATAAAGTAACCACCCTAGAGTACATTTTTATCAGGTTTCTGGCACCCGTGGTCGAACTAAGGTACTGCAGGTCCCAGAAGAAGTATTGGGTTGCCGAACCAGTCATCTCTGTATAACAGAGTCCAATAAATGAAACAAATAGGGCCTGCTATTTAATGCCAGTAAAAAATAAGAGCAAACAAATAAGCCAATCCTTTCTGTTAGGGTTTTCAGAGCTCTGTCCGTGGGCTCAGCTGAGTCAGAACTGCATGCCTCTCTCTCTCTGTGGCATCAGTGGGCATTAAGGCCAGAAGACATGAGAGGGGGAAGAGTCAATTGCCCTCACTGGACGTCTTCTCGCAGCTGTGGAGGGAAAAGATGAGGAGATGGTTGCTGCGAGTGCCCCCTCTTGGCCAGGGGTGGTGTTACCTGTTTTAAATGAGTCCAGAGGATGATCCGCAGACATACCCCAAATCTTGGCATACTTTTAGCTGTATACATTTTATGACTCCACAAATTATACAAACATATAAAATTAAGATCCTGTTAACTAAATTTGAGACAATACAATAATGCAACATCATAAATATGATAACGGTTATTTAATATGTAATTATTTAAAACCAAAATGGGCAAATAAAGTAAATGGGCATTGAAATGTATTGTATACCCTGGTGTGTTGACCCAGACCACTCCTACATGGCAGAAATAGACACACTCTTTGTCTTCAAGGACTTCACATGTACACCGTTTTTCCCGAAACGTGGCTTGAGGATTCATTTCTGCATGACCTGAAATGAAAGAAAATGAAGTTTAATGCGTTGTGATTGGCAGAGTGCCCTCAGGATCTGTTGTGAAAAGGGTGAGCTAAACAGGACAACAAGGACAAAATACTTCTAAGAAGACCACCAAACCAGACCAAGGGCCTCATGTATAAACGGTGCGTACGCACAGAAATGTTGCGTAAGAACTTTTCCACGTTCAAATCGCGATGTATAAAACCTACACTTGGTTGTAAACCCACGCACTTTTCCATGGTACCTCATACCTTGTTGTATGCAAGTTCTCCGCTCGGTTTTGCAGACTGGCGGCACCCAGCGTCAAAGCAATGCTACTGTTCCTGTGTGGTTACTCCTTATTTTCCTGAGGCGGCTTTATAAATACACTCACACTAACCGCATATTGTTTATTAGTGTAACGCATCTGATTGTAATTAACTTGTAACAATATAATGGTCCAGAGAACAGCCATAGTATTCCAAATACCATAACTGCTTTAGCGTTGTTACTCTCACTTCTCCTTCTTCTTCTTCTTTCAGTTCCTCCCGTTAGGAGTTGCCACAGCGGATCATCTTTTTCCATATTACTCTCACTGCACGACTCGGAGTATTTATATCACTGTATCTGAGTGTGAATCACAGCAGCAGCTGATCGGAAAGAGAATTATCGGTATACAGCTTCAAGGACACGCTGTCTCAGCCACTGCAAAACGTTTTAAAGCCTTTCCTGTACGGACCTCGCGGTTCAAAACAGTTTAATCCCAAGAACTATAAACGCACTCAATCAATTGCTCCTTGTAGAACTGTTAGGACTTATAAGTAGAATTACCTCACTGTAAACTTGCACTACAGTTATAATATCTCACAACCTGAGCCACTTTATAAAGCGCGTATTTACATATGATGACGATATCATTTTAAAGGTGAAATGCAGCAAAATATGTTTATTAAATTATACAGATAAAACTTTAACTTCATTTAAATAATCTATATTCTTCACTGAGAGTGTCGTTAAGGATAGAATAATTAAACATGTACTACGAAGATATTTCAATGTTCTTTACACGTTTTGAAGAATCGGCGCTAAGCTTACAGATGGCTTAACATCTATTACAGAGCTGATTGTGTGGCGATTGGTTACTTGGGGAAAGAAAAGCAAGGACTGCAGTGACGGCTATGCCAATATATATTGAATATAAAACAGAAAGAGAAAATAACAACACAGCTAAAACGCAGCGACAAATTTCGGCAAAAGTTAAATGCTTGTGTCATGAGCACGAGGCGGCTATGCAGTGTCTGCAACGGACGTGGCCATCCACCATGCATAAGATACCATATTGACATTGGCGGGCGAAGGAGCCACCGATTCTTCCTCTGCCCAGTGCCACCACAAGCCTAGAGCCGCCCCTGATTGTACTGCTGCAATAAATTATTTCATTGAAGTGAAACCCATGTTTAATAACGTGCTTTAACTCCTATCATCATAAAAATGATATCACGTATACATCTCAGTATTTTAGTTATTCAGAGAGCTGTAATATCACGAATGTCATGGATTCTGTGTCCAGTTGGAGGAAGAGAGCCGGTTTAAGAAGCAAGTAGTGATTCACACACACAGAACACATACGAGTAGAAGATCAAATACAAAACAAAGCATTTAACGTGCTACTTTAATTACGATGTGATTTGAGAAACTGGTTAATTAAACGATTTTAAGATGAAGTTTATGATGTTCTACTGTTTCCCTTTTTAACCTCATTGTAAAGAATTATTTATTGGATTTTAAACCTTCACTTGTCCCTTCGATTTTAAGGATGATTTATTTATGGATTTGACATTTGAATAACTGCACTATTTATTTGGACACTGTTTTTGATTTTTTATTCATAAAAGCACTTGCACTTTGCACCTTCCCCTTGCTTCGTGTGGTGTTCTTGTTTGTACAGCTCATCCCGGTCATGACTGTCGATGGTGTCGGGTTCAAGGGGCTCCCAAAACTGGAAGAGGGAGCATGGAGCAGGACCGGCGCCATCACAGAGACCGCATCGTAAACCAACAGTCAGATTAGATTAGATAGAACTTTAGATGTCCACAGCGATGGGGGGGATAGGGATTTGACTTTTCACAAAAGCTCTTAAAATAAATAAATAAATAAATAAGTAGGTAGATAATTGCATCTTAACATCAGCAAAGCTAAGGTATGGGTTATTGACGTTTGCTACACCAAAGCGCTTCCATGTTTGGTCACTATTCAACAAGTGGGCGTAGAGGTGGTCCACTCCAACAAGTACTTGGGGGTCCACATTAATGACAGGTTGGACTGATCTTGGAACACAAAGGACAAAGAGAAGAAAGAAAATAACGAGAATGTGACATCCCTCACATTTTTTATAACTGGCCAGTGCGATTTTCAACACTGTGGTGAGCTGAGCTGGTAACATCACTTCAAGAAAGGCCCACCGAATCATCAAGCAAATTAAATTCTAATAACAATCAGGAAAAAAATCCAATACCAGACAAATCCCAAGAACAATAGTAAGTAGAAACCCAGTCCATGGCAAACAATGAACCTCAGCCCGCTCCACCTCCGTCACCTGAACATAAAGGCAGAGTGCAGTTGCGGCAGCCGTGATGTAATGGTGGTCCTGCATCCTGGAGTACCAAAATACAAGGAATGCTGCTTGAGAACACAAATTTATAAAATGCAACTACTAGTATTATTTAAACAAAATGTTTTTTATCAAATTTACATCCGAACCAAAAGCACGTACAAAAATCTAACAGAAATGACAAAAGCAAATATAAGCCACCTAAAGCCCACTTGGCACAATAAAGGCTCTATTTAAATTCTCCACGTACTAAAAATACAGTTCATAAATTCAAGTACAAATAAACAGAAGAAAAACAAAATCTAAAGATCTACAGAACAGATGCTATGTTGTAAGCCATTTTGCACCGCACATAGAGACCAAACCCAAACTGGCTGATTGACCTTTGTTCTCTAAAGCTCCTTTTACATCAAAAGGCGCTTTATTAAGCCAACATGGACACAAACACATGTGCAGACCCCTCCAGGCATACACTGCTTTCAAATGCTGTCTTTGACCTGGTGGCCATAAACGATTCCCGCATTTAACACACCTTTAACAAATATCACCTGTCACCTGCAGGGTGACACCATAGAGACCTTAAAAGATAAATACAAAAACGGTCATTTGATTTTTTTATTATGTGCCGCAGTCATAAAAGCTGGTGTATTACAACAGACAGTGTGCATGTGGAGGTCAACAAGGAATGGGGAATCATTGTAAACTTTAGCACCATCTTAAAGTTACTAACAATAGTTTGTCATTTTAACTTTGCAAGGGGAGGCTGAAACATCACGGCTCTCAGATTCTCTTCTGTAGGGCATTGTGTGCTTGTGGGACTTTTTTATTGTCCCTTTTTCTAGTGCATACATCCCGATAATTTCTAGAGATCTTCTTTAAAATATTTGTAGGTGAAATGAGAAGTTTTGACAGTAAGCTGATAGAACATTTGAACAATCTGGACGAGAACAGGCCATTCAGCCCAATAAAGCTCACCAGTCCTGTCCACTTAATTCTTCTACAATAACATCAAGTCGAGTTTTAAAGGCCCCTCAAGTTCTACCACACTACTTGGTCTCTCATTCCACGTGTCTATGGTGAAGAAAATCTTTCTAATATTTGCTCAAAATTAACCCTTAAGTTTGCAACGGTGTCCCCATGTTCTTGTTGAACACATTTTAAAGTCACCGTCTCGATCCACTACACTAATTCCCTTCATAATTTCAAACACTTCAGACAGGACCCCTCTTAATCTCCATTTGCTTAAACTGAAAAGGCTCAGGTCTTTAATTCTTTCATAAGTCATCCTCTGCAGCCCTGGGTTAGGGTCGCTGTCTGGAAAAATAAAACATAATGTGTAACTCTTAAAGACACTGACAGTGCACAGTTATCAATATGACAGGTCAAATTATCTTAGCTAGCTAGTTACAGAACATTTATAGAAAAGAGGCAAAGATTTTTAAAAAGCTCACCTGCCCCTAAAGCATATATTCAGTGATTCACAAATTTTAGATGGGAAACAAAATTAAAAAATGCACAAACTTAAGGAAAAGAGAAGACTGAAACAGCAGAAGAAATATAAAATGGCCGCTGAAACCACTTCACACACTGACTGCTGTAGCGCAAATGGAGAAATTCGCTACTGAATTGCTGTAAATTGAGAATGCTATCTTAATACGCTAATTAACTGCATTTTGTTGTTGAGCAAAGCTTATAATACAATAACAAAATAATATTATATATCAGGATAATAATATATAATATTAGAATACAAATATATAATGCAAATAATATAATAATAATCTATTTTCTCTTAAAAAATCTATTTGAGTTACCTTTATTGGGGGTCCTAACTTTCTAAGAGCCACTCCCAGAAGCTAAAAGTGACAAATTTCAAACAGAAGCACTTGGGGTATCAGTTTAGACTTTTCAAGTTTGGTGGTAAAGGGGTGTGTGGTGCGCCTGATATCTCTAAAAAAGGACGAAGGTCCAAGTCTTTAGAGTCCTGGTGCTTCCTGTCTTTCTCTATGGTTGTGAGACATGGACGCTATCCAGTAACCTGAAACAAAGACTGGACTCCTTCAGTACTGTGTCTCTCCGAAGAATCCTTGGGTACCGTTGATTTGACTTTGTGTTGCTCACGGAATCCCGAATGAGGCACATTACGAGTGTCTGGATTTGTGAGTGTCCTGATAAAAGCCAAGAGCCAGACCTTTAATGACCTCTTGACAACGGCCATCAGCAGTGTGTCTGTCTGCAGAGAGAGTGTCTACCTCGTCAAGAGGTTTACTTACCTTGGCAGTGACATTCATGTCTCTGGTGACTCTCCTTATGAGGTCAATAGATGGATTAGGAGAGCATGGGGGGTCATGAGGTCGCTGGAAAGGTGTGTGTGGTGCTCCTGATGTCTCTGTAAAAGGACGAAGGTCCAAGTCTTTAGAGTCCTGGTGCTTCCTGTCTTGCTATATGGTTGCGAGACATAGACGCTATCCAGTGACCTGAGACGAAGACTGGACTCCTTCAGTACTGTGTCTCTTCAGAGAATCCTTGGGTACCTCTGGTCTGACTTTGTGTTTCTCATGGAGTCCCGAATGAGGCACATCACCTGCACTGTGGGGTTGGTTATGGCACTACGGCCATGTCATACGATTCCCCGACAGTGATCTGGCTCGCAGGACTCTCATTGCTGAGAACCAGAGCAGCTGGACCAGGCCAAGGGGACACCCACATAACACCTGGCTGTGGCTGATAGAGAGTCATTTCCAGATGGTGGGACTGGACTGAGTGTCTGCCTGGGGGTGTTACCAACTGGGATTCCGAGCTGTTGCATCGTGTGATGGGTGCGGCAACATGCAGCACCAGTGCATGCTCCTCAACCTGACCTGACCTGTGATTATGAATATAATGTTATTTTGGATTTTTGATCCTTTACTGGGGATCTAGTCTTCACCAGAGGATGAAGAATGAAAATATCTGTTACAATTGAGAATATTTACTTCCAAAACTGCCCACTGAGGGTGGATATCTCATCAAACCCTGACCAGATATAAGGGCAAATGAGGGATCTTTATTAAATGAAAAGATTATTCTCACAAAAGCTCTATTACAGTGAAGAGCAAAAGAAGCCATAAAGGAGTTGCCAGCAAAGGCTGTCTGTCCATCTCCTGTATCTGTTAATGTAAACAGAGCCTATCTTAGCAGCATCAGCAGCAACCAAGAGCCAGTCATGAAATGCACTGTAAAGACTATGTGTTATCGTGAAAAGTGTTACGCAAACATTGAATGCTTTAATGAGGGTGTCGGCTTATCATTAAAAGTGCCATAAAACATTGAATTGCTTCCTGAATCATTTTGAGAGGACACCAGTATAAAAAGCACCATATAAATGTAAAGTGTAGTCTGTCTTTAATTTTTTTTTTTTTAGTTTAATTTATGAATTTCATCAAAATCAATTGTTCTTGTATGTAGGCAGTAGCATACCAATCATATGTTGTCGTACGGGCACTAATTAATGTTACGCATGCACCAGGTGTCTCTATTAAGCCACCAGAAGCACAGTGGACGCTGTAGAGCTAAGTCGTGTTTTCAGGTCTCCCCAAACCCTTTCTAATTTTATTTTAATTTAATTTGTCATGTATATTATTTGGAAATGTCTGAGTGTGCATTAAGTCATGTTTCCCAAGTGTATGTAAGGTTACTTTAAAAAAATAAGAAAAAGCTAACTGTTATTTTTCTAGTGTGGTGACACAGTGTTTTAATGTAATTTGGCATGCTGTACAATAAGGCCACGTGTATATTTTAAATTAAAATTTTTATTTTAAGTCTTATTCTATTTATTTTGTGTAAGTAGTCATGTTTATTATAATTTATAATAATTGATTTATTATTTAATAGGCATAGGGGAAAAGCTGTTTGTGTGACATCCTGTCCACTTTTATTTCTGTTTGTGGAAAGGTATTCTACTCTATTCTTTGTTAAGAATATATTAGGTCAGACTATTTTTATGGGCGGCACGGTGGCGCAGTGGTAGCGCTGCTGCCTCGCAGTTAGGAGACCCGGGTTCGCTTCCGGGTCCTCCCTGCGTGGAGTTTGCATGTTCTCCCCGTGTCTGCGTGGGTTTCCTTCCACAATCCAAAGACATGCAGGTTAGGTGGTTTGGCGATTCTAAATTGGCCCGGGTGTGTTTGTGTGTGTCATGCGGTGGGTTGGCCAGGATTGGTTCCTGCCTTGTGCTCTGTGTTGGCTGGGATTGGCTCCAGCAGACCCCCGTGACCCTGTATTCCGATTCAGCGGGTTAGAAAATGGATGGATGGATGGATATTTTTATTGTGTACAGCTATGTATATTATAAATAGTTTTTCCTGATAAAATGTAAATAATATATTGTAATTGGTTTATTGTGTTATTAATAAAATGTAATAATATATTGTAAAGATTTCTATATGTAATAGATTTATTGTGTTATTAAAAAAAGGAGAGAGTGAAACATGATGGATGCTGTAGGGCAGCGTGAGTCCTGGAGGGCCGCGGTGGCTACTGGTTTTCATTCCAACCCAATTACTTAATTAGAAACCAACCCTTGCCAGTCTCAGACCTTATTTAATTTTATGGCTTGTTAGCCTGCCCAATGTAAGGTTTTTATAGCATAGATTTTTTTCCTTCCCAAGGATATTATCCAAATGATTTGAAGTCTAAAATGGATCATTTTTAGAGCATCACATTTTTCTTTTAAGTGTTTGATTAAACCAAACAGTGCCTGATGAACACACACAAATGTAAGTGGAAACAAGCTAGAAGGAGAGCTTCTGGCATTTGCATCTTCCTGCTAATAAGGAGCCATTAAAACAGTGAATGCAGCTGTTTAAGACTGAAACAAGCAATTAAGGGTGGGGAAACCTTAACAAATGAGCTTAAGCAATAAATGCTTCATCAGCAATAACTGACTTCTCATTAAGGAACTGGCTGGGAACAAAAACCTGCAACTACTGCGGGCCTCCAGGACTGACGTTGCTCACCCCTGCTGTAGGGGCAGAGGGCAGAAGCTGTTTTGCGTGACACCATCCTCTTTTTTTGTTGTTGTTTCTGGAAAGGGAAAGAAAATAAACTTCTGTTTCACCCCTACGTGCCTCTGAGTTGACTTTTCCCCGACACTATGCGGAGTAGGATGGATTCTAGTCAGCTACATAAATACTGATTGATTTTTAAAACAATCTGAGCAAACGTTATAATTTTGTTTGGCGTAAAAGGAGCTGTATTCATTTTAAAATTAAAGGACTAGTATTTGTAATAAAATGGTCAACACACTAAATTTGCAACATCCAGTTTAAAAATTTTATGACACTCCATGTCAGAGTTGCACATTTCTGCTCACAAAGATATTCCATTTCCATTTCTATTTCTGATCTATCCTTTTCATCCCCACAATTGTAAGTGCTAACACAACAATAGGCTTCACAGCCAGAACACCTGGCAATATTGGAAATTAAGGTTAACGCTGTCATATGAAATAATGTACAAGTTTAAATTAAGATTTTAAAATGACTGCAAACGTTCAGAAGCAATATCTCTATGACCAAGCAGTGAACTTTGTGAGCTGGAATGTGAAAGGTCTCAACCATGAATTAAAGAGGGAGGAAGTATTCTCTCACCTAACAGGTCTAAATGCCAAGATAGTATTTTTACAGGATACTCGTTTAATCAGCAAAGGTCAGTTTTGCTTGCAAAGAGACTGGACTGGCCAAATATTCCACTCCAGCAATACAAAGAAAACTAGAGGTGTGGGAATCTTAATTCATAGAACAATCTCATTTGCAGTATCAGATCCTGAAGGGCAATATGTGATGGATATGAGTAATTATTTAATTGTAAAGTGATTTTAATAAGTATCTGTGTACCCAATGTGGATGACAGAGACTTCAAAACGTATTTGCATCCATTCCTAACTTGAGAGGCTTCATCCAAAACGTACCTGCAATCCATTCCTAACTTGAATACTGTTATAAGTTTGTTATAATATTAAGGTTAATGTCACTGTTTCTGTAAAACACTTTTATGGATTCATGTCTGCCTGCATTTAGAAAACCATTACTTTAACAGTTTGAAGAATGAAGGACAACTGCTAGTGTAGGCATTGTGCTATTATTGTATTTTTGGAGGTGGGGTTGAGTCCTTTACTGTCCTTGTTTGGAGACCAGAGAGGACCAGCACATGGAGCAGCCAGTATAAAAAGGCTTGGAGGACGGCCAAACCCTTAGAAGCCGAACGGTCGGATGATGTTATCTTCATCCGTCCCGAAAATCCTTTCAGCGCTGCAGCGGAAAACGACAGACTGTATACATCAAGATCCGACCTTGTGTATTGTCTGCTATAGCTTCCTCCATTTGTAAAGCTGCGTAAATCTTCATTAAAGAAAGCTAAGTATAATTCTCTTATGTGATTTTTGTACTGCCGTAATCACTATGGTAGGGATATCACCTTTTAATATCATATCTCTATATTTTCGGTTACTTAAAATGCCACAATTTAAAAGAACGTATTCCAATTAGGGAGTTTTTGCTTCTAAAGGAAACAAACACTCACAGAATTATAACAGCAGGAGACTTTAATTGTGTTTTAAAGATATTATATTATGTCAGGTCATTTTCTAACCCACTTCATCAGGACCAGGGTTGTGTGGGGTACTGGAGCCTAACCCATCTAGCATAAGGCACAAGGCAGGAACAAACCCTTAGAGTTCTGAAGTGAGCTGGAAAAAATGCTTCAGTCTTGGTCTAATGAGATTAAAAGTCACTGCGTTTCCCTGAGTCCAGACTCAGACCCCATAGAGAGACCAGAAGATGGCAGTTTCCCACACAATCCAATGCCGCTTGAAAGAATCTACCAGGCATAATTGGACAAACTGCCCAAATCCAGGTATGCAAAGCTTGTGGAGACTCTCCCAAGAAAACCCGAAGCTGCCAAAGGGCCTTCTACAAAGAACTGAATTTAGGCTCTAATGATATTCACGAATGAGAGACTTCAGTTTTTAATTTTTAATAAGTTTGCAAACCTACCTGAAAGCATGTTATCATTATGTGTCATTGAGTCTAGACTGATGGGTAATAAATTGCAAAGCTGACAATTTCAAAATGTATCTTCAGCACAATAAACAGTACAGAAATGGAAGGGGTCTGAGTTTTTCACCGTACTCTGCCCCATTCTAGACCCAAAGCTACTCCTTTAGCTTTAGAATGATTCCATATACCTGAGTCCCCCAATCTTTAGAGTGGTTTTAACGCAAATCAGATCCACTGGGTTTGGGGTGCAAAGCAACTGTTAAAATAGTACCATTGATCGTTCAGGTTTGGGCACTTTCTAGTAAATGGTGTGGTGTACAAATCCTGGACGGGGCATCAGTCCATCTCAGGGCATACTGCACACTCACACACGGGCCAGTTTAGTGTCACCAATTCAACTAACATGCATGTCTTTGGACTGTGGGAGGAAACCCATGCAGACACGGGGAGGGCATGCAAAGTCCATGCAAGGAGGACGCACGAGGCAAACCCCGATCTTCTTACGACGAGGCAGCAACGCCACTGGGGTGCCACCATGCCACCCAACCCCATTATATCATACTGATCTCTCATCCTGCAATGTAACAAAGGTGAAATATGACACATCATTTAATGATAACTGATTACAATATTGGTTTTCTGAGATTTATAACCAGAACTAGCTAGTCATTCACATTGCAAGAAAGAAAAGCACAAAAGAAAGTTATAAGGAACAAAAATGAAATACATTTCTACCTTTTCTCTCCATCATTAACACAAGTGTCACAGTCAAGAAGAACAAACTGGAGAAGGCCATTTGCTCCACAGCCGCTGATCTTTCCAGGTCAGTTAAAACCCTTTTCAATGTGTCCGATCTGCCGGTGCAGGTAGGAGCAGGAAGGAGCAGGCTGATGGCTTTGTCTCAGCGTATTGAATGCTGGGCGGCCGACGTACCTTTGATATTCCACTCATGCCACTCCTCCCTTTTAACTCTGCCAGACGTGCATTCCCAATCTTCCTTCTTTTCCAAATGCCTATAGTTTGCAGAGTGCTGAAATTGCGCGACAGGAATGCCTTCCAATCCCCCGGAAAGAGATTTCAATGAGAAGACGTCTTCGGTTTTTACAAACACCTCTCGGCAGTTTATTTTGGGCTGTGCGCCAGCACAAAAGTGTCTTAATAGCCCCCACAGTGGATGAGAAAGAATCTGAAATTTATGCATTTTTTATGGAATTCATAACACAGTTTTTTTTTCAGATGCTGCCTCTCTATTGGGAACACCGTTACTGGATATTAATTACTTACATGCTTAAACTGTAGCTCACAAAAGTGAGTACACCCCTCATATTTTTGTAAATATTTTATTATATCTTTTCATGGGACAACACTGAAGATATGACACTTTGATACAATATAAAGTAGTCAGTGTGCAGCTTGTATAACAATGTAAATTTACTGTCCTCTCAAAATATTAACAAAAAATGTGCAAGTGCCCAGAAATGGATTTTCTATGAAACTAATAAAGCTTAAACTTCAGAGCCCCTAATTTCGTGAGGGACCCCAGAAGTAACTTTAGTCCAAATTGCTTTAAACAATTTTGGGTGTTTACTTGTATAAGACGGCTTACATATTTTGGTTAAATAAATGTGGTGATCTGTCAGAGAGCAACCCCATTCAAGAAAATGGTTACCCAGACCTTATCACTGGTTCTGAAGGGGACCCCATAACAGTTCAAGCTTCAAGGCCCCGAAAATGTTGGTCTGCCACTGCAGGGGACACACAAAGATCAAACAAAATTTGAAGTGAAGTCTCCACTGCCACTCTTTGTCACTTATGGGGAAAGTGCTGTTTTGTAATGCACAAGGCTGCCAATTTCAGCCCCACTGTGGACTGACTGTGAGACCCCGAGTAAGACCTTCATTGTAGAAGTATTTCAAATCTACAGTATCTCACAAAAGTGAGTACACACCTGACATTTTTGTAAATATTTTATTATATCTTTTCATGGGACAACACTGAAGATATGACACTTCGATACAATGAAAAGTAGTCCGTGTGCAGCTTGTATAACAGTGTAAATTTGCCATCCCCTCAGAATAACTCAACACACAGCCATTAATGTCTAAATCACTGGCAACAAAAGTGAGTACATCCCTAAGTGAAACTTCTTACCAGTTTTTTCTGGTGCACTTTTAAAGTCTGCAGCATAAAGGCAACCCCTGTGACAACACCTAAAGATGCCCAATGGTAAAACTCTACCGAGGCCTACTGGGATTTGTAGTCCATTTAAGCAGCACTGCTATTTAAATGGTAAATGTTATTTGGTCCAGTAGAAATGTTTATATATATATATATATATATATATATATATATATATATATATATATATATATATATATATGTGTGTGTAAGAGCCAAAGTTAAAAGTTAAAGCTTTGAGTTATATAAATAAAATGTATTATTATTATTATCTCTTGTATATATTTCTCTTCTGGTTCGTCCTGCTGCCTCTTCAAACCCAGTCCCACCCTCACGCAGCCCACACGGCATTTCTTGATTCCTATTTACCTCCCATACACCCCCACGCTGCTTTTCTCGAGTCCTATTCCTCCTTTGGACTACCACGTTCTCCGCTCCTCTCTCATGACCCCATTGATGTCACGTCACCACCCGATATCTAGCCTGACCGCATGGCTTTTCACTTCAGCCATGTCTGTGCCTGAGAGTCATTTCTGTAGCCTGCTACAGGAAGGTACTCTCTCGACCATTGCCATTGGATTCGCTCCATGCTATTTTCATTATAATGCGATGGTTGATTTCTAAGCCTTTGTTATAAAATGAATGACAGTATCTTCTTTGTTGGGTTTTTGTACAACATCATTTGTATTCTGGGATCCGGCAACTGCCTGTTCCTATCAGTGGGTTATTTCTTGACACAAATGGTTAATGAAGACAATGCACTCTCACTATGACATAGGACAGTAGATTTCATTGCATCACATTGGGACAGATTTGGAGACGTTCTTCCTGTTATTCTTTCCAACGCAAGTCGAGTTATCACAACAAGTCACGAGTACTATCAACACATGGCAACATCTACAGTTTATGGTGGTGAAGCTGAAATTCAAGCTCTTTCCGGGATTAGATCTTTCGACTCATTATCTGTTGTCTCCAGCAAAACACCTACAGTATTCACAACTACGTCTTTCAGGAAGTATTTCTTTCTTCTTGATTTCTGAATTCCTTTCTCACCATTTTCTGTTCCTATTCTTACACCGCCCTTTGCTACAGTGGGCGTCCACTAGTTATTATTATTATTATATTAGTGTTTGTTTAATTTCAATAGAATATACGTTTCTTTCATAGTAATAGACAATGGTATAGTCTTTTCCCCCTCTAAGTTAGTAAGAGGTAGAACTTTCTTGCTATAACTGAGATAAAGTATGATTATTCACAAAGTTATTGTTTAGAACAAGTCCCAGTAAACAGGGACTTGAAAGACCCATTTTCAACTCAGAAATGGGATAGGCATACAGTTTTCTGACCGTCATTTTGAAATGGCTCAGAAACGTTTTGAAGTGGTTTGTAATGATTTGAGCTTTGAACAAAATTTTTCTTAACAAGAATTTTTCTTTTTTTTTGCTGTTTAAAGTTCTCTTCTTTGTGTGAACTGTTTTACTTTAAACTTTAACTAAAACTTTTAAAAACAAAGATATTTTGTCTCTGGAATCATTTTGGCACATCAGGCTTTTGTTGAATCCGATTTTTAAACTAGAGCTGCTGAACTTTGGTAATTTTGGAAAAACGCAGCTACTATATATATATACATATACTAGCAAAATACCCGCGCTTCGCAGCGGAGAAGTAGTGTGTTAAAGAAGTTATGAAAAAGAAAAGGAAACATTTTAAAAATAACGTAACATGATTGTCACTGTAATTGTTTTGTCACTGTTATATATATATAGCAAAAGTACTGCATTAAAATTTTTATTAAGAAGAAAATTAAACCTTTTTAAACTGAGGGAAAATATGCCAATAATTATTTGTTAAGGATCTCTTTGTATACCACATTGTGAGTTCGGCCCTCTGGTTGTAATCTGACCAAGCTGTGCGCTGAGCTTACTCTTGAGCGTGTAACGTACAGTTGGCCATGTGAACAGTAATCTTGTTTCAAATCTCACAGCTTGGATTGCTGCTGTCATAATCGCTTTGAGTTTCATGGTTTGTTTCAATTACGACAGTATTTGTAGGACTTGTGTTGAAGTGACATTCGGCAACTGTCAAGCGTTGTAAGCATACAACCGGTTTCATCAATAACTTCACATCCAGCTTTTGAGAGTTTAAACATTCATAAACATCAAAGTGTCCACTACTGAAATCGTCACCTGTGAATCTAAGATGTTTAAGAGGCATTGGCGGTTGTCCAAAGGTGTAAAATATTTGGCCATTTCGGTACACTTGAAAGCGACAACCGAACAATTCAGCAGCAGCCATCAACTCACATGCAGAACCATAGGTGAAGGGCTTAAGCATTTCACTCTTCTAGTGCTCCTGTGTAGTATAATTATCTCCTGTACTATCATCAGTCGACACCTTGAACCTGTGCCAGTCATTCAATACATAAGACACAATGTTCCTCCAGATATCAAGAGTGAGCCTGATATGGCCGTGCAATATCTAACAAAGAGAATGGAAAAGGTAGGTGCCATCTCCGGGCATGGAAACCACTCGGTAAGTGACAGTTCTTTGATCAATAGTGATCACCTCGATAGACATGTTAATGGGGGTTGGAATGATAAAGGAAATGGGTACCTGAGAAATGTAAAGTAAGTCTAAAATACCTACACAATAACTATAATTGTAATAAACGAACAATAAAACAGTGGAGAAGCCGTGGATTAAACAAAAAGGCTGTAGTTATCAGCAGGGAGACGTGAATCTTGTGGCGAAACAAGGAAGGGAATGTAGAGACCAGAGCAACGGACGTTCTTATATAGGCAGGCAGCCAACAACGTGAGGAGGCGTTGGGATGGGGGACCCAACGTCGCCTCACATGGTGACCGAGCTGCATGCTATGGACGTATATATGTACATAAGTAGGATTCAGTTAGCGTTGGGAACCCGTGTACCAAATTTCTTGAAGATGGGCCCATAAGTAACAAAGACTGTTGAAAAGTTCAATATGGCGGCTGACAGTGGCATCATACCACCGAAATAAGAACGTACATTGGTTTTGGTTATTGCTGGGAAGCTGCCTACCAAATTTCGAGAAGATGGGGCCATAAATAAGAAAGTTCAACATGGTGGACATTGTTGACCGTTATGACCATTACGTGTAGAATTTCGAAATGAAACCTGCTTAGTCTTTGTAAGTAAGCTGTAAGGAATGAGCCTGCCAAATTTCAGCCTTCTACCTACATGGGAAGTTGAAGAATTAGTGACATTGGAAAGTTCAATATGGCGGCTGACAGTGGCTTCATACCACCGAAATAAGTATGAACATTGGTTTTGGTTAGCTCAGGGAAGCAAACCTACCAAATTTCGTGAAGATGGGGCCGTAAATAAGAAAGTTCAACATGGCGGACGTTGTTGACCGTTATGACCGTTACGCGTAGAATTTCGAAATGAAACCTGCTTAGTCTTTGTAAGTAAGCTGTAAGGAATGAGCCTGCCAAATTTCAGCCTTCTACCTACACGGGAAGTTGGAGAATTAGTGACATTGGAAAGTTCAATATGGCGGCCGACAGTCGCATCATACCACCGAAATAAGTACGTACATCGGTTTTGGTTAGCGCATTGAAGCCACCTACCAAATTTCATGAAGATGGCGTCAGCCTTCTACCTACATGGGAAGTTGGAAAGTTCAATATGGCGGCCAACAGTGGCGTCATACCATTGAAATAAATAAGTACATCAGTTTCGGTTAGCGCAGGGAAGCCGCCTACCAAATTTCGTGAAGATGGGGCCATAAATAAGAAAGTTCAACATGGCGGACGTTGTCAACCATTATCGACCGTTATGCGTAGAATTTCGAAATGAAACCTGCTAAACTTTTGTAAGTAAGCTGTAAGGAATGAGCCTGCCAAATTTCAGACTTCTACCTACACGGGAAGTTGGAGAATTAGTGACATTGGAAAGTTCAATATGGCGGCCGACAGTGGCATCATACCACCGAAATAAGTACCAAATTTCAGCCTTCTACCTACACGGAAAGTTGGAGAATTAGTGACGTTTTGAAAATTCAATATGGCGGCCGACAGTGGCGTCATACCACCAAAATAAGTACGTACATCGGTTTTGGTTAGCGCAGGGAAGCCACCTACCAAATTTCATGAAGATGGCGTCAGCCTTCTACCTACATGGGAAATCGGAAAATTGGTGACATTGGAAAGTTCAATATGGCGGCCAACAGTGGCGTCATACCATTGAAATAAATAAGTACATCAGTTTCGGTTAGCGCAGGGAAGCCGCCTACCAAATTTCGTGAAGATGGGGCCATAAATAAGAAAGTTCAACATGGTGGATGTTGTCGACCATTATGATCATTAGGCGTAGAATTTCGAAATGAAACCTGCTTAACTTTTGTAAGTAAGCTGTAAGGAATGAGCCTGCCAAATTTCAGCCTTCTACCTACACGGGAAGTTGGAGAATTAGTGATGAGTCAGTCAATCAGTGAGGGCTTTGCCTTTTATTAGTATAGATAAATATACAGAGAAGTGTTAACTTAGACAAATAACAATTTCTGTGGAAATGTAGTTTAAGAAAAAAATCATCAATTACACTGGCCACCAAAAAATAAAATTATATAGTCCCAAGGGGTGAAAAACACCTAAATCTTTGAGAACTTTTCTTCAAATATTTTATTAGGTAAGTTATTTGAGTGACCTCTGACTTAAATTGTACACTATTGTATATTTAAATGGTTATTATCCTCCTCAGTGTTACATTTTTTTCTCAAAAAAACATGTAAAAAGCATCGTCTTTTTTGGCTGAAAAATGACATTTTTATTAAATGCCATCTTTCTACTGTAAGACATACAAAAAACTAAAATTATAAAGTAGAAGGTTAGAAAGTATAATAATGATGCAAAAAATAATAATAATAATGATGATGAATAATAACAATATGAACAGCACACAGCACGTGTGTGAGTGAGACAAGCGTCACTTTCAGATTCACCAGAATCAATTTCGGTTTCACTGACCGTTTCAATTTCACTTCCTGAAGACAAATTCTCTTCATCATCACTGCTGATGAGAGACGTTTCTTACGAGAAGCCATTATGAGGCTAGGAGAAGACTTGTCTACACCGTTGTCCAGGTAGCGCTCGGGCCTGACGCTTATGTAAGACACACCTAGACCGTCATCTGAGCAACGCTCGGTACTAATGCTGCTGCCACTTTTACAGCCCATGTTATCCTGGGGTCTTACATAAGACAGGTCTGTACCGTTGCCCGAGTTACACTCAGGACTAACGCTATTAGCACTCTTTTTATAGCCCGAGTGATGCTCAGGTCTAACGCTAAGGAAGTTAAAATGACTAGCAAATAGGCTAAAATTGCTGTTTTTGATTTTATGACATATACTTTGCCTTAACTGCATCTCTCTTCAGAGTCTAACAGTAAATAAGAGCATAAGAAATTTGACAGACAATGAACTTCATCAACCCCTTTTGTTTAGCTAATAGTTAAGCTGTCCCAATATCCCACCCAGACACTTCTTAAAGGTTCTCAAGGTTTCTTCTTCATCTTCGTGTCTTGGTAGTTTCTGCCAGATTCCAACATCCCTGTGTAAAGAAGTACTTCCTGGCTTCATTCCTAAATACAGTTCTACTTAATTTCCACTGATGTCCTCGAATATGTGAGTTGTTATTTAGTGGATCTACTTGATCAGTGTCTTTGAGGATGCAGAAGACCTGGATTAGGTCCCCACGCAGTCTCCTCTGCTCGAGACTAAACAGGTTTAATTCTCTGAGTCGGTCACCTTTTTCATAGCAAGATGATCAGAACTACCCATCATACTCCAGATGTGGTCTTGCTAGTGCTTAATATAGTCTGAGAATATATATATATATATATATATATATATATATATATATATATATATAATAGGGGGCGTGCCATGCACCAGCCACTTTGCATCTCTGCTGTTCGCGTTGTGAAGGGGGGGATGCTGAACGCACGCTAAGGAGATGTGGTTGGATCAGTTGCTGTCTTTCTGCTGCCGAGCTGCGTCTTCTGCTTGTTGCCCTGTGCGTCAATCATTTAAAAGCCCGTACAGCAGCTGCCCTTTTTTCTCACTGCTTTGTCTTGCGACACATCAAAGTGTCTCTCGCAGGATGTCCGGGCTGATTATTACTTTTCTTATTTTCTGAATTTGCACATAGATTATTATTGTTCTCTTCTTTATCCTTTTTGGCGTTTTTTTCTCTACAACGCTTCCGTGTCTCCTTTCGATGTGCTGCTCTTTCTTCTTCGCTTAGTCGTTCACGTGCCATCTAGAACATATAACATTTTTAAGAGCTGGGAACACATGAAGTGTGTCTGCCAAAAGCATTCCAACAACTGCGAGGTTAGATGTCCGTGAACTTGTTTTAAATTGTTTGTAAGTAGGGCGTGACATGCAAAAGTCACCGTCTCATGGGGCTTGCTTCCTAAGGTTGTAATGTCTAGTCTCGCGTGACGTCAAAGTGTCTCTCTGAGATGATCACGTCTCGACTCAAGATTTGTTTAGAAAATAGATAGAAATAGATAGAAATATATAGTATTTTTAACATATAATTTAAAGCAGTGCTAGAAAAAGTCTAGAGAAGCCGGGCTGATTCTGGGACAGAGAGGTCTGAGCAATGAGGAGAGATTGATAGCGTTGAACCTTTTCAGTTTAAGCAAATGGAGAGTGAGAGGTGACACGATTAAAGTATTTAAAATTCTGAACTAAATTAGTACAGTGGATACATGCAGATGCTTTAAATAAAATTCCGCAACAAGTACACAGGGACATGAAAACTTAAGGGCAGGTTTTGCACAAAAGGCTTTCACACAGACATGTGCAATAAATGACCAAGTAGTGTGGTAGAGAGTAAGACATTAGGGACCTTCAGATCTCAACTTGATGCTATTTTGTAGTTGTAATTAGAATAATAAGTTTAATGTCACTGTGCTCTGTACAAAAATCCACTCACATGTACAGGTCAGGCCAAAGTTAGCACACAGGGGCTCTTAGCATTTAGAACTGCTAGGCAAGCATTTGAAGAGAGAAAGGGACAACTATGAAAATGAGCATTGTACTATTTCTGCATGTTAAAGATGAAATTGAATCCTCTCCTGGCCTTGTTTGGAACCTAAGTAAGGATCTTCACATGGAGAAGACAGTAAAAAAAGACTTGGACAGCAGCCAAACACTTTGAAGCCGACGGACGGATGCAATATTACGTCATCCGTCCTGAAAATGCTTTCAGCGCAGCGACGAAAAATGACAAACACTACACAAAGTGTTGTCATGGCTTCCTTTTGTCTGTTATGCTGCGTAAATCATCATTAAAGAAAGCTAAGTTATTTTCTCTTATATGATTTTTACCGCTGTATCACAATGGGAGGGATATCGCCTTTTTACATTATATCTATATAGTTTCGGGTTGCTTAAAACGCCGCAATCACAAAAGAACTTATTCCAACTAGGGAGCTAGTGACACTTACTGGAAACAGTAGGTGACAAGCATGGATGAGCGTGTTGTGCTGAATGGTCTGCTCTCATCACAATTTTTCTAATGTTCTAACCCTCTCCTTTCATTCTATGTCTGTCTTTTTGTATACTCGCTAATATTATGTTCCTCTCCATCACACTTGTTTAAGCACGACTCCGTAATTCCTACAATGTCGTAGTCCCAAGTCAACACTGTTGTCTCCAGTTTGTGCATTTTCTTTCAAACGCTTCTCACATTAAGGGGTACGCGTGTTAAACGAGCAAAGCTCCTTCCTGTATTTTGGTTCCAGTTTTCTTCAGGTTCTTTAGTCGGCCAGCATGTTGAGTGAAAGTTCAATGCAGACACTTCCGATGCTCTGCCAAGCAGATTGATCATCTTCATTCATCTCTTCTTCAAATCTGTCATCTTTTTACACTTCTGTGATCTGAAGACCTACAAAAACGTTCTCCATAATCTTAGCATCACTGATCTGGGGAAATTTTATTTCTCAAGTATATGAATCCTGTTTGTGTTTTATCCATTGCTTTTTTATAAATCCAAGTCTGAGGTGCAGAGGGAGGGGGTAAACTCTTTCAGGATCAGCCAGTGGTGTATTTACTACATTTGTCTTTCCTGGAACAAGTGGTGTCTCTTTCTGATCATAGTGACTCTTCTTGTCCATACTGTCCATACTCACACAAAATAAAAAAAACAACAACAGTGGTGTAATCAAGCAAAAGAGCAATCAGCGTTAGATCACCACGGATATTCCACTTATATTTTTTTCTGAAAGTAACTTCTTGTTTTCATACAACTCTTTATTTCATGTTAGTAGGATGTGCTAATAGGTACAGAAGGGATTTTGTGTGTGTGTGTGTTATGGAGAAGGACAGCTTTAAAGATGAAGGAGTTCATGAACATGTGCCATTCATCCACATTCTGTTCATGCTTAAGAATCTCCTTAACTGAAATAGAAAAGAAATGAAATAGTGATTAATATTTTAAAAGTATATGCTGTGAATTTCCCCTTGGGATTAATAATCTATCCATCTATCTATCTATAGTTAGAAATAACAATAGTATCACAATTTCAAGATTCACGATTATTAATAAAGTATTATTACTAATAAAGTATGTTGCCCTGAAGAGAAAAATGAATATTGAATTGAAGGAATTTGAAGAAGCCTCAATGAGCTCATAACTTTCGATTAAAAGAATTATAATTCTTAAAAATTCTATATGATGCGGTCAGTGTTGCCAGGTCTGCAGTTTTCTTGTCCAATTGGGTTGTTTTTGATTGTTATCCACAGGAGAAAATGGGTTGTGGTTTTTTGGGCTACTTTTTAAAATATCGGGAGTGGTCTCCCCTCGACTTTCTCATCATATACTCCTATATGAGGATGGATATTTGAGGAGTAAACAGCAAGACAGTGATTATATTTTTATATTGTGTACATTAAAGATCCATCAACAACAAATCAAATCAAATTAATTATATATTGAACATTTATTATAAAAGTAAAGTTAAAAACATCTGACTCTGCAGCTGCATGAATAAAAGGTAAAGTACCACTTCCGGTTAGCAGAAACAGCCCAAAAGTTGATAGAAATCTATGTTTTGTACCTAATACTTGTATGCAAAATTTGGCTGAAAGCGTACTCAGGTTATCGTGTTTACACACACAGACACACAGACTTAATTCCAAAAATGGTATTTTTGGACTCGGGGAGGTCTAAAACGTCAAAATTCATCAAAAACTTAAAATGGAAATTTTGGATGATTCCAATACTTTGCCTGTCCTTCATATACGAGAAAGTGAGGGAGGTCAAAAATATCGAGATTCATCAAAATCTTGACATCAAATTTTTGGACAATTGCAATACTTTCCCTATACTTAGTATATGAGAAAGTAAAAAAACAATGTGGGATTTTGGGCTATTTTCACCCCCTCAAATTTTTACCACGATTAATATCCATCTGGCACCCCTTCCCCTGCTATTCACACTTGTATTAGACCTTTACTGTTCTATAATTGTCCCTCCTCCCCATTTGTGTGACAGCACAGACCCATTCTATCACTCTGAAACATCTCAAACCCCCTCTCACTCTGACCCCGCCCCCTGCTTTCCGGTGTCATTTTGTCTACCTCTGCCATTGGGCAATTTTTTTTATGCAAATTTGTTATTTTGATGCAGTCATTGGGCTGTAATTTTTTTTAGGAATGTGGCAACCTTGGATGCAATTGCCTTTGAAGATGAACAATCGACGGCAACAACAACAACACCAACAACAATTTATTTCTTGTATAGTCAGGGTTGCCAGATTTCCAAAATCACAGAAACCACCATTTCGAGCAAACAAAAAAATTTTAAGGAACAAAGGAAGACAAAAAAAAAGATCAATTTAATTAAATTATAATTATAGCTATACAAACATATGTATACATAAATAAGTACATATATAGAAGAGAACTGGTATACTTGATATAACATGTTTTATGTTTCATATAATATGACATGATATATGTAAATAGAATGCAGATACAACCGACCTTGTAGTCGAAAAGTCTTTATCGGCATCACTTCACTTTGAAAACAAATTACACACAAGCAACGTACAACAAAACGAGCACACAATGTACACGAATTCACACAATTAAAACACTCGAATTCAGCTGACAGTTACAAATTTTATTCATAAAAGGTGGTACGCCAGGCAATTTTTGTTCAATTTGGATTTACTGAGGCAACGCGGGACTCGGGATTTGTCTATTGAGTCCTGCTTAAAATCAGTATGTCTCACAACCATGTCAATAGCCCAAAATCACACGACGAGTACCACAATGGGCTTTAAAAGGTCCTGTTTCTCTCACCTGGGAGAGAATAATTTGGCGGTAACAATAGTTAAATATTTTGGTCCACGGTGAATTATCTAAGTATTTATTTTAGAAATGTCATGAAGAGAATTACTGAAATGGTTAAACACATACTCAACAAGAATGGATTTGGAGAATGGTTGATGTCATACACAAAACATACCAGGAGATGATTAAGAGATCAGCAGGTGTCCCGTAAATAACAAGACGAGACAGTTGTCACATACACAGTAATTTCAAGCTGAGCCTAAGAGCTATGAGAAGAACAAGAGTGTAACAGAATAGACTTTATTTAGATAAGTTATTTGGGTGTGTTAGCCAACAAAACCAATCAGAGTAAATGGCAGGATTAATTCAGCACTTTTATGTAACTTCTATAAATTCGAATTCCTCCTTTGCTACATTGATCATTCTGTAACAGACGACTGTGATGAATGCTCCCTCTTCAGCATTTGCAGAAGAGAAATAAAGGACGCAATGGACAAGCTTCATCCTGCCTGATTTCTGTCTCAAAGAGGTTTTAGTGAAGATAAGAATTTTTTCTTTACTTCTAGGGGCTTCGCCCCCTGCTCGCTTTGCTCGCCAACACCCCGGCCTGCGCTACACTCCAGCCATTTTGTGTCTCTGCCACTCATGTATGTGGATTTCATTTTCACCAAACAAGAAATCTTTTAATTCTCACGGATACGCCTTTTCATTGTGAAGAAACACTACTTTTCCCCTAATGGCAAAACGAATTAGACGATCTACAAGTTTCCAACTTAAAGTTTAAATCCAAACAATATATTCAATCTCTTTTGGCTATTCCATTATTTCACCAAGTAATAATTTCTGTTTGTTTGCACTAATGCGATCATTACTATAATTTTTTGAGACTTTCGAAGTTTAGTACTTTCAGTATCTCTAATCTGCTCTGCATGTTTACCGCTCCAACGTTTTTGAACCTGTTTACGAAGTTCTACTGTGTCATCTACTCTTTGTCTTTTATTTCTGGCCCCAGGCCTGGTTAAATCTCTTGGCACAAAGTCTCATCTCGTGGGACTTGAAAGTATCTCTCTGAAAAAGTCATGTCTTGTCCTAGGCTAAAACGTCTCTTCTCGTCCCAGGATGTTTTTATGTAATAGAGAGATAGCTCCAAATTTACTTTCTACCACACACCGGAAATGATGTCAGTGATGCAAGGGCCGTCAATCACCCGGTCTGAAGAAGAAGAAAGAGGAAATGGATCGGAAAACGGCGCCAACCCCTGGCTTGGCAGGTAATTACATTCACTAGAGCCTTAAGCTGCCTTCCATGTGCACACAAGAAAACATTCTGTCAAACTGTGCTGCCATTACAGAGAGAAACGGAAAAATGTTGTACAGAAACATCCCTCTGAAAATGAAAAGTCAGAGATGTGGGAAACGGGCAAATCAAGTATGAGTCATTTTATTATAAGATGGCGAACACCTACCATATTTCTAATATACAGTAAATGCTTCAAAATTGTTTTAAAGACCTCAGTTTGTACATACTGTATAAAACTCTGTGATCGCTTTAATTAATGTTGTGGAGATTTGGAAATTACTTCAGAAAATAAAAGCACACAGATAAAAACAAGTCCCAGTGAGAAGGTCCTGCAAACTGGCATTTGGCTGAACATATTTTTGTCAAATTAGCTTTTAAGAACAAGGAATGCAACAACGAACATGGAATAAAGAGCAGATACAAAAATATGTTATAAAATGTTGCAAATCCAGCAGTAGAATTTAAGATTATTATTATTACTGTACAGTGATTTGTTTTTTTGTGATTGTAGCTGCCAATCCGTTGTACCTCACATTAACTTTGACTGTACAGTCCTAATAGTGCACAATTTTGACTCCGTACAGCAGAGCATTGTTCAAGTTTTGTTGCCAAAACACTTTCAAAAGTTGCCCACTGGAGTGGGGGACACCGTCAAATATCCCGAATAGATACTCAAAGGGCCGAGACCAATCTTTATCAAAATAAAAGGCTTTGCAAGCCCCAAACAGCACAAACGGAGATGCGTGAAGATGCAAGGCACATGCAGCAAACAAGTACCAAAAAAGAATCTAAAGGCGGCTGTCGAAATAGATGAAAAAAAAATATCAATAAACACAGTCCAAAATACGAAATCAAGAGGTGAGGTCAAAAACACGGCAAGGGTTCAAAATCTGCGCAGCAACCAAGAAAACACACTGAAATCCCAAGCGCATTTAATGAACCACGAGGAACCATGGAAGGTCCTCAGGTCCTCACTTCAATAGGGTGGAGGGCAGTTCCTCCACGGTGATTGGCAGGTTAGCCCTGCCTCTTAGGGAGCCTCACACAGGGCACATGGAACATAACAAAGGCCATTCCCCTCTACCAACACACACACAGGAAAACATATATAATAAATAAAATAAACATTAATACAAAAAATTGTATAAAATTAAACAAAACAAACAAGAGACACAACTTTGGACACAATCCAGGGGGAAAATGCTGGCTGAACCAGAATACTTTTATTACAAGTACTATACAGTCATGTGCTCAAATGCTAGATTTGTTTCTTTGTAATAGGTATGGTGGTCAAGGAAAGAAGAGGCGATAAACCAAAAGCAGTTTGGGGTTCCAACCCGACCCTTCCCATTTAGTAACTTAACTTTTAAACAAAAATAATGCACAATGGTGTGAAAATAACTACAAAGCAATTGCTACCTAGCAAAGTGGCCCTGATCATCAGGTTCCTGTCTGTGATGCACACTTTCGGAAGGGGCTTCTCACTCTCGATCTTCTCCTTGGTCGGAAGATGCCTCCATTTAGAGTAGAGAGCCGTCCTATTTAAAGCCTGCAGGACCATAAGGGGCGGGTCAGTTGGCCTCACTGTTTTTTTTTTCCAGGCAGTAGAGGAAGAACATGACAAGGCTATTAGTGGCAGCGCCACCTCTCAGCCTGGGGTGGTACTGCATACCTGGGAAGAACTTGGATTGTGATCCTTAGACGCACATGCGTAACACAGGTTATGTTTATTTTTAACACATGTAATGCGTTCTCCACACACACAACACACATTTCTTTTTGGGAGATCTTTCGGCCATGGAAGGTTTGTCCATCATAACTGTTTGCTTGATATCGGTCAGACAGCATTGAGCAGAGCACCATCGCTCTTTGCTGTTTAGAGCTTCTTTGAGCTCCGCCTTCATTAGACATTGGATTGGTTTAGAAATGTGACACTCACTGAACAGTCTAATTGCTCTCACCCACATTTAAGCAGAATTTACTTGTTGTTGTCTCCAGAGATATCCAGTCAAGCACCAATTTATGGCTGACCGAGCTCAGGCGATTCAAACTTACAGTCAAGAACGATAGGAAAAACAAGGTAATGATGTTCTAGAAATGACCGAAACCAGATATGGTAATAAATTATCATTTCACAGGGTTTCATATAGTTAGATATGTTTAGCTTTGGGAATTTAGGCACATATGCCTCTCTGAGTTATGGTTAGGGTCAGGGTTAGTGCTTGGTTTGTTTTGAACGGTTTCTGCTCCACGTGGCTAATTCTTTCCTATTATGGTCCTGCACCCCAGTTTTGCTTTTTTAAATTGGGGAGACACATATAAAAACTAACACATATAATAACGTCTACATGGTGTAACTGAAATATACACAAATACCCTAATTAAAGTGCAATGTGCACTTTAATCACATCTGAATATTGATTTGTACTTTTAAACCGTGGAGCAGAAGGGTGGGTTAAATCAAGGAAAAATGTTTCAAACATTATGGAGTATGTCCATAGGGACACGGTTTGAGGTTCAGAGGAATTAAGTCGTAGGTTCAGATCATTTTCTAGAATGTTAAGCTTTTCAGTAGGTTGTGTTCTGTAAGTTCAGAATGACTTCAATATTTATTACCTTCCTATTCTGGTAAAAATGAATGTTATATTGTAATGACAGACAATAGTTAGCTAAGATAATGATAAATGTTTGAACAGAGCAAAACTAGAATAGACAGACTTCATAATGAAGAACTTGATTCATACCATTTCACTGAGCACCCGTTTTTATAAAAAGATAAATGCTGCCATCTACTGGTGGACAACTGTTTATGGCTTGCTGTAATGTACAGTAACAGACCAGGACCAGGGCCAGAGGTGCTTATGACAACCTGATTGCTTTACTATAATAACATTTCAGGTCTGTAGATTAGTAAATTCTGCACACAGAATATCGTTACTTTTAAGTAGATTAAAACTGCTGCCTTGCAGCTCCAGTTGAAATCCCAGCTCGTTCACTGTCTGTGTGGATGTTGCACATTCATTCTTTGCTCACTCTAAGCACTCCATTTATTTTCCCACATCCCAAAGACACCCACCCTCTATCCATTCATCTGTCCAGGTCAGAGCAGCAGTGAACATCACATAGGAATCAATGATAAGTGGAAGGCCAGTCCAATGTAGGGCCATCCACAAAAAGTGAGCAATCGTGGAAGAAGATGACGAGAGAGGGAGGCCAACCAAGCGACGTGTGAGAACACTGAAGGAGTTTGGTGGTGCTTCACCAATCGTAGCTTTATGGGGGAGCAGCAAAAGAAAAAGTCACTGTTAAAAAGGTGCATCTTCTTAATACTGACTTCAGTATTCCCCTCTCCCCAAAGAAATCTCACAACAGTGCATTGATCAGCAAATGTGCAATCCCACAGTATGGTGTCCATGTTCATTTGAGCTTGGCTTCACATAGACTAATGGCAAAGCGCTGGGCGGGGTGTGTTTGAACTACCCATAAGCCATTGCAAACGTGTTTGCTGCCATTGCTGGTCGTCAGACCTTTGGAAGAGAAAGTATGACTTGGCATGGAATTTACCATTCGACAAGCCCGTAAGTTGTCCCTCAATAACACCCATCAATACAATAGGTAAGGACAATACTACATGCAATGACGGTAGAACACCATGTAATCAAAAGGAAAGCTGCTCTTTGCCTTTAATTTTTGTATCCTTTATTGCTTCAGCTTATATACTTTTTGATTGATTTCCCTCAAATAAGACTGAACTAATGTAATCTGCAGATTAAAGAACTGCTGTTATCAACCTGAAGATAAAGTATGTTTGAATTAATTAATTAATTACACTGGGAAATGTGTAGCTCCCCTAAGTAATATAAACACAGCATGGGCTTAGAAAGGGGGCTGCAATTGATAATGTGGGCCGACTGTTGAAGCTGCTGGGCACGTAACAAGGATCACGCAGTGGAATTCAGTTTCTATGGTGCACACAGAGGCTGATTGTGCTGCAAACTGCAAGGACAGGGCAGAATTACAGTTTTCATGTGCTGAAAGAGTCACTTAGTGATATAACAGACAACAGACTGAGCTGGGGTTATGGTCGATCTTTACCAAAAGAGAGACTTTGTTGTTGTGTATCTTCATAATGACATTTAAATCTTTAAGACTAGGGGGCTTTGTCCCCAGCTTGCTTTGCTCACCAACCCCCCCAAGCCTGCGCTACACGCCAGCAACTTCTCATCTCTGCCGCTCACGTATGCGGATTTCACTTTCACCAAACAACAAAACTTTTAATTCTCGCGGATAGGCCTCTTCACTGGGAAGAAACACTACTTTTCCCTGATGGCAACTCAAATTAGATGATCTACAAGTCTCCGACTTAAAGTTTAAAGGCAAACAATATCTACATACTTCTGTCATATCACCTATGTCCATATATTCAATCTCTTTTTGCTTTTCGTCAATATGACATTGAATTGAGTTTCAGTGTTAGTAATTACATCATGACAATGCAACGTATAACTGCCCGTGAGTGAATATCGTTTCTTTCTTTCTACACGAACTGTGTCTGACAATAGCATTCACACAAATGAGATATGATTGAACTGTGTGCTTGGTGTAATAAGGAAGGACACCAGACATTGCAAAGGTTTGGGGCAGCCACCTGTATAATGTGTTCCTGGCTGCAAAAGAAATTTAGAGCGAGGAGTGTTTTCAAGACAGAGTCCAAAAGAGAACTGAAATCCAGAGGAAGGGAGTGAGGTTTTATAAGGAGTTCGGAGGAAATGACATCATCCTTGGGATGGGTGTGATGATGCAGGCCTGCTCCACACTCCCATCCGTCTTTATGGGAGACCTTGAACCCAACACCGTTGGTAATGTCACCGAGATGAGCTGACAAATGAGGACAAATCTCACATGAAGCCAGGGGATATATCCAAAAAGTGCTAAGTGCTTTTATTAAAACAATAATCAAAACAAAACAAAGTGCAGTGCATCAGTTCCAATAAATATTCCATAAAACCAATGTCCAGTAGGGATAAAAATCATCAATAAATAAATCCTTTAAAATCCGAGGTCAAAAAAATGTGCAGAAGTTAAAAATGCAGTCTCTCTCTTATTACTCTCCGGCCCACCTCCATATCTCTTTCTCCCCGACTCACCCATTGCTCCATCAGCCGGCGGAGACCCCAACAGCCTTCGAGCACCTTCAGCCAACCTCCGTCTTGGCCTCCTTGCGGATGTCACTGCCAGACCATCGAGGTCGGCTCCTGCCTTCATCCTTCGCACACCCGTAGTCGCTCCTCGGATCCCTCGGGAGGACACCTACCCTGCTCACCCCACTCACTCAAACAATCAGTGTGGCGAACTAGCCCCCAGAGTGCATCAGCCTAATGCTTCTTTATGGGGCCCCAGATCGTGGTGTCTCCACTTTCCAGGTGGCCAGATCATAACTTCATGCCTACTGTTTGCCGTCCTTTAACCTCACGCTTTCTCTGTTCCTCGATCCTTCCATCTCTCTCCCCCCTTGGTGTCGACCCAAATATATACATACCCTCATGTGTCTACGTGGGTGCAGCGCCTTAATTACACACCACAGGAAGCCAATGAGGTAATCTAGAATGACCACACCCACACGTGCAGGTGCGACTTGCTCCAGCCACCTCATTAACTCCCCGCGGTCGTGCAATCGCGCCCACAGAGAACAACATGGCTATACGGATTTAAAACCTGGCCCTTCTTTTTAAAGCCACGGACCCACTATACCAAAGTGGGGACTGGAAATTATGTTGTCCTTGGGGCCGGGACCGGAAATGTGTCCCCTGTTGATGTAGCGGTTCCTGGTGGGATTTCCTGGGAAAGATCTGCAGGAGACTTAGAAAAAGAGTCCCTCCATATGCAGTCAAATCATGTGCCTGGATCCACAGAATGTGTTAAATCCAATTAAAAAGTCACTCGAAATTTTGACTTTGTCACAATATGTTCACTACATATACATTGTGAAGTGTAGGGGGCGTTGCAACACCCCAAACCACACAGACACAAGTCCTGGGTTCGAATTAAAGGTTTATTACAAACCAAGTACCTTATAAAGGCTTCTCAAAAGGTTGCACAAGCTCCAATATTCTCCTCTTTTCTCTTGTTCCTTCAACCATTCATCCCAGGTGGGCTTTATCCATCCTCCACTCCTGACTTGAACTCCCTTTTTTGGTTGTTTTCTTCTCCATGGTTAATTTTAGTACCGGTCGCATTTTGCTTGCCCTGTGTGTAGCTGGCTAAAAGAAAATTTTAAATGCAGATTCCTACCAAAATCGACAAGGAGTCCTGCCGACTATGGCAATGTGGAAAACAGACAAGATAAATATCATAAAGAGTTGAGGAGAACCGTAAGGCGAGCCCTGTATTTTAGACGAAAACAAAAATAATAGTCAGCAAAAGGATGTCTTTCCAGACACGAGTCACAAATCAGTCTGCTCCAGGATGGCGGTGGAACCCCTTAAGAGGAAGCCATGGTGGAAAGGGCAGACTCAGGGCGCCAGAATTCAGAAGTGACGTCATTGCTGGTCGTCAGATGTTTCGAAGAGAAAGGAGGACTTGGGGTGGAATTACCATTCGATAAGCTCATAGGTTGTCCCCAATAACATCATCTATATGATAGGTAAGGATGTCAGAGCGGGACATTTTTTGTACACTGGGTGGTTTCTTTTCTTTTTTAGGTGAAGGAACATGTAAATATTACATTTAAAACACAGTAGGTGAAGAGTCAACAGGCACCTATTGTTGGGACTGGGGTGATGAGCTGAAAGGCAAATTTCCTGAATAATTCTGTTACTGATTATTGTGATGGTTGTCTACAGGATATTTGGTATGTGCAGTCTTGCAAAAGAGTCACCCACTTTGAAGTTTGAGCTGCTTATACATACAAACACTGCAAAATCCTGATAACAGAACTGCTCCTTCCTTGGAAAATGTTTGTATTTACCTGACTCGGAAATGAACATGTCTGGGATATTGGTTTCTAATCAGCATATCTGTACTCGTTGATAGTTGGTAACAATGCTTTTTGTTAACCAGTGTTTATGTAATCTGGGCTTGTTTTTTTACAAAAAGAAAAAGGAATATCTGAATGCGAGTTTGTGTTAATAAAGTTTATTGACTGAATTGGGTAAGGTTAAGTTATATATGTAAGTGTCCTCTGATTGGGCTAGACACAGATGAGGCAGAACGCCGAAACGAGACAGAAAAAGAAAGGATATAAATTTAGCAAACCGCTAAAACATAAAAGGAGAAGACAGGAGAAGAGAAAGATTTAGCAACACGCTAAACTGATTAAACAGAAAGAAGCGATAGAAGGACGCTAAAGGGAATGTGAAATATGCAGTGTATGGAAAAGCCACAACAAGTGAGAAGGAACAGTCTAGCAAAATGCTGACATGCAAAGCGACGCACCGAAGCGATATATATTTCAGAGCTAAGAAAGTCAGTGGGGAACACTGTAAGGGGCACCATCAAACAGAGGGTGTTTATAGCCAATGGAAAGGACTAGTAAGTGTGACACTGCAGGACGCGAAGAGAGTCGAGAGAGGAGAGGGACTGACACGTGGTGGACGGAGTGATTTGGTGACCTGAAGAGACAAAAGTTGAACTTTTTGGAAGGGAAATGTCCCGTTACATCTGGCGTAAAAGGAACACAGCATTTCAGAAAAAGAACATCATACCAACAGTAAAATATGGTGGTGGTAGTGTGATGGTCTGGGGTTGTTTTGCTGCTTCAGGACCTGGAAGGCTTGCTGTGATACATGGAACCATGAATTCTACTGTCTACCAAAAAATCCTGAAGGAGAATGTCCGGCCATCTGTTCGTCAACTCAAGCTGAAGCGATCTTGGGTGCTGCAACAGGACAATGACCCAAAACACACCAGCTAATCCACCTCTGAATGGCTGAAGAAAAACAAAATGAAGACTTTGGAGTGGCCTAGTCAAAGTCCTGACCTGAATCCAATTGAGATGCTATGGCATGACCTTAAAAAGGCGGTTCATGCTAGAAAACCCTCAAATAAAGCTGAATTACAACAATTCTGCAAAGATGAGTGGGCCAAAATTCCTCCAGAGCGCTGTAAAAGACTCATTGCAAGTTATCGCAAACGCTTGATTGCAGTTATTGCTGCTAAGGGTGGCCCAACCAGTTATTAGGTTCAGGGGGCAATTACTTTTTCACACAGGGCCATGTAGGTTTGGATTTTTTTTCTCCCTAAATATTAAAAACCATCATTTAAAAACTGAATTTTATGTTTGCTTGTGTTATATTTGACTAATGGTTAAATGTGTTTGATGATCAGAAACATTTTGTGTGACAAACATGCAAAAGAATAAGAAATCAGGAAGGGGGCAAATAGTTTTTCACACCACTGTATACTTGGCCAGTAAAGCTGATTCTGATTAATCCATTGTCATGCATGATCTAGGCAGGGACTGAGGAAGATCTAAAGTTCTGGGCAGGTGAAGGCAGAAGTGAGGTACGGTCCACTGAGAACTCTGCCAAGACACTCACCCAGAGCACAGGGGCTCGCGGGCAGACTAGGGTCTGTTGCTGGTACGACGTGAGGCACAAGGGTGGCAACCCTTAGGTCCAGGGATGAAGAGACAGCTCCACAAGAAGACGCCGGTTATGGGTCGGGCGAGAGAGGGAAGCCACATGAAAGGACCGAGCAAAGTTGGCAGACGAGAAGGTCACAGCAACACAAGGAGCCCAGAGTGGAGAAAAAAAAAAGAACAACGAAGAGAAGCAAACAACGATTTGACAAAACTTCTTTTGGGAAACGAGTGTCCGGTGAACAGGGTACATCTGTGGACAGTTGGACGATTAATTGTTGGGGTATCACAGTGCGCAAACCACTAAAGGTTGTATCGTCCACTTTATGTTTTTTACTGGACTTTTAGAGTGTGGACTGTGTGCTTTCCTTTTTTAAAAAAAGGTTTTTGTTAGATTTTTATGTTTGTTTATCTGTTTAATGTCTTGCATAAAAGAAGTTACTGTTGCTTTTCCTGAAATTTCTGCTGTGTCTTTTTCATTGTGTGTTTACTCATCGCCCAGTTTGAAGAAACCTGTGCGCTATCAGTAAATTTCAAGAGTTCCCACTCTCTTAATAAAACTGAATGGCATAGTCGGATATTTTAACGGTGTCTAAATTAGATTACCTGTAAGTCTGACCAGACTCCGGTCACATAAGGACAATAGTACATTTAATGACAGTAGAACACCTTGTAATGAAAAGGCCAGCTTCTCTATCCCTTTAATTTTTGCATCCTTTATGTAACAGCTTTTAATGTATAAAGTTTTCAACATTTCAACAAATACATAAAAAAGAAACTATTTATTTGTTGGATAAAGTCACACAGCACAGCGCTCAATGTCAATGATTCACTAATCCAGATTATCTCATGTGCAATGGGCAGAGGCCAAGTAGCAGATTTCTGTGGGCAGCTGGTCTCAGTAGAGATGTATTGGAACTGTGATAACAGCCTGGAAGATGTGCCCCCCTGCTACTCATCCCTGGCAAGAAGGAGAGGCAAAATTTGCTGGTGAAAATCTACCACTGCTTACTGAATAAGAGTTCAATGTCGGGAAAATATCACGCGCTACAAGTCATGTATGGGCAACGGATTTGTCTAAGAGGTCAGAAGTATTTTCTAATCTTTGCAGTCTTGCTTTTATTTTAAACCTTTTGTGGTCAGAGATATAAAATAACTTTTAATCAATATGCTATTGTGGTCTGTGAGCCGGTTTTATCAATAAGCATATTGTCATTTTATTGTAGGAATATCCTGTAATGGAACTTTCTTGGCGTGAAACGGGGGTTCATTTTTTTTGCCCAAAGATTAAACGTCACTGTTTACAGAGAGCCTCGTTGTTTTAAAGCAAACAGGTTCAGTTAAAATACAAAATGACGCTGTATCTTAATACACAATGAGGCCAGAAGCAGTAACCTGGATGACCATTGTAAATGGAGACCCGCATCAACGGCAGACGGTCAGCAAGAAATAAAACCTGAAGATTAGTGAAGGACCAACTACACACCTCAAACAAAGAAAACTAAAAGCTATTGGTTAATATCCAACCTACTATATCCTAACTACAGGGGCCTGCTGAAGCCAATCCCAGCCAACACAGGGCACAAGTCAGGAAACAAACCCTAGTCGGGGCGCCAGCCCCTTAGCAGGGCACACACACACACACTAAGGACAATTTAGAATCGCCAATCCACCTAACCTGCATGTCTTTGGACTGTGGGAGGAAACTCACGCAGACACGGGGAGAACATGCAAACTCCACGCAGGGAGGACCCAGGAAGCGAACCAAGGTCTCCTAACTGCGAGGCAGCAGCTCTACCCACTGCTCCACCGTGTTGCCCCTAATGGTCAATATAGTTATGAAAAAGCTAACAATAATTACTAAGTGGTCTGCTAATAGTTAATAAGGGCTAATAAGAGCTAACCTTACCTCTGACACGTGTGAAATTGGGCATGCGATTGCTGAAGATCTCACTGAGTCACAACTGTACTGTCTGATTGGCTTCCTCAGTTGTTTTGCTATCAGAAGTAAATGCAGCATTGACAAGCAAGTTTGTTTATACCATAAACTAGCTGCCCCCTCGCAGCTCCGCCCACGTAGTAGTGAAACAGGAAAATCAATTAAAAAAAAATGTAATTCTGGCTAAGCGGAAGGTAGGTACGCTCCAATGTCAAATGCTGGCACCGTATCTGATCGTGTTCAGCTCCTCCGTGAGGGAGAAGAGCACGTGGCTGTGATATCTCTGACAATGAGAAGCTACCCTCTAAAACACACATAGCTCTGATCTCTCTTTCAAATAAACGTCAAACGTTACTCCTTAACAATCTGTAGATGATAATGCCTGTTGAACAAACAGGTATCGCTAGCTAAGCGGAGGCAAGTTACAGCAACCTGAACGGAGGCTGGCACGTGAGTGAGGAGGGTCCCAGCCCACAGCTTCTCTCTCGGATTCGCGCAAATAAATTGATTCCTCAAGTGAACTGTGATACTTAGCGCAATGAGAGAAGTTGCAAAATCAACCGGAATGATCAAACAAATTATAGAAAACAATCCGATCTAAATCCATCCATCAATTATCCAACCCATTATATACTAACTACAGGGTCACAGGGGTCTGCTGGAGCCAATCCCAGCCAACACAGGGCCGCAAGGCAGGAAACAAACCCTGGGCAGGGTGCCAGCCCACAGCAGGGTCAAATCTGAATCCGTTAAGTAATTCTCTCATGAAAAGTGGACAGACAGACAGCTATTGGATATTATATATATATATATATATATATTGTGATATTTGGCCGGCTTATCATCCCGGCCAATACCCCCAGGCCGCCAGATGGAGCCCTCCCTGCAGTATGGAGGTGCCCCGAAGACCAACAGGGAATCATGGACGATGTAGTTTTTATTCTCAGCCTCAGGGGCCGCAAGAGGGTGCTGCAGGAAGGACCGAGGACTCATTTGTGCCCTATGACCCGGAAGCTCGGCATAGGAAGAGCGACGGGCTTCCGGGGTGAAGAAAAGAACTTTTACCTGACCCGGAAGTGATTGAGGATCACATGGACTGGGGATTGAGAACACTTCCGGGTCAGGGATTATAAAAGGATTGTGGGAGCTCCCAGATGGCGAGCTGAGCTGGGTGGAAGGGTGGCAACGCGTCTGGGAGCTGGAGGATTGTGTTATTGTGATTTATAGTGATTGTTTATGAGTATTGTGGTGGAGAGTGTGCTTTGGCAACAAAATAAGTCAACAATTGGACTTTTACCTGGTGTCTGGAGTCGTGGACAGGGGTTCAAGGGAACAAGAGCGCCCCCTATCTACCACAATATATATAGTAACACATGTGCACATGGGAGGCAGCTAAAGGGCCTGAATGAGGGTAATTCCGAGCCAAACTGAGATGGGGTAGAGTGCACTGACTCTTTTTCTCGCTTTTCTGTAGACCGTTTATGGGAAATTCTGCCTGGACCTGAAGACGTCAATTCTGATTTCGACCCCTTTGACATCACTTCAGGGTCCGAGCCTATGGATGAAGACTCTTGCGGTTCTGGCCCCTCTGATGTTATTTCTTATACTGGCCTTTAAAAGCCCACCACCTTTCCCCTATCCCCTCAGTTCTGTTTTTGACTCTGATTTGTGCACATCAGTGGTATGACTTAATTCAATTTTGCAGCCAGGAAACAATATGTTGTGTTTGTGACAATATATATAGATAGACAGATAGATACAGTAATCACTCCTCGATCGTGGAGGTTGCGTTCCAGAACCCCCTGCGATAGATGAAAATCCGCGAAGTAGAAACCATATGTTTGTATGGTTATTTTTATATATTTTAAGCCCTTATAAACTCTCCCACACTGTTAACATTATTAGAGCCCTCTAGACATGAAATATCACCCTTTAGTCAAAAGTTTAAACTGCTCCATGACAAGACAGAGATGACAGTTCTTTCTCACAATTAAAAGAATGCAAACATATCTTCTCTTCAGGAGCAGAGAATTTCAGAGAGAGAGAGAGAGAGAGAGAGCGCTCGCAAAGAAAAGCAAACAATCAAAAAATCAATGTCCGAGAGGGTGAGATAGAGGCAGAAACAAGCAAACAATCAAGCACCGCGTGGGAAGCATATCTTATAGCATTGAGGAGTTTTAGTTAATATGTAATACATGCTCTGATTGGGTAGCTAAACCAGCGAAAATGCACTAAAGAGTTAGGAATGAGGTTGGGAAGACATTTAGTTCCTGGGGAAGAGAATAACTGACTAGAACTGTTACATTTCTACCCGAAATACAATGAATGTTCCAGACGAGTGTTTACAATTTTTATATCTGCAGTAGCAGATGGCCAGAACTTTTACCTGGCCGGGATATTTTTTATAGTGGAAGGACCAGGAGAGAGGACATGCACAGGGCATTATCTGCCCTGGATCACTAGGTGGCACAACCAAACCCCCACAACCCCCACCTCGGGTTGCTATGGTGCTACCAATTCCCGCAGGGGTTCATGAGAATTGGATTACTGGACACCCTCATTGGGTTCCGGGGGTGCTGCCAGGGAGTTGCCTTACCTGGAAGTGCTCCCGAACCATGCTGTTGGGACACCGGAAGTACTCCCAGGTGCCTGAATAAAAGGAGCCAGCTGCCATTTCTCAGAGTCGGGCGGGAGAGGACGATATTTGCCAGAGGAGGAATGGAGGACGAGAGAGAAAGAAAGAAAAGAGGAAGAAGAAGAAAGAAAGAAAGTAGAGTATTTTGTACTTTATACTCTGAGAAGCCGCTCTCTCTGTCTCTCTGTGTCGGGTTTGGGTGGCTGGTGCGCCCCCTGGAGGCCACACTGCCAAGCATTTTGTGACCTGGGTCATGGATGAAAAAGCAAATGCAAACATATCTAACATTTCTTCATAAAGGACCTTGATTAAATCTGCACTGCTTTTATTCGAGGTGATCATTTTTTCAGGGGTGGAGAAAAGCTTTTTTTTTTTGGAAAAGACGGGAATATGACAGTGGAGAGACGGAGGGGCACAATCAAAAAGTGTTCCAAAAAATAAAAGCACTCCATGATGCCCAGCTCGTGTGTAATCTTTTCTTTTGCTCCTATCCCATCTGTTTAGTGTGCACATGCAAGTGTGGGTGGTGCAAGAGGTTTGTCATCTGCTCATTTCGCTCACTTCTTCTGATCCAAAGAGTATGTGCGACATTGCGGGCACTTCCTGATGGAGACGGGCGCCGTCAGCCGGATGAAATGCCACAGGCAGATGTCAAGGGCTCAGACTGGAGACTCTCGATGAAAAGCCAAGACAAGCTGTGCCACCTAATTCTGTTCTCCTGGCACCCTGGGTGATTTTTTTTTTCACTGCTGCCAAAGTACTTGGAAAATGCAATAATGGGCTTTATAATATGAAAATTGCCTTTTGTTACTATTTCACTTTTTTAGTCTGCTTCCTTCATTTTTTGGCATAGTCTTTGTCGTCTTTTGCTTTCTGCCCTGCTTTATTTTTTCCCCCTTAGTCTTTTGACTTTGCTAACACTCCGTTCTTGCCTCAAGTATTGCATTTCAAATCCTTGATGCATACAAGCAGAATCCTCACCATTAGCACATCTATTTTCATTTCATCTGTAATCTTTTGTCTCCAAGGATCAGTTTAGTCTCGATCAGAACCCGAAAAGGGTCAGCCACTTGGGTCATGGCCACGAGTGACTGGCTGGCAGATTTGGAGGAGCTGAGCTCAGATGGTGTTACCTGCCTCAAAATGAGTGGCATGGGGTGGAACTGGTGGGGTGATTGTGCAGACACGCAGCATGATGATGTCACGTAGAGCCACATGGAAGTAGCACTGGAGCCAACTGGGATGGGCAAGTACAGTCAATACAGCGTTGCTATATCATCTGTGCTGTCACTGGTGGACCCTAAGCTGAACCAACATCAAACATTTAATTTTGGGACCACCAGGCTGTGGAATGGCCTGCCTGATAATATAAGAGATGTCCCATCAGTCTCAGCTTTTAAATCTCAGCTGAAGACTTACGACTTTAGTCTGGCATACCCTGACTAGAGCTGCTGGTTAGCTGTGCATATTGAGTGTCTGTTTGTTAGTCATTTGTACAGAAAAATAAGTATCGTTAACATTATTTAAATATCCACAGTTATTAATGATCCTTTACAGTCTGTTCTTGTGAATGATGAGCCGAGCCGTACCTCAGGTCCTGGGAAACTCCTGTCAGACACCATGCCTTATGCTGGCCAATCTGGTCCAGGAACATTAGAACAATCTGGACGAGAACAGGCCATTCAGCCCAACAATGCTCGCCAGTCCTATCCACTTATTTCTTCCAAAAAAACATCAAGTCAAGGTTTGAATGTCCCTAACGTCTTACTGTCTACCACACTACTTGGTTGTTTATTCCAAGTATCTGTGGTTCTTTGTGTAAAGAAAAGCTTCCTAATGTTTGTGCCAAATTTACCCTTAACAAGTTTCCAACTGTGTCCCTGATGAACTCATTTTAAAGTCACCGTCTCGACCCACTGGTCTCATTCCCTTTATAATTTTAAACACTCCACTCAGGTCTCCTCTTAATCTTCTTTTGTTTAAACTGTAAAGGCTCAGCTCTTTTAATCTTTCCTCATAACTCAGCCCCTGTACCCCTGGACTAAGCCTAGTCGCTCTTCTCTGGACCGTTTCTAGTGCTGTTATGTCCTTTTTGTAGCCTGGAGACCAAAACTGCACACAGGACTCCAGATGAGGCCTCACCAGTGTGTCATAAAGGTTGAGCATAACCTCCTGTGACTTGTACTCCACACATCAAGGCGCTATATAACCTGACATTCTGGTCGCCACTATGACTCTTAAATCCTTCTCATAAGGTGAACTCTCGATTTTCCGACCGCCCATTGTGTACTCAAACCTAACATTTTTACTTCCTATGTGTAATACTGGGTAGCACTGCTGCCTCACAGTTTGGAGACCCGGGTTCGCTTCCCGGGTCCTCCCTGAGTGGAGTTTGCATGTTCTCCCCGGGTTTACGTGGGTTTCCTCCCACAGTCCAAAGACATGCAGGTTAGGTGCATTGGCGATTTAAATTGTCCCTGGTGTGTGTGTGTGTGCACGCCCTGCCCAGGGTTTGTTCCCTGCCTTGCGCCCTGTGTTGGCTGGGATTGGCTCCAGCAGACCCCCATGACCCTGTAGTTAGGATACAGAGGGATGGATGTGTAATACTTTACATTTACTGACATTAAATTTCATCTGCCCAAGCCTGTATGCTATCCAAGTCTTTCTGTGATGATATAATGGATTCCAAATTATCTGCTAATCCACCTATCTTGGTATTATCTGCAAAATTAACCAGCTTGTTATTTATATTCCTATCCAAATCATTTATAGATATTAAAAATAGCAGCTGACCCCTGCTGGACACCACTCTTAACATCAGCCAATTCTGATGAGGTTTCTCGCACCATCACCCTCTGCTTCCCGTGTCTGAGCCAATTCTGCACCCATCTAAAAATGTCACACCCTAAAAATTAAACGATTCTTCCAGAAATGAACCCAGGTTCACCTAACTTCCTTCAGCAGGTAGTGTAGCCTTCCCTCTTTAAAGTCTGACTTCTCCTTCCAATCTGGTGCTCTCTTCTCCTCCTTTTTCCTGCCCTGACTTTTTGAGTATGGTCGACTCCTGCCCTTACAGTTTATTTCGCCCTTCCGAGCCAAGTGCTCCCTTCCACAAGAACCATTGGCTGGCATTACAAATCCAGCCATTCCACTATTAATAGAACTAGGGAAACTACCAGGGTACAAACTGCCAATAGCACCCCACACATACACGCAACAATTCTATTCTTGATACGTTTCAGTCCAGTTTTAGAACAAATGAAACTGTGCAGGTTAAACTAGTAAATGACTTGCGGGTTAATGCAGACGCCAGCCATATCTTGTTCTCTTGGACTTCAGTGCAGCATTTGACATTATAGATGACAGTAGAGATAAAGAGAGAGAGAGAGGGAGGTTGGGAGTATGAGCTGATTACAGCGCGCTGTCGCACCCACCACACGACGAACCACCTGGAATGGGGTGCGAGTGCATACCTCAGCACCACACTGAACAGTAAAAAGTTTTTTTTTTACAGTGGATGGAATGCCAATCCTGCCACCAACCCCCACTGAAAATTGGAGGATCTGCTGGATGCAGATTAACGTCATACCCAGGACAGAGCAATTGCAGGCTAAGGGCCTTGCTCAAGGGCACGATGGAGTGGAGTCACGTCTGGTGTTTACGGGATTCAAATTGACAACCTTCCGATTGCCGGACGCAGATCCCTGGCCTCAGAGCCACCACTTTCAGAATAGACAACAGTATTCTTATAAATTGATTTAGACAATGGGTGGGCCTCGCCGGCAATATCTTAAATTGGCTTCAGCCTTATTTAACAGGTATAAAATTCTTTGTTAGTTGTGGTGATTGTAGTTCGGAGGTCCATGATATGGTATACAGTGTAACACAAGGATCTGTTCTGGGCCTGCTTCTTTTTTAATCGACATGCCTCCATTAGGCCACTTTATTTCTGAACACAAGGTGAGCTACCACAGCTATGCAGATGACACGCAGCTTTATTTATTTATAGTGCCTGATGATCCTGACGCTCTTGGCTTTCTGATTCAGTGTCTTACTAGTATTTGGATGAGTCGTAACTTTCTCAAGATAGATAGATAGATAGATACTTTATTAATCCCCAAGGGGAAATTCACATACTCCAGCAGCAGCATACCAATAAAAAGTAATATTAAATTAAAGAATGATAACAACGCAGGTATAACAGACAATAACTTTGTATAATGTTAACGTTTACGCCCCCGGGTGGAATTGAAGAGTCGCATAGTGTGGGGTCTCCTCAGTCTGTCAGTGGAGCAGGACGGTGACAGCAGTCTGTCGCTGAAGCTGCTCCTCTGTCTGGAGATGATCCTGTTCAGTGGATGCAGTGGATTCTCCATGACTGACAGCAGCCTGCTCAGTGCCAGTCGCTCTGCCACGGATGTCAAACTGTCCAACTCCGTGCCTACAATAGAGTTTCAAATGAAACTAGGCAAAAACAGAAATCTTAGTGGTTGGCAAAAATGGACCTAATGAGGGTATTAGAAATAAACTTGGAAAAAAGTCGAAGCACAGGTAAATACTTAACTCTTTCTGGGCTAATTATTTTTCACCTTTTCTCCCAAAGCTGAATATTTTTTTGAAAAACTCAGGTTTTCTAAAAAAGAACACAAAGGAATGGTTTCACAACATAAGTCAACATAAAGCAGTTTTATTTTCCATGAGCCTCTACAGTATGTAAATTCACATACTTATTACAGTACATACCTGTTTTCTCATCTATATTAATAAAAGGCAAAGCCCTCACTGACTGACTGACTCACTGACTGACTCATCACTAATTCTACCCACACGGGAACTTGGAGAAGGATGAAATTTGGCAGGCTCATTTCTTACAGCTTCCTTACAAAAGTTGGGCAGGTTTCATTTCGAAATTCTACGCGTAATGGTCATAACTGGAAGCTATTTTTCTCCATATAATGTAATGGAGTTGAGCTGGATGGCCGTGGGGGCGGAGTTTCGTGTGACATCTGTGGAAGACGAATGTTTTCTTCGTTCCCTTGTACTAATTCATGTCTGAGAAGTAAGCTTTACGAAACCAAGTGACAGCATGCTTTGTTTTAGCAAACAGAAAAATGTTTGTGCAAAGGACTCAAGGTCTGAGCATTCCACACATGAGTCTGCCTTATCACGTTTTCCCTTAGCTTACATCTGAACGCCATAACAAAAGGGGCCAAGAAATCAAGTTGCATAAGGGACATTGAAGGGGCTCAAGGATTGTGTATAATAAAGTGTTGACTGTTACATTTTATAATGATATTAAATTCCGCATTCTAGGGGTATAAAACTGGACCCCACCCAACAGACGGGGTTCAGAAGAGCCCTGACGCTGTCATGTATATTTGATTGTCTGTTTTTCTGAAACTCTTCTCACCGTGACTCTGAAAAATAAAGCTGCTTTATAACCGCACCTGCTGTCTGGTCTGAAACCTTCGTCCACAGTTTTGGTAGCGTGGGGCAGGAGGCGGCAGACGGCTCCTCGTGCAGGATCGTCCAGAGGACCGTGGTGGAGCCGATTCCGGCCGGGTCGGGTCCAGCTTCGGTAAATGTAGGATTGGCCTGCCTTGGGCATTTCCTGCGTGGGGAGTCCCTGACCTCCTCCTAGCCGATCGAGGCCACGACTTGATGGGCATTTCCATGCAGGTGGATGGAGTCACGGTGAGTAGATCGGGGGATTCCTGTTATTTGAGTTTGACTGGTGTGCTAGAAGTAATACGAAAATAGAAAGAAAAAGAATAAAAGCATATGCAAAATAAAGAATAAGAGAGCATACTGTATCATACCCATAGGAGGGTTCTAAGGACTCACGGAAGGTGACTTGGGACCCTACGGAAAACGGCACAGTGTGAATGTTAGCTAGTCACCCCTGTGGAAAGGATTAGAAAAGGGGCGAGTGGCACGCTCCTATAATAATTTGAGGAACGGGGATGAAAGAGCGTATTTAGAGAATGTGTGTCTAAATAAACGGGAGGTCGAGTTTTTCATCTGCTGTCTGGTCATACTCTTGTTTCAACGGGTTGCTAAGGTGACGGAAGACAATACCCTGGCAGATTGAGGCATACAAACCGTCTGATGAAGGGATTGGGGGAATGTGGAAGACGAATGTTCTCTTCGTTCCCTTGTACTAATTCATGTCTGAGAAGACACATGAGTCTGCCTTATCACGTTTTCCCTTAGCTTACATCTGAACGCCATAACAAAAGGGGCCAAGAAATCAAGTTGCATAAGGGACATTGAAGGGGCTCAAGAATTGTGTATAATAAAGTGTTGACTGTTACATTTTATAATGATATTAAATTACGCATTCTAGGGGTATAAAACTGGACCCCACCCAACAGACGGGGTTCAGAAGAGCCCCGACGCTGTCATGTATATTTGATTGTCTGCTTTTCTGAAACTCTTCTCACCGTGACTCTAAAAAATAAAGCTGCTTTATAACCGCACCTGCTGTCTGGTCTGAAACCTTCGTCCACACATCATCACGCCTCCTACGTAAGTACGTAGAGAACAAGGAAGACCTCCAAAAAGCGCTGAACAAAAAAACGCCATTTCACAATTGAGAAGGCAGAAAAAGGTTATGAAGCAAGTGATGCATACAAGCGTATTCATAAATACAAGCATATTCATAAGTACAACTACTGCGTAAGCAAAGCACGGCGTGAACCGTAAGTTTAAATTAAGTTTATAGACACACTCCCGCTGCTGTTTGTCATGCCTACGCCGAATGACGGTATTCGCGACATACAAGTTTACTGAGAAGACACAAGGTATAAACGAGACTTTGGATCACTTTGTAACGGAGTTAAAATTGCTGTAGCAAGAAACTTTTAAGTGCCGGGTCTTAGCTAACATTAAATAAACACATCCTCCAAATACGAACCTGATTGCAAAAAATAATGATGATCAAATCCTTGATGACAGCAACACTCACAAAACAATTACTGTATATTGACAATCATGTTACGTTATTTTTAAAATGTTCCCTTTTGTTCCCTTCTGTTTTGAATTGAAATGCAGTTTAAAAGCATTTTTTTTTCAGAAATTAAAAGAGCTTGAGTTTACAATATTCATGTCCATGTCTATTATTTGATTCTGTCGCCCACTAAAACCCTTTTAAATTAAAAAAAAACATTTGCGATTTGGGGCAAATTTTCATGTGTGATTACATACGATTAATCAAGATTAATTATTACACAGCCTCTAATTAATTACATTAATTTTTTTAATCGAGTCCCTCCCCTAATATATATATGTAGATACAATGGAACCTCGGTTTACGAGTAACTTGGTTTACGAGTGTTTTGCAAGACGAGCAAAAATTTTTAATAAATTTTGACTTGATAAACGAGCGATGTCTTGCAATACGAGCAGTATGGATACACTTTGTCTGCTGAGCGTCATGTGATCACAACTGAGCTGATGGTTCTTCTCTCTCTCTCTCATCTTGCTCGCCCAGTGTGTCTCTCTCTCTCTCTCCTTATCTCGCTTGCTCGCCCAGCGTGTCTCTCTCTCTCTCCTTATCTCGCTCGCCCAGCGCGTCTCTCTCTCTCTCTCTCTCTCTGGCAATCGTCTCCTATTCTCCGTCTGAGTCTGTGCCTCATTCATATAGTCAACATCTGTTTACTACAGCATTGTGACTGTGTGTGTGTGCGCTGTGAAGTGCGAGTCCCCATCTTGCTCCCCAAAACACGAAGCTGAGTCTCAGTACTTTAACACCAGCTTTATTCAGCTTGAAACAGCAACAGCGCTGTTATTTATTGTACCGGGATCTTTATAATGTTCCTTGTATGACCCATTGACGACAGGCGCTTATAGCATGTCTGCGATCTTTTTGGATGCGCTTATACAGCAAACTGCTACAGCGCTGGGAGACTGCGATTGCTTTGGGACGCTCTTCCGCGTGTTGTCCCGTTGGGTGGAATCCCACATGAGTTTAGAAACTCACACCAGCCATTATTCTTTATAAAGGTAAAGTGCAGGTTAATTTGTATTATGTACTGTATTTTACTTTATATTTTGTATTAATCATTTTTATATGAATAGTTTTGGGTTGTGGAACGAATCATCTGAGTTTCCATTATTTCTTATGGGGAAATTCGCTTTGATATACGAGTGCTTTGGATTGCGAGCACGTTTCCGGAACGAATTATGCTCGCAAACCGAGGTTCCACTGTATATATATGTAGATTTGTATATATATGTGTTTATACAGTATATATGTAGATATGTATATGTATATATATGTGTGTGTGTATATATATGTGTATATATGTATATATATATGTATATATGTATGTATATATATATGATGTGTATATATATGTTTATATGTGTGTGTGTGTGTGTATATATATATATATATACTCAGCAAAAAAAGAAACGTCCTCTGACTTTCAACTGTTTTTACTTTCAGTAAACTTAATGTGTAAATATTTGTATGAACACTAAAACACCATAAGACATAAACTAAAAATGTTTCACACTGTGTCCCTGAATGAAGGGAGCCTCAAAATCAAAAGTACCAGTCAGTATCTGGTGTGGCCACCAGCTGCATGAAGTACTGCAGTGCATCTCCTCCTCATGGACTGGACCAGATTTGTCACTTCTTGCTGTGAGATGTTACCCCACTCTTCCACCAAGGCACCTGCAAGTTCCTGGACATTTCTAGCGGGAATGGCCCTAGCCCTCACCCTGCGATCCAACAGGTCCCAGACGTGCTCAATTCCTTTGACGATAAACACGAATCCATCCATCACCCCTGGTGAGACAAAACTGTGACTCATCAGTGAAGAGCACTTTTTGCCACTCCTATCTGGTCCAGTGAAGGTGGGTTTGTGCCCATAGGCGGCGTTGTTGCTGGTGATGTCTGGTAAGGACCTGCCTTACAACAGGCCTACAAGCCCTCAGTCCAGCCTCTCTCAGCCTATTGCGGACAGTCTGAGCACTGATGGAGGGATTGTGTGTTCCTGGTGTGACTCGGGCAGTTGTTGTGGCCATCCTGTACCTGTCACGCAGGTGTGATATTCGGATGTACCGATCCTGTGCAGGTGTTGTTACATGTGGTCTTCCACTGCGAGGATGATCAGCTGTCCTTCCTGTCTCCCTGTAGCACTGTCTTAGGCGTCTCACAGTGCGGACATGGCAATTTATTGCCCTAGCCACATCAGCAATCCTCATGCCTCCCTGCAGCATGCCTAATGCACGTTCACGCAGATGAGCAGGGACCCTGGGCATCTTTCTTTGGGTGTTTTTCACAGTCGGTAGACAAGTCTCTTTAGTGTCCTGCGTTTTTAGAACTGTGACCTTAAATGCCTACTTTCTGTAAGCTGTTAAGGTCTTAACGACCATTCCACAGGTGCATGTTAATTAATTGATTATGGTTAATTGAACATGCATGGAAAACATTGTTTAAACCCTTTACAATGAAGATCTGTAAAGTTATTTGGATTTTAAAACATTATTGTTGAAATACACAGTCCTGAAAAAGGGACGTTTCTTTTTTTGCTGAGTATATATATATATATATATATATATATATGCCAGCAACACTCATGACAATGACAACACAATTACATTATTATTAAAATGTTTCCTTTTCTTTTTCATTACTTCTTTAACACACTACTTCTCCGCTGCGAAGCGCGGGTATTTTGCTAGTCACTCATAAGCTGAAAGGCACTTTCTAGGAAAAAAAAAACAGCTACGTGTCCTTCGTTTTTGGTCTCCAGATTGTTTGCATCAAAATCGAAGTTCGATAAGTCAGAGTCTGATTCAGCAATAATTCACAAAAACAAAGCAAAAAAATAAAATAAACAATGTGCATTGAGTATTTTGCTTTGCACATCTACTTCATTCTTTTGTTGGATGTCGATGCCATTCTAGACATTGTTTTCGTTACATTACTCACACATATACAGGGTCTCGACGTCAAGTCAACGAGTCTCCTAGCAGAGCGTGTGTACAGTGAGTTTTCTCGACATTTACTGCTGATTTTCGCCCTATGCCCCTGCTGTTGAAAAAAGTTGACATCCACCCTAAAAGAGTTAACAAGGCACCAATAATGTACTGGGCAGTTTTCTCCACCCACTGCAGACACTTACTGTACCATACTGTGGTCAGAATGCTCTTGAGGATACAGTGGCTCACTAGACTCTAACAAGACAGTTGGAATTTCATCAGCCTTCTCAGAAAGTAAAGACACATCTGTGCCTTCTTGACAAGAGCAGAGGTGTTGAAGGACCATGAAAGATCCCTGGAAATGTGAACGTTCAGAAACTTTAACCTCAAAGCACACTCAACCACAGTCCCATTAATAAAGATGGTGGCGTGCCCACTGTCTTTGGACTTCCACCAGCCAACTAAGACCTCCTTGATCTTCATGGCCAGGTTATTCTTGTAGCAACACCACATTGTTAGGTGCTGAACCTCTGCTCTGTAGACTGGCATATTTCTGTTACTGATGAGACGTACTATTGTGGTGTCAGTTTAATGATAGTGTTAGGTTTGTGTAGGGAGTCACAATCGCAAGTGAAGACAGAGTAGACTATGGGCTCAGCACACAGCCCCGTGGAACAGCAGAGTTCAGGGACGGGGTGAAGGAAGTGTGGTTGTCTAACCTAATAGACTGTGGTCAGTTTGACGGGCAATGCAGAATCCAATTGCATAAGGAGGTGCTAATGCCAAACTCGTTGAGATCTGTGACCATCTTGGAGGCGATGATACCAATAAATGCTGAGCTAAAGTCAATGAGCAGCATCCTCGGCTACATCTTATCTAAATCTATATATTTAAAAGCCAAATACTACTGACTCACTCATCACAAAATCTCCCCAACAATGAGGACTTGAAATTTAGAATGTAGGTTACCCTTGGCCCATAGGTGCTCGCTAAGAAACGTTTTAAACAATTTTATGGTCCAACCACGTTCTGTCTGTATGTCTATCCGCTTTTCACGAGAGAATGACTTAACGGATTTAGATTGGGTTGTTTTCTGTGCTTTGCTTGAACTTTACAGTAGAAAGGTGTATGGGGGAAAGGTGGCGACTTTTAAAGGCCAGTATAGGAAATGACATCAGAGGGACAGGAACCGTAGGGGTCTTCATCCATAGGCTCAGACCCTGAAGTGACATCAAAGGTATCGGAACCAGAATTGACATCATCACGTACAGGCGGAATTTCCCATGAATGGTCTACAGAAAAGCGACTCTACCCCATCCCGGTCTGGCTCAGAATTACCCTCATTCAGGCCCTTTAGCTGCCTCCCATGTGCACATGTGTTACAATATACATATATTTATATATACATATGATATCCAATATCTGTCTGTCTGTCCACTTTTCACGAGAGAATGACTTAACGGATTTAGATCGGGTTGTTTTCTATGCTTTGCTTGAACTTTCCAGTTGATTTTGCGACTTCTCTCATCGTGCTAAGTACCATAGATCGCTTGCGGTACTGATGTACAGGGTGGTCCAGATCTAATTATGCAGATCCAGATCTTCTGGATGACTTTGATTCATGCAGAGATGATTCCAGTTCGGTGCGAAGATGATTCTTCATGTCGTCAGTTCACACACTTCTCGATGGTCCTGGATTTTTCGGGTGATTTTCTGTGTAATAAACTCAATAAGTTATAGCGTAATGAAAATTGCATAATTTGATCTGGACCACCTATATTTATGCAAATCCAAGAGAGTGGCTGTGGGCCGAGAGCAGGGGGGCGTGGCCTTCCTCATTCACTCGCCAGCTTCTGTTGGAGTTGCTCTACGTCTCGCCATGTGTTGGAGTACACCTCGCCTCCACTTAGCTAGCGATACCTGTTTATTCAGCAGACATTATCATTTAGCGATTGTTAAGGAGTGACGTTTGACGTTTTTTTGAGAGAGAGATCAGAGCTCCATTTGTTTTAGAGGGTAGCTGCTGTTTGCCACAGATATCACGGCCATGTGGAAACGCTCTCCCGTCAGAGCTGAACACAATCAGATACACTGGCAGCGTCTATTGATCTTTAAAGTTTGTCCTGTTTCATTACTATGTGAACGAAGCCACGGGGTACAGCTAGTAATCCTATATTAACACACCACACAAAATTAAATATTTCGAGTCTTATGACTGCCTCATGTAAAAAGCTTTATTTTAACCTCTACACACGTACTAGAATGTTTTCACAAAGTCACTAGCTGCTCTCCACACTTTACCTAGTTTTAGGAAATGAAAGGTTGTTAAAATGTGTAAAATACAAACGCCAAGGAGAGCTAGAAAACGAAAATGCTTTTTCATTCCCTGACATGCAATCGCTGCCTATAGTTGCTGGGGTTTTTTTTACCGCTTGTGACGGGAAGGAGGTTGCTCATTTGCATATCAAGAGCCCAGGGACTGCGGCAGAAGTGTTAGAAATGGCAGAAGGAAAGTGTGAGGTGCTAAAATATTCAGGAAGGCTGAAACTATCAGGTACAGTCGAGCACGTCCAAGTCACATGCTGGCATGCAAAACCGAGACGTGACACTCGTTTGCTGAACAAGAATTCCTCCGTGCAAGCTGTGCTCTTATACTGAGTGCTTCTCAGCGCAGATATCAAGGTCTGCACATCTTAATCTGTTTGTTTCTATTAATGAATTAATGCTGCCAGACAGTTAGCAGTTATCTGCCCACTTAATGCGTTCCTGTTACATTAAATCCATGCTGGAGGGTGCAAGGCAGAGAGTATGATAGCCCAGTCTACGTGTGTAAATTTGGGAAAAGCATCTGGCCATGTCCCACAGCGCAGGAGTATGGAGTAACACGGCTGCTCTTGTGTGTCTGATTTAAAAAGAACATGTCGTAGAGCTGAGCGTAAATGGAGGAAAACTAAACTAACTATCCATTATGAGATATTGAAGGCTAAAATAACAGAATACAATAACACAGTCCGCCTTGAGAGGTGCTGCTACTTCTCTAATATTATAAATAACAATGCTAGTAATCCCAGAGTCTTATTCTCTACAATTGGTCGTCTGTTAAACCAGGTAACACAAAGGAATGCCTCCTGAATACTTCCAGTGAAACCTTTGAGAACATTGCTGTATTTTTCAATCAAAAAATTAATGATATTAGAGATAACATAGTATATCTCCCCAACACTGCAGAACCTCCAAAGCCCCGGTACTCCATTATAAACAAATTAAATGCTTTCACCAGGATAGATTTACCTGAATTACATAAAATAATCTCTCAACTGAAACCCTCCACCTGCGTCCTTGACCCGATACCAACAAGGTTTTTCAAAGAAATATCAGGCGTGCTAATTGACAATATTCTGGACATAGTTAATTCATCATTAGATACGGAGGTCTTTCCAGACTGCCTTAAGACTGCTGTAGTTAAACCCCTGCTCAAGAAAAATAATCTTGACCCCTCTGCCTTTGAAAATTTTAGACCCATCTCGAACCTGCCCTTCTTAAGTAAAATTCTAGAGAAGGCAGTCATTTTGCAGTTAAATGACCACCTAAATAAACCTGCTATTCTTGATAAATTTCAGTCGGGTTTTAGAACAAATCACAGCACAGAAACTGCACTCGTTAAAGTAGTAAATGATTTGCGAGTGAATGCAGACAGAGGCCATTTATCTGTTCTCATCCTCTTAGATCTGAGTGCTGCATTTGACACCATTGATCACAATATTCTTAGAAATCACCTTAGTCAATGGGTGGGCCTCTCTGGCAGGGTCTTAAATTGGTTTGAATCCTACCTGGCAGGTAGAAAATTCTTTGTGAGTTGTGGTAATCAAATCTCAAAGACACATGATATCCGATATGGTGTTCCACAAGGCTCTATCCTGGGTCTGCTGCTCTTCTCAATCTACATGCTTCTGTTAGGTCAGATTATCTCAGGTGACAACGTGAGCTACCACAGCTATGCTGATGACACACAACTGTACTTATCAATAGCGTCTGATGATCCCGATTCTATTGATTCACTAACACAATGTCTGACTGGTATCTCAGAATGGATGAATAGTAATTTTCTCAAACTAAATAAAGAGAAAACTGAAATTTTAGTAATTGGCAATAATGGATTCAATGAGGTTATCAGAAATAAACTGGATACATTAGGATTAAATGTTAAGACGGAAGTAAAAAACTTAGGGGTAACTGTTGACTGTAATCTGAATTTTAAATCGCATATTCATCAGACCACTAGGACAGCATTTTGTCACTTAAGAAATATAGTAAAAGTTAGACGTTATATCATTGAAAGATGCTGACAAATTAGTTCACACTTTTGTTTTCAGTCGACTAGATTACTGTAACGCACTCCTCTCAGGACTACCCAAAAAAGACATAAATCGTTTGCAACGAGTGCAGAATGCAGCTGCTAGAATCCTAACTAGGAAAAGAAAATCCGAACACATTTCTCCAGTTTTGATGTCACTACACTGGTTGCCTGTGTCATTCAGGATTGACTTTAAAATACTGCTTATGGTTTATAAAGCCTTAAATAATCTCCCCCATCGTATATATGGAATGTCTGACACGTTATATTCCAAATCGTAACCTCAGATCCTCAAATGAGTGTCTCCTTAGAATTCCAAGAACAAAACTTAAAAGAAGTGGTGAGGCGGGTGGCCTTCTGCTGTTATGCACCTAAAATCTGGAATAGCCTGCCAATAGGAATTCGCCAGGCTGATACAGTAGAGCAGTTTAAAACACTGCTGAAAACACATTACTTTAACATGGCCTTTCTATAACTTCACTTTAACTTAATCCTGATACTCTGTATGTTCAATTCATCATAATAACTATTCATAGTGGCTCCAAAATCTGTACTGACCCCAACTCTCTCTTCTGTTTCTTTTTCCGGTTTCTTTGTGGTGGCGGCCTGCGCCACCACCACCTACTTAAAGCATCATGATGCTCCAACATTGATGGACTGAAAGCCAGAAGTCTACGTGACCATCATCATCAGGTCCTTCCATGAGAACCCTAAATACAAAGAGGACTGTTTGACTAATGTTAGGTAGATTGCCCAGAGGGGACTGGGTCTCTTGGTCTTTTTTTTGTTTTTTCTGTCCACCCTGGCCATCGGACCTTACTCTTATTCTATGTTAATTAATGTTAACTTATGTTTATTTTTTATTGTGTCTTCTATTTTTCTATTCATTTTGTAAAGCACTTTGAGCTACATTTTTTTGTATGAAAACGTGCTATATAAATAAATGTTGATTGATTGATTGATTGATTGATTGCTATTCGTCCCCCATTACACTGGTCAACAAGCATTTTGCTACTGGGATTCTTTCACCTTTACTTTAACAAATTTCACTTGCTGACTCCAAATCTGAAAACCGTTTTTTGTCCAGCAGCACGTCCCATTTTTTAGATATTCCAGGTCTTGGACAACTAGGGTGACCGCACAGTATTTAAGAAATAAGTTTGGTCTCAAGATTAAGGAAGGTGTTTTAGTTGGTCCTGAAATCTGTAAACTGATCCTTCACTGCAAAAAATGAAATCTTAACAAGCCAGACAATCTTGAAAAGAAATAACAGATCCTGTTTTTTTGTTTTTATTTTAAGAATAACTGACTTGAGTAGATCTGTATGTGTAAGATATATAATCTATTTTTTAAAAACTTTGTCTACAATTTCCTTATTACGTAAAAATAGTTAATTATAAGGATGTCTTAAAATGAAATAAGATATTTGTTATAGAGAGGCAAAAAAGTTATGATGTTCTCCACTGTAAGTTAAGAAATTCAAGACACCTTTACTTATTTTGAGCATTACTGTTTAAATTTTAGAAGACTTTAGAGCCATTTTTGTTTATTTAAAGGCAAAATTTTTAACATTGAGCTTGATGCGTGTACAAGGATTCTAATTTCAAGAAATGTTCTACCAAAGAAGGTTTTATGACCGCGCTCAAAACAAGATTAAAATGCTAGCTTTGGTATTTTTTGGATCAACAATATATTTGATCAACTGAGTGTTTCTTAAATATTGTCATCTTCTCTTAAATCCGTTACATTTTTACTGATTTTACAGGTTATAAGATCATTTACAGTGGAAGTTTCTTTTTTTTTCTTGTTGTGAGAAATCTTAACAAGTTCAGTTTTCTCACTATATTGGCAGATAATTTTGCTTGATACCTCTAATACCTTTTTCTTGTTTTTTATTTATTTTTTCTCATTTTTTCACACTGATTTTTTACAGTGTTGCTGAAGAGTTGAAGAGGAAACTGAAGCCCACTGAATCAGCCCCCCCATTCGTGCGGGTTGTCCAGAAGTTTCTTGACAGTCACAGAGCAGAGAATTATACTGAGCTTGCGGAGAACTTGCTGAAAGTATATTAGCTTACGGGAACCCGAATGTCACTGAAGACACATTTTTTACATTCTCATCCACCAGATCTAAGCGATGTCAGAGAGGAGTATGGGGAAAGATTTCATCAAGATACAAAGGTGATAGAAAACTGATATCAGGGAAAATTTACTCCGAGCATGATGGGTAACTACTGTTGGTTCATGCAAAGAGAGACGGATGTGCAGTACAAGCGCAAAAGCGAGGGCCTCAGACAATTTTGAGCACACTGACCTCACTTTTATATTGAGGTAAAGTGACATAAACATGTTTTAAAGTGGCTGGCACGGTGGCGCAGTGGGTAGCGTTGCTGCCTCGCAGTTAGGAGACTCAGGTTTGCTTCCTGGGTCCTCCCTGCGTGGAGTTTGCATGTTCTCCCCGTGTCTGCGTGGGTTTCCTCCCACAGTCCAAACGCACGCAGGTTAGGTGCATTGGCGGTCCTAAATTGTCCCTAGTGTGTGCGTGCCCTGCGGTGGGCTGGCGCCCTGCCTGGGGTTTGTTTCCTGCCTTGCACCCTGTGTTGGCTGGGATGTACTTCCGGGGTGTACGGCAAATAGTCGATATTCCTCCCTGCAGTACCATCTAGCGGCCCCCGTGGTATCCAACAGGGCTGTAGAGGAAAACTCCAATGTCCATAATTCCCTGCTGGCATTCGGGGCACCTCCATACTGCAGGGAGGGCTCCATCTGGCGGCCTGGGGGTATTGGACAGGATGAATGGCCGGCCATATATCACAAGACGTACTACTCGTATTGCAAGACCTCACTCATTTATCAAGTTAAAAATTATTACAAATTTTAGCTTGTATTACAAAACACTCACAGATCAAGTTACTCGCAATCCAAGGTTTTACTGTATTGTGATATCGTTGGTCCTCATCGCAGAGAGTAGCATCAAAGAGGCGCAAAGTATATTAAATGGCATGATTAATAAAAATGAACCATATGAGGAAGGGGTGAACAAAATGAAAGAAAACAATACAGTAAAAGCCCGCAGTCGTCTGAGAATAAAGCTCACTTATAATGAAGGCGGCATCTTCCCTGCATGGACTCTCTCATTGATATCATTCGCCATGTAGAGCGCAAAGTTATTATACACGAGGTAGTTCATGCTTACTGTAGTGTTTGTAATACTTTTGAGAAATAATAAATATGTTAAATAAATATAATTTGTGCACTCTGTCTCCTCACTATCCTCGTAAACATGAGGTGACACAAAAATAACCGGATTCGTAAAAAAAAAAATTTATTGATGACTTACAGCACTGCGGTGGGCTGGCGCCCTGCCCGGGTTTGTTTCCTGCCTTGCGCCCTGTGTTGGCTGGGATTGGCTCCAGCAGACCCCCGTGACCCTGTAGTTAGGAAACAGTGGGTTGGATAATGGATGGATGGATGTTTTAAAGTATCTCTGGTTTGTTTTCAGAATAATCACATTCAAACAATTTTGGTGGGACTATTGTGTTGATATATTATATTAATATTCAAAAATGTCAAAACGGCAATGATGTGTATCTCAAAAATCTAATGTGCTAGCTTAATTCCGATTTCAAATATGAAATCAGTGTAATAAACTGAATAGAGATCTGGTCTGAAGTTCCCAGTATCCATCCATCCATCCATTATCCATTGTCGGGTCGCGGGGGCAGCAGCCTAAGCAGGGAAGGCCAGACCAGACATCCCTCTCCCCGGCCACCTCCTCCAGCGCCTCTGGGAGGACCCCGAGGTGTTCCAGGGCCAGCCGAGAGATATAATCCATCCAGCGTGTCCTGTGTCTGCCCCGTGGCCTTCTCCCATTAGGGCATGCCCGGAACACCCCCCCAGGGAAGCGTTCTGGGGGCATCCTAACCAGATGCCCGAACCACCTCAACTGACTCCTCTCAATGCGGAGGAGCAGCGACTGTACTCCGAGTCTCTCCTGGATAACTGAACTCCTCCCCTTGTCTCTAACGGAAAGTCCAGCCACCCTGCGGAGAAAACTCATTTTGGCCACTTGTATCTGCGATCTTGCTGTTTCGGTCACTACCCAAAGTTCGTGGCCATAGGTGAGGGTAGGAACGCAGATCGCCTTTTGGCTCAGCTCTCTCTTCACCATGACGGAGCGTTGCAGAGCCCGCATTACTGTGGATGCCGCACCAATCTGTCTGTTAACCTCCCGCTCCATTCTTCCCTCACTCATGAACAAGACCCCGAGATACTTGAACTCCTCCACTTGAGGCAGTACTGTGCTCCCAACCCGGAGAGAGCATTCCACCCATTTCCGGCTGAGAACCATGGCCTCAGATTTAGAGGTGCTGACTCTCATCCCCGCTGCTTCGCACTCGGCTGCAAACCGCTCCAGTGAGAGCTGGAGGTCACTGTTCTCAGTAGCAAAATTAAAAATATTTTTTTGTCGACCAGTGTTATGAATTCTGAGAGAGTGGTACCCGAATACTTGGTGTTAAGTCAAATCCATTCCCAGGCTCGTGTCCTGTCACCACTTCTGTTTGTGGTTTTCATGGACAGGACATCAAGGCACAGCTGTGTATGTGAGGGTGTCCAGTTATTATTAACATTGTTGCTTTAGCACAGGGGTTCTTAACCTGAGGTCCATGGACCAGTAAGGGGTCCGTGAATGGATTTCAAGAGGTCTGTGAGGGGAGGGTCAGATAAAACATTCACTCTACAGCCCGGTGCCAAACTTCCACTCTCGATCAAGTCTCACCAAATAGCATTGAACTTTGGGGACTTGAATGAACTCTTGGAAGCGATTTTGGATAGAAAGATCTAACTTGCTAACATCCATCAAGTCACAAAGAGTCAAACTCGACTAAATGATTAAACACACACACACACACACACTCTCTTTCTTTCAGGTTGAGTTGTGCAAGATAAAGGATGACCCTGAGAAGAATTCCAAAGATAACTTAACAAAATCCTACTGAAGAACCGGTCTCTTGTGATGTAGAATGCTACTTGGCAGGATGTGGTAGACATGGTTGCCTCTCACCTTACACTCCAAATCATAACCTTAGATCTTCAGATGAGGGCCTGCTTTTTATTCCAACAGCTAAACTTAAAAGAAGTGGTGAGGTGGCCTTCTGCTGTTATGCACCTAAACTCCGGAATGGCTTACCAATAGAAACTTGCCAGGCTAATACAGCGGAGCACTTTAAAACACTGCTAACAACACATTACTTTAACATGGCTTTCTCAAAGCTTCATCTTAGTTTAATCCTGATGCTCTGTACTGTAATTATCATTATCATACTTGGTGACGGGCGGGCGGCATGGTGGCACAGTGGGTAGCGCTGCTGCCTCGCAGTTAGGAGTCCTGGGTTCGTTTCCTGAGTCCTCCCTGTGTGGAGTTTTCATGTTCTCCCCGTGTCTGCTTGGGTTTCCTCCCACAGTTTAAAGACATGCAGGTTAGGTGCATTGGTGATCCTAAATTGTCCCTAGTGTGTGCTTGGGGTGTGTGTGTGTGCGCCCTGTGGTGGGCTGGCGTCCTGCCCAGGGTTTGTTTTCTGCCTTGTGCCCTGTGTTGGCTGGGATTGACTCCAGCAGACCCCCCTGACCCTCTAGTTAGTATATAGCGGGTTGGATAATGGATGGATGGATACTTGGTGGCTTCGAAATCCGTACTAACCCCAACTTTCTCTGCTGTTCTTTTTCTGGTTTTTACCACCACCACCTGATCAAAGCACCGTGATGTCCCTACACTGATGGATCAAAGGCCAGAGGTCCACATGACCGTCATCATCAAGTTCTTCCATGTGTGAACCCTAAATACCATGAGGACTGATTGAGGTCACTTATGTTAGGTAGAATGCCTAGAGGGGGCTGGGTGGTCTCGTGGCCTCAGAACCCCTGCAGATTTTGTTTTTTTCCCCAGCCGTCTGGAGTTTTTATTTTTTCTGTCCTCCCTGGCCATCGGACCTTACTTTTATTCTCTACTAGCTGATTACCCAGTAGCTTCGCTCACTGAGTGCAAGGGAAAAAAATAAAATGTAGTATATAAATTATTAAACACTAAAACATTAACATGTAAGAAGTAAAGATACATTGAGCAGTACTGGAGTGCTTTTGGGTAAAGTACATTTTAAAGGCGCTATAACACAACAGGTAAGTAGCACTAAAAGCAGTTTAAATGTATTTGGATTATCTCTCGGTAGCAGATCCCTTGTGAAAGGCGCTACACGACCGCTGTGGTATAGAAATTACATTTTCTATGCGATCCTGCAAATTTCTGCCTGACAACCTTGCACTACGTGCCTATGATTTAAGAGAAAAATAATTCTGAGAAATGTGGATGCTGCCCTTCCGTGCTTAAAAGGGCAGAAGTTACAAACAATTCCTAAGTCCAAAACTTAACATGAAGAGGTCGGTACGTCTTCTTACAGTAGATGTAAACCCTCCATCTTCTTAAAAGAATTCATTACAAAAGCAACGTTGCTGGGTTTTAGTAACCTGAACTCACCTTAAGGGACAGTAAGTAGTCGTGCAGCACAATTTACAAAGAGAGTTTTGCTTCGATGGCGCCGATCACACTCATTTGCAAAGATTTCCACTCTCCCAGGAGCTGAGGGGGACTTGAAGTGTCACAAACAGTGCGAGAAGAGAGGACGCCGCCCAAAACTGCGAAGCTCTTGACCTGGCAGAGCAGCCCGACATTCCGCACCTCCGAGCATCGACTTTGTTGTCACGACCCCTCGTCGCTGAAGGCGGTCTCGTCTTCACATTGTTTACAGCTCGGCGCAGTTAAAAAGTAGAAAGACGCAAAGCTGTTTTCTTCATCTCTTCTACTATCAAGTACTGCCAACTAAAAAAAAGTTATAATGTGGCAGTTTCCGTGTCAGTCATGTGGATGAATAAATAAAACTTCTCTGTCAGAACGTGCCTGAGCACTGGAGTCCAGAGAGGAGGGCTGGGAGAGGGCGACGTGGTTCGCACTTCTATGGGATAGATCGGCGTGTTTGTGTTTACTTTTTTTCAATATCAGTAAAATAATTCTCACACAAATAATAACAATTCGTAAAGACGATATAAAAATGGCGTCCACAAACGAAGTGATTAGTTCCTGTATTATAATGTGTTCTCTGGTCGTACGTAATTTCCGTTCAGCGTGGTCATACGTAATTTCCGTTTCAAATGCGAAAAGAATTTTATGTATATAGGTTAATTAGTGTTCCCTAATTCTATTTTTTATATACTTTGTCTTTTTTCTCTTCATCCTGTAAATCACTTTGCACTCCATCATTCGCATGAAAATGTGCTATAGAAATAAATGTTGTTGTTGTTGGGGTTCCTAAAACTCCCTGCTTTATATGAATATGTACAGAACATGCATGTAAAAGATGTGTGTATAATATGTATGTTTAAGATATTTGTGTGCAATAAAAAGTGACAGATTTTTCAACCATATGCTCCGCGCCTCTAAGCTCACTGAATCAAAAGTGTCTTCCTCCATCCTACCTTCCTGTTACGTCAATTTTCATATGGCCCTGTTTTCAGATTGTTGTTATCCTTATGTTGAAATTCCATTCATTGTTTGCTGTGCATCTTCTGCTTTTCAAACTTAACCCCTAGTCACTTTTGAAATTTTTGAAATCTAAATGATCATTTCTCCCTCATTTTCCTGTACCACAAGGAAATAAAAAATAGATTCAGATATCATACTGATGATTCCAGGTCAGCTGAACTTGCTTTCCGTCGCCCGCTGCTCGATAATCTGGGAGCTGCAGTGTACAGCAGCTGTTGTGTTGACTTCACGTGGCTTCATCTCGCTTTGTTCGCTTCGCATTTATTCATCTTGTTTTGCTTAATTAGGAGAGGATGAAGCTTTTTCACTCACGTTGGTATTGTTACTTTTGTAGCGTAATTTAAAGCCTAAATCAAAGTAAATCATTTGTATGATTTCCCTATTTAGGTTGTGAGATCTATTGGGGGATCCAATACTTTGATATGGTGGTTAAAATTAAAATAAACAGACAATGAGGTACTCCAAGTTTTTTGGTTTCTTCAGCTAATGATGTACATACAGTGCATTTCAAGATGGATAGGTTGGTGAGGGGGTCTCCCTCAGTATGGGTCCTAGGAGACAGCAGCTGGTTAAAAAATTGATAGTACCAAGTGGTTGGTAGAACTTCCAGAACTACACACTGGTGAGTACCATTTGAATTCAAACACTGCCTGTTCGCATGGAGAACTCCGGTACTCCAAACAGCAAAGTGACGCAGGGCATCTGGTATGCAGTATTGGTGGCTACCAGGCCATTTCAATTGGCTTTGATTGATAAATAATCGATAAATTAATTTAGAACTTGTCCAGCAGCAAACAAATACAATTTACACTGCCAAAGATATTTGGTCCTTTCCGATTTACGTCTTTAAATAAAATTTTATCTACCATATTATTAAACATTAAGGTCTGTGTGTCCAGTCCCTCAGAACAATCTGATTGGTCAAGTTTGGCTTTGGTGTGATTGGTCAGTTTGACTTTGTTGCACTTGAATAAGGAAGTTTGAGTGTAAGACGCACGAGGAGGAGTAAAGGCACACGCCGAGAGAGTCACCTTCAAAGACGGCAAGTCTAAAACCGGACAGGAGACGAGAATGATTACTCGAATATAATGACGGAGTTGGACAGAAAGGCTTTAATGGAACACAATCGAGAAAGGGAACGCCGATCAAGAGAGATTCAGACACACGCGGATACCGAGGAATGGCACTGAAGTCACACATAGGGCAAGAGATTGCAAATGTTTGTAAATTATTCTGTTAGGTTGCATGAACTAATTTTAGATAAAACCTGAGTGAATGTGTAACACATTTTTTGTGACATATGTTATTTGCGCTGAAGATACACGTAGGGCAAGAGATAGAAGGTCTTTTTAAATTATTCGATTACCCGTCTTCGACAGGTAGCGTGGTTACTTTTAGATAAAATCAGAGGGAGCTTGTAACACATTTTTTTGTGACATATGGCATTTGTTGAATGAACAAGATTATCCAACAGCAGTGGACTCGATGTGAAAAAATAATTGCCCCCGTATAAGCCCGTTGTCATTTCATGTGCTGTATCGTTGCACTCCAGCATTGACTCCTATTTACATTCCAAGCGTTTCATCGCGCAAACCACCATGAACAAATAAGGCACAGACACTCAGCTCTTTATTCTGTTAATGTTTATTTAACACAGGCTGAAATGCTAACAAACACAACACAAGAACGTGAAGTGCCGGGTTGTGTTTGGACATTTCCTCCAAATAGTTACACTGAATGAATACAGCGCCAACGATGAGGCTTTACAACTCTATGATAGTTTCCATGCACAATGAACAGCATAAATGCATATGCACCATTCAGCACAGTGAAAAATTATACATTTTCAGCACAAACAAAAGAGAGACAGCGTACTGATACAAGAAAATAAACATAACTAAAATGTTAATAAACAAAACATAAGAACGGGACTTGCCAGGTTCGGATCAAACATTTCCTATTCACAAAAACGCAATGAAAGGCCAATGAATGCTCACATTATGACTAAACGTAAAATGATCAAACATTTCAAAACAATGACTGAACATTGACCAAAAAATTATATTATTATTGCTATCGCTTAAAAACGTAACTCAAGTAATTTTTTTCCCGTACGCAGAGAGCATAGCTTGCTCACAGTTTAACAATTAGTTCTAAAGATATGAGTTATGCTAAGACAAAAGATGCCAGCAGCTCTTAATTTTTTTGAACCCTTCGTGAGTTTCTGGATATTTTTTTTTAGTGTGCCTTAGGAGATAATTTGGCAGGGCAGGCGCTCCTGGAAAGATTCTTCTTTCTCTTTGTTTTCCGTGTGTGTTTTATGTTTCTCTCTGTGGTTCAGTGTAATCCTAGAGCCTTAGGAATGGTTTTGTAGCCTTCTTCAGACTAATAGTGTGGAGACGGAGCCGTGTAATATGGCGGGGGCTGAGTGAGAGAAAGAGAGACCTCAGCTGATGTCACCGTTTCACATTTCTCACTGTCTCTCCCTGCACGTACAGTTCATTTTTCTGATAAGGGACACTGTTAGTGAGGGCACTTGCAATCAAGACGTTGCAGGTTTACGACTGACCACCGACAGTTACCACAGCTCAGATCTGTGAACTGTGATGGCGCCTGATGTGTACGAGTCCATGGCAATACAAGTGGATATCAACAGCTGTTTTATCCTGTTCTTATTTCCTTTGATTGTTGCATTTTGTGCTGGCAACCTCACTATGATTGCATCTTAACATCGTTCCTATTTATTACATCTCTCAAAATAATTTTCCATTTTTCCATTATTAATGACAAACCTGCGAATAGACGGCTCCACAAATCCTAAACACAAGAATTGCAGAGTCAACTGTACACTGACAGAAGGGTCCTGTCATCAGATTGGCTGGCCCAGCTCTCACTAACCTGTAAAGGGGCCAATAGCGGGGAGGTGACTTATTGGCTGAGGTCTCCAGGGGCCTCATGTATAAATGGTGCGCACACACAAAAATGTTACGTACTCCCATTTCCACTCTCAAATCACGATGTATAAAAACTAAACTTGGCGTAAAGCCATGCACATTTCCACGGTAGCTCATACCCTGGCGTACACGAGTTCTGCACTCGGTTTTGCAAACTGGCGGCACCCAGCGTCAAAGCAGTGCTTTTGTTCCAGTGTGGTTTCCCTTTCTTTTTTAGATCCACATCCCTGATGTGGCTTTATAAATACACTGAATTTAACCGCATATTGTTTATTAGTTTAATGCATCTGATTGTAATTAACCTGTGACAATATAATGGTCCACAGAATGGTCATACTATTCCAAATACCATAGCTACTTTAGTGTTGTTACTTTCACTGCACCTTCTTCTTCTTTTCTCAGCTGCTCCCGTTAGGGGTTACCACAGTGGATCATGTTTTTCCATATTACTGTCACTGCACCACTTGGAGCAGCTAATCGGAAAGAGGATTATCAGTATACAGCATCAAGCACACGCTGCCTCAGCCATGTGCACAGTCTATTTGAACTGCTTCTCATACAACAAACACTTCAGAGCCTTTCCTGTATGGACCTCGTGGTTCAGAAACAGTTTCATCCCAAGAACTATAAACGCACTCAATCAGTCCATCAAGTGCTCCTTGTAGAACTGTTTGGACTTATAAGTACAATCACCTCACTATAAACTTGCAATACAGTTATAATATTGCGCAACCTGCGACACTTTATAAAGCGCGTATTTACATATGATGACAATATCATTTTTAAGATGAAATGCAGCAAAATATGTTTATTACATTATACAGATAAAATGTTAACATCATTTAAATAAACTGTTTTGTTAATAATTAAACATTTGAGGACACAGTGTCGCAGCGCTAGCAACAAGCTGGCACCCCATTCACAGATTTCTTCCCGCCTCGCGCTGTATTCTTGCTGAGACTGGAGCGACACAGGAAGGATAGAATAATTAAACATGTACTACAAAAATATTTCAATGTTCCTTAAAGGTTTTGAAGAATTGTCATTCTCAGCCAACAGATGGCTTAACGTCTATTACAGAGCTGATTGTGTGGCAATTGGGTATTTGGAGAAAGAAAAGTACGTTTGAAAGAGACAGTACTGTTGCAGTAAATTATTTCATCGAAGGTCATGCACAGCAAAGCAAGCATCTTGCAGGAGGCAGGAATAATCTCTGGATGGGGCACCGGCTCATCACTATCACTGCGCCACCATGTTCCCATGTTTAATAATATGCTTTAATTCCTATCATCATGAAAATGATAAAGTATATATCTCAGTATTTTAATTAATCAGAGATCTGTAATATCACGAATGTAATGGATTCTGTGTCCTGTCGGAGGAAGAGAAACCCCTGCGACTTTGTGAACTTGAGCTTTTGAGTTTCTCTGACACGCTATATATCACTCGATCAGCTTCCTTTTGTTGTTTATACCACTGTTTAAACTAACAAATAATGTTTTTCCTTGCCTCCACTTGGTATTCACTGAGATTCTTCTATTTTCCCCTGTGCTTTTGCCATTACCTTTTCACAGAACGCAAAACATAAGGGGCTATTTATATTGATTTGCATATTCAAAGAGGCATAATTCTGGGAGGAGTTTGGGGAGTGGCAGCAGGCGCGTGCACATGCATTACTTTTCACGCTGACCGGGATTTATGTAGTGGAAGAACGTGAAAACTGGTGAACGCACTGATTTAAGAATCTGGATTTTTTGTGCGTACGCACATTTCCGCCTTTATCCGTACGCCATGTTTTAGTGTGAATTCTACGCATGGCGTTATGCTTGAGGCCCCAGGACTCTGACGGTGGCTTGTCTGACTTGTCTCTGACTCTCTAAAATCTACCTCAATTTCATCCATTTTTTTCCCTTAGGATTCTTTTTCTTGTCTTATTAGGTAGTTAAGTCCATCAAAAAAACAGGGCCTGTTAAAGCCCTTTGAGGCATTCCTTGTGTGAGTTTGGGCTATACGAGAAATAAATTACTGTTATTGTACACATTCTGCACAAAACAGTGGGTGTACTTTATAGATTTAGGTGTCCTGAAGCCATTTCTGAAATTGGAATTTCTCTACCACCATTCATTTCCAAGTGATATCAGATTCACTGAAGAACACAATCTTTTAAGAAAAATGTAAAACAAATTAAAAATAAGTTACATTTGTTTTATATCATAGGTATTTTTTGCTCAGAATATTATTTGAAGTGTACTTTGAGCTAAAAAAAAGTTAGTCTTCCTCTTTAGTTGAGGTGGGAATTACCCAGAAATCAGATCTTTGCCCCCACACTTTTTTGCCCTCAATTACTATTTTCTTTTTGTCTTCTTATTTCTTCAAAATAGTTATTTATTCATATTTAGAAGGTTAGAAAGAAATCTTTTTATTGTCCAGAATAGGTGAAATTTTCTGAAATTGGAATTTCTCCAACACTCCCCATTTCCACAGGATGTAAGATTCAATGAAGGACACACTTTTTTTAAAAAGAAAAAAAAAAAGGGTTGATTTTCTTTTTAAAAATATGTTACAGTTGTTTTATATCATAGGTATTTTTTTGCTCAGAACTAAGCTGAAAGATTTTAGTCTTCCCCATTTTTAACATTAGTTGAGGTCCAAATAACTCCGAAATCAGATATTTGCCTCACTCTTTTTTGCCTTCAGTTACTTTTTTTTTTACTGTCTTCTTATTTCTTCAGAATAGCCATTAATTTATATTTAGAAGGTTAGAAAGAAATATTTTTATTGTCCAGAATAGATGGAAGTTTAAGTGGGCTGAATCCATTTCTGAAAATGGAAGTTCTCCACCACCAACCGTTTCCATGGTATATAGGATTCAGTGAAAGAACACATTTTTTTAAAAAAGGTTGATTTTTAATTTTTTTTTAAAAATCAGTTGCTTTTTTTATATTCTAGGTATTTTTTTGCTCAGAACTGAGCTGAAAAATTTTAGTATTCCTCATTTTTAACATTAGTTGAGGTGCAAATAACTCTGAAATCAAATATTTGCCTCACACTGTTTTGCCCTCAATTACTATTTTTTTCAGTCTTTTTATTTCTTCAAAATAGACATTAATTTATATTTAGAAGGTTAGAAATATGTCTTTTTATTGTGATTTTTTTTTACAGTAGTATATAAGGTCAGGCTGATCCCTCCATTGTCTTGAACAGATAACTATTTACGCAGGTGGTGCAGTGGTATGTGCTGCTGCTCTGCAGTAAGGAGATTGTGGCGTCGCTTCCAGGGTCCTCCCTGTGTGGAGAGCAGTTTGAATAGTGAGAAAAGCACTATATAAATGTAAATAATTATTATTAGATCACTAGGACAGCATTGTCACTTAAGAAATATAGTAAAAGTTAGACGTTATATCACTGAAAGATGCTGACAAATTAATCCACACTTTTGTTTTCAGTCGACTAGATTACTGTAACGCACTCCTCTCAGGACCACCCAGAAAAGACATCAATGGACTGCAACGAGTGCAGAATGGAGCTGCTAGAATCCTAACTAGGAAAAGAAAATCTGAGCACATTTCTCCAGTTTTGATGTCACTACACTGGTTACCTGTGTCATTCAGAATTGACTTTAAAATACTGCTTATGGTTCATGAAGCCTTAAATAATCTCGCTCCATCTTATATATCGGAGTGTCTGGCATCTTATATTCCAAAGTGTAACCTTAGATCTTCAAATGAGTGCCTGCTTAGAAATCCAAGAGCTACACTTAAAAGAAGTGGTGAGGCGGGGTGGCCTTCTGCTGTTATGCACCTAATATCTGGAATAGCCTGCCAATAGGGATTCACCAGGCTAATATGGTGGAGCACTTTAAAAAACTGTTGAAAACACATTACTTTAACATGGCCTTCTCATAACTTCACCTTCATCTAATCCTGATACTCTTTGTATTCAGTTCATTAGAATAACTATTCATGGTGGCTCTAAAATCCATACTAACCCCAACTCTCTCTTCTGTTTCTTTTCCCAGTTTTCTGTGGTGGTGACCTGCGCCGCCACCACCTAACCAAAGCACCGTGATGTCCCTACATTGATGGATTAAAGGCCAGAAGTCTACATGACCGTCATCATCAAGTTCTTCCATGTGTGAACCCTGAATACTAGTGATGGGAAGTTCGGATTATTTTATCGACTCGGACCTTTGAGTCTTGTTCAGCAAAATGAACGAATCTTTTTTCGAGTCATTTCGTTCAATTCTGTTTTCGGCTCAGACTGCATACTAGGTTAAGCTTAAGGGGCTGTCACGTGATGAACGAACGACTCGAAAAACCCGAAGACTCGAAACAGGTGAATCAATTCCAATACAGAAACTATAAGGAGTTGCGCAAATGCGCATGCGCGACTGAACTAATCACTCCCACGAGACGACTCGTTCTTCCCCAGTCACATTAAAGATTCATTCAAAATGAACGAATCGTTCAAGAACGACCCATCACTACTGAATACCATGAGGACTTTTTCTATCCTCCCTGGCCATCAGACCTTACTCTTATTCTATGTTAATTAGTGTTCTCTGATTTTAATTCTTACTTTGTCTTTCTCTTTCTTCATCATGTAAAGCACTTTGAGCTCCATTATTTGTATGAAAATGTGCTATAGAAATAAATGTTGTTGTTGTTGTTAGCTAATAAAACAGTAAAAGGAGACACAGCCTTTCTTTACTGGAAAAAAAAAATCATGGGTCGGAATTGTCTTAGAAATCCAAAGGCGGAGGACTACAATGGAATCAGCTGAGGAGCTTCTGTCTTCCTACCCAGCAGTCTTCAAAAATCCATTTCCTTTACTCTCATTTGGTCCCGGTTCTCCCTGTGTGGAGCGCGCTCTGAGTAGTGAGAAAAGTGCTATATAAATGTAAGAAATTATTAGGAATTATTTTTCACATGAGAACATGGCGAGGGGTCTCTGATGAACACGGAAAAAGGGTCCATCAGGACATCACTCAGGTGGAGTAAATCTGTGTTAGCAGACAGCGTGAAGCATCTTCAAGAGGATTATGAGAGGGGAAAAATAGTTTTTATAGTAATTATATTTTAAACAATTATATATGTAATTTTTTTCAAGTCTAAATGACTCATTTTTTTCTCTAGAATAGTGCATTTTTATTTTTACACTTTAATCTCTCAAAAACTGGATGTGTTACAGCAATTCTGCTGCCAGATTTGGATTCAGCACCCTGATATCTATACGGAGCACCTCAATGCTTTGATGGGAACAAAATGTTTTAGGAGGTTAGATATATTAAATATTTGCAATAATAAACCAAACCAGAAAAGGAGACAAAATATTTCTTTCACAGCACTAAGTATACATGCGCTCCAACTGGGTGACGCAGCCCTTTGGATTCCATATCACAAGCAAACACAGTTTATGTCATGTAGCATCTTCTCAATGTTCAAAATATTATTTCAAAGAATGACAATTTTATTTTAATAAACTATTTTTAAAACATATTGATAAAACATTTTACAACACAGAGAGTGTAGTGCTACAGGGAAGGCAGTGAAATTAATGAAAAGAAGAAAGAGTGGTCTGAGGAACAAGCAGGGGGTGAAAGCGTAACTAAAATAGCAAAGTCAAACCAGACCAAATTTGTAATCCAAAAATTGTTATTTTTTTTAATTTGGGTAAATAGTGTTGAGAATCTTATTAGGTTTTGATTTTGTATCTATTTCACAATTATGATTTTTTTCTGCTTGCTTATTTTTGTTATGGAGTCAGCATGCTGCCACCATGTTGGTGAGGTCGTATTTCATTTCGGCACTCATCTTTGTTGTGGCTTGATTGACCGTTTTTGGTCATGTGACCCTCACATTGTGATGTGTGACATCATCAGCTGCCGGCCTATATAAAGAAGGCCACAGCAGCCTTTTGCTTCTCCTACTTTTAGGATTTCCAAAGCAAATGTTTTCTATGTGGGAGCTTTTTTTTTTGTTTTGTTAAAATTAGGGGTTTCTGTTTGGTTAGCATTTTTTACGGACTCTTGGTCAGGTTTTAGACTTTGATTTTTTTTTTTTTTTTTGTTTCTCAAAAATATCTTTTAGTTCTTCTTATTTTTGCGGTTTTTGATTCCTGCCTGTTTTTAACATTTAGATTTATTCTTCTTTAATTTTTTGTAATCTTAGCACAGATTTGTGTTTGTTCCTGGTAAATAGCACCATGAAATGTTTTCTTTCATAAAGAAAGCGTTGCTATCTTAAAAAGATCCTGGAGGCCAGTGGTCCTAAACTCACTGCTGGGGTCCCACTGTGTCTGCAGGTTTTCATTACAACCAAGTTTTGTTTTTCATTTAGTGAGCTGGTGTTTCCCAGTTTCTGTGCTTTAAGAAGTCCTAAAACTAAGCTTGGTAAACTTTATTAAAATGTGATAAGTAGCTTTATATGAGGATATATATATATTTTTTTTTTTTGGTTTTTACTTTTTAGCAGTATTCTTATCCTGAGTTTTAGTCAGCTTTCCAAGCATTAATTATTGAGTCCATTACTTCTTAATCAATGGCTCTGACGCTGAAGCAATTGCAGCCTGTTATCGTTTAGTGTTGTTTGCCCGGGAGTCTGCTCTGCTTGTTTTCAATTGTCATTATTGGGATACAATGAAGGGAGACAACTATAAAGAAAAATGGAAAAAACAATAGGAAGAAAAAAAAAAAAACATTAAGCATTTAAAGCTACAGTGAAAATAGAACTACTAGGGGGCTTACCCCCTGCTCACTTCGCCCGCCGGCCACTTTGTGTCTCTGCCACTCGTGTTGTGAAGAGGGTGCTAAATGCACCTCCTCTAAAACCCCTTCTTAAACGGCAATACAATCTGAAACAAATAGTTTTTTTTTTTTTTTTTAAATCCCTCTTTGCTCGATCTGCTGCTGGCTTGCCATCGCCGCCATGCCGTGTGATCTGCATCTCGCACACCGTTTGGAACATTTAAAAGACTGTACGGCAGCTGTCTTTGTCAGCTACTCTTTGTCTTTTATTTCCGTGGCTAAATCTCTTGGCACAAAGTCTCGTCTCTTGGGATGCGAGTTCTTGATATTTTTTAGTTTATAATTTGAAAACTAAGTAAGAATCTGAAAATCTAACAACATCAAATTAAAGTTTGATAAATTATGAAAAGAATGATGCCAAACATATATATGTAAATTTTAAAATAAGCCTGATTTAAAGCGTGACAAAAGTGACATAAAAATGTCACATAAAATCGTTGTACTTTTAGGCTTAGGATTTGCCAGGATCCGGGAAAAATTAAGGTTAATCTTGCTTTTTAGAAAAAAACAGTTAAAAATTTAAACTTTATTATAATAAAAACAGAGAAAAAAGGTTATTTAAAAACAGGTAAGTATACTTAGTTATCCGTTTTTACTTATCTGTCCCTTTCCTATACAAAAGTTGCAAAAGGAATTAAGGCAGAGCAGAGTCAGTGATCCCCGCTGGTTTAATAAATGATATTAATTTCTGTGAATGCTTTTGCATGCCAGTCGGTATCTGATGTTCTTTCAAAGCTTTAAGTATGATTTCTAAGTGATGAATAGCCTTTAACATTTTAAAATACCTTTTATCTGGTTTTAGTATACTGCAATCTGTAGGAATTAGGGGCCTCCCCGGATCTACATCCATATCATCCTCTCGTTGAAGTAGTTGAAACCTATTCGTTGTTTCAATAGGATCCATGTCTGTATAAAATAACCAATAAACAAACAAAAACACCAACAACACTCTAAATTAACCCTAAAATGCACAATTACTGTATACTAGGGAACCATATATCATTAAATTATTATATATCTTACCCTTATCCTATATTTTATTTATATATATATATATATATATATATATATATATATATATATATATATATATATATATATATACCAGTATTGGTGTATTGCATGATAATGTGCAATGAATACACTTGACTTGCGCATTCCTAGTTCTCATCCTCTTTCTCTGTACGTTTACAGTGCATCCTGAAAGTATTCACAGCGCATCACTTTTTCCACATTTTGTTATGTTACAGCCTTATTCCAAAATGGATTAAATTCATTTTTCCTCAGAATTCTACACACAACACCCCATAATGACAACATGAAAAAGGTTTACTTGAGGTTTTTGCAAATTTATTAAAAATAAAACAACTGAGAAATCCCATGTCCATAAGTATTCACAGCCTTTGCTCAATACTTTGTCGATGCACTTTTGGCAGCAATTCCAGCCTCAAGTCTTTTTGAATCTGATGCCACAAGCTTGGCACACCTATCCTTCTCCAGTTTCGCCCATTCCTCTTTGCAGCACCTCTCAAGCTCCATCAGGTTCATTGGGACCTTCAAGGCAGCAGAAATTTTTCTGTAACCTTCCCCAGGTTTGTGCCTCGAGACAATCCTGTCTCGGAGGTCTACAGACAATTCCTTTGACTTCATGCTTGGTTTGTGTTCTGACATGAACTGTCAGCTGTGGGACCTCATATAGACAAGTGTGTGCCTTTCCAAATCACGTCATATCAACTGAATTTACCACAGGTGGACTCCAATTAAACATCTCAAGGATGATCAGGAGAAACAGGATGCACCTGAGCTCAATTTGGAGCTTCATGGCAAAGGCTGTGAATACTTATGTACATGTGCTTTCTCGTTTTTTGTTTTTTTTTAATAAATTTGCAAAAATCTCAAGTAAACGTTTTTTCACGTTGTCATTATGGGGTGTTGTGTGTAGAATTCTGAGGAAAAAAATGAATTTAATCCATTTTGGATTAAGGCTGTAACATAACAAAATGTGAAAAAAAGTGATGCGCTGTGAATACTTTCCGGATGCATTGTACAATTCTTTTGCTCAGAGGTTGATGTGCTTGCTGCTCTTCTTTTCTCTGCCCTAGTGGCAGTGCAATTCTTAGCAGTTTGGGGGCCCTACATGGTTCAGAAATGTGCAGGCCCCGGATGGGCGGGGGGAGCTCAGGACGGTGTTCTAATAAAACATCTGGAAAAGGCCTTAGATGACCAGTAGGCCTACATGTATGCGTGTGTGTATGCAGACTGGTAAAATATTGATTTTGTTCTGGATCTGGTAAAGGCCGGTAATATAGAGATATTTCATGATTTTATGGGGATCTCTCTGAATGAATCCGAAACGAATCCCTAAAATTAACGTTTGCTATAGTGGCGATATTAGGGATTTAGGTGAAGATTTCAATTTGGATAATAAATTACCATTGTTAATAAGACTAAGAGATGCACAGAACTGAATTTCCTGAAGACTTTAATGTAAGAAATCTACTTTTCACACTTTCATCCTGGTGAAATCCTTCATCAGGTCCGAATAATCAAGGGTTTGGCCAACATCTTGCTCAATTACTATTAATGCCAAACCATTCAGTCACTCTTGGGTCATGCTGGTCCTCAAATCATCCTTAATTAGCTTGAGCTTGGAAAAGATGCGCTCAGCTGACACGAGCGGCCCCTGCTCCTACCCTTCCCCTCCAAATTCAACTCGGAACGATAAAATTTAGGATGAGGAGAGTATCGTGACACATGTCATGAGGGACTGACACAGACGGCTGCAGTGCCAGGGGCATGACAGGGGCCCCAGGCCCACAGCCCGACAACACGATTTTTTTTTGTTTTAAGTCAGGGGTGGGCCCTCATGGGTGGGCCCTATGCAGATGCATAGTTCGCGTGTGCCTAAGAACGTCCCTGCTAGTGGCCCGCTTCTTCTCTTCTTTCGTTGTCATCATTTCATGTTAAAACTGATTAAGTAAGTCAGTGTTTGTGTTGCAATTGCTTAGAACGTTTTCTGTCATTTTTCACTTAAGCTGGAACTTAAGTTTTCAATCTGCCTCAAGAATGATTTAAGATATGAAGAAGTAGACGAAGTGGTAGGGATGAGAACGGTGCCCGTACTCATGTGCTGCATGGCCGCCCTGCTGGCCGCTGCCGAAAGTGAATTCTACAATAATAAAAAAATTAAAAGAGGAATAACCTTGGAGGTCAATCATCATTCCGAAAGCGTAGAGTAGAGGTCATGTAGTATATCTGTACCAAATTTCAGGTCAGTTGGTCAAACGGTTTGTGAGCTACAGGTGATTTAAAATCCTGGACAGCCACGGTAGTGTATTATATAAGAAGATATGGAGTAGATTGGTAAATGTCGTCTACATAAATGTAAAAGCCCTTCTGCTGTGTTCTTCTGCATGCAGTAAAAAAGATGAGAGGGGAAAAAAATTAACAGCTGATTAAAAGAAGATGCATTATTATCGCTGATTGTGAACTTGCAGCTAAAGGGGGTCCCCAGGACTGGGTATGGGAACCACCCGCCTTTGATGGAGGAGAGTCATCTGAAAATTTCTATAGATGGCAAGCGCTGGTATTGTATGGGCATCCGTCATGTAGAAAGCAAACGGGAAGGGGAGATGGCAGATCTCCATGAGGTGCTTTTAGAGAAAGTGCAGAGGAGAGCAACTCGGCTGATTTTAGGGCTACAGGGGATGAGTTGTGAAGAAAGAATAAAAGAGCTGAGCCTCCTCTGTTTAATGAAATGGAGATGAAGAGGAGACCTGATTGAAGTGTTTAAAATGATGAGCGGTGGATCGAGATGGTGACTTTAAAATGAGTTCATCACGAACATGGCGGGGGAACACAGTCAGAAACTCATTGAAAAACATTAAGACGTTTTCCTTCACATGTAGAGCCACAGACACCTGGAATGAGTGACCAAGTAATGTGGTAGACAGTAGGACTGTAGGGACCTTCAAAACTCAGCTTGAAGTTATTTTAGAAGGATTAAATGGATAGGACTGGCGTGCTTTGTTGGGCCGCGTGGCCTGTTCTCGTTTGGATTGTTCTAATGTACACACCAACACTCCTTGATCCTCTCCCTGTTGGTCACGTAGTCTGTGACTCTGGTGACATGAAGATTCATAGCTCCATCCATCTGACTGGCCGCCAAAAAAAAGTAATAAAATCCACTCCCACCTAATAGAAAGATCAATTCCCTGCGTGTTTTAACCTTTAATCACTGGGCTAAGGCTCATTTCAGACCCAAAGAATCTAAAGTCTCGTATGTAAATTAACAAAATCTTTGTCTTGCTGCGCCAGTTCTGCCAAACCCAAGTTGAATAGCTTGATATCTTTTGTTTCCTCTTTTTTAAACGATATATTTTAATACATGGTGCTGGTGTAAAACTTGATAAGCTGTGTGGGGTTTTACCAAAATCGCACCACTGTGTATTGTAACTTTTTGGTACCCTTCTAAAATCTTGCTGACCCTCCCGAATGCACAAGCTGCTACCCCTTGGAAAGCTCCATGTGGAAAATGCCAACCTCGTAAGACTCCTGTATTCATTTGGAATTCCGTTCTGTGTCGCACGCCTGCCCCCTGTTGATTAGAAGAATTAAATGGATAGGACTGGCGAGCTTTGTCAGGCCGCATGGCCTGTTCTCGTTTGGATTGTTCTAATGACCCCAGCACCACTTCTGACACGCATGTCTTGATCCTCTTCCTGCTGGTCACGCAGTTCGTGATGCAGGAGACTGCAGTGGCAGGCGGTTTCATAGCCTCAAGCGTTTTAGTGAGGCAGAAGGATGTTAAAGATACTATAAATAAATGAACCTGAACATGGGACTGGCTTTGTCCAGGTGGGAGCAGACCCCGTGGAGCTTGTAGATGAGAGAATCCTCCAACTATATATATCTGACAGCAAATCTGCAGAGGATCAAGGCGTTCTAAAATCCGAAATACGTAGCTGAAAATGACCGCTGTAGTTTCGGGAGGCCAAAGAGTCGAGGCTGTGTGGCAGGCAGGCAGGCAGAGGGAGGTTTTAATTCAATTTCTTTACAGCTGTACTCATGTTGTTAAATGTCAGCATCTCAAGGGGGTCCACCAGAAAATGAGGCTGTGCAAGTTTTCAGCTATTTGTTTAGCATCATTAGATTAAAAAAAAATGAGTTGTGTGTGTGTGTGTGTGTGTGTGTGTGTGTTCACATACCCTTAACATTCCCAACACTTTCGTTTTTTCCATAGTTGTACCGTTGTGAAGATTTACGGCCATCTTGTACCAGTAATAAGCCTGACTAACATGCATACACTTGAATTAATGTCACTTGACTTGTTTTGACAATAACATGGGGTGGAAAGCACAATAAATAATTGCATTAGAGGCTGCCTTAGGACAGTTGCTGTCTTCCTTCCATCTGGTTCCATTTATGACTCATTCTTCCCATACCAGCCAGATGTGGCTGCAGAAGGCCCTTTAACTGGGTTTCATAGTTTCGTCCATCTGACTGGCCGCCAAGAAAAGGTAATAAAATCCACTCCCACCTAATAGAAGATGAATTCCCTGTACGTTTAACATTTAATCACTGGCCTAAGGCTCATTTCAGACCCAAAAGACCCAAAGAAGTCTCGTATGCAAATGAGCAAAATATTTGTCTTGCTGTGCCAATTCTGCCAAAACCAATTTGAATAACTTGATATCTTTTTTAGTTTCCTCTTTAAATATTTTTTTATTATTATTATTATTAACTCTTTCAGGGCTGATGTCGATTTTTGTCAAAAGGAGGAGTTGACGACGGTAATCAGCTGTACACTGTGAAAAACCAACTGTTATGTTTTAGTTGGACTCTTGGTGCTAGATGAAAAGTTAGCTTCATTGGGTTGACCAAGATTTTCTGCGCTCTTGTGAGCAGCAAGGCGCAAACAAGAGCAAAAATGCCACTGACATCTGGCAAGAGATCAAAATGATTGCATAAAGCAAACTACTGCGTGGACGACATTTTGCCTATTATCTCTGAACTGGACTTTTGATACAAATGATCGAAAATGAATGTGAGGTTCCAGCTTGAGTTGACTGGTCCCCAGCTAATCATGGTGCTGAACAGGTTCATGTAGCTGATGCATCTATGGCAATGTTCGCCAGGGAGGAGTGCCACTTAACAATGATAAGAGGTAGAAACTAGATTGCAATGCACTGCAGCCGTGATGGCGGCTGCTGCTGCTGCCTCAGCCACGTGAAGACGGCATGGCAGCAAGCCTGCTGCACATTCTTGTCAAACTGGTTGCCACAGCATGCAGCAACAGACGTTTTATCTTGATTTCTGTGTGAAACCATTGCTTTTCAGAAACTATTTTTTGAAAAAATATTCAGTCCTCAAAGAGTTAAATACATTGGGGTGTAAAACTTGACGAGCTGTGTGGAGTTTGACCAGTCTCGCTCCACTTTAAGTTGTAACTTTGCTGACCCTCATGAACGCACGAGCTGCTACCCCATTGGAATGCCCCATGGGGGAAAATGACCAACCTCCTAAGACTCCTGTAATCATTCTGAATTATGTTTTGTGTCGCACCCCTGCTCCATCAGTTGGTACAGTAGCAGACGCAAAGAAATAATAATGAAAGGTGGGGAAACAGATTTTTTAGTGATTACATGTGGTGGGACAGGCCTGTCATGGGACATTAGAACCCACAAACCACATCATGGTCGCAACCTTTTCAGAGTTTATCAAGATTTTTATAAAAACATAATGAGAAGTGAAGCAAAATGACACCTTTTATTGGCTGATATTCCGAAATGCAAGCTTTCGAGGCAGCTCAGGCCTCTTCTTCAACGGATAGACGAGAGGAGACCATTTAGTCCATTTGTCACTCGTTTGTTTAGCTCATAGCTAAGATGGCCCCAATATTTCATCCAGATTCTTCTTTAAAGGTTCTCAAGTTTTCTGCTTCAGTTCCATGCATCGGTAGTTTGTCTTTTATATTCCCACAACTCTTTGCGTAACGATAGATAGATAGATAGATACTTTATTAATCCCAAGGGGAAATTCACATAATCCAGCAGCAGTATACGGATACAAAAAACAAAGAAGTGCTTCATGGCTTTACTCTTAAATGCGCTTTCTCAATTTCTGCTAATGTCCTTAAGTAGTTGATTCCCCCTTACAATGAAAAAAAATTTCTTCACACGGAGACCTAGAGACACATGGAATAAATGACCAAGTAGTGTGATGGACTTTACCGACCTTCAAAGCTCAACTTGATGTTTTTTTGGAATAATAAGGACAATAAAATATATTAGAGCTGACTGGCCGGTTCTCAACTTAAATTCACACAGCACATGCATATAGCGAGCATTGTAGTGCCTTGGCACCTACGACGTTCACTGTGAAAACAATCCTCTTTTGTCCCCAAAAATGAAATAAAAACCTAAAAAATATATATCCTCCCCCCAAACACACACAAGACGTTTAGGCTTTGATTAATAAGGGAGCCACTGCCATTTGATTACCGGCTTGGAGGTGGCATTAGGATGTGGTCAGATGTACCCAGCTCTCCCACTGCTTTACATTTTAAAGGCATTCCCAATTGGACAGAGCAGGTCCAGTTTGTTGCGTCCACAAATGGCACACGCTGATTAGTTTTGTTTCTTACAACGCTCCTCTGATTCGAAGTTGTCAAAATTCTAGGGTCAGAATGATTCATCAATAGAGTGTTGGTAAACGGAGCGAATCATTTCTGTTGATGAGTTGATGAACATTAACCAGGATGATGTTACTTCTCATCCTAGGCAATAATGTGGATGATTTCAGGCTGCTCTTCAGTTGTCTGGATTACACATTTTAGGTCTAAATGAAAGGTGCTCGCTTTTTAATCATCGCTCATTCACATTGATGTCCATTCCCCCTCCTGACTGTTCCATTTTGTCTGATCATTTTCAGAACAAACCCCTCCAACATTTAAAAAAAAAAAAGTAATGAGTGTTGCATTTTTTAGCTTGAAAAATTACATTTTTATTAAATCTTATATTTCTACTGTAAAAGGTTCAAAACACTAAAAGTACAAAGTCAAGTGTAAAATGTGTGTACAGTGGAACCTCAGGTCACGAACGTCTCGGATCACGTACAAATCGGGTTACGACAAAAAACTTTTGCATCTGTTCACGACCACACACTCGGGTGACGAACAAGCCAGTTTCCCTTCCCTTCCGCGCTTATGATTTCTGCACGTGTTCAGTCTCTCCCTCTTCATTGTTCTTGGTCAGACGTGCGTGCATTCTCTGTGAACTCTTTGTGCTCTATTTCGTGTGCTTTTGCATTCATTTTGCAATTAACCATGGCCTCTAAGCAAGTGAAGAGTGGTAGTTTTGGTGAGAAGAAAGGTTCGAAGAAAACTGAAATCGAATTAAAGAAAGAAATTACTGAAAAGTATGGGCATGGCGTTCATGTTACTGATCTTGCCGCTGAGTACAAGAAGACAAAATCTATGATTTCGACTATTCTGAAGCAGAAAGAGGCCATTAAAGCAGCTGATGTTGCAAAAGGAGTTACAGTGTTAACCAAGCAGAGGCCTCAAGTGCTGGAAGAGGTGGAAAAACTGCTGCTAGTGTGGATGAAGGAGAAGCAACTTGCAGGGGACAGCGTAAGCGAGGCGATGTTATGCGAGAAATTCAGGAAGATTCATGGCTGCTACGAGTGGCTAGTTCTTCCTCCTCACTTCCTTCATACCAGAACTCGACTCATGCAAGATTAGTTTTTTTGGTTGTTTATGGTTAGTTTTTGTATAAATTAAGAAGTTTTCAAATTTTCATTTTTTTCCCTGTGCTTAAAACTCATTAAAAAACAAAGTGTTTACAGCGAGCGGTTCATAAGGCTGTAGCGTGAACTCCTGCAATGTTAGTTTTCTCTGTTCAAGGTTTTCTCAGTGTTATTCAATGCTTTTACATTTAGTTTATTATTACGCTGTGCATTCTATGGTGTAATTAACTATTTTTGTGCTTAAAAATCTTTAAGAAAATATATTTACATACATTTCGTACGATCTGGAATGGATTAATTGTATTTACATACAATCCTAAGGGAGAAATAGAGTTCGGGTCGCAACAAAATCGTGTTGTGACCAGAGTTTTGGAACAAATTACGGTCGTGATCTGGGGTTCCACTGTAATTAATAATAATATGAAATGAACTATAGTGATACTAATACCGTATGTGCTGTCAAAATATCTCTTTTGTGTGGTATATCTTTGAACGGGAAAACTGCTTAGGTGTACGGTCATTTACCAGACACTGTTCAGCTTAATAGTTTGCTTCAACGACAATTCGTTTGATTACGTCATCATCGTCAAGAAATAACTTCAAGTAAGTTAGTGGATCTTGGCTGTCAACATTCACTTTTATTCAAGGGTGCCCCACAAAATCATAACGAGTTGATGTTGGTTTATTTGAAGCAGGGTCAACAGAGACCGAAACGCGAGCATCCCTTTCAGATTTATCATAAACCCTTTCAGTTTCACTGCCTTCACTTCATCATCACTGCTGATGAGCGACTCCTCGACATCGATATTCGTTTCCCTGTCAAGAATGGGCAACACCTGGGATGCTGAAAAAACAGTTCTTGCACGACTCCATTATGAAGCTAGGAAAAGATTCGTCTACACTTGGCTAACCGTCGGGCTTGACGCTTACGTAAGACACACCTATACCGTTGCTTGAGTAATGCTCAGGACAAATGCTGTTAGCAATTTTACAGCCCGAGTAATCCTCCGGTCTAAGGCATACGAGAGATGTGTCTATACAGTTGCTCGAGTGATGCTTAGGTCTTAATGCTAAGTAGATTAGAATAACATGTAAAGTTAGAAATTTAAGCTGGATCACTGCAGTACCCAAAATGCCATTGCAACCGAACTTACCAAGACTCACCATGAGATGTGAGAGTTCATCCAACTTCTTATAACGATTGAACATTCCTCATTCTACAGGAGCAGGCCAGATCTGAGACGTTTACACCTTTACTTTTGTCCTCGATGAAGATCTTCGCCCTTTCCATCCTCAAACAAGCTGCTCCTCCAATCAGATATAGCAGAGCTCCTTAAGCAGTAGTGATCACAGTGATCTCTGCTAAGTATGGGAATATTTAACACGAGCATCATAAAACACCCATTTATGAAAAACGGGCTTAATGATAGAATGGTTAGTCCTTCTGTTCCGATTGTGTAGTGCATTTGATGGTACAAACCATTTACATCCCTCTTTCTTTGTACATCTTGTTGCTTTTCATTGTCAGCCCCCGGCCGATGTGACACACAAACATAGACCACGCTGTTTACTATCTTAAACCTCCCACCTGCCTTTGTCCACCATATATTTGTGCCCTCTTGTGGACACCAAGTGACATTACACTTAGGCAGGGGCACGATTTCCAGAGCGACGGACATCTTATCTCTTTGTATACATAGAGATATCTCGCTTTACGCTCTTCAAAAGTTTCTTCCATTCTCCGGTGTTGTAGATGCAGGGTAGCCTTCAGATCCTCTATGCTCACTTGTCTGAAGGGCAGTCGAGAGGAGCCGACCCTCAGGTTTGTGATGACAGCAGCATATCTTCAGTTTAAGAGTCCTCATTAAAAACTTCAAGCCGGATGTCAAGTCACATCTAGTGTTAACATTCTTTATTCAACTTTACTAAAACTAGAAAAGGAAAAAAGAGACAGAGCTTCTGTAAAAGGGTGATGCCTGTGTGGCAACCAGAAGTATCCAATGAAAAAGTCTTAAAATGTTAAATCTCTTAAGAGCGCAGTGTTTTTGCTTTCAAATACACTGTATACTGTGTAGGTGCCAGGAAGGAAGGATGACTGGCATTCTGGCTGGGATAAAGTAAAGATTTATACCTGGCCAGGAGGTAATAATGGAAGAACTGGGCAATTAGATGAACAAACTCAACGGGAGCAGTTAATTCCCCCATACAGCAGGTGCCAGTGTTCCTCAGAGCTAAACCCAATCAGGACACTCGCTGGGTGGCATGGGAGTTGAAGACTGGATACACAACCCTGTCAGGGTCGTTTTGGGGACCACCATGGATGGACTGCCCTGGTTTTCATATGACCCAGAGGTGCTTCTGAGGACATGGCTGGGAGGCCAGAAGAATTCCTGGGTCTTGATTTAAAGAAAGCTTGCTGCCTCACTTAAGACTGGCACCAAGTCGGGGGGCAGTGGGCAACACTCTTTTGGAGGAGTAAGGAGGAATTATGAATGGTTTGTTATGTTAATTGTATCTGGAAGGCATTTTGTCAAATAAAAATCTTTGGGTGTTGTTGTGTCTGGTTTGGGGTTCAGTGGTGCCCCCTGGTGGTTACATCTGTATATTGTAGTTTGTTAACAAAATTGAAATATTGGACACTTTTTTTTTTTTATATATTTTGTTTGCCATTTACAGTGCCAAGAAGCAGGCTTTGAAATTCCCAGCCAGATTCTGGGTTTATAGTTCTTCAGTGCCAGCCTGGTGGTTTTCTTTCAGGCTTGTGGGACTCTGTGTTGTAAAATTCCGCAGCATTTCTCCCTCTCCGTGTCTTTTATACTTGTGCTCTATTTAAAATAGCTCATTTTAAAAGTAACAGCCAAAGCGATTATTATGAAAATATTCACCATTTTTGATATAATGAACCTGTATAACACCAGCGCTATTGTCGTTAAATGTTTTTCTAACACGGTAATCTCTAAAATACTAAGTTTACTAACTTTGTGTTGTTTTTTTTTTGTTTTTTTTTACCCGTTCAGTGGCAAACCCGAAAATTTACAAAACCATATAAATAAACCTGTGGTTCCAACCATGCTTGTAAACAAAGTGTTGGCACGTCTTTTCCAGAACAGTTATTTCATTGCTTTTAGATGAATCAAAAATAAATGAGACTTTAATTTATTATCATTAGGGGAAGGATCTTTTGAGTTCTGGTTAGGACCTTCTTTTATAATGATTTTTGACATTGATTTTTGGTACTTCATCTTGGATTTGATGCACGTTATTCAGTAAATTGGCAATCAAAGGCTGCATTACTAATGGAGATGAGTCGGAATGAAGATGCGGAGGACTTCATCTCTGTGGTGCAGGGACAACAACCTGCAAATTAGCGTTGGCAAAACGAAAGAGCTGGTGGTGCACCTCCGACATGTCAAGAAGCTTTGGAGAGTCGGCATTCAGGGGGGAGGATCTGGAAGTGATGCAGAGCTACAAGGACCTGGGGGTTCACTGCACTTGCTAAGGAGATGCAGGTCTTTTGATGACTGCAGCGAGCTGCTGGAAATGTTCTACCAGTCCATAATAGCCACTGTGGTGGTCTATGCTGTAGTCTCCTGGGGAAGCAATCTGAACACCAAAAGAAGCACAATGGCTGAACAAACTCATCAGGAAAGCCTGCACCCTCACAGGGCCAACCCCGGACACACTGGAAAATGTTGTAGAATAGAGGATGTTGGTAACATTGGATGCCATCATGAAAAATCTCCAAGAGATCTGTCTTAGAGCACTTCTAGCCACAGGCTCATTCCACCATGGTGTGCTAAGAAGCACCTCTTGGGAGTCCCATCTGCCCACTACTATCGGGTAATTCAGGGCTTCCACCTGATGTGCTTGTTGAGTTTTATTGATTGATTGGTTCTATTGGTCCATATTCTTGTGGCTTAATGGCTTTTTCTTTTTTTGTCTGCTGGTCAATAGCTGTCCCATTGGTCTTCCACCTGGTCAGTATATCTGCAACTGTGCAATCTCAATCATGATTGGTTAGTTTTTTTCTTTGAGATCCAACATCTAGCCTGGAAAGCCATGCCTGGTTGATATCTGAGTGGATGTTGCACCTTCTCCCTTCATCTACAGCACCTTCAGAAAGTATTCACTTTTTACACCTTTCTTTATATTGCAGCCTTGAGCTAAAATCTTTTAAAATCACCTTTTCCTTCTCTCATCAAGCAACATTCAATTGCCCAGAATAACAAATTAAGAACAAGACTTTTTTGTAAATGTATTCATATAAAATATTGAAATATCCCACTGTATTCACGAGTATTCAGCATCTTTAAACAACAACAACAACCTTTATTTCTATAGCACATTATCATACAAATAATGTAACTCAAAGTACTTTAAATAATGAAGAAAGAGAAAGACAAAGTAAGAATTAAAATCAGAACACTAATTAACATAGAATAAAAGTAAGGTCCGATGGCCGGGGAGGACAGAAAAAACCAAAAAAACTCCAGACGGCTGGAGAAAAAATAAAATCTGCAGGGGTTCAGAGGCCATGAGACCACCCAGCCCCCTCTAGGCATTCTACCTAACATTAATGATCTGTCCTCATTGTATTCAGGGTTCTCATGGAAGGACTTGATGAAGACGGTCATGTGGACTTCTGGCCTTTAATCCATCAATGTAGGGACATCACGGTGCTTTGATTAGATGGTACCACAGAAAACCGGAATAAGAACAGAAGAGAGAAGAGTAGGGGATGGTATGGATTTTGGAGCCACCATGAATAGTAACGATGATCAATTGAATATGCAGAGCATTAGGATTAAATTAAAATTAAGTTATGAGAAAGCCATGTTACAGTAATGTGTTTTTATCAGTTTTTTAAAATGCTCCACCGTATCAGCCTGGCAAATTCCTATTGGCGGGCTATTCCAGATTTTAGGTGCATAACAGCAGAAGGCCGCCCGCCTCACCACTTCTTTTAAGTTTAGCTCTTGGAATTCTAAGCAGACACTCATTTGAAAATCTAAGTTACGATTTGGAGTGTAAGATGTCAGACATTCCAATATATAAGATGGAGCGAGATTATTTAAGGCTTTGTAAACCATAAGCAGTATTTTAGCAGCTCCATTAATGCAGTCGATTGATGTCTTTTTTGGGTGGTCCTGAGAGGAGTGCGTTACAGTAATCTAGTCGACTGAAAACAAAAGTGTGAACTAATTTCTCAGCATCTTGCAGTGATATAAGAGGTCTAACTTTTGCTGTATTTCTTAAGTGAAAACATGCTGTCCTAGTGATCTGATTAATATGTGATTTAAAATTCAGGTCACAGTCAACAGTTACCCCTAAATCCTTTACCTCCATCTTACTTCATTAAAGCTCCTTTGGTTGTTATTCCAGACTGGAGTCTTGTTGGGTTTGGAGTGACAAGTTTCACACATCTGCATTTGGAGATTTCCTGACATTCTCTGCAGATCGTCTGAATATCTGTCAGGTTGGATGGAGGTCGTCAGTAGATGGCTATGTTCAGGTCTCTCCAGGGATGTTGGTTTGAGTGCAAGCCACTTGGGCCACTCAAGAACATTCTCAGAGTTTTCCCTAACCCACTCCTGTGTTGTCTTTGCTTTGTGCGGAGTATCATTGTCCTATTGGAAGGCAAACACTCTGGAGCAGATTTTCAGTAAGCAGCTCCATTCATCTTTTCCTCATTAATGAAAAATAAAATGAAACTTGTTGTTAGATGAAAGCTCTGTCAGGTTGGATGGAGATTGTCAATGGACAGCTATTTTTAAGTCTATGCAGACATGATTGAGTGGCTCTGGCTGGGACACTCATGGACATTCACAGAGCTGTCTGTAAGCCACTCCTGTGTTTGTCATTGCTTGGTTTTTAGGGTCATTGTCCTTGTTTTTGAAGGTGAACCTTCAGCTGATTCTAAAGTCTAGACCACTCATGTTTTACATGAAGGATATCTTTGTACTTTGCTCCATTCAGTTTTAATGTAACCACGTCTAGTGTACCAAACAACAACCCCACAGCATGATGTTACCTCCATACATTAGAATGTTACTGACCTTGCTCTTTTGGGTAGCACACTATCCTTAGAACCACTTGCTGCTGCCGCGTTATCTAGACTTAATTTGAGACTTTGGTAAGCTTGCCATTCTTCTGGACTCCCCTAAAAGCTGGCATTATAGCTGCTCATTTGTATGATGGAATGAGAAGTAATACGGCTGGCAATTCATTCCTCATGCTATTGTGCCATTACGATAGGTGATCATGATAATGATGATGTCCTTTTAGTCCTTGAGGGGAAGTTGTCTGTTTGCATGACCTTTCGGGAGATGTAAACAAGAAAAATCCATCGAAGCCACCATCCATCTGCCCATTATCCAACCTGCTATATCCTAACACAGGGTCATGGGGGGTCTGCTGGAGCCAATCCCAGCCAACAAAGGGTGCAAGGCAGGAACAAACCCCGGGCAGGGTGCCAGCCCCACCACAGGGCACACACACACACACACTAGGGACAATTTAGGATCACCAATGGACCTAACCTATATGTATTTGGACTGTGGGAGGAAACTTCTAATTTTCAGACTTTGCTTTCATTTTTATTACAGTTTTAGTTAAAAAAATAAAATTTTTTAATTTTAACAACATGTTTCATTTTAATTTTTCATTAGGAGGTTAAATACTCTTGTTGAGGGAAAGTTGAACTGAGCAAAAGTACAAAGATATCCTTCATGAAAATCTGCAAAAGAGCATCGAAGGTTCAAATTCTAACAGGACAGAGCAAAGACAACCCAGCAGTGGCTTAGGGACAACTTTGGAGATGTCCTCGAATTGCCCCACTAACAGCCCAGACTTGGACACAAAATAACATCCCTGGAAAGACCTGAAAATAGCTGAGCACTGATGACCACTCCATCCAACCTGATCGGGCTTGGGAGGATCAACAAAAAAGAATGGCAGAAAATCCCCAAATGCAGGTGTGCGAGGCTTGGCACATCAAGCAAAGAAGACTCCAGATGAAGGGCCTTCAACCAAATACATCCATCCATCCATCTATTATCCAACCTGCTATATCCTAACACAGGGTCACGGGGGGTCTGCTGGAGCCAATACCAGCCAACAGAGGGTGCAAGGCAGGAACAAACCCCAGGCAGGGCACCAGCTCCACCACAGGGCACACACACGGGACAATTTAGGATCGCCAATAAACCTAACCTGCATGTCTTTGGACTGTGGGAGGAAACCCACGCAGACACAGGGAGAACATACAAACTCCACGCAGGGAGGACCCGGGAAGCAAACCCATGCCTCCTAACTGCGAGGCAGCAGCACTAACACTGTGCCACCATGCCACCCTATTGAAGCCAGCAGTGATTCATATATATATCTGACAACATTTTCATGTCGGGAGGGACATTTTTTCTGAGGGGCAAAGTGAAAGATGAATATTTTCCATCAACGTTTGTGGAACAATTGCATTTAGGGGCAAAGAATTCTAATGGAGTTTAGGGAATGTGCTGGTGGAGCTGGACAGGACACACATATAAAGTTTAGAGAATGTGTCTACAGTAATCTAGAGTATGCATGACACATCAGAAGTTCTTGTACCAAAAACTAGCATAGCACGGTGTATATTTTATTGTTGGAAAACGGATTCCTCACTTCCGGACTCCAAATTGAATTCAATATCTCCTCTCTCTCTCTCTCTAAAATACAAGCAGTAATTTCAGATTATCTTTCAGAGCTTGTGGGACAGCACAGAGCTTTGGAAAAAAGTTGGGGCTCTCCCGGCCAGTCAGTGACGTATGGAGCTTCAGATGCCATCAGTCACATAGCTTTAAAGCTTTGAAATGGTGCCCTTCATTAAACAAATACAAGCTTCAGAGCCTCGGTGTCCAACGTCCCATCCCCAGTTTTCATTAAGTCGTCATTGTCCACCTGAGTTCAAAGTTGTTGCAATGGATTTCTGTGAAACCAGACAAATCTCGAAATAAGCCAATTCTGTATGAGTAAAATAGCATCTGTGCAATAAAAACATTTAAAAGCTGCTGAATGCCATCAATTACATGACCCGCTAAAACCAGGACTGCAGGGACTATCTCGAGCACATTGGGTGCAAGACTGGCAACAAGTGTGGGTGGGGTGGCAGTTCATCACAGGGTCCATAAATATAGAGTCAGGGTCAATATAAAGAGTATATGCTCTCATTAACACCCAACAGTGTGTGGCACATGGGCTACAGTTTATTCTGTACTTCTAGTGAGCCAATAATTTATTTATAGAGCCTGCCAGAACGTAATGGAGAAACATGGTTATGGAATGGAAAATTTTTTTCCTGGCATGAATTTATTAAAACACAAAGGAAAAACTTCAATGGTTTTTGACCATGGTTACTATGCAAAGAGAAAGTAAACCAATGGACCCCTAACTTGGGGTAGTGACTGCAGGATGTCTTGTGCCCCCCACACATCCCCCCTCCACCACTCCAGCAAAACCTAAAATATTTAAAGCCACCAGTTAATAGCTATTGACTCACTGGCTGGAAACACAATTTCGAGGCATATTATGTAATTCTGAGTGAAACAGAAATGAATATTATTAACAGAAACTGCAGAGGAGGACATATATGCTCAAAAAACCCAAGGGGCGTTGACTTAAAGTCCAGATGTTTCTCCGAGTTTGAATTAAAGCCTGCAGATGGAAATCCAACAGCTGTCTTAAACAATGTGGAAGTGGACGTGTAGCTGTCATGTCCATGAGGAGATAATTAGCTGAAACTCACAGGCACTCCTGGGCAGTGAACACGTAGTGCCTTCAGAAGGTATTCGGACCCCTCACATCTTGCACACTTTGATATCTTGCGGCCTTATGTTAAGATCATTTACATACTCCCAATTGAAGCAACACTCAATACAGCCAAATAATAACCAGATTTTAGAAACTTTTACACATTTATAGAAAACTGACTGAAATATACAGTGCTCTGTATTTGGTTGAGGGGCGACACGGTGGCGCAGTGGTAGCACTGCTGCCTCGCAGTTAGGAGGCCTGGGTTCGCTTCCCGGGTCCTCCCTGCGTGGAGTTTGCATGTTCTCCTTGTGTCTGCGTGGGTTTCCTCTCACAGTCCAAAGACGTGCAGGTTAGGTGCATTGGTGATCCTAAATTGTCCCGTGTGTGTGTGCCCTGTGGTGGGCTAGCGCCCTGCCTGGGATTTGTTTCCTGCCTTGCGCCCTGTGTTGGCTGGGATTGGCTCCAGCAGACCCCTGTGACCCTGTAGTTAGGATATAGTGGGTTGGATGATGGACGGATGTATTTGGTTGAAGGCCCTTCGCCTGGAGTCTTCTTTGCTTGACATGACGAGCCTCGCACACCTGCAGTTGGGGATTTTCTGCCATTCTTTTTTGTTGATCCTCCCAAGCCCGGTCAAGTTGGATGGAGACCACCAGTGCTCAGCTATTTTCAGGTCTTCCCAGAGATGTTATTTTGGGTCCAAGTCTAGGCAGTTAGTGGGGCAACTTGAGGACATCTCCAAAGTTGTCCCTAAGCCGCTGCTTGGTTGTCTTTGCTCTGTCCTGTTAGAATTTGAACCTTCAATGCTCTTTTGCAGATTTTCATGAAGGATATCTTTGTACTTTTGCCCCATTCAACGTTCCCTCAACAAGAGTATTTAACCTCCTAATGAAAAATTAAAAATGAAACATGTTAATAACAAAATATTTAATTTTGTTAACTAAAACTGTAATAAAAATGAAAACAAAATCTGAAAACTAGAAGTGAACAAACAAGATAATAAAAATGATCATTAAATTAGTTTTTGCAATTTTATCATTTAGATTTTCACCAGGGGCCTCATGTATAAATGGTGCGTACGCACAGAAATGTTGTGTAAGAACGTTTCCATGTTCAAATCGCGGTGTATAAAACCTACACTTGGCGTAAAGCCATGCACATTTCCACGGTACCTCACACCCTGTCGTACGCAAGTTCTCTGCTCGGTTTTGCAGACTGGCGGCACCCAGCGTCAAAGCAGTGCTACTGTTCCTGTGTGGTTATCCTTTCTATTCCTGGTGTGGCTTTATAAATACACTGAAATTAACCGCATATTATTTATTAGTTTAATGCATCTAATTGTAATTAACCTGCAACAATATAATGGTCCACAGAATGGTCAAACTATTCTAAATACCATAACTGCTTTAGCGTTGTTACTCTCACTGCACCTTTTTCTTCTTTCAGCTGCTCCCTTTAGGGGTTGCCACAGCGGATCATCTTTTTCCATATTACTCTCACTGCACCACTCGGAGCAACTGATCGGAAAGAGAATTATATCGGTATACAGCATCAAGCACACGCTGCCTCAGCCATGCTTCCTATTTGAACTGCTTCTCACACAGCAAACGCTTCAAACCTTTCCTGTACGGACCTCGCGGTTCAGAAACAGTTTCATCCCAAGAGCTCTAAACGCACTCAATCAGTCCATCAAGTGCTCCTTGTAGAACTGTTTGTACTTATTAGTACAATCACCTCACTGTAAACTTGCAGTACAGTTATAATGTTGCACAACCTGAGCCACTTTATATATATGATGACGATAACATTTTTTAGATGAAATGCAGCAAAATATGTTGTATTATATAGATAAAACTTTAACTTCATTTAAATAATCTATATTGTTAATAATTAAAGGACATGGTGTTGCTACGCTAGCAAGGATCTGGCGCTTCGCTCACGATTGTTTCTGCCTCGCACCGTATGCTTCACTGGGACTTGCGCGAAGGATAGAATAATTAAACATGTACTATGAAGATATTTCAATGTTCCTTAAATGTTCCGCCGTTCTGAGCTTACAGATGGCTTAACGTCCATTACAGAGCTGATTGTGTGGCGATTTGGTGACTTGGAGAAAGAAAAGGAAGGACAGGAATTGGAGGTTAGTACATTTGAAAGAGACAGTACTGCAGGGGCGGCCTTAGGCATGTGCAAACTGTACACCTGCACAGGGCTGCCAAGCCAATATATATTGAATATAAAACAGAAAGAGAAATTAACGACACGGCTAAAAACGCAGCGGCAAATTTCAGCAGAAGTTAAACGCTTGTGTCATGAGCATGAGGCGGCTATGCAGTGTTCGCAACGGACGTGGCCATCCGCCATGCATAAGATACCATATTGACATTGGCGGGCGAAGGGGCCACCGATTCTTTCTCTGCCCAGGGCCGCCCCTGAATACTGCTGCAATAAATTATTTCATCGAAGGTTGCGCACAATCACTGCACCGTGAAACCCATGTTTAATAACGTGCTTTAACTTCTATCATCATGAAAACGATATCATGTATACATCTCAGTATTTTAGTTATTCAGAGAGCTGTAATATCACGAATGTAATGGATTCTGTGTCCATTCGGTTTAAGAAGCACGTAGAGCACATAGAAGAACACATACAAAACAAAGCATTTAACGTGCTACTTTAATTACGATGTGATTTGAGAAACTGGTTGATTAAAACGATTTTAAGATGAAGTTTATGACGTTCTGCTTTAATGACAAAATAAACTACGTGATTAAAGTGGAAATGTCGAGATTGAAGTTGACATTTCGTGCTTTTTCCCCACTGTGTGCCTTTTTTTTTCTCTGTACCTTAATAAGCTTTCATATGACACTCAGACGGTGGGCTACGTCTCGCCTTTTCACAGCTACTTTGATATGTGATTTCTTTTTTATTTCGGGCACTGTGCGACTTTGTGAACTTGAGCTTTCAAGTTTCTCCAACACGCTATGTCACTCGATCAACTTCCTTTTGTTGATTATACTACGGTTTATTTGAACAAATAGTATGTTTTTCCTTTGCCTCCACTTGGTATTCGCTGAAATTCTTATATTTTCCCCGTGCTTTTCCCATTGTCTTTTCACAGAAAGCTGAGCTTAAGGGCGATTTATATTGATTTGCATATTCAAAGAGGCGTAATTCTGGGAGGAACTGAGGTGGGACAGTAGGCGCGTGCACGTGAGTTACTTTTTACGCTGACCGGGATTTATGGAGTGGAACAACGTGGAAGTTGGAGTACGCACAGATTCCTGCATTTGGATTTTTCTTTGCGTACGCACATTTCGGCTTTTGTGCTTACGTCATGTTATAGTGTGAGTTCTACGCACGGCGTTATACATGAGGCCCCAAGGTGTGGTGCTGAGGTGCACTCTGGTCCCAATCTGGGTGGTGTGGCAATGTGCTGTAATCAGTGCATGCTCCTGACCTCCTTCTCCTCCTCCTTTTAGGTGGTGGTGATGGTTGGGAGGGTGTGCTGATACAGAACACCACACTAGACTCTGTGCATTATGTCCTAGTGAACATGCAGTTGCTGGTATATTTAAATCTACATTCGTAATATTAGTTTGCAGAAGAGCATTGATTGATTCACGCGCACAACTACCCTTCGCTGCTGGCATCAGAATCTGTGGATTTCATCGGTCATTTCAGCCATCGGATGACTTTCCCTTCTAGAGTCAAGTGCGAACACCAAAGTCTTGTCACTCGCCACGGCCTTGTTCTGTAGATTGCATAATTGACTGGCGATCACAGATGCCCCACTGCCAGCGAGTGGCAGCTTTCACCAAAAGGGTTTCGTGTTACTTTGGAAGATTTAAAGCAGTGTTCTCTAACTCAGCAAGTTTTCGTTCTCACCCTCTTCTTAATTAATGACTTGTTTTTGATCCTAATTGGCTTGTTTTGAATTAATTTTCTTTGACTTGCTCTCGAAGACTCTGACCCGTTATTTGTTTCTTTTTCCTGAATTAGCAGCCAAACAATAATGAAAATAAAGAAAGGTGAAGGTCTCAGGAATGCTGATCTGCTCAGGTCTCCAAAACATTTTAAGAGAGAAAATCAGCAATTTCAGAAATGTCTGCGATTGCACAATGAGAGCAGCAACAGGCCATGGAATTAAAGAACGGGTTTAATTAACAATGAAACTCGAATGAAGCAACTGGTTGGAGTTTGGGGCCCTGACTTAGTTGGTCTTCTGTTGGCTGACTCGCTTCGCATTTCGTTTCTGTTTGGGTGCCATTTAAAGAAAGAAATGAAGCAATTCAGAGGAACAAATATTAAACAAGTCGATTAAAGTGAATGTAAAAGGATTTAATTAGCAACAAAAACAGGTCACTAATTAAGAAAAGGGTTAGAATGAAAACCTGCAGCCACTGTGGCTCTCCAGGACCGGAGCTGGGGACCCCTGATGTAAGGTATCTGAGTAGTTTGAAAATTAGAGCCAGGAAAGATTTGTCAAACTCATATAGCCACCCCAGCTTCCAATTCAGTCAGAATTTTGAACGGGTGAGCTTCAGGGGGAAGAAGTTATCCTTTTATGCCAAACTAAAAACTAAAGTTACAAAATGGTGAATAGCTACAAAGAAACAAGAATAAAATATTAAAATTAGAAGATCCCTGCCCTCAACCTTGAGTAGTCTCAGAGTTTTTTACTGCTGATAACCAACACCACCGCCACCATGCTTCATCATTGGAAATTTTGGTTTCATCAGACCAACGTGGTGTAGTGTGTTAGGGGCTCCATGGCAAGTGCAGGATTTCTGTAAATAAAACCAGTGCTCCTCTGGCTTTTGGTGGGTTTGGGTGTGAAGCCCCTGAGTGTTCATTGGGGAAATCGTCTGATTGTGTTTTCAAGAGTGAACGTGATGTGCAGTCACTTTTCTGAATTTTAGATGTATGCAGTTTGACACCAGCTGCTGTGAAATTTTGGGATCCTTGGAGACTCCTCTTAGTATCAAAAGGTCAGTTCTTGATCTAAATTTGCTTGGCTGGACAGATTTATCAGTCGTGTGAAGTCTACACCACTTCTAGATGATTTTTTGTACAGTAGAATGATTGAGTTCATATCATTTGGCAATCCTTTTTTAAAATACTTTGTCAGACTCGTGGGCATCCACAACCCTATTTTTGTGAGGGCCTTAGAGAGCTCTTTTGATCTTGGCATGATGACACCACACACATCAATAGCACAGTGAGCACCAGGCCCTCGAGGACCCTAACCCTCCATGTGTGTGGTTTAAATTAGACGGATCTCACCTGCATACTTCCATAAGGAGGTTCTAATCATTGGCAAATCAACTAATTCTAATTTAATGGATTTTTGAAGTGGTGATAAATGTAGACGTGTGACAAATTTGCATTTTTGAGGGTGAACACAACATTAGGTGTCATTTGTTCAAGTCTGTCACTTTCAATTGTAGGCACTCCTTGCATGAAGATTTAATGTTTGCCTGTTATGGTATTAGCGCTTTATTGGTGCCAACCCTACACAGACTGACACCAGAGGCACATATAAAACAAACAAACTTTTATTTTCTTCATCTGTGGGCCACGTCTTCCCTGTGAACCCCACAGGCACAACACAAATAAAGCACCCAAATCACTACACTCTTCTCCTCCACTCCTCTCGGGGCAGGTTCGTCCGCCGCCTCCCGACTCTGTTGCCATGAGTAGTGGCTGCAGGCTCCTCTTATAGCCCACCTGGAAGTGCTGCAGGTGCTCGTTGTCCTACCTCTTGCTGCACCTATGGGTGTGGCTGCATGCCCCAGACGGGCAGCTCTATCTCCCTTGGCGGAGGCCACAGAGCCCAACCAAGATGAGCTCTGGTGTTCCATGAAAGTGGCCCCGACACAACCCATGGGGGCTGCTACCAAGTGTTCCAGGAGACGTAGCGTGCATCCCATGGGTGCTCCCCCGGATCCATTATTGAAGGGGCGTCCCGGCCAGGCATGGGCCCCGGTCATCCGCCATGCCATTCAAAAACATTGAAACATTCAGCCATTTTCTACGGGGTGCACTTACTTTTCACGTGACTGTGTATCATCAATGTGCACCTGAGTGGTCCTAAAGTGTTCAACCCCGTTGTTGAATCGAGAGATTTTAACTTCAACTCATCACTGTTCACTTCATCGGTCCCATGAGCCATTTGCTAGTTAAAGAAAAGCTTGGGTTGCAGATGGAAGAGGTGTTAGTGAGGCCAGCAGGGGGCGCTTACCCTGTGATGTGAATGTGGATCCCGATGCCCCAGGGAAGTGACGGGGACACAGTGCTGTAAAAATGATGTCGTCCTTCAGATGAGACGTAAAAACCGGGGTCCTCACTCTTTGTGGTCATTAAAGATCCAGGGGCATCCTTCATAAAGAGGAGCGTGTATCCACATTTGTCATTTTGGGCCCCCTAGTCATCCCTCATCTCTAACTGACTCTCACTCTCTTGCACCACTTCACCACCAAAAATGGCTGTCGTTGAATTGTCAAGGTGGATGCTACACATTACAACAACAATATTTATTTCTAGAGCACATTTTCATACAAATGATGTAGCTCAAAGGGCTTTACAGGATGAAGAAAGAGAAAAAAGACAAAACAAATAAAATTAACATAGAATAAAAGTAAAGTCCGATGGCCAGGGAGGACAGAAAACACAAAAAAAAAACTCCAGACGCTGGCGAAAAAAACAAAATCTACAGGAGTTCCAGGCCAAGAGACCACCCGGCCCCCTCTAGGCTCTACCTAACATAAATGACCTCAATCAGTCCTCATGGTATTCAGGGTTCATATGGAAGGATTTGATGATGATGATGATGGTCATGTGGACCTCTGGCCTTTAATCCATCACTATAGGGACATCACAGTGCTTTGATCGGATGGTGGTGCCGGAACACAGAAAACCGGAAAAAGTACAGAAGAGAAAGTAGGGGTTAGTACGGATTTCGGAGCCACCATTAATGATAATGATAATTAATAGCATATACAGAATATCGGGATTACACTAAAATGAAGCTCTGAGAAAGCCATGTTAAACTAATGTGTTTTTAGCAGTTTTTTTTTAAAGTGCTCCACCGTAAGAGCCTGGCAATTTCCTATTGGCAAACTCATATTCCAGATTTTAGGTGCCTGATAGCAGAAGGCCCACCTCACCACTTCTTTTAAGTTTAGCTCTTGGAATTCTAAGCAGACCCTCATTTGAAGATCTAGGGTTACGATTTGGAGTGTAAGGTGAAAGACATTCTGAAATATAGGATGGAGCAGATTATTAAAGGCTTTGCAAACCATAAGCAGTATTTTTGGTGGCTGAAGTGGCACCCCACTCACTTGTAACGGCCGAACCCTTACCCAGCCGGCAGCTACACCTCCAAGACCTGTGGCCTGGATAAATTACTGAGGTGAATCTTATAAATCAAGCCGTAGCTCTAACAAATACAATTTTCCCCACAATTGACGGATTAAACATAGGCACACAAAAGCAGATATGTAAAAATAAGTGATTAATTATATTAAATGAAATAAAAAATACAAATTTCACACGTAGAAAATATATGAATAAACCATCACCAAAGCAACAACGTGACAACACCATACTGTATATACAGTATATACATAGATGTAGGTATATAGATATACAGTGATACCTCAGTATACGTCTGCTTTGGAATAAGTCCAACTTGGTATACGTTCTGTTTGGACACAAAAATTTTGCTTGGAATACGACTCGCGTGCTACCCTTATTTACCTCTCTCGAGACAAAGCCACGACTGCCCACGAGCGTCAGTGTGCCAGTTGCTAGCATTCAGTGAACAACCCGCGCTATAACTCTCTGTGAATTATCACATGTGTGGTATAGCGGGTCCACAGCTTCTGTCAAAGCCCAGTTTTAAAATAATCACCGCACTCACTCCTTGGTGAGGAGGCGCGGTGTTTTTGTGGCTGAAGCGGTTCTCTGGGCGATTCGCGATGTGGGCTTTTCTCACCTAAGTGCACAGGTGAGAGACCATCCGCATTCGTGATTGATCCTGGTGCTGCTTATCTTGATAAACAGAAGTGCGAGTCGGCTAGAAGGGGCGAGAGAGAGACAATGCGTGAAGTGGCTGAAGTAGGCAGAGTGAAGGTCAGCTGCAAGTAGAGCGACTCCCCAATTGGGAAGCAGGGGGCCGCCAGGTAAAAAGACACCGGGCTTCTTCTTGGTTTTTTTTTTTAAAGAATGCTTCCTGCTGTATTTTAACCTCGTTGTTTTTAAGAAGACTTTTTTCTATTGTTTTTAACCTCCACGTTTCACTTTTGATTTTATGGATTATTTATTGGAACTTTGGAGACTGCACTTTAATTTGAACACCTTGTTTTGTTAATTGTTTCAATAAAAGCACTTTGCACTTTTTCACCATCCCCTTGCTTTGTTGTTACCGATGAGGTTAGCAGCGAGGCACATTACCGGCGGTGTAGGATTCAAGGGCTGCCCGACAGCAGATGGGAGCATACAGCAAACCCACATCGTCGTAACGTGATTTTGTGTTTTTTCACGTAAATTTGAATTGATTGTTGAAAAGTATGGAGGTAGCATGCGTATCCGGGACTTGGCTGTTGCATACCGTTTGCCGAGAATGACGGTATCTACGATTGTGAAAAACAAAGACGTTATTAAAAAGTAAAGTGAGGTAAATTTTCATTTATTTCATCTAATTGCTTTTGTATTTATGTATTTTAGTATTAAGCCGTGTTCAAATTATTTTATACAACCCCATCAATGTATAATGTGCCAATAACAAGATATTTTTTCATGGGAACGGATTAATAATTTTCCCATTATTTCTTATGGGAAAAATTTGTTTGGTATACATCCTGTTTGGTATAAGTCCAAGGACCTGGAATGGATTAAGGACACATACCGAGGTACCACTGTATATAAATATATATATATATATATAGATATACACAATAACAAACCCTCCCTTGTCCCTGTAACATAACAAACAACACGAACAACAATGAATGAATGATAGTGAACTTGAATCCGAGTATATAACTGTCCTGAATGCGGATGTAGGACTGGTCAACAAATATGTGGTGTGTTTGTATTTCCCGGAACAAATGGAACAACCTCACCGTGAATCCTCGACGTGTGGTGGATGATGTAATCCAACCCCTGGGTCTCTGGCGATGAGGGAATTGAAGTAAGTCCGACAGAATTTAAACAAACTGGATCTAAAGCGTGATGTGGAAAACAGCAGGTAAACGTGGTTCGTAGTTGTAAAGTGAAATCTCTGTCTTTCTCCTCCTCCTTCTCTGGTCCCTCCTGATTGGTTATATAGTGATGAGCTGGTTGTACTTGATTAATTGTGAACAGGTGTTTTCCATCTTGGGGCCCTGTTCTCCCTCCATCATCCGTCCCCTCCATATTTATGGGGACAACATTCACTGACGCACACATGATAAACAGCAAACGGGACGATGGAAACAAAAACGCACTTGGCACATACATTGACAACACTAATTCTACAGAATGTGGCAGAAATAACTCCCACATTTCAAAGGTACGAGGTATCACCAAAAACTTATTTCCCAAATGTAGATATTAAAAAGTTTTTTTTACTTTAAGTTTTAAAAATTGTATCGTCCAAATGGTGGCCTTGACGGCCGTTCTTGGAAGTTTTCCATCACTCTCACTAGGATGTTAAGCGAAATTCCTTCAATTTCTTCTTGAATAGCCTCCTTTAGTTGGTCCAAGGACCGAGGACGATGTTTGAAAACCTTGGCCTTGAGGTACCCCCACAGAAAAAAGTCACAGGCGAGCTCGTTGGCCACAGAACTGCCTCATGTAAGGAGACCACTCGATCCGGGAACATCTCCTGCAAATTTTCACGACGTGCTGTATGGGCCGTAGCTCCATCCTGTTGAAACCAGAAGTCCTCAAGGTTGTGTTCTTCCCCATACTCTTCAATTTTCGGGCGCAGAAAATTCTCCAACATGTCGCAATATTGATTGGAATTCACAGTAACTGTGACTCCACCCTCTTCAAAAAAGTAAGGCCCAATGACGCCCTATAGACGACGCAGCACACCAAATGGTCACTTTTGGGCTGTGAAGAGGTCGTGTATGGAGTTTCGAGGGTTTTCAGCAGCCCAGTAGCAAATTGTGTTTGTTCACTGTGCCAGAAAGGTGGAAATGGGCTTCATCGCTACTCCACAGAATGCCAGTGGGAGGCACAGCTGCGAGGATCCCATTACAGCAATCCATACGTCCTCCCCAGTCTGCTGGAGACGATTCCTGACCAATCATAATCTTGTATGGGTGTAAATGAAGGTCAATATGCAAAATTCGCCTCACAGTTCTTTCCGAAATCCAAAAGAGCTGAGGCATGTTTCCATGCTTAACGCGTTGGAGACAGCTCAATCAAAGTCCTCGCTGCAGTGATGTTCTCACATTTTTGGGACGTCCGGGTGGCTTTCTCTTCAGTGCAGATCCTGTTGCCCTTACTCTTTGAACCCACAGCAAAATCGTTTTCCGTTCTGGAACACTTTCATTAGCATGTACACCAAACCGCGTGCGAAACACCCTCTGCGTCGCAACTACAGATTCACCATTTTTGAGAAAAGCCTCAACTACAAAGCCTCGATGCTCACCCGACCACGGCACGGTGATGACTGAAAACTTTATTATGTACCGTACCTAACAGAACGGACCGCACCCCTCTACCTGCTCTGGGGACCACACAGTGATTTTTCAAAATGTGGCAGTTATTTCTGCTGCACCCTGTATGTAGCCCCACTACGCACTGAATCATTTTGAGTTGTGAGAAATGTGCTATATAAATGTATTATTATTATTATTATTAAAATGCTGTAGTAATGGGAAATGCAAGTGAGTGGTAACCACTTAACATTTATATTCCATCCATCAATCCATCCATTATCCAACCCGCTTTATCCAAACTAAAGGGTCACGGGGGGTCTACTGGAGCCAATCCCAGCCAACACAGGGCGCAAGGCAGGGAACAAACACCGGGCAGGGCGCCAGCCCACCGCAGGGCACACACACCAAGCACACACTAGGGACAATTTTATAATCGCCATTGCACCTAACCAGACACGAAGAGAACATGCAAACTCCACGCAGGGAGGACCTGGGAAATGAACCCGGGTCTCCTTACTGCGAGGTAGCAGCGCTACCCACTGCGCCATCATGCCGGCCATTTAATTTCCAACTATCTGGAAAATGATTCAAATTTTACCTGGCACTACACTGCCATTCCAACATTTTCACCAAAGACTTGTTTTTCATTTTCCTCGGCTGCCAGTCGAGTATTTTATTTTACGCGGAGGAAAGCCTTGGGAATTACAAAAACAGATTGGAACTATACAGCCACTGCTGAAAAATCCATCTGTCTGCGCCCACATGCTTAAAGAACCCGTTGTTTTAGAAAGCTGCACACTCTGCGGGCAGGTTGGCGATCCCAAAAAAAAGGCGCAAAAAGATTTAGTATTTTGTGTTCCTATTCTATCTGCAAGTGATGGCAGCACAGTGTCCTGCCCAGGAGCTGCAGTCTTAATGGTTCATGTCCGTGATTTCAGAACACTGGACAGTGCAGTGGTGACTTTACTTCACAAAAGTCTGAGGACTTGCAAGGAAATCTGCAGAAAGAAATATGGCGGGATTTTACAAGGCGGGTAACGTCTCTCATAAAACATTAATGAAGTGTAAACACGCTGAATGTGTCTGATGTGGGAAAGCTAGCACCCTCTAAACATTAAAGACCATTGGACCTCCTTTATCAGCCATCTTTGGTGTTTGGCTGAATCTCACGTAACCAGAAGAACTGAACTAACAAAATGCCATCTTGCTCCACCAGTGAGTCTTTTTCGGCCTTGGCACTTTCTTTCAATCAGAATCCAAAAACTTTATTAATCCTGAGGAAAATGATTTCCCAATTATTTAAATTGGGATGTTTTCTACAAATGCAAATGTTTTATTTAACCTTTACCATTTTTAATTGAATGTCTTAATTTCTACGTCCAGAACTTTGTATCATTGGTTGAAATTCTGGTTTTGTAATATTAAATCTTGTGTTTTTCCTGATTGTAAAACATTTACAAGTATGGAGTAGAATTTAGCAGTAGAGTATATCACATCATAGGATTTGGATTTATTTAGAGTACTGGAGACCTCAGCTATCAAGCTGCCTTCCCCATTTGGCCATTCCACAGCTGAAATAGCGCTAATCCGACCCCTCTACCCCATGATTCCTGCGATCCTCCAGGGATAACTTTAAATTAGGCAGGCAAAACAACTTGGCAGGTGGGCCGTGGCACCAAGTGCCACATTTGAGTACCGAGAAAAGAAACAGAATAGGTGAGGGTGAGTAACAAATTCTAACTATCATGTTACTTATGTTTTAGTGCTAATGACCAACAACAGAGATGCAGTCTGTACAGTTAATCAGCAGCTCTAGTCAGGGTGTGCTAAACTGAAGTAGTGAGTCTTCAGCCGGGATTTAAAAGCTGAGACTGAGGGGGCATCTCTTATAGTAGCAGGCAGACCAGTCCACAGTTTAGGAGCTCTATAACTAAAAGCTCGACCTCCCACTGTTTTAATTCTTGGAATCATAAGCAGACCGGCATCTTGATCTTAATGTGCGCTCTGGTTTGTAAGTCATGATATGTTCAGACAAGTAAGCCGGACTTTGGCCATTTAATGCTTTATATCTTTTAAAGAGGATAGATAGTAATGGATAGATTTATAGGAAAGGAACCAGCGTAGTAGTGAAACAGGACAAACTTTAAAAATAAATTAACAAACAGGCATTACTAGCTAAGCGGATACAAGCTGCACTCCAAAACAGAGTTAGAACGAGTCGAACAGAGGCTAGTGCATGAATGAGGAAGGCCCATCCCGGCTCCCTACTCCTGAGGTGACGCTTCCCCATCCCCTTGGCCCACAGCCTCTGTCTCAGATTAGCGCGAATGTATCACTCCTGCAAGTGAACTATGATTCTTAGCACAATGAGAGAAATCGCAAATACAACTGGAATGTTCAAGCAAATTATAGAAGAAAGCTGATCTAAATCTGTTAAGTACTTCTCTCGTGAAAAGCGGACAGGCATACAGACAGACATTGGATTTTATATATATATATTTTACATACACACACCATACAATGTCTGTTTTATGCTATTTTCTATGGGATTCATAAAAGCAGTATTTTAGTGTGTGTCGTGGGCCATCTGTTTTTAATGACAGAGACCTAGCAACCAGACAGACACACAAGAACAATGTATTTCTTATAAAGCCTAAAATCACTTAAAGAATGTCTCGAATGGGCTTTAGCAGGCCCTGGTTTTTGACAGCCGTTACCCGTTAAGTTGTTCTCTCGTTCGCTAGCTAAGCAAATGTAAGATACGCCCTGAGGCTGGTGCTTGAGTGAGGAGGGCCCTGCCCCCCTCCTCTCGGCCCGTTGCGTGTTTCTCGGATTCCTGAAAATAAATCGGAACCACAAGCGAACTATGATACTTAGCGCAATGAGAGAGGTTGCAAAATCAACCGGAATTTTCAAGCAAATTATAGGTCCTTCTCACTCACACCCCAGCCTCGGGGTGTAACTTACCTCCGCTTAGCTAGTGAACAAGAGAACTACTTAACGGATTTGGTGTCCGTCAATAAAGGCGCGTAAATAAAAGCGAGCTTCAAAAGGGCGACCTCAATTGGGCGCAGCGAATAAATGCAAACGCAACAAAATTATTACAGAAAATTTATTAGATAAAGGCAATGATTGAACGTATAAAATTAGCTACGGAACGCCTTTATTCGCCGCGCTCAATTGAGGTCGCCCTTTTGAAGCTCGCCTTTATTTACGCGGGCCTTTATTCGCCGAGCTCAATTGAGGTCGCCCTTTTGAAGCTCGCCTTTATTTACGCGGGCCTTTATTCGCCGCACTCAATTGAGGTCGCCCTTTTGAAGCTCGCCTTTTTGTGTGCGCCCTTATTGAATAGAGTCAACGGATTTAGATCGGGTGTTTTTCTATAATTTGCTTGCAGATGATTTTGCAACTTCTCTCATCACGCTAAGTATCATACTTCGCCTGCTATACTGATTTATTTGTGTGAATCCGAGAGAGACGCAGCAGGCCGAGGGGGGCGGGGGTACGGGACGGGGTCCAGGACGGGGTCCACCTCTCTCACGCGCCAGCCTCAGGGTGTTCCATACCTCCACTTAGCTAGTGAACGAGAGAACTAGTTAACGGATTTAGATCAGGTATTTTTCTATAATTTGCTTGAACATTCCGGTTGATTTTGCGACTTCTCTCATCATGCTAAGTACGATGTAGTTCGCTTGCAGGAGCGACTTATTTAAGCGAATCCGAGAGAGACGCTGCGGGCCAAGATTAGGGGGAACCGAGTAGTGAGGAGTGGGGAGCTGGGCAGGGCCCTCTTCACTCACGTGGCAGCCTCAGGGCATGTACCTTACCTCCGCTTAGCTAGCGAACGAGAGAATTACTTAACGAATTTAGATCTTATTTTTTTTTTTTTTGTTCAATAATTTGCTTGAACATTCCGGTTGATTTTGCGATGTCTCTTATCACGCTAAGTCACATAGTTCAGTTGCGTCACCGATTGTATTTGCGTAAATCCAACACTGTTTTAGACAATTGTTTCACTGGTTCAACACAATGTGACAAGAAGCTGCCTTTCTGCAATCCTCTCATTGGAAATCTTCTTGTTGTTGCCACCCCAGTTTTGGAGTACGATGAATTTCATAATCTTCTCATTGGTAATCAGAGTTTCATTTTTATTCATTATTCTGCATATTTTGCGCTTCGTCTCTATATATGTAAAATCCAACGTCTGTATGTCTGTCTGTATTTCACGAGAGAACTACTTAATGGATTTAGATCATTTAGATAATTTTTTTCTATAATTTGCTTGAACATTCCGTTTGATTTTGTGACTTCTGTTATTTTGCTAAGTCACATAGTTCAGTTGTGTCACCGATTTATTCATGCGAATCTGAGAGACAGTCTGCGGGCCAAGGGGAAAGGCTGCTGGGCCTTCCTCACTCAGGTGCCAGCCTCCGTTCGAGTCGCTCTCTCTCGCCACGTGTTGGAGCGCACCTCGCCTCCACTTAGCTAGCGATACCTGTTTGTCCAGCAGATATTATCATCTGCAGATTGTTAAGGAGTAACGTTTGACCTTTTTCAGAGAGAGAGAGAGATCAGAGCTACGTGTGTTTTAGAGGGTAGCTGCTCATTGATAAAACGGCCACGTACTCTTCTCCCCACGCGGAGGACACTCTCCCATCAGAGCTGAACACGATCAGATACATTGGGGGCGTACCTACCTTCCCCTTGGCCAGAATTACATTTTTTATTTTTTTATTCATTTTTAAAGTTTGTTTCACTACTACCTAGGCAGAACCGAAGGAGACAGCTAGTTACATATAAAACTGCCAGACGTTGTTACCACTGATTCAGATTTAATTGCTTTGACTTTTTGATAGAATTAAGAGATGGCACTCGCATGGTGCTGTGAATCTTGAAATACTAAATGGAAACCTTTAACATGAGTGTCAGTAAGATAAAAATAAACAGAAAGCGGTCAGATCAGACACAGCCTGCTGTACATTTCTTTGCTACTCTTATTGAAAAAGCATTTTTAAGCAAAAAAATCACCTCTGGAAGTCATTAAAGTGTCTGACTCGGCCGGGCCTTGGGGATCTGCAAATGCAAGTTAAAGGCCAGTAAGGGGATTATCAATGCAGATACAGTATTCATATTTCGGTGGTCTTGAATATGAATAATAATAACAACACATTGTATTTATATAGCACCTTTCCCATGCTTAAGGTACTTTTTAATATGTTTTTAAGCAGATTGGTAGCAATTAAGGAAATCTGTCTTGTAAAGATGGAGCTTCCAGGCAAGAAGAAAAGAGGAAGGCCTAAGAGGAGGTTTACGGATGTGGTGAGTGAGGACATGAAGGTCATGGGGGTAACAGAATAAGATATACAGGACAGGAAGATATGGAAAAATATGATCCACTGTTGCAACCCCTAATGAGAGCAGCCAAAAGAAGAAGATAGCAATTAAGAAATGGAAACTACCACGCACCAAAAAAAAAGGATAGGAAAGATCTCAAACAAACAGAAATTATTACTCGGTGAAATAACGGAACAGCAAAAAGAGATCAAATATCCATCCATCCATTATCTAACCCACTATATCCTAACTACAGGGTCACAGGTGTCTACCGGAGCCAATCCCAGCCAACACAGGGCGCAAGGCGGGAAACAAACCCCGGGCAGGGCACACACACTAGGGACAATTTCGGATCACCAATGCATCTAACCAGCATGTCTTTGGACTGTAGGAGAAAACCCATGCAGACACAGGGACACATGCACACCCCACGTAGGGAGGACCCAGGAAGCGAACCCGGGTCTCCTAACTGTGAGGCAGCAGCGTTACCCACCGCGCCACCATGCCGCTCGAGGTATTTATAAAAATATATTGTTCGAAGGCTTGTAAATCGTCTAATTCATGTTGCCAACAGGGAAAAGTAGTGTTTCTTCCCAATGAAGAGGCGTATCCGCGAGAATTAAATTCCATAAACGTTGCCGCGGTACACATGCAGATCAGGTTAGAGATAATGGAAGTACGAAAATTCGAAGTCTCAAAGCAAGGATAGTAAAGATCGCATTAGTGCAAACAAAGGAAATTATTACTTGGTGAAATAACGGAACAGAGAAAAGAGATTGGATATATTGTTCAGATTTAAACTTTAAGTCAGACTTGTAAATCGTATAATTCATGTTGCCAGCGAGAATTAAGATTCCAAAAACGTTGGCGTATTATGAAACCATGTGAGACGGAGACTTTTAACGTGAGATTCTTTCAAGTCACACCCTACTTACAACTATTTTCAAACAAGACCACGGTCAGCTAACCTCTCAGTTGTGTGAATAGTTTTGGCAGACACACGTCCTGCGCGCTCAGCTCTTATAAATTTTATCAGGACAATTTTATACGTTCCAGATGACACGTTAATAACTAAGCGAAGAAGAAACAGAGCTTCAACAAACATTCGTGAAAGTCGTTGTATTAGAGAGAAAGAAACGATATTCACTCACGGGCTGTTATACGTGGCGTTGTCACAATGCAAGTCCAAACATGGAATCAATCAATGCGATCTTGAAGAAAAGTTAATTCCAAATATTGTTTTTACTAAAGTTTTAAAGTAAAAGTGAAAATAATGCATATGTAACAATTCCCATGAAAATAACAATCTCTTGAAATTGTATATCCGGTTAACCAAACGTGGGGGTGGGCAAGCGAAGCAAGCAGGGCCCCCTGGTTTATTTAATTAATTTTTTTGTTAAATTGGACTTTTTGCCCCAACATCCTGGTATTTGAGCTCCCAACACCTCGCTTTTCCCTCCATGAGGTGTTTTTCCACTTGACTTGTACAATAATTGCAACTGGAAAAGTCAGCAGACTGTTTTCTCTCTTTCTTTCGCACTCTTCGGTGAGGACTGCCGGCTCTCATTCTCTCCATTTCTTTGACCTGCCAACCTTCTTCAGATCCTGTAATTGAACACTCTGAACGGGAGATTTTTGCAGTTTCTTTCAGGTGGAATAGTGCAGCTGTTAATCCTTGTTGTCGGGCTCTCAATCCCCTTCCGACGTACAGTTGTCATCGAGCTTAATGTCAAATTTTCAAACTGACTTCACACCGTGTAATGTCACGAGGGCAGTAAAGAGCCCCGGACAGAACCCCAGTCTATGAAGGAACCCGCTTAAAACACGCACAGGATGGTTTTAGAGTCAGAAATTTGCTTATCCTGATGGTCTTTGGGAATACAGAGACATGGAGAGAAAGAGAGAACTTTATTTAGCTCCAGGGGAAAGCTTTGCTTTTTACAGAAGCTCATTAAATAAATAAATATACACACACAATTTGGTCTAAACTAAGAAGATATAAAGGACCCCCAGTCGCGTTTCTTCACACATCAGCTGAAAAAGTCCAGCAGCATAGTTCATAATGGCACTCAGTTTGCTACCTCCTGGTGGTCCCAAGTGCGTCCCATAACTGAGCTGGCCTTTTTAGATACATAGATACAGTATATCAAACTTTTTTTGTCCCCAAGGGGAAATTTGACTTTTTACATAATCTCTTTGAATGAATAAATACGTAAATGGGTAGATAAGTCCATCCATCCATTATCCAACCTGCTATATCCTAACTACAGGGTCACGGGTGTCTGCTGGGGCCAATGCCAGCCAACACAGGGCGCAAGGCAGGAAACAAACCCTGGGCAGGGCACACACACACACACACACACAGCACACACTAGTGACAATGCAGAATCGCCAGTCCACCTAACCTGCATGTCTTTGGACTGTGGGAGGAAACCCACGCAGACACGGGGAGAACATGCAGACTCCACGCAGGGAGGACCCGGGAAGCAAACCCAGGTCTCCTGACTGTGAGGCTAGGTAGATAAATGAGTGACTAAATAAACACACACACACACACACCCCCCAGAATGACTATAAGGCAAGAAAATTAAAAAGAGAAGTTCTGACCTGGTTGTCCCAGTCCCAGTGAGGTGCTATACACAGGGCCGGCACCACCATTAAGGTGAATTAGGCATTTGCCTAAGGTGCAGACCATTTTTTTTGGGGGGGTTGGCACACAGGTTAGCTACCCAACAGTCGGTTGGCACACTAATAAGCTTGGCCAAGGGTGCAAAATAACCTCTGGCTATGCAGGCACATTGCTGTTGGTATTGAATGAGCCCCCTGACACACTTCTGCTGAATAATTAATTGGCTGAAAGTCCTCTGTGTTGGTGTCAGTAAGGGGATGTGCAGCATTGTTCATAATGGCACTCAGTTTTGTTTTCATTCTCTCCTTTGCTAAGACCTGCTTCAGTTTCAGTTGGGTATAAAATCGAACTTACATTTTATTGTTTACATGTCATTTTGTGTTTTGGTTGAAGAGTCTGTCCCCCTCATAGATATTGATGACTTACCATATACTTTTTTTTTATTCATTTTCCACCGCTTATCCACAGCTGGGTTGTGGGGGCAAACATCTTAGCAGTGAGGCCCATATGTCCCTTTCCTCAGCCACATTTGCCAACTCATACTGTGCATTCCCAATCCTCCTGGTGAACCCTGGGTCTTCCTTGGGGTCTCCTCTTAGCTGGTTGTGCCCATAAAACCTCCATAGGGAGGCATCTGTATCAGATGCTTGAACCACCTCGATTAGCTCCTTTTGATGCTAAGGGTCAGCAGCTCTACTCTGTGCCTCTCACAGATGCCTATGCTTCTCATCCTTCCCCTAAGGGTGAGAGATTTATTTTTTACAGCATAATGTTTTATCCACTAGATGGCAGCAGATCACTGTTTCTGAGTGCTGCTTGGACTTAACACTGTACTTGTGAGGAAATACAGCTTAACCTGAGACACACTCGGGCTTAACCATATTTACACAAAATTCAGAGCCTGAAAGATTCTTGAAGCTAACAAGCTGAAGTTTTATAATGACTTACTGTTTAGTGAGCGCCCACTTTTTGATGAGTTACAGTGCACCCTTCACAATTTTCCCTGATTTCCCCCTCTGCTTCACAGTTTAAAATTACAAATCAAACAATTCAGACATTGAGATTAAAGTGCACATTGCACTTTATTTATTTAAAAAGCATCTGTAAAAATGGCAAATTTCCACCTGGGGACGAATAAAGCTCAATCTATAATATAGTGCATTTCATATTTATCTATCTGTCTATCTGTAATATAGTGCTAGATATATATGAAAGGCACTATATTAGAAAGACAGACAGATACATATGAAAGACACTATATTACAGATTGACAGACAGATATAGTGCCTTTCATATTTATCTGTCTATCTGTATTATAGTGCCTTTCATATTTATCCATCTATAATAGTGTCTTTCATATTTATCTATCTGTAATATAGTGCCTTTCATATTTAGCTGTCTGTCTGTGACTAATATAGTGCCTTTCATATCTATCTATAATAGATAAATATTAGAGGCAATATATTATAGACAGACAGCTAAATATGAAAGGCACTATATTATAGATAGATACATATGAAAGGCACTATATTAGACAGACAGACAGCTAAATATGAAAGGCACTATATTACAGATAGACAGACAAATATAGTGCCTTTCATATTTATCTATCTGTAATATAGAGCCTTTCATATTTACCTGTCTGTCTATTTATAATATAGAGCCTTTCATATTTATCTGTAATATAGAGCCTTTCATATTTCTGTCTATCTGTCTGTCTATTTATAATATAGTGTCTTTCATATTTATAATATAGAGCCTTTCATATTTATCTGTCTGTCTATATATAATGAAAGAAGTGAGAAGTCAAGCAAAATGACTCCTTTTATTAGCTAACTAAAAAGATTACAATATGCAAGCTTTCGAGGCAACTCAGGCCCCTTCGTCTTCTTCTTCGTCTTCTTCGATCACATCTTGCCTGAAGAAGGGGCCTGAGTTGCCTCGAAAGCTTGCATATTGTAATCTTTTTAGTTAGCTAATAAAAGGAGTCATTTTGCTTGACTTCTCACTACATTCATAATGGCTAACACGGTACAACACCCTAGTACTAGCACTAGAATTAACAGAATGGAACCTGGCAGCCACTGACCTTCAGCAGGGACAAAGTTGGGGAGGTGAGGGGCCGAGACCGCCGTGCGTTTGTGAAACGCGGTATTCAGACACCTGTAAGGAAGGCAGAGCAAGAGACTGTACAGTCTTATTAAGAAAAGATATGTAACATAGCATGCAAAGTATAGCAGTTTTATTTATTTCTTTTGGTTTTTTCAATTATTTCTTTTTAACCAACAATCCTGCTTTTTTTCTTATGAAGTGTAACAGATTATTCAAACTGGGTTTTACAGATTATTATTATTATTTTCTTTTTTATTATTTCTACTAAACATCACAAAGGTAACCACTGTTTATTGTATTTTTTTTCCTCTTTTGCTTCCTTTACAATTGGTTGTGCTTAGTTGCCTTTTGAATTTTTTTTTTTGTTTTGTTTTGTTTTAAAGACACCGTAATACAGTTAAGTGACTGTCAGGTATTGGTGACATACCATTCATCGAGTAATTCATTAATTACACAGAGCTGAATAGATAATTGGACTTGTACATATTTACATCAGCTGGAATGTATTTCCATACTAGTCGATTAAATCAAGTACATAGAGCGACATGATTCACATGAGATCAAATACCTTTAATATGTCATCACTATTTTAGTAAGCGTTTTGAAAAAAATGCACAACAGCACAGGTTGTCTCACTTAATGCTTAACAGTACTATAATTCTGTTTAAATCACATCTAGCACTTACCTATAGCCAATCCAGAAAACAGGAGACAAAAAAGTTACAAGCATTGAGAACAATCTACTATATGCAGTTTTTCGTCTGCTAATGCATTAGTGGAGAGTAAGATATATTGGTATATATTTCCATTTTTTTTTTTTTTTTTTTTTTTTGAAATAGCAAGTTTACAGTATACAGTCTTTGTTCTAGGCAATAGCAAAAAATCCATGCTTCACATAAAAAAGGCATCCACAACATTAAGAAAAATGTACAATTTATGAAACAGTACAATAAATATTAGTATTATAGAATTGTCGCTGTACACAAAAGCAATTTAATTTCACTCATAGAAAAATATGTTTTAGTGCAACCTCACATATATTGATACTATTTGAACTTCACATCATTCAGACCCAAGTGTCCAAAAAAGAAGGGAAATTACATTTATTACAAAGCAGATACACAAACTCTAAATATTTACAAATTTCCTGCTTAATATGCTTATAAGAATATAAGCAAAAGTAAAGAAAAGGCACAAAACATCTGTACATTTAAAAGTACCAGACTGGACAATAAAATAAGTCCATAAGCAATTTTGGTCAGGCTCATGTATAAGTCAACTTTTTTCTCTGTTTTTTTTTGTTTTGTTTTGTTTTTATTTATTTATTTTTTTGTAATAAGAAAAAAAAAATGTAAAATAGCAAACCAGGTTATCAAAGGCATGCTATACTTTTTAAAACTCTAAGGAAACTATAACAAAAAAATGGTTTGTTTTAAAGACCTCTTTTGTTAAATTTTTGACACTTCCATTTTGTATCAATGTAGTTCACCTTTTTCCAAAACCTCTCGTGCTGGATCTCTTGTGCTTGTTGGCAATTCCCTCGAGCCGAGCTGCCCTGAAAGTCTGTCCTCCGCGCTTCGGCTGTAAAACGTGGAATGACCTAATGCCGTTTTTGCCACACTGAGGTTGTCTTTGTCGACGTGCGAGTCCGATTGGGTGGCTGAAGCGCAGGCCGCCTCGTGACTGGCCTCAGGTCCACTAAAGTGCTGAATGCCAAGCGGTGCACTTTCCAAGGGCTTCTGAGGAGGGTCGGAAGCCTTTGCGGGCTCGTCCCTTCCCGACAGGGCTCCATCTTCCGCAGCGATTCGAAGCGCGATAGCCTTTGTACAAGTCTGTAGGATTTCTTCTTGTTTTTCCTTCTCCATGATTTCAGCCATTTCCTCTTTTGTCTTCAGGCTCTTCTCTTTCTGGGAAAAGCTCAAAGAACTTGGGGAAATCCTTGACGTGGTTATCTGAGAGGAAGCTGCTTTTTCCTGATGACTCGCGGGGTAATCCGAGGCCTTCATGCTGCAGTCCATCATGGGATACGACACTTCACTGGTGCTGGACTCCTCGGATGTACTTTTTTGCAAAGGCAGTCTGGAGGAATGAGCTAAGCCGGTCACAGAAGCGGGGACTGAGTGAACCATCTGAATGCCCCCGATAGGAATCATGGGGAACGGGGCTCGGATTTGCTGCTGTGAATGTAAGGGGAGATGACTGAAGAGATAGCCTTGGTGGCTTCCCGTGGGCAGGGATGAATGAGCAGGTTCATGGCCATTAAGATATTCTGGAGAGTAACACAATGGTGGGACAGAATCCTTCCTTTGCTCCTAAAATTAAGAAAAAGGGAAAGTTATAATCACACTCGTTGATTTTGTACAAACGTTAGAAAGTTTTTCTTCACAATGAGAACCACAGACATACAACTGTGCTGGGGGAAGTGGCAGGGAGTGGGAGGTCAAGAAATAAAATTGTGCATGAAAAGGCATTTGAAGCAGAAACCCTGACGACCATTAAGAAGAACCTGGATAGGATATTGGGACACCTTAGCTACTGGCTAAATAAATGGGTAGGATGGACTAAATGGCCTCCACTCGTTTGCTATCTATCTGTCTATCAAGTGCATTGAAGACTGAAGCCAGGAAGCACTTCTTTATGCAAAGCATTGTGGGGCTCCAGAACAAACAACAAAACGTGACAACCTTCAAGAAAAATCTGGATGAGATATTACAAATGGGGGACAAACAGTCTATCTCCAGTCTCCACTCATCTATCTAGAGGACAATACTGATAACCAAGGAATGAGAATGTGTCTGGGTGCTGAATTGTGCTTATAACTGTGACTGTGGATGAAGTGTGGGAAACTCTTACAAGGAAGAGTTTCAAATGAAAAAAAATCCTCTTCTTTATAGAAAACTTGTGTCCGAGCCTGTGTGTCGGGTGTTTGGGGAGCTGCAGTGCCCTGTCGAGATCGATCTATCAGGTTAAAGATGAAACCAGGAAGCACTTCTTTGCACAATGAATTGTGGGACACTGGAATAAACAACCAAGTCAAGGAGTTGAAGAAGAAACCTTGACAACCTTTAAGAATAATCTGGATGAGATACTGGAACAGCTTAGCTATTAGATAAACAAATGGGCTTGACAGACAGACAGACGAGTGGAGACCATTCAGTCTATTTATCACATTAGCAACTGAAACCAGGAAGCACTTCTTTATGCAAAGCATTGTGAAACTTTGGAACAAACCACGAAATATGAAGTTGAAGAAGAAACCCTGACTACCTTTAAGAAGGATCTGGATGAGATACTGGGACAGCTAAGCTATTAGCTAAACAGAGTACAAATTGAATGAATGATCTCCTCTCATCTATCTATACGACAAGACAGAGTGACTGGGTGCTGCATTGTACTTACAACTGTGACTGTGGCTGAAGTGTGGGAAACTCTTACAAGGAAGAGTTTCAAATGAATAAAAATCCTCTTTGTGGCAAACTTGTGTGCAAGCCTGTGTGTTGGGTGTTTGGGGAGCTGCAGTGCCCCATTGAGGTCACTGTGCCTGTCTGTCAGTCTATCTATCTAGTATACTGAAGACTGAAACCAGGAAGCACTTCTTTACACAGAGTTGTGGGAATCTGGAACAAACTACCAAGATATGGAGTTGAAGCAGAAACCTTGACAACCTTTAAGAAGGAGCTGGATGAGATATTAGGAGAGCTTAGCTATTAGCTGAACAAAGGGGTGACAAATGGACTAAATGAAGATTCTCTGGTCTGATGATTAGCATCATGTCTGAAGGAACTGTTTTTCAGTGGCAGGGACTGGGAGACTGGTCAAGTTTTGGAGCTGCAGGAAGCAAAGATATCTTTAATGAAAATCTGCTCAGACCACTATAGAAATAAAGTTCACCTTCCAACGGGACAATAAGACAAAAGTGGCTTGGGGACAACTTTGGGAATGTCCTTGAGTGGTCTGGCCAGATCCCAAACCTGAACTCAATTATACATCTCTGGAGAGACCTGATAATAGCTGTGTACCGATGATCTTCGTCAAACCTGACAGAGCAGAACGGCAGGTGTGAAAAGCTGTCTGTGTCAGAACCATGGAGACTCCAGGCTGGCATCACTTCAACTGAATGCTGAGTAAAAGATCTCAATATGTGTGATATTAAAGTCTTTCATTTTTAATTAATTGGCAAGAATTTCTAAAATCCTGGTGTTTTTGTAATTTTTGGATTATTAAGTTTTGTATAACGAGGGCAAAAATTAATTTCAATTATATTAGCATAAGGCCTGCAACATAACAAAATGTGGAGGGAAAAAAAACCCGAAGGGGTCGGGACACTTTCTACATCCACAGTAGGCTAGCACTATTAATGTTTGTTGCAAAACTTTTTATGCTATTAAATAGCTTTTTGTTCATTTAGCACATTGGATATGTGTTCATTTAAAGGAATGAACCACCCAACAATGATATATTTTATTTACTATTTCCCCATGTTTATAGTGATAGCTAAGAAAATTTTTTAATCTCAAGTTTTTATGTAGAATGGAAATAATGTTTCTGACACAACTGAGTTCAATAGCGAAAAATCAGCAATTAATATGAAAACGTTCATGAAAAATTCTCAGTTGCGTATATCACATGTTAGAAATCTAGTCGTAGCACAGCTGGTAACCCATTAGGTGACATAGGTGGACAGCTAAGGTGCCGTCATCTGAGGGAAGCCATTTATGAAATTTAAGGAGCACATGGTCCTGATACCGAAGGGGGGCGCCCCCTCTCCCATCCACAGATCGAACGACGGGGAAACGTCCATCAAGCTCCTGGGGACTTCAACCAGCACTGAGTCATAGGCTTACAACGCCCCAAAAAAATGCACTTTGGCTAAAACATCATTCAACAAACTGCTCCCACGTAATCCTCTCGAACGGCTGTGGAGCGCAATCAATTGAAAATAAGATCACCGAATTGTAGACTGAATGCGCTAAACAAACACACACCCCTTACAAATCGTGCTGTTCTCCTACTAGAAGTACTGGGAAGAACTCACACACACAGATACACTCGACAGCTGAACGAATACTCAGTCTGCGGTGATGCCCACTGAACGTATCACGGTTTACAGTTACAGACTGGCATGGTGGGAAGAGCAGCAGAATAAATGACTTTATTTACAATTTGAAATGGCAATGAGAAGCTGCTCTACAACTTATTTTTTCCAATATGCTTTGTTTTGCAAAATATGTTAATTGTACCACAGTAGTGGGCATTTAAAAAAAAAAAAAAGTTGCAATGAATGATTCCTGCTAAAAGGTTTCTATTGGAAAATTGGATGTGGTTGAAAGGTATTTTCCAGCTCATTTTACATAATTATACTTCTTGGAAAGCAGAATTTAATGAGACTCTTAAGTAGTAACTTTCAAGCCACATACGCAGTAAAAAGTAGAAGGCCCGGCTCCTTTCCCAGGGGGCTAATCGGAGAACTCAACAGGCATACATCTGTATGTCACCAAAATGGCACACGAGGAGACTGCAAAACCCCAAGAGTTGTCAACGTCTGTGGGACTTTTGGTATTTCACTGCCATTACTTTGTCTTTCAGTCACTCTGTATATCATCCTGCCTTGTTACCTTATGGTGTTTCGGGCCGGATTCTCTATTTGTGTTCTAAAGAAAATTTAGCAGTTGGTTAATGTGAAATGTATTACAACATAAAATTCTTCAACCTGTTTAATATAGGGGCGGCATGGTGGCGCAGTGGTAGCGCTGGGTTCGCTTCCTGGGGGGTCCTCCCTGCGTGGAGTTTGCATGTTCTCCCCGTGTCTGGATGGGTTTCCTCCCATAGTCCAAAGACATGCAGGTTAGGTGCACTGGCAATTCTAAATTGTCCTTAGTGTGTGTGTGTGTGTGTGTGCCCAGAGGTGGGCTGGCACCTTGCCCGGGGTTTGTTCCTGCCTTGCGCCCTGTGTTGGCTGGGATTGGCTCCACCAGACCCCCGTGACTCTGTTGTTGGGATATAGCGGGTTGGATAATGGATGGATGGATGTTTAATATAACTTATAGTTGGGGTGGGGGGGCACCAACTATCCTGGCAACATCCAGTTCATGGCAGAAACCAAACCTGTATGGTATGTGTGCCAGTCCATTATAAAGCACACTCGCAATCGCACTACGCCAATGTGAAATCATCAAATAACCCTAACCCGGGGGAATGTAGAATCTCCACATGGACAAATTCAAACCATGGATGCTGAATCTGTGAAAGATGGTATGAGAACCCTAATTTATTAACTCCATTCCTGTTCATGCAGTGGATTCAGAAAGAATTCAGATCCCTTCCCTTTTCTTTCACATTTTGCTATGTGGTAGTCTTGTTGGGGCAAACGGGTGGGGACAACTCATTAAAAAGGCTGTAATAAATAGCGGTGAACTCTGCCACTGCAAAGGCCACATCCAGAAGGCTTCTCCCTAAAACACCTACCCCCTAATTCCTCCAGTTTGCGCACTTAAAACCACCCGGGGGGTTTCGGAGAGAAAGGAAAAGAATCTGAAGAAAAGATATGAGAGAAAGCAAAAAAAAGGCTTTACTTGCAGTTACCTATTCAGGGGATCGATACTACAAGGCCTCTGAAGCTCAATGATTAATTTGTACGGCACGTGAGCGCAGCAACCAGAGTAGACAGACAGCCATACACAGACCACCGCAGATACTTGGCTACATGCGTTTAAAAAGCGATTCTGTCTGCTACAATCTGTTTGTTTTTTCTGTCCTTCCTGGCCATCAGACCTTACTTTATATTTTGTTAATTAGGATTGCCTAATTTTTGCATGTTTCTTTCCTTTCTTCATCATTTGTATGAAAACGTGCTCTACAAATAAATGTTGTTGTTGTAAAGGGTCTGAAAACTCATTTCAGTGTGGATATACGACGTGCGAAAGTGCTGTGGCTGATTATCACGCCATGCTGGCATTTCCAATTAGTGTACCGGACAGCCAGGACGTCTCCGTAAGCTAGCAAGGGGGCAATAACTCCCTGAGGACAACAAAGGTCAGGGCTAGCTACAGTGCCACAGGTTTGGAGCATGGAAGCTCAACCTTCTTCTGGGGCCCATGGCATGCTGAGGAATGGCTGAGCCCTCTTCTGTAGGGCTGCCACCCCACCAAATCGTAACCTTTAGATCTTCAAATGAGGGTCTGCTTCGAATTCCAAGAGCTAAACTTAAAATAAGTGGTGAGGCGGCCTTCTGCTGTTAGGCACCTAAAATCTGCAATTGCTTACCGACAGAAATTCGCCAGGCTAATACGGTGGAGCAGACCGATTCTTTAACATGGCTTTCTCATAGCTTCATTTTAGTGGAACTCTGATATTCTGTATATGCATTTCCATCCATCCGTTATCCAACCCGCTATATTCTAACTACAGGGTCACGGGGTTCTGCTGGAGCCAACACAGGGCGCAAGGCAGGAAACAAACCCCGGGCAGGGCGCCAGCCCACCGCAGTGTATAAGCATTTAATTATTTTTTTTTTTTATCATGGCTCCGCAATCCGTACTAACCCCTACTTTCTCTGCTGTTCTTTTTCCGGTTTTCTGTGGTGCCGATCTGCGCCACCACCACCTGATCAAGGCACCATGCAGTTACTACATTGATGGATTGAAGGCCAGAGGTCCACATGACCATCATCATCATCGTCTGATTCTTCTACATGAAGCCTGAAAACCATGAGGACTGATTGAGATCACTGATGTTAGGTAGAATGCCCAGTGCACTGCAAAAACTAGACAAGAAAAAAACTTTACATGGGAGTTGTTTTGCTTTTATTTAACAAAACTATCTGCCAGTGGGATGAGCAAAATTTACTTAACAAGATTTCTTAAAGTAAGCTAAATACAAACGTTTTGATAAGTTAATAATTCTTACAATAGGGAATACAAGATATAATGTCATGATATAAATACTTTCACTTGCTTAGATTTCATTGTTTGCAGTGTGGGCACCGGGTGGTGTCATTGCCTTGGAACCCCTGCAGATTTTGTTTTTGTTATTTTTCTGTCCTCTCTGGCCATCAGACGTTACTTTTGTATATTATTAATTAGGTTTCTCTAATTTTTATATCTTTCTTTTCTTTCTTCATCATTTGTATGAAAATGTGCTCTACAAATAAATGTTGTTGTAAAGGGTCTGAAAACTCATTTCAGTGTGATATTTCAATTTTGTTTTTTATTTTTAATACATTTGCAAAAATTTCTAAAATCCTGTTTGAGTGTCGCCCATTGAAGAGGGGGAAAAAAGAACTTAAAATATATATACATATATAAAATACTTTTTGTATGACTGTTTCAAACGACTTGAAATTTTGCACACTTACTTCCGATGACAATACATGAATCAATAACCAATTTCACTAATTGATCAATAAATGTTATAATCCATGTTAATTAAGAAATGAAATTTTCATATGAAGAATAGTTAAAGATTTCACCAATAGATGGCGCTAGTAATGGATAGAAATATTAAAGAAAGTGTTAAAATATCCATCCATCCATCTATTATCCAAACCGCTATATCCTAACTACAGGGTCACGGGGTTCTGCTGGAGCCAATCCCAGCCAACAGAGGGCACAAGGCAGGAAACAAATCCTGGGCAGGGTGCCAACCCACCGCAGGGCACGGACACACACACACCAAGCACACACTAGGGACAATTTAGGATCGCCATTGCACCTAACCTGCATGTCTTTGGACTGTGGGAGGAAACCCACGCAGACAAGGGGAGAACATGCAAACTCCACGCAGGGAGGACCCAAGAAGTGAATCCAGGTCTCCTAACCGCGAGGCAGCAGCGCTACCTACCGCGCCACCATGCCGCCGTTAAAATACCGATTACAAAATTATACTACAACAAACCCAAGACTAAAAAGTTGAAAATAATATATATGTATAAAAAATACTTTTTAAAGGCCACGCTTATATTAAGTTAAAAAGTGTACTAAAAAGTAAAAAAAAGTCTCTCATACATCACTTGGAAAATAAAAGTATGGGTGCTTTTCATCAATCAACGTTCAAACAAAAAGTCAAGTCAAATTGGGGAGCATGCACTGGTACATTGTGTTGCCCCACCCACTACACAACGAAACAGCTCGGGATCCCGGTTGGCAACCCCCCTGGCAGACACGCGGTCCAGTCCCACCCTCACGAAATGACCCTCCATCTGCCGCAGCCAGGTGTTACGTGGGCGACCCCTTGGCCTGGTCCAGCCACTCTGATCCCCAACAACGAGCCAGATCACCCTCGGGTAATGGTGCCACATGGCCGTAGTGCCGTAACTGACGCTCCCTCACAATGCAGGTCAAGTGCCTCATTCGGGACTCCATGAGCAACACAAAGTCAAACCAACGGTACCCAAGGATTTTCCGGAGAGACACAGTACTGAAGGAGTCCAGTCCGATGTCAAACAAAAAACACTTCTTGAAATCTTAGCAAAAGCGCCCACGCTTTTATTTTACGAGTGATGTATGAGGGACTTATTTTTTACTTTTTAGTACACTTTTTAACTTAATAATCAATAGTTTAACACTTCCTTTAATATTTCTATCTGTTACTAGGCCATCTATGGATGAAATCTTGAACTATTCTTCATATGAAAATTTCATTTCTTAATTAACATGGATTAATTGATCAATTAGTGAAACTGGTTATTGATTCATGTATTGTCATAGGTAGTCGTTTGGACAATCGGGAGTGGGTTAAATATCGATGACAAGATTTGTACCAGACAACAAGCGGGTGAAGTTAAAAGAAATGTGGTAATAATAATAAAATATGACCACAAGGCTGCAACAAAAAGTGAAGGGGTCTGAAGACTTTCTGAACTCACTGTATGTATTTTACATTTTCTTTTTTGTTTTTTCCCGCACTGCCCCAGAATGAAAAATAAAAACAGAATTTATCTGAAGAGGATAAAACAAGCCTTACCAAGTCCAGCTCAAACTGCGTCCTGAGCCTCTGCCCCAGTGGCACCAATTCAGATGATAGATTAGGCCCAGCAGGCCAAGAGCTGCTCTGGTGATGAAAGCCCCTCCGGGGTGATGCTGCTCGTATCATGCCTCTGTGCCTGCTCCGGGGTGACATTTCTCGCCTGCTGGAAATGTCTTTGCCTGAAGACACCACCTTTGCTAAGGACACTGGCGATAAATGCCTTCTTGGAGAAAAGTCTCTTCTGGGTGAAACCTCCCTCTTGAATGAAATATCCCTCTTTGGTGAAAGGTGCCTCAAAGGAGAAGCCTCTCGACGTGGTGACAAGTGGCCTCGGGGGGAAACATCTCGCCTGGGTGACAAGTACCGTCTCAAAGTGGGCGATGGTTCCCTATATGGTGAGGAATCACAGCCTGGAGAGGAAAGCCTGGAGGGTGACAGATCTCTAGAGGAGGAACTGTTTTCCGGAGAAAACAGGTAGTCCTCGTCCATCGAGGTTGGCACGTCTAACCTGTGCTTAAATGGCTCACTGAATGTCCGCTGGAAAAGTCTCTGGTATTCTGTCATTTGGGAATCCTCTCGGGTATCACTGGGTGCCATGAGCTGTGTTATCTGAATACTTGGTAGGGTTACTAAATAGCTGATGACGGAAGGCTTACTAGAGGAGCCCAGAATTTCGGACGTGTTCTGCGTGGGGGATGCAGCAGTTACTGGCAAAGAGGGAAATCTGCATGGCTGAGGGCTTGTGCTTCTGGATCGAGTCTTTGGTGTTGAATCGCCCTCATAGTCCTCATCATCCTCTTCATCGTCGTCATTTTCATCCCCCTCTTCTTCAGCTCCATCCGAGTCTTCGGCATCAGAGAACTGGTGTTCTGTAATAACTTCAGATACTTCCACCTTTTCAGATTCTCTTTGGGTATCATCTAGAGAAACAAAAATGGAGAAGGTTATGTCTGATATTTGTACATCCAAATACGTACTCGATGCATACTTAAAAAAAAAAAAACGTTACTCAATGAACCAAATATATACGATATAGTATTCATTCATCTATAGCAGGGGTTGCCAAGTCCAGTCCTGGAGGACCACCATGGCAGCAGGTTTTCATACTAACCCTTTTCTTAATTAGTGACCTGTTTTTGCTGCTAATTAACTTCCTTTCCATTAATTTTAATTGACTTGTTCTTAAAGACTCAGACCCCTCAATAGTTTCTTTTTCCTTAATTAGCAGCCAAACAATAATAAGATACAAAGTGAGCCAAAACAACTGGTGTCCATCAAACAATATCTGAAAATAAAGAAAGGTAAAGGTCTCGGGAATGTCGATCTGCTCAGGTCACCAAAACATTTTACCAGAAAAGAGAAAATCAGCAATTTCTGAAATGTCTGCTAATGCACCACGAGAGCAGCAACAAGCCATGAAATTAAAGAACGAGTTTAATTAACAGACAAGAATTGGCTCCTAGTTAAGCAACTGGTTGGAGATGGAGACTCTGACTTAGTTGGTCTTCTGTTGGCTCACTCGCTTCACATTTCATTTTTGTTTGGGTGCCATTTAAGGAAAGAAATGAAGCAATTCAGAGGAACGATGAAGAACTTCAGGGTAACAAATCTTTAAAAAAAAGCAATTCAATTAAAATGAATTCACAAGAAGTTAATTAGCAGCACAAACAGGGCATTCATTTAAAAAAAAAAGGTTTAGAATGAAAACCTGCAGCCACGGTGGTCCTCCGGGACCAGACTTGGCGACCCCTGATCTCTCTGCGTCTGTTAGACCCAAAGGTTTAATTCCATCGGGCAGAGTGTGTAATACACTGGTGTTTGGAATTAAAAACGGCGGTTATGGCCGACCACACCAGAAACCCAATATACCATCTGAAAGGAGCCAAACCCTGAAGGTGCTAGTTGGTGGAAGGTCCAGCTTCACTGTAATTAACACTCGTTTCTATTTGGGGTAACAACTTATTTTTAGTATATGTGTGGTTTGAACATAAACGGCAACATTCTCTTGAATTTGTCACTCTAATTATATGGGTCTGCCATGCCTTTGTAATGATTTGTTTTTTTTAATGTACAAATCTTTTCAAATGTATTACTATTTACCAGAAGGAGTAATTTTGCAGGTCTTGCATTTTAAGTACAGGCAGTCCTTGGGTAACATATGAGATAGGGACTGTAGGTTTGAATTTGTATGCAAGTCGGAACAGGTACATTACTTTCATAAATGCTATTGTTGACCGACTGTAACCACGTGCTTTGCCAAGTTGCTCTCTGACCTTTTTATTATTTCTACTTTATTTTCCATGGTGATGGTTTTTCTCTTCTTTACTGTATCATCAGATTTGTGTTTCAGAGACATTGTTGAAGGGTGAAGTCAAAAGGTTAAGATGAGCTCTTCTGCACGGCACTGTCCACGCTATCACAGCAGGAAGGCACCCGTCGTCAAGACGTCTGATGTACTGACGAGAGACAACTTCCTGCTATGTGCGTAACAGTACAAGCAGGCTTGCTATTGATAATGAATGGGGGCGGCGAGGGCCGGTAGACCACCAGCCCACCTCACAGTCACCTGCACTACAGTATGCTGCCTGCAGTGTCCGCCCACCGACAACGAGCATGGTGCGGCCAAAGGCGGGTAGTGAATCGCCCACCACCGCCCCCATTCAACAGGCAGCCACCCGAGGCACACTACAATGCTACTCCCTGCCGCCCCGTTCACCCTCAATGGCCGCCCACTGAGAACGAATAGGGCAGTCATGCGTGGTGGGCAGGCAGTGAAACGCCCCATCTAGCCTCTGTCCAGTCAGGAACAGTAGCTGTGGCGGTGTGATGGGCGGGCAGCGAACTGCCCCTTCAAGCCTCCATCCTGCACACGAGTGGTAGCTGTGGCCCTGGTGACTATGGACCCCGGGTCACTGCTTGCCGGCCACTGAGAATGAATGGGGCGTGGCCCCCAACACCCCATTCATCAACCAGAGCCACCCAAGGCACACTACAATGCTGCCCCCCCGCCGCCCCATTCACCATCAATGGCTTCCGTTCAGCCACAACCCAGTCACCTCTTGCAGCATCACCAGCCGCCCACCGAGAACGAACAGGGCAGCCATTCGAGGGACACTGCAAGGCTGTGTGGTGGGCGGGCAGTGAAACGCACCATCAAGCCTCCGTCCTGTACACGAGTGGTAGCTGTGGCCTTGGTGACTATGGACCCCGGGTCACTGCTTGCCACCCACTGAGAAAGAATGGAGTGCGGCCCCCACCGCCCTATTCATCAACGGGAGCCACCTGAGGGGCACTACACTGCGCGAGCAGCAAAATCGCCTTCGTCCAGCCACCACTTGCAGCGTCACCAGACCGAAGATGACGGAGAGGAAGTTACTGAGGCGCCTGTGTCGCATTCCCCAGACAGATGAAGGGGCAGCTGCGGCCCCGTTTGTAAGTCGGATGTCCGTAACTTGGGGACTACCTGTAATTCATAGCCTTTTAAAAACTATATACACTATAAGTCAAAAGTTTTAGAACACCTAATTTTTTTCAAATTTTATGGGAATGCACACAGTTTAATGTCTTAATGTTTTGTAAAATCAAGGCAGAGAGCAAATAAACAATGGGAAATAAAAAAATAAGTCAAGGAATTATTAAGTGTACAAAATTGCATTCACATTTTGGATTCATCAAAGCAGCCCCCTTTTGCTGATATATAACTGTGGTAATCCTCCGGATTCAGAAATGCCCCATTCTTGTCTAAATCTTTCTATCTTTCTAATATTGTTTCCGCCACCATCTTTGTTTTTCCGACGTTGATGTTGTTATTGCTCTGATTGGATTAAAGGTCATCACCACGCACTTAATGGTTGTCCGAGTTTGTGATATTCTGTATTAGCGTTACAAGGCCCATTTTCTAGTTTGGTGTAGGCGAAAGATCGAACACGTTCTCGGTATCTTTTTCCCTTCTGGTTACCTCCATTATTTCTAGTTTGTCCTTCTTACTCTTGGCAAACATAACATTTGCAGCATTATAATGATTTTTTAAGTGGTGAAAATCTCTGCAGATTCCTTAAATCTGCAAGTTAATTAGTTTATGTAGACTCCCATTTGAATTTAGGTGTAGATTAAACAAAACCAGGAACTGCGCAAGCCTGAACATATGCATCTAATCTAGTAATGAATAATTCATAAGGAGGCAAAATGTTATTTTGTGATACGGGCTTGGGACGGAGGCCTAATATTTCTTGGTTATTATGGGTCCAGGCTCGGCCCCCACAATCAAAGTGTTTCTGTCCTTAATATTTTATTGTAAGGCTGACAATGTATACAAACATGAATTTCGTTTATTATTGCCACTCCCAATGAAGCATAATAGGTAAACCACAATGTTTAGAAAACGGTCCAACCATCTGTGAAAGCCCTGAAATCTCGTTCATACGTTTCCAATTTTAAACAAAAAGGTCAAACCATAATATCTCTGGCTTTCATTATGCTAATTTGTCCTCAAAAACCACACGCTTACTGTTTGCCCTGTGAAGCATCTGTCCCAGTTCAAATATGTCTGTGTTTAACCTGCCCAGTAACGTATGCTTACCGGCTTCGTCGGCGTCCACGTCGTCTACGGATGTCACGGACACTCCTAACTCAAGGCATTTTTTCATATGGGCTTTTGACTTCATATGTTTAGTTAGGTTTCCTAAAATGTAAAATAAAAAGAGGGAAGTAATGATTGATTTCAATTATATGTTTTACTCAGAAAATGTCTAGAATCTAAAAAAGACAGAATTATTTATTCATTTTTTTTCCCCCGTGCACTGACTCATTCTGAAATAATTTCAGCGAGGTTGTTTAATAAATGACAGTCCTCCCCCGAAAATCGAAAAGAAAAAAATCCTAACAGGTCTATTGTAGTCCTCCGCATAATAAACATTTTATGGCTCTAATTACAACTCCTCAAAGTCTGACAATTAGAAAAAGGGCTGCATGGCTCTTAGCGTTAAAGATACATTGACATCGATTGTGTGGGGAAAAAATAACTTCACTGGAAAAATTATGTGTAATTATTATTTATTAGATCATATATATATATATATATATATATATATATATATATATATATATATATATATATAAAAGTCACCCTAAAGTGCCAAAAACGATAACAACCGACAAGGCTTACCTTTTGTTTTGAAGGCAAAATTACAGAATTTGCACACATAAGGACGGACATCTGTATGTGTGCGGATATGTTTTTTCAGCATGCTCGGTTTTTTGCAGCGGATTCCACATTCTTCACAAATATATTTCCCTCTGCCGCGTCCTCTAACGTAAACGTAGTCCTCGTTGGATTTATAGCTAGAAAGGTGAAACATATGGGATCATTAACAGAGGAATTAAAAATTATTTAAATGTTACCAAAACAAAGAGCCATCCATATCGAATGACAGATCAGGTTTGACAGGACTCATAAAAAGGTACCTGTAACATGATTTCATTTAATTTGTATTATTAAGATGTTTATTTTTAAACACAGTGGTGGTTTGCTCCACTGCTTGACAGATCTGACAATGAAATTCGACTCTTGGCTGCTTTGCAGGTCTCCCCTGTGTTCTTTCTCAAACTTGATATGAATGACCATGCAATAAACTACTGTCTTCATCTATAGTACTGTATATTTTGGGTAGGTACAATCTGGCAGAGCCTATATCTTTCCAGACAAATACGTGGTTGAAGAATCCAGAAACTCTTAAGCCTTGCCGGAGACTCCGTCCAAGGGGCACGTTCAACACGTGGTTGAAGAATCTGGAAACTCTCCAACCTGGTGGGAGACTTTCAACACATGGTTGAGGACTCTGGAAACTCTCCAGCCTTGCCGCAGACTTTCAACTTGTGGTTGAAGAATCGGGAAAACTCTCCAACCTGGCCAGTGACTCCAACAAAGGGACACTTTCAACACATGGATGAAGAACCTGGAAACTTTCCAACCTGGCTGGTGACTCCGTCCAAGGGAGAGTTTCAACTCGTGGTTGAGGAATCCAGAAACTCTTCAACCTGGCCAGTGTCTCCGTCCAAGGGACACTTTCAACATGTGGTTAAAAAATCGGGAAACTCTCCAACCTGGCCTGTGACTCTGTTGAAGGGAGACTTTCAACACGTGGTTGAAGAATCGGGGAAACTCTCCAACCTGGCCGGTGACTCCGTCCAAGAGAGACTTTCAACGCGTGGTTGAAGAATCCGAAAAAACGGGACGAGAGAAACAGATCAGTCTTAAGGAAAAGCTGAGATTACTACATACCCTAGTCTTTTCAATCTTTCTATAGGCATGTGAATCCTGGACTTTAACAGTAGAACTTCAGTGAAAAAGTCAAGTGGTGGAGATGAGGTGCTACAGAACTGTTCTGGAGATTTCATACTTCAACTGTGTCATCAACAGTGAGATCTGTTGCATTATCCAACAACAGCCAGACAACTATGAAGATCTCCTCATGATCGTAAAGAAGAGAAACCTCAAGTGGTGTGATCATGCCACAAGATCTGACGGCTTCTCCAAGACAGCCTTGGTAGGCATGGCTCAGAGGAAAAAGTAAAGAGGAAGACATCTCCGTGGACCCAAATGCTGGTAGGCAACCGGCAAATATGGCAATCATACTTCCCTGACTACACCCAGGCAAGAGACTAGACCAGTGACGACTTCTTCTCTGCTGGTTCCTTGCGCTTGTCAATGATGGGCTACAGTATATCACTGACTCCCCATAATGAAGGAAAAAAGTTCTGAAAATAGATTAATGGCTGGATGGAGAGTCAAAACACTTTATGAATCTCACTGCAAATGTAAAGTATGTGTAAACTGCTTTTGCTAATTAAAGCTGAAACTAGAATTTCTCTACTGTACACATGGTTGTCTTCATCAAGACTTGAACCAGAGCTACATTCAATAAGAACTGAAAATCCTGAAAATCAAATTTTCAGTGCCACATACGTTCATCCATCATAAGAGCCTATCTGAGGAAGCATCGGGCAAAAGGCAGGCGCAACACCCAAACAGGGTGTCAGTCCATCACAGTGTTCAGAAGCACATCCATCCAAACAGACACACATTAGTGCCAATTTAGCATTGCCAGTCCACCTAACCTGCATGTCTTTGGACCGTGGGAGCAAAGTGAAACTCCCTGGAGGAAACCCATGTAGACATGGAGAGAACATGTAAACCCCAATGCAGGGGGTACCAAGGACTTAAAACCAGTGGCTACCAGTGTGCCACCATAATATACAACACAACGCAATACAGGTCTTTACAAAGTGTATATACTCAAGGCTTTCACTGAATCAGGAACAGACAAAAACCCTCTTTGGAAAAGGACGACTAATTAACAGATGCTCAGTATAGATGAGCAAATGTCACTAAATGGAGCAGCGCTTCCTGTTATTAATCATACTGAGTGACTGCTGATATTGATGACCTCCAGCAGGTCCACAGGCTTTGGCAAATGTTCTTAAGTGTATTAGCGAACAACTGCTAAAGTAGGGGCTAACACTCTTGGACCCCTAAAACTCGGATCAACGATGGTTAACGAAATCATTCAGTGTAAAGAAGACATCATGGAATGGATGAAAAGGCTCAACTGCAATGTAAATAAATACTGTCCTGGCACCAAAAATAGTGAAACCTCCACCCTACAAAGTTACTTTACATTTAGGTCTCCATACATTTTGAGCCAGCTTATTTAGTTCTAGATCCCCAGGGTGCAGACATCTCCTCCAGAGGGGTCAGGTACAAGCCAGGAACCAAAGTTGAATGTTCTGCCAGTTTCTTACGGGGCAGTGTCACACGCACGCACATCATACCAGGCCAATTAAGAACCGTCAGTTAACTGACCATTTTGTAGATTTAGGAGACAACAAGTGGCCAGGATGAGAACTGAATGAAGGTCTCTGGAGGTGGGAGAACCAATGCTATAAAGCGGGGTCTGCAAAGTCAGTCCTGGAGGGCTGTAGTGGCTGCTGATGTTTGTTCCATCCAAATTTCCTAGTGGATTAACATTTTTATGCTTCATTTTTGTTGCCATGCATTTTAGGATTCTCCAAACTTTAACCTCCTTTGGATAAGACAACAAGTAACAAGCTGGTTAAGTTTGCAGATGATAACCACGCTAGCTGGATTGGCAGATAATCGAGAATCTGTTGAATCCTCACAGAGTGACTTCACCAGGCATGGCATGGCGGTTCTGATGTATGCATCAGTTTCACTATGTGATTCAAAGTCTCAT